>NC_050104.1:69681877-70306877 GCF_902167145.1 Zea mays | reverse complement strand
GTAGCTTGACGATTCACCTTCCGACCTGCGGCACTATATAAACAGACGGGTAGGTGTGAAGTTACCACAACATTCATTACTATCGTACTGTTGTGCTGCTGAAATATTTGACCATAGCCGAAGCTTATGCTTCGTATTCTCAGTTAAAGCATCACCTTGTTTTTAGCTTCGTCAAAAGAGAGAGAGAGCTTCGGCAAAATCAAAAAGTAATCAACTTCATCAAAACCGGAAGAGTTTTAGCATCAAATGGCTAGGGTGCGTTCAACTGCAAGGGTGACTCGTGAGGGAGAAGAGACCGAGGTCACCGAGACGACACTAATTTCTGAAGTCATGAAACGATCGGGTCTAGTTGTGACAGAGGGAACTACTGACGAAGGTGCACCTGCTGCCGAAACCGAGCAGGCAGATATTGAAGAGGGCGATACTAGTGAAGAAGAGATTGATTATAACACCATTATGCCATCCAAGCCCAGCCATTTAGATTTTGGGAAGTCAACTGTCTCCGAAGCTGATATGCCCATGATGACGAAGCTAGGCTACTTCGGGGAAGCCAAAAAGGAGTTGATTCGCTTTGGCGGGGAAGAGACCATCCCAAAACCAGAAAATGATGAAGTGGTAGTTTTTGAGAGCTTCTTCAAAGCAGGGTTGAGGTTTCCTATGCACAGAATGATTGCAGATGTGTTGGAAAATTTTGAGATTTATCTTCATCAGCTGACTCCTAACGCTATCGTTAGGCTCACCTTTTTTATCTGGGCTCTTCGAAGCCAAGGAGTGGAACCACTTGCTGAAGCCTTCTGCTAGGTGCACGAACTTCACTATCAGACGAAGGCTAAAGAAGATGGATTGCACGAGAACTTTGGCTGTTATAATTTTGCATACCGCAAAGACATGAAGACATTGCTAGTCAGCTACCGCACCAAGTGGCCAACCTGTTGGAAGACTGAATGGTTCTATGTTAAGATAGATGAGCAAAAGGAGAAGCTAGTTCAGAGCCCGCTGAAGCTAACCTTCGGGTTGACTAGGCCTCAGTGCAACATGACGCCGGGGGAACCAAGCTCGGATGCTGTGGGCGAATTTAGAGTTATATCTGAACATATTGGTACTAGGGATTTAGTTCAGGAATACCTAGCCAACAGGGTATTCCCAACGCTAAAGGAATGGGGTATGTCGAAGCTTAAAGGTGAGAAGAAGAAGAATGAACTCGTTCGGCTGCCCTATCATTTTAAGTTCAAGAAACACTTCAAAGAACCCTGCCAAGAATGGTTGGACACAATTGAAGTTATGTGCAACGAAATCCTGGGCAACTATATGAAAAAAGAAGATCAATTGCTGACTGCAGCCTTCGGCACCCGACCGAAGCGAAGGTTGAATCGGCTGATAAATGTCCTGAATTTTGAATATCCTGACTATGAGCGATTGAACAAGGGTGCCGAAGGGCAAAAAAGTAAAAGAATTGTTAGCGTTCTGGGTAGAGAAGCTGCTAGAATGGTGAAAGAGGATGAAGAAATTCTGAAGAAGAGAAAATTTAGCCCTGAGCCGAAGGTAGTTGCTCCGAAGAAAAGGAAAGCTGCGGCTACGAAGCAAAAAGCGACTGATATAGAGGAAGAGACTCCTTCAACACCTTCTGCTGCCGACGTGGAAGAAATTCTAAAGGTAATGACTAAATCTTTGCCTATCAAGCTAAGTCCACTGGGGCCACATCTGACGAAGGTTTTACAGAAGGAAAAGGAGCCCTCGATAGCGAAGAAGCTTGCTGGGTCGAAAAAATGGAGAATTATTCATGTGATTGAAGCCATTCAAGAAACACCACCGCTGGCCTCGACATCAAAAACACCAGCTGTCGAGAGCGCTACTGCTGCCGAAGCTAGAACTGCCGAAGCTTCAACGGCCGAAGATACAAATCTAGAGAGCACATTTTCTGATATTGATAAAATGCTCCTGAATATGGCCGCGAAAGAAGCTGCTACAGCCGCTGAAGAGACCCTGGCCACAGTGCCTGGAAAAGAAAAGGAGAAAGCCGAAGATACTTTGGAGGAAAAGGACTTCGATTTCCAAAATTAATTGGTCAGGAGTTATCTGAAGCTGAGAAAGAAGAGTTAAAAGATTATGCTATATCTTGTGGTTACAAACCAGGAGCGCTGCTCTTCGGCAGCATTGACGATGAAAGCTTAGGTTGCCTCCGAGACCGAACTGGAGCGAAGGTTATCAGTACTCTGTCGAAGAGTATTGGTTTCCCGAAGCTTGAGGCCGATATCAGCTGCTACCGACGACAGCATATCGTCAGTAGTTTGTTCTATTCTAATTTCAAGGTAAAAACTTTTCTTCGGCTTTGCATTGTTTTAACAACGAAGGAGTTTTCTGACGAAGGTTGTTTTTGCACAGAGTATGCTATTAAGTAAGGCTTTGAAGATGCAACAGGACCTTGAAGACAAAAAACATGAGGTTATAATTGAAGGTTTAGAGAGCAAAATAAAAGATCATGCAGCTGCTCTTGAAAAGAAAGATTTCGAACTTCAAACAGTGGAGGGTTTGCTGGCAGAAGCTGAAGCCAAAATTGCAAAATTGAATAATGAACTCCTCTCAAAGTCGGAAAGCTTCGAACAAGAAAAGCAGAAATTTGATGCGAAGTTTGAGGCTGAAGTCGAAAAGAGTTCAAATTTGCAGAAATCACTGAAAGATCTTCAAGATAAATGTCTAGACTTCGGCAACTGATGCGTGCAACGGCTAAAGCAGGTTTTCAACTCGATTGGAGCCAGCTCTGAGAAATTCAATCCTTCGGTTGAAGACCTGCCAGGAACCTTCGAACACATTGAGGGAGAAGTTGATGCTCTTGATGAAGTTATAGCTGGACACAACGATTTCTGTGCCCTGCTAGCTTCTCAGGGCACAGCTGTTGCCTTCATGAAATCTGGTTGCACGCATGGGAAAATTGTTAATAGACCAAACTTCAGCTTATCACTGGCAGATTTAACTAATATCCGCAGCCTGGCTCGAAGCATAGGAAATAGATTCATAACGCAAATCTGGACGAAGGGCGGGCGAAACATGGCTTGCGATGAAGCTCGAAGCCACCTTAAGCTGGTAAGAAATTTGTGCCTGTTGCTTTACCTTCTCCTTGACATTTGCACTTTTCTCATACCGCTTTGATATGTACAGGATGACGAAGCTGAGGAACAGTGAGCCGAAGCTTGACAGGTGATCCGAAGCTTAATGATGATGAAGCTGAAGACCTTGCTGCGAAAAAAACTCTAGAAAAAATCTTGTATTATCCTTGTAAAAAATATTGTAATAGAAAAAACTTATTCTGTAAATTTGTCCATACCTTGTAATATATTTCTACCTTTTCGTCCATGTATGAACTGCTTTGATGTGGACGAAACTTGTATTTTTTGAGCCGAAGACGAAAAACACCTTCCCTTCTTTTCGTACACAACGAAGCATGAAACTGCTTCTTTTCTTTTTGCTGAAGCCTTATCCTTATAGCCGAAGCATCTGCCTGTGTCTGTATGATATGATGATGATGATCCTATGTATGTCTAAATGAATGTTTATGAATGCAATGTATGATGTAATGTGACGTGCAAATGAATGTCCAAACACACACATACGAAGTCACAACCATAATCTTCATTCCCTTAGGAATGACTGAAGTCTCTTTGCCGCTTATTTTTCGGCTTCACCGCTTATTTTTCGGTGTAAGTTCTGCATCCCCTTAGGAACGTCTTTTGAACTTCTTCGCCTTCTATTTCGGCGGTATTCACGTTGACTTTTCGTGCTTCGCCTTATATTTCGGCGGTATTTGGCTCTGCATTCCCTTAGGAACGACTTTTGAGCAGAAAACTTACGCTGCGCTCCCTTAGGAACGACTTTTTTGTAGCTTCGTCGTGCTCTGCATCCCCTTAGGGACGACTTTCAAGCTTCTCCCTGTTTTTTCCTTTTTTCTCTGCACTCGATGGTGCATGCTCAGATTTTACATTTACATATTTTGGGGGATTTTGCTCTCGTAGAGCTGAATAAGAGAGGAAAAATTACAAACTATGGCACCATTAAAAACCGTTCTCCCCCTTTGGAAAGGAAAAGGGTGTCATAGGAAAAATGAAAAAGATTACATCGAGTTACACATAATATTGCCGAAGCTCATCCGCATTCCAAGATCTAGGAATGTCGTTGCCGTCCATATCCTTCAATCTGTAAGAACCGGGTCTTGACGAAGATACCACCAGAAAGGGTCCTTCCCACTTTAGCTGTAACTTGCCTACTGTGTCTAGATTGGCCACTCTTCGAAGTACCAAATGCCCTGGCTTAATGTTTTTTAGCCGAACTTTTCTATCACGCCATTTTATTGTTTCGGCTTGGTATTTATTGATATTCTCCACAGCCTTAAGTCTAGTCCCTTCTATAGCATCTTTTGCCACAGAATAATCAGCTTCGTCCTCTACCGAAGCTACTGTTCTAATTGACCCTACCTTAGCTTCTTCTGGGGTTATAGCTTCGTCACCAAACAATTACTTGAATGGTGTAAAACCTGTTGACCTTGATATTGTTGTGTTGTGGCTCCACACCACTTTAATCAACTCATCTGGCCACTTTCCTCTGGGCTGATTGAAGATTAACTTCATTATTCCCGTCATTATAATGCCATTTGCTCTTTCGACAAGTCCATTTGACTCTGGATGTTTGACTGATGCAAAATGAATCTTCATGCCAATCTGATCATAGAATTCCTTGAAAGCTTCGGCATCAAACTGTGTTCCATTGTCTACAGTGATAGCCTTCGGCACGCCGAAGCGACAAACTATGTTTTGCCAGAAGAATTTCTGGACTATGACCGAAGTTATTGTGGCCAAAGGCTTCACCTCAATCTACTTGGAAAAATATTCTACCGCCACCACAACATATTTTAAATTGCCTTGTGCTAGTGGAAGTGGGCCTAGCAAGTCGAGGCCCCATCTTTGCAACGACCAAGTGGGCTGTATTAACTGAGTGAGAGATGAAGGTTGCTTCTGGTCTCTTGCACATTTTTGACAGCCTTCACATTTTTGGACTAGCTCTGCTGCATCCGAAGCTGCCTTCGGCCAGTAAAATCCTTATCGAAAAACTTTTCCTAGCAAGGGACTAGACCCAATGTGAGATCCACATAGACCTGCGTGTATCTGTTTCATTAATTCAATACCTTCAGCTCTTGATAAACACTTGAGGAGTGGGGAACAGACTACATGCTTATATAATTCCCCTTCTATTATCTCATATGGTCTTGTCCTTGCCTCCATTCTCTTGTTATAAGCTTCGTCACTTGAAAGACAATTGCCTTGGAGAAAAGATATAATTTCAGTCCTCCAATCTTCACTGTGTACTGGAGAAATAGTAAGTACTGTTCTCTCCATGAGTTCAACTTAAGGTGCTTTTATTGTTTCAAAAAATACTTCCGAAGGTAAAGGGAGCCCCTGAGCCGTCGATTTGGCTAGCAAATCTGCATGCTCATTTTCACCTCTTGGAATATTCTTGACAGAAAAACCTTCGAAAGAAGCCTCCAACCTTCGAACTATATCCAGATATCTTTCGAGCTTCAGATATCTTGCCTTGCTATTTTTGTCCACATGGCCAGAAATAACTTAAGAGTCAGTCTTTAGGATGACCCTTCTTATTCCCATTGCCCTTAACTTTCGAAGCCCCAATAGAAGTGCTTCGTACTCAGCAATATTATTTGTGCAACTGAAATCCAATTTCGCTGCATAACATGTTTTGACTTTTGAAGGTGCCACTAGGACCGCAGCTGCTCCTGCACTGAAGGTTCCCTAAGAACCATCGCAGAACACTGTCCAAGTTTCTGTATCTTTGTTTATTTCTTCTTCGTGAGCCCCTGGCGTCCAATCAGCGATGAAGTCTGCTAACGCTTGGAATTGGATTGAAGATCTATGCACGTAGTCAATGGTGAATTCATTAAGCCCCGCGGCCCACTTTCCAATCCTTCCAGTAGCTTCTCTGTTCCTCATAATATCCTTCAGAGGCTGTGATGAAGGAACAATTATATGGTATGCATGAAAATAATGCCGAAGCTTCCTGGAGGCCATTAACACAACATACAACACCTTCTCCAATTCTGTATAGTTTTTCTTTGATAAATTTACAACTTCGGACACGAAGTATACTGAGACTTGCTTTTTAGTTTGCCCTTCAAGCTTCTCCTGTACAAGCGCCACACTCACTGCAGAGTGCAAAGCTGCCACATACAATAACAATGAAGCCCCTGGCACAGGTGGAGTTAATGTTGTTAGATCAATCAAGTATTGCTTCAACTCTTCGAAGGCTTTCTGTTGAGCTGGGCCCCATTGAAAAACTTCGGCAGACTTTAGTACTCCAAAGAATGATAAGTTTCTTTCTGCTGATCTAGATATAAATCGATTCGAAGATGCCAGTCTTCCTGTCAGCCGTTGGGCCCCCTTCTTTGTGCTTGGCGGCTCCATACGAAGGATAGCTTCGATCTTGCTTGGGTTAGCTTCGATCCCCTTTGTTGAAACTAGACAGCCAAGGAACTTGCCCTTCTTCACTCCAAAGACACATTTTTCTGGATTTAATTTCAGGCCAGCTTTCCTAAAATTAGCAAATGTTTCCTGCAAATCAGTAATATGATTTTCTTGCTTCGTGCTTTTTACTATGATATCATCAACGTATGTTAGCACATTTCTGCCTATCTGAGAGTGAAGGACCTTGGCTGTCATTCTGCTGAAGCTTCCTCCAGCATTCTTGAGCCCCTCAGACATCCGAGGATAGCAATAGGTGCCACTGGGAGTTATGAAGCTAGTCTTCGGCTCATCCTCCTTCTTCATCCACTGATGATATCCGGAGTAACAATCCAGCAGACTCATAAGCTCTGAAGAAGCTGCTGCATCTACAAGAGAGTCTATTCTTGGTAATGGAAACTCGTCCTTTGGACAAGCCTTTTTAAGATCTGTGAAGTCAATACACATTCTCCATTTGCCATTGGCCTTCTTCACCATAACAGTATTGGCTAGCCACTCTGGATATTTTACCTCGCTGATGACACCAGCACTGAGAAGTCTTTTTACTTCATTCCGAGCACCTTCGGCTTTATCATCAGACATTTTCTGGAGCCTTTGCTTTTTGGGCCTGAAGGATGGATCGACATTGAGTGAATGTTCAATGACGTCCCTATTGACACTACAGAGATCATTGGCCATCCATGCAAAAACATCTTTGTTGTTGAATAAAAACCTTATCAAAGTTTTCTCCTGCTCTTCAGATAATTGAGACCCCAACAATACCTTCTGCTCTGCTATGTCTTCACATGGAAGCATGGGCTTCGGCTGATCAGCCGAAGCAGCCTTCTCTCTTCTGTACTTGTACTGTTCATAAGCTTCAACTCCATCTATATTGTGGATCGCTTTTGAGTCTGTCCAATTTCCCTCAGCCTTTCTGGTAGCTTCCTGACTTCCATGAATAGCAATGGGCCCTTGTTCCATAGGTATCTTCATGCATAGATATGCTGGATGAAGAATTGCTTCGAAAGCATTAAGTGTTCCACGACCAATGATTGCATTGTAGGGGTATTCCATGTCAACAATATCAAACACAACATGTTCAGTCCTTGTATTGTGGACAAATCCGAAGGTTACTAGCATTGTGATCTTGCCAAGTGCTACAATCTGTCTTCCTCCGAAGCCACAAAGAGGGTGTGTAGCATCATGAATCTTGTCCTCTGGCTCTTGCATCTGTCTGAATGCCTTAGCAAATTTGATATCCGCTGCACTGCCTGTATCAACCAGAACATTATGAACCAGAAATCCCTTGATGACACAAGAAATGACAATAGCATCATTGTGAGGATAATCATTGAGCTGAAGATCCTCCTGAGAGAAGGTGATTGGGATGTGAGACCATTTTGATTTGATGAAGGGCCCCTGCACCCCAACATGATGTACCCATCTCTGAGCCTCCTTCTTCTGCTTCTTGTTGGCCGGTTCTGAGCATGAACCGCCTGTTATCGGGAGCACCAGCTTCATAGCCGAAGCAACTTCAGCTTGATTGTTGAACGAAGCTATCAGCTCAAAAGTGGAAGTGAGTTCACCAGAGGTGGGCGCCAATGTTGGGGACTTGTTCTCAAATGCTATGAATTAAGAACAAGGCAACATAAAATGTCAAATGTTAATGCCCTTTGTCATTCGAAGCATTATTTCCCTTAGGATATAACGATCTTCGGACGAAGGTTATGAAGGTTATACCTTCATAAATTTGACATGTATAACCAAAGGATGAAGCTTATAAAAAATAGGAAAATAATATAAATAATAATATAATAGCATAAACATTTATTATTGAACTAATCTTGAATACATGAAAACAATATCAAATTACATTTGTACCTTGAGCTTAACAGGAGACCAAGGCAAGAGTAAGATGCGAAAAAGTGTGAACAGTACGGAGTACTGTTCATCTATTTATAGGCACAGGACGCAGCCTGTGAGAAATTACATTCATGTCCTTTACAAATGGTTACAATCATAACACAGGTTGTCATGGGCCAGTTGGTCATTTCATCTTTAAGTCGGTGCATCGAGAGATACGCTACGAAGCTCCCTAACTGGTAACTTCGGTATTGTGTTATGGCCTTCTGAAGGTGTTTCTTCTCTCAAGACCTTCGGCGACGAAGCAGCCCCCCAACAGACACCACAACCAATATTCAGTCTCCGTTGCCCCTCACTTCTATTCACATACACAGGTGAGAGTAGCAGGAGTGATCTTCGTTAGTTTTCAAATGAAAGCCTGAACTCAATTACCTTAGGCCTGCTACCCCATCAACACACCTCCCTGTTAAAACCCCTGGTATCTCACAATTTCATATGGTACAGACCAAAGGTTCTTAGCCAAAGTTATACTCCAACTTTAGCTTTACCAACTTGGTATAACAGTCCATGATTGAAAACATTCAGAGCAAATTCTATTGTACCCCAAAGTTACCCCCACACTAAACTGTTATTTCAGCTAACTGAATAAAATTCAGTCACAAAGTGGAGCTCAACACACTAGAATCTAGTTTCAGCCTTCTGTACTAAGTCTGGGATCCAAAAACCTGACAGCCTATGTTTGAGCAAATTTCACACCTAGTTCTAGGCAACCAATAGTGGTGAGTTCAAGTAGTAAATGGTGTGAGCTTCACTGACCTGAGATGATTACGGAACAAGCTTCATACAGGCTAACAACTCCCTAGAATGTTCTGGCTATGGTGTGGTGAACTTGGTGGCTGTGGTCATCACAAACACAGGAAGACAGCGCACACAGCTCTGGACAGTGCCAACTTGGTGGCAGTGGGAGAGGAGCTCTGTCTTGCAATACACATGAATCCCTCACACCACTGCAAGCTTTGGCTAGAACACCAAGGCAGAGGGAAATCTTCACCGAACCAGCACTTAAATAAAGGGCAGGAAGGCAGACGTCTTCAGGTTTAGCTATCCTAGTGGTGAAGAGTTCCAAGGTGACAGCACAACAGGGACTAACACATGTGGCTTTCATGCTCAACAACCACACCAGCCACGACTTAGCTCAAATATCTACTTTGTCCAGTTATTCAAATAGAGAGTAGAGCAGATAAGGGCTCACTGTCCACAAATATCCAACCAATCCACTGAATACAGATAGAAGTAAAGACAGACAAAAACTCTACTGTGGTAGGCTCAAACAGGTGCAAAACTAATATTTTTCTGCAGAGGGGGACTGAATCTCGAGCCCCATACTGCCCACCCCAAGTCTATCTCAGTTTGTGCACATAAGTGGAGGACAGCAGGGATGTGAAGATCTTTCTTCAGATTTCTGTTGCAACTCCCAGTACCTGTTGAACTCTAATCTCTCCTTGTTCACCTCCTTCAATCCCACGATTTCCCATAGTAACATGGGGAGCATACTTACTAAAACTGGTCGATTAAACAACCCTCTACCAATTCTTCATAAAGACTTCAACCTTAAACCCCTTGGATCAGACACCAAACAGCTCCAATACTAACAAAAAATACTAGAACACAACTTTAGAGACTGAATCGAGTTCAGAATTTCCTAGACTGACAACCTGACTTGGAGCAACACTTTCTGCTAATTCCTGATGGCAACAGGCTGATTTTGGTTCATAGAATATGCTCACCTAACACAGCTCTACAAGTTTGTTGTAGTAGCCTAAGGCAAGATGCCCCTAATTCAAGAGTTATGGTGCTCCAAAGTTGGGCAAACCTCACTGAAACACAGTTTCAGTTTAACTAAAACAACCCCTACAAAGTCTGACAGAGAGAGTTTGAGGGTATTTTACTCCCAAATTCATATAGCACCAAACCAACATCACTGAAGTGAATTTGTTCTCCTATATAAGGCCTTTCAGTTTACTAGAAATTACTAACCCAACTCTCCTTGGTTTAATTACAATAGAGCTCCAATGGTGGGTAAAACTGACTGAAACTGCTAGCAACAATCAACTAAATCAACATCTCTCCATCCTGACAGCACAACTTGGAACAACCTTTTCTCCTAGGTTTATGTGGAACCAAGTCCAACCCTGTTTATGAAACTTGTTCTCTGTGCTATGGGCTCCAACGTTGCTATGAAAACTTTAGTCTAAAACTACTTGGATTGATCACAAATGATCTCCAAATTTGGCACCATTTACTGAATTACAGTTTTTGTTAACTGAACTAATTTCAGTCACCAACAACTCAACAGCCCATTTTCAGTCAACTAGCTCCAAAGTAAGGTACAATCACTCACCCTTAAAGAAAGTCACAATCACTGAAATTCAGACTTATATACTATTCCAAATCTGAAAATTCAGAATTCAGCCACCTAGCTGACAGTCCAAATTTGAGCAGCTGTTACTCCAACTTTTGTATAGGATCATGTCCCTCACCCTTAAAGAAAGTTATTCAAAATCATATAGTATTCCTTTACTCTACAAACATCACAGCCCAAAACCTTATAGAATACCCACAAATAGGCTTCCAAACTGCTATCAAAACACTGAAACTCGGTTTCAGTTACTGTTTTCAATCTGAAAATTCAGAAATACAGCAGCACCACTTGGAACCACTCTTTTTTCTGGGTTCCAAATGTTTATAGGGGCAAGTTGCTTAATAAAGTTTATACACTTATAGTTCCTCTACAAGTTTGATATAGTAACCATTAACCAAAACCTCTTGGATTCCAAACTACAATGGCCCAAAGTTTGCTCCAATTGCTGAAATACTTAACCAAACTTATACTCCTCATGTAGCTCTATGACTTTGTTATAAGGACCATCTTCAAAATGCTTATAGATCAGAATTTATAAGGGTTCAAAGTTGGCTAGTTTATATTAATTTCAGAAGTTCCAATTCGAACCAAAAACTAAATTTCTGCAAATTACTCCAAATTCTTCCACACAACTTGGGAATCTCCAAATATAAAAGTTGTTCACCATTTCCAAACTCTACAACTTTGGCACTTTGAATTTTACCCAATTGTCTCTAGATTTTGAATTCCACTTTTGGGGCAAATTTAGGGTTTCAAATATGGTTCCTTCTCATCTAGTGATTTACCAACTCAATTGATCCTCCTAAAAGATGAGTGTTGGGGACTTGTTCTCAAATGCTATGAGTTAAGAACAAGGCAACACAAAATATTAAATGTTAATATCCTTCGTCCTACGAAGCATTATTTCTCTTAGGATATAATGATCTTCGGACGAAGGTTATAAAGGACATACCTTTATCAATGCGATAGATGTTAATATAAATATAAGTATACGAAATATAAGAGGCAACATATTCAGTCATATAACATTATTGACTCATTATCATTATATTATTCTGAAAAGAGAGAGACAAAATTGAATTACAAAAGGTACCTTCGGCTTGATGGAAGGTAAAAGTACAAGCGTGACGCAAAAGCAAATACCATTCAGCGTGAACAGTACAAGAGTACTGCTCATCTATTTATAGGCACAGGACGCAGCCTGTGAGAAATTACATTCATGTCCTTTACATTTATTATTGACTTATGGCAATTCTATGAGGACTAGATAGCCTTTTCCCCTTTAAGTCGGTTCCTTTTTCTGCTATTTAGCCGAAGCTCCCCTACGCGTAGCTTCGGAGCAACTCCAACCTTCATCACGATCATATTTTTTACATCATGCATGCTTTTAGCCTGAACCCGAAGGTACCTGTTCATATGTCACACTTGGAAGATATTGTTAAATCACGTTTTTCAGGACCTTCGGAGGACAAAGGCCCCCAACAGTAGCCCCTCGCAGTATTAATTTGTTTATGATAGTGAATTCAGACTGCGACATGGACGAAGGCCTTAATCCGAAGGTCCGAAAAAACACCTTCCCTTTGCTAGAATAGAAACATTCAATGACAGACGGGCCCCCCAACTTGGGGCGTGCTGAGAGTATAAATAAGAACTCGCACCAACCACATTTGATACACTGCTTGTGCCATTTGCTTTACTTTCTCAATTTCATAGCTCTTGCTCACTAATGCTTGCTAGTTTCTCAAGTTTTCTGAGCTTCGGTTAGAAAGACACATTTTCGTCATCTCTGAAGGAAAAAATGTCTCAAGACAAGAAGGTTGCTGCTGAGACAAAGCTAACTGAAGAGGAGAAGTTTTTGAGGAGAAGAAGGCTGCGAATCCTTACATTGCTAGATTTATCGAGTCAATGGCAAAACCAAATACAGAAAAAATTACTAAGGAGATACTGGAGGGCCTGTTTGAAGATACCGGTGACAGTGATAGTTATGATGTGGAAAGTGGGGGCGAAGTGTAATGCCCCGAATTTTTTGCAGTTAAATTTTTTCTTTTCTTTACTCGCCAAAATTCGGGCGTTACCTTTTCTTTTTCTTTTTCCCTTCGCTAAACCTTGACCTTTTCCAAAGTTCTAGCGGGATTCGGTTTGGAATTCCCGTGTAAGAAAAACCCTAAATACTTTATGTTGTTTGATGCACCATGCCGAACCTTGCATTTCTTTTGATTGCTTTGAAAGCGCAATTGCATTCATGTAGAAAGATCGGATTTCGAAAATGAGGAGAAGATCTTTTCTTTCTTTTTCTCTCTCTTTCTCTCTCCTCTTTTTCTCTCTCTCCCGCGCCGTGGGCCGACCCCGGCCGGCCCAGCCGCCCCTGGCGCCCCCCCTGGGCCCAATTGGCCCATGCTGCCCCCCACCTCCCCTTTTTTCCCCAAACCCTCTCCCTCTCCCTCTCATTTTCTCTCATTCTCTCCCTAGCGCCGCCCCTACCCCTGCCCTAAGCCGCCGCCGCCCCCTGCCCCGTCGCCGATCGGCCGCCCCGCCCCGTCCCCGTCCCCGCCGCCGGTGAGGCCCCTCCCCCTCTCCTCCCTCCCCCCATCCCCCCTCCCCTTTCCCCTCGCCGCTCGGCGCCATGACCCCCGCCATGGCCGGCTCGCCCTGGCCGCCCGCCCGGCCGCGCCCTGGTCGCGCGCCCGCCTGGCCCCTGGCCCCCGGCCGGCCTTGGCCGCGCCCCCGGCCACCCCAACCCCCCCGATGGCCGCCCTCGGCCGCCCGCCTGGCCGCCCTGGTCGCGCGCTCGCCTGGCCGCTTGGCCGGCTCGGCCGCCTGGCCAACCCGACCCCCCCCCCCCCCGCGCGCTCGCCTGGCCGCCGGTTCAACCGGGCCGGCTCAGCCGCCCCGGCCGCCCAGCTCGGCCGCCCTGCCTAGGGCCGGTTCAACCGCCCCTAGGGCCGGTTCAACCGCCCCCCCCTCTGTTTTTTATTTTTTTTTATTTTATTTTATTTACTTTCTGTGATCATAGCTATTTTATTTTAGGTAGGCTAATCATTGTTAATGTTATTGAAATATGAAGCTTAATTTAAAATTCCGTTATGCTAATTGATTTATGTAGTTAATTGTTTATCTCGTGCGATGTTGAACAACTTAAAATGATTAGGTTCTCATTAGTGCATATAACGGAATTCTTTTGTTAAGAACCAATTGTAATTGATCGTTAGTGCATAAGATTTAACCCCCTGCGAGACCCTTTCCCGTTTCTTTCTAACCATAACAAATGCAATGTCAAATGTCATACTTGATGCATACTCACTTTATTTGTTCCCTTGTATGGTGTACTGTTCTTTTGCATTAAATGTGGATGGATGTATGTATGTTTGCAATCGCATAGAGAACGATCCGGTCGAAGAGCCCGAGGAATTCGCAGGAGAAGCCCCTGAGCAGCAGTCGGTTGGTGGAGGCAAGTGTCCTTTGACCTATCTCTGTCCTATTCATTATTTAATTCACCTCCCGCATTACACCTTTATACCTAAGGATTGACTAGCTTTTGTTATCCATGTCCTTGTTTACCTATTTGGGTTGGATTATTACTGTTTAGCTTTATGCTATTGCTCAACTCTAATCAATGAACATGATGAGATTATCTATGATACGCTGTTTTCCCTTCTCTTATTATGATGTTGTACTTGTGGTATTCAAGGGGGCTCGAGCGGTTTCTCGAGTGCCTCTCCGTAAGGACCTGTTCTATGGATGACCGCCCGGGAAAACAGTGCAACCATGAGGGTGGAATGGGGTGCCCTTAGCTGAATAATTAGAGAATCCGGGGTGTAGTTCACTTAGCCGTCGTGCCGTCAATGGGGCTCGGTGTATGCGGCTCGCTCTGCCAAGTTTGGGTCCGCCCCTTGGGGAGGAGTGCGGTGCATTTAGGAAACCTAACGGGTGGCTACAGCCCCGGGGAATCTTTGTAAAGGCTACGTAGTGAAACCCTGCCTATTCACCTTGGTAGTGTTTAAGGGTTTGATCGGCCCGAGGCAAGAGGGAATCACGACTTGTGGGTAAAGTGCACAACCTCTGCAGAGTGTTATGAAACTGATATATCAGCCGTGCTCGCGGTTATGAGCGGCCAAGGGAGCTCCAGTGATTAGTGGTACTTGATAAGAGACCTTTTGGTTTACAGGTGGCAATGAGATTGATGGTTTTGGTTATGACTATGGTGCTGGTAAGTGGTATTCTTTCCGTTTGGAAAGGGTACATCGGGTTAATAACTTGGGTTAATGCTAAAACTTGGCTTTCTACTAGTAAATAATAATCTGACCAACTAAAAGCAACTGCTTGACTTATCCCCACATAAAGCTAGTCCACTACAGCCAAACAGGATACTTGCTGAGTATGTTGATGTGTACTCACCCTTGCTCTACACACCAAACCCCCCCCAGGTTGTCAGCATTGCAACCACTGCTCGGGCGAAGATGAAGCTGTGGAAGGAGACTTCCAGGAGTTCCAAGACTACGACGAGTTCTAGGTGTGGGTTAGCGGCAACCCCCAGTCGGCTGCCTGTGAAGGCCGCGTTATCTATGTTTCTTTTCCGCACTTTGATTTATTGTAAGAACTATATGGACGTCTCAGACGTATGATGTAATCGACTATTTCCCTTATTAATACTATTTTGAGCACTGTGTGATGATGTCCATATTATGTAACTGCTATGTACGTGAATAACTGATCCTGGCACGTACATGGTTCGCATTCGGTTTGCCTTCTAAAACCGGGTGTGACATAAGTGGTATCAGAGCCGTGCTGACTGTAGGACCGCTAACCTAGAGTAGAATGGTCGTTCTAAGGACTATAGACCTCTGTCTCTGCCTTGACTTTGATATCCCTTCAAAAGTTGGTCATACCGACCAAACCTATGTTCTACTATATATTATACCTTGCTGAAAAACATGTTTTATTCTAATCCTTCATTTACTTATGATTCATTATTTGCTGGTCATATTAATTCTGTTCTCACCCTTTTGCTTGCGATGTCTTTTGTAGATGGCTCGACTTAGACACACTGCACGAAAGTCAGTCATCCCCTTCTTACCCTCCCGCCTTGCTGAGCGTCCGCTTCGCCGTCCCGTGGCCGGACAGTCCAGCCACTTGGAGAGACTACACCACCGCCTGCGTGAGGAGTAGGAACGTCGACGACAGGAGCAGCAGAGCTCTTCCTTCTCGCTCCACCAGGAGATAGAGTCTGTGAGGAGCTGCTCCCCTGTGCTTTCTCTGGAGCCGCCGCCTGCACCACCACTGGGCGCCCCAGCTTCTGGAGTAGCTGCTGGAGGAGACCCAGACGACGGAGATGGCGACGACAGCTCAAGCCACGACACCGACTTCTCTGCTAACCCTGAGCCGGAAGGATGGGTTGCTCGACCCATCACTCGCGACGCTGCTCGCGGGTGTCACTTCCACGATGCGCTCGACACCCTGCTACGTCGGGCATTTGACCGGCATACTTGGTCCGTCGAGTATCGCTGTGTGGTCTACCAGCATAGTCGCGGGGTCTACCCGGACCGCTGGGAGGCAACTTGCTTGGTGCGCTGCCCGGAGGACAGTCTCCAGGGTGCGGAGGCCTGTTCAGAGCACTATTCTATCTCTGAGCGGGACTCAGCTGAGGCAGCCATGCAAGATGCTGCACGGCGTGCGCTTTCGCACTACTGCTCGGTTTTTGGTGGGGCAGCTGACGGTCTTGACCTGAAGTATTACCCCCGCCGTCCATCTGGCAGCACAGGAGGCGTGATTGTTTCACCTATCGGTGAGGGCAATCCTAGGTTGAGCAGCACAGTCAACCTAGCCGCCGTGCTAAACACGGAGCTGGACCATGCATTAGACGAGCTGAGTAGGGCTCGTGCTGAGATCGCCCAGTTGCGGGCTGAGCGCGCGGAACGTCGTCACTTGGATGGTGGTTCCCCCGCTCCCGTCGGGATTCAGCACCCGTACCGCTCACCTCAGCGTGGACACCAGTCTTATGGCAATCCCGACTGCAAGACCAAGATAACTCTAGAACCATAGATCGTTAGAGTTGGATCTTGTAATTAATACGAAATATATATACATAGAAGCTTCAGTCTTAGCGTTAGTCTCAGTCTTAGTTAGTCTTAGTTAGACAGGGTAGTTTGCTATATCCTGTGCATTTATGTTTGTCATGATGAACTATGATTGGTTTGGATCTTTGTAATGATTGTCACCAGAGTGTGGGTATCCCCTGCATTTTGGTTTACCTATTATGTTAATAAAGTTAGTTATATAGTTGGGAAACCCATTATTCTCCTTTCCTCTTTATCTGAGAAGCTGTGTGGTCTGTGTTGGAGATCAGTGAAGATGCTCACCTGCTCAGTGCTGTTGAAGAATTCTATTCTCTTTTCTTATGCTGCAAGATCCGCCAGATCAGTTCTGATGTGTGGTTGCATTCTGCAGATGTCAGAGAACAGGCGCAGAGGAGGAAGGCGTGCTCAGCAGAAGCGAGCCGCTCAACAGGAGGAGGTCCCCAGCAGCAGCACTTGCCGCCCCCGCCCCCGATGTCGATCGAGCAGATGTTTCTGATGCAGACTCAGGAAGTTCAAGCAATCGGTCAGACTTTGGCCGCCATTCAGCAGCAGCAGCAGCAGCAGCAGCAAGCACCACCTCAGCCTCAGATGCCTCAGATGCCCAGAGACAAGCGTGCTGAATTCATGAGAGGTCATCCACCAACATTCGCTCATTCTTCTGACCCCATGGATGCTGAAGATTGGCTGCGCACTGTGGAGCGGGAGTTGCATACCGCTCAGTGCGATGACAGGGAGAAAGTCTTGTATGGTCCCCGTCTGTTGAGAGGAGCAGCCCAGTCATGGTGGGAGTCTTACCTCGCCACCCATGCCAACCCCGACACCATCACCTGGGAAGAATTCAGGGGTAGCTTTCGTCAGTACCACGTGCCTGCAGGTCTGATGACAGTGAAGAAGGAGGAGTTCCTGGCCCTCAAGCAAGGGCCATTGTCTGTCAGCGAGTACCGGGACAAGTTTCTGCAATTGTCTCGCTATGCTCCTGAAGATGTCAACACTGACGCCAAGCGACAGTACCGTTTCCTGAGAGGCTTGGTTGACCCTCTGAAGTACCAACTGATGAATCACACCTTCCCGACATTCCAGCACCTGATTGATAGAGCGATCATGACAGAAAGGAAGCGTAAGGAGATGGAAGATCGTAAGCGCAAGATCAGTGGACCCCAGCCTGGAAGCAGCAGCCGCCCTCGTTTTTCAGGCAATCAACCTCAGCAGTTCAGGCAGAACCAGCGTCCACCTCAGCAGCATCAGCAGTTTCAAAGGCAGTATCCTCAGCATCAGTACCAGAACCGTCAGAGCAATCAGTCAGGAGGTCAGTTTCAGAAGCAGAATCAGCAAGCACCTCGTCTTCCTGCCCCAGCAAATCAGCAGAACAGTCAGGCAGCACCAGCTCAGGTTGGAAACAGGGCGTGTTTCCACTGTGGAGAGCAAGGCCACTGGGTGATGCAATGTCCGAAGAAGGCAGCCCAGCAGCAGTCAGGCCCCAATGCCCCAGCGAAGCAGAATGTGCCTCAGCCTGGAGCAGGCAATCTCCCTCAACAGCGCTATAATCATGGAAGGCTGAACCATTTGGAAGCTGAAGCAGTTCAGGAGACCCCCGGCATGATAGTAGGTATGTTCCCAGTCGACTCCCATATTGCAGAAGTGTTATTTGATACTGGAGCAACGCATTCTTTCATTACTGCATCATGGGTAGAAGCACATAATCTTCCAACTACTACCATGTCAACCCCCATTCAAATTGACTCAGCCGGTGGTAGAATTCGAGCCGATAGCATTTGTTTGAATATAAGTGTGAAAATAAGGGGGATAGCGTTTCCCGCCAACCTTATAGTAATGGGTACTCAGGGAATAGATGTCATCCTAGGGATGAATTGGCTAGATAAGTATCAGGCAGCTATCAGTTGTGATAAAAGGACAATCAAGTTGGTGTCCCCACTAGGAGAGGAAGTGGTGACCGAGTTAGTCCCACCTGAGCCGAAGAAAGGAAGTTGTTATCAGATGGCTGTCGATAGCAGTGAAGCAGACCCAATTGAGAGTATCAGGGTTGTGTCTGAATTCCCAGATGTGTTTCCAAAGGATTTACCATGTATGCCACCAGAGCGGAAAGTTGAGTTTGCTATAGAGCTTCTTCCTGGAACCGCCCCTATCTTTAAGAGAGCTTACAGAATATCTGGACCAGAGTTGGATGAACTTAAGAAGCAAATTGATGAGCTGTCAGAGAAAGGTTACATTCGGCCAAGCACCTCGCCTTGGGCCGCTCCTGTCTTGTTCGTAGAAAAGAAAGATGGCACCAAAAGGATGTGTATCGATTACCGAGCTTTGGATGAAGTCACGATCAAGAACAAGTATCCCTTGCCCAGAATAGAAGATCTGTTCGACCAGTTGAGAGGAGCCAGTGTGTTCTCTAAGATTGATCTGAGGTCAGGTTATCATCAGCTCAGGATCCGACCTTCGGACATTCCGAAGACGGCATTCATTTCCAAGTATGGGTTGTATGAGTTCACAGTGATGTCTTTTGGTTTGACCAATGCGCCAGCGTTCTTTATGAACTTGATGAATAGTGTATTCATGGATTGCCTTGATAAGTTTGTGGTGGTATTCATTGATGATATTCTAGTTTACTCTCATAGCGAAGAAGAGCATGCAGATCATTTGAGGATGGTGTTGCAGAGATTGCGAGAGCACCAGTTGTATGCAAAGTTGAGCAAGTGTGAGTTCTGGATCAGTGAAGTCCTGTTCTTGGGTCACATAATCAACAAAGAAGGATTGGCTGTGGATCCGAAGAAAGTGGCAGACATTTTGAACTGGAAAGCGCCAACAGATGCTAGAGAAATTAAGAGTTTCATTGGAATGGCCGGATATTATCGGCGATTCATTGAAGGATTTTCGAAGATTGCGAAACCAATGACAGCGTTGCTAGGCAACAAGGTTGAGTTCAAGTGGACCCAGAAATGCCAAGAGGCCTTTGAAGCGCTGAAAGAGAAGTTGACTACAGCGCCTGTCCTAGTCTTGCCTGATGTGCACAAGCCCTTCTCGGTGTATTGCGATGCTTGTTACACAGGTTTGGGATGTGTGTTGATGCAAGAGGGAAGAGTTGTGGCTTACTCGTCCCGACAGCTGAAGGTTCATGAGAAGAATTACCCAATCCATGATCTAGAGTTGGCAGCAGTGGTTCACGCACTGAAGTCATGGAGGCACTATTTGTATGGACAGAAGTGCGATGTTTACACAGATCACAAGAGTCTGAAGTACATATTCACTCAGTCAGAGTTGAACATGAGGCAACGAAGATGGTTAGAGTTGATCAAAGACTATGAGTTGGAGATTCATTACCATCCAGGCAAAGCAAACGTAGTGGCAGATGCTTTGAGCAGAAAGAGTCAAGTCAATCTGATGGTCGCTCGTCCGATGCCTTTTGAGTTGGCCAAGGAGTTTGACAGGTTGAGTCTCGGATTTCTGAACAATTCGCGAGGAGTCACAGTTGAGTTGGAACCTACCTTGGAGCGCGAAATCAAAGAAGCGCAGAAGAATGATGAGAAAATCAGTGAGATTCGGCGACTGATTCTAGAAGGCAAAAGCAAAGATTTTCGAGAGGATGCAGAAGGCGTGATATGGTTCAAAGACCGCTTATGTGTTCCCAATGTCCAGTCCATTCGGGAGTTGATTCTTAAGGAAGCTCATGAGACAGCTTATTCGATTCACCCTGGCAGTGAGAAGATGTATCAGGATCTGAAGAAGAAATTCTGGTGGTACGGAATGAAGAGGGAAATCGCAGAGCATGTGGCTAAGTGCGATAGTTGTCGAAGAATTAAGGCAGAACACCAGAGACCAGCTGGATTGTTGCAACCGTTGCAGATCCCTCAGTGGAAATGGGATGAAATTGGTATGGATTTCATAGTCGGATTGCCTCGCACTCGAGCCGGCTACGATTCTATTTGGGTAGTGGTGGACCGTTTGACCAAGTCAGCCCACTTCATACCTGTCAAGACCAACTACAACAGTGCAGTATTGGTAGAATTGTATATGTCTCGGATCGTTTGTCTTCATGGTGTGCCAAAGAAGATAGTGTCAGATAGAGGAACGCAGTTCACCTCTCATTTCTGGCAGCAGTTGCATGAAGCTTTGGGCACGCATCTGAATTTCAGTTCATCTTATCATCCGCAGACAGATGGTCAGACTGAAAGAACCAATCAAATTCTTGAAGATATGTTGAGAGCCTGTGCGTTGCAAGATCAGTCCGGATGGGACAAGCGATTGCCTTATGCAGAGTTTTCCTATAACAACAGTTACCAGGCTAGTTTGAAGATGTCACCGTTTCAAGCGCTTTATGGAAGGAGTTGTAGAACTCCGTTGCAATGGGATCAGCCTGGAGAGAAACAAGTATTTGGGCCAGACATTTTGCTTGAAGCCGAAGAGAACATCAAGATGGTTCGAGAGAATCTGAAGATAGCGCAATCGAGGCAGCGAAGCTATGCAGACACAAGAAGAAGAGAGCTGAGTTTTGAAGTCGGAGACTTTGTCTATCTGAAAGTGTCACCGATCAGAGGAGTCAGAAGATTCGGAGTGAAAGGCAAGCTAGCACCCCGCTACATTGGTCCGTATCAGATTCTTGCAAGACGAGGAGAAGTGGCCTATCAGCTCAGTTTGCCAAAGAGTTTGTCTGCTGTGCATAATGTCTTTCATGTGTCTCAGTTGAAGAAGTGCTTGCGTGTGCCAGAAGAGCAGTTGCCAGTGGAAGGTCTTGAGGTCCAGGAGGACTTGACCTACGTTGAGAAGCCAGTGCAAATCCTTGAGGTTGCAGACCGAGCCACCCGAAGGAAGACCATCAGAATGTGCAAAGTCAGATGGAATCACCACTCTGAGGAAGAAGCAACCTGGGAGCGTGAAGATGACCTGATGGCCAAGTACCCAGAGCTCTTTGCTAGCCAGCCCTGAATCTCGAGGGCGAGATTCTTTTAAGGGGGATAGGTTTGTAACGCCCCGAATTTT
Organism: Zea mays; assembly: GCF_902167145.1. Taxonomy (NCBI): domain Eukaryota; kingdom Viridiplantae; phylum Streptophyta; class Magnoliopsida; order Poales; family Poaceae; genus Zea; species Zea mays. The sequence goes on along the minus strand of NC_050104.1, from coordinate 70,285,032 downwards.
TTGCAGTTAAATTTTTTCTTTTCTTTACTTGCCAAAATTCGGGCGTTACCTTTTCTTTTTCTTTTTCCCTTCGCTAAACCTTGACCTTTTCCAAAGTTCTAGCGGGATTCGGTTTGGAATTCCCGTGTAAGAAAAACCCTAAATACTTTATGTTGTTTGATGCACCATGCCGAACCTTGCATTTCTTTTGATTGCTTTGAAAGCGCAATTGCATTCATGTAGAAAGATCGGATTTCGAAAATGAGGAGAAGATCTTTTCTTTCTTTTTCTCTCTCTTTCTCTCTCCTCTTTTTCTCTCTCTCCCGCGCCGTGGGCCGACCCCGGCCGGCCCAGCCGCCCCTGGCGCCCCCCCTGGGCCCAATTGGCCCATGCCGCCCCCACCTCCCCTTTTTTCCCCAAACCCTCTCCCTCTCCCTCTCATTTTCTTTCATTCTCTCCCTAGCGCCGCCCCTACCCCTGCCCTAAGCCGTCGCCGCCCCCTGCCCCGTCGCCGATCGGCCGCCCCGCTCGGCCGCCCCGCCCCGTCCCCGTCCCCGCCGCCGGTGAGGCCCCTCCCCCTCTCCTCCCTCCCCCCATCCCCCCTCCCCTTTCCCCTCGCCGCTCGGCGCCATGGCCGCCGCCATGGCCGGCTCGCCCTGGCCGCCCGCCCGGCCGCGCCCTGGTCGCGCGCCCGCCTGGCCCCTGGCCCCCGGCCGGCCTTGGCCGCACCCCCGGCCACCCCAACCCCCCCGCTGGCCGCCCTCGGCCGCCCGCCTGGCCGCCCTGGTCGCGCGCTCGCCTGGCCGCTTGGCCGGCTCGGCCGCCTGGCCAACCCGACCCCCCCCCCCCCCCCCGCGCGCTCGCCTGGCCGCCGGTTCAACCGGGCCGGCTCAGCCGCCCCGGCCGCCCTGCCTAGGGCCGGTTCAACCGCCCCTAGGGCCGGTTCAACCGCCCCCCCTCTGTTTTTTATTTTTTTTTATTTTATTTTATTTACTTTCTGTGATCATAGCTATTTTATTTTAGGTAGGCTAATCATTGTTAATGTTATTGAAATATGAAGCTTAATTTAAAATTCCGTTATGCTAATTGATTTATGTAGTTAATTGTTTATCTCGTGCGATGTTGAACAACTTAAAATGATTAGGTTCTCATTAGTGCATATAACGGAATTCTTTTGTTAAGAACCAATTGTAATTGATCGTTAGTGCATAAGATTTAACCCCCTGCGAGACCCTTTCCCGTTTCTTTCTAACCATAACAAATGCAATGTCAAATGTCATACTTGATGCATACTCACTTTATTTGTTCCCTTGTATGGTGTACTGTTCTTTTGCATTAAATGTGGATGGATGTATGTATGTTTGCAATCGCATAGAGAACGATCCGGTCGAAGAGCCCGAGGAATTCGCAGGAGAAGCCCCTGAGCAGCAGTCGGTTGGTGGAGGCAAGTGTCCTTTGACCTATCTCTGTCCTATTCATTATTTAATTCACCTCCCGCATTACACCTTTATACCTAAGGATTGACTAGCTTTTGTTATCCATGTCCTTGTTTACCTATTTGGGTTGGATTATTACTGTTTAGCTTTATGCTATTGCTCAACTCTAATCAATGAACATGATGAGATTATCTATGATACGCTGTTTTCCCTTCTCTTATTATGATGTTGTACTTGCGGTATTCAAGGGGGCTCGAGCGGTTTCTCGAGTGCCTCTCCGTAAGGACCTGTTCTATGGATGACCGCCCGGGAAAACAGTGCAACCATGAGGGTGGAATGGGGTGCCCTTAGCTGAATAATTAGAGAATCCGGGGTGTAGTTCACTTAGCCGTCGTGCCGTCAATGGGGCTCGGTGTATGCGGCTCGCTCTACCAAGTTTGGGTCCGCCCCTTGGGGAGGAGTGCGGTGCATTTAGGAAACCTAACGGGTGGCTACAGCCCCGGGGAATCTTTGTAAAGGCTACGTAGTGAAACCCTGCCTATTCACCTTGGTAGTGTTTAAGGGTTTGATCGGCCCGAGGCAAGAGGGAATCACGGCTTGTGGGTAAAGTGCACAACCTCTGTAGAGTGTTATGAAACTGATATATCAGCCGTGCTCGCGGTTATGAGCGGCCAAGGGAGCTCCAGTGATTAGTGGTACTTGATAAGAGACCTTTTGGTTTACAGGTGGCAATGAGATTGATGGTTTTGGTTATGACTATGGTGCTGGTAAGTGGTATTCTTTCCGTTTGGAAAGGGTACATCGGGTTAATAACTTGGGTTAATGCTAAAACTTGGCTTTCTACTAGTAAATAATAATCTGACCAACTAAAAGCAACTGCTTGACTTATCCCCACATAAAGCTAGTCCACTACAGCCAAACAGGATACTTGCTGAGTATGTTGATGTGTACTCACCCTTGCTCTACACACCAACCCCCCCCCCAGGTTGTCAGCATTGCAACCACTGCTCGGGCGAAGATGAAGCTGTGGAAGGAGACTTCCAGGAGTTCCAAGACTACGACGAGTTCTAGGTGTGGGTTAGCGGCAACCCCCAGTCGGCTGCCTGTGAAGGCCGCGTTATCTACGTTTCTTTTCCGCACTTTGATTTATTGTAAGAACTATATGGACGTCTCAGACGTATGATGTAATCGACTATTTCCCTTATTAATACTATTTTGAGCACTGTGTGATGATGTCCATATTATGTAACTGCTGTGTACGTGAATAACTGATCCTGGCACGTACATGGTTCGCATTCGGTTTGCCTTCTAAAACCGGGTGTGACACGAAGATTCCGAGGATCGACCCTGCAGACCAAGTCATGCAATTTTCGAGAAATCGACCATCAAGCAAAGTCACCTCGAAAACATGAGGGGAAGGTACTTTCGAGATATGTCTATTGTGAGGGCTGGTGGAGACAACAACGTTCCTGCGCCTGAGGAGAACGAAGTTGTGATTTTTTGAAGCTTCTTCAAAGCTGGGCTTCAGTTCCCACTGAGCAGGTTTGTAGTTGAAGTGTTGAAAACCTTCCAAATTTTCCTTCATCAATTGACCCCCAAAGTAAAGGCATCATGATTAAAATAATCATACCATCCATCTTCATTGAACAAGCCTTCTTGACGAAGCTCCCTGTGTTGGGGTCTTCGATCCTGTTCATCTTGAGCAAGATGACACACTTCTTCAGTGGCTTCATCGATCTTCCTTTGAAGATCAGCTAGCCACGCCATCTTCTCCTTCTTCCTTTGTACTTGCTGATAGATTATTTCCATGTCCCTGATCTCTTGGTCCAACTCCTCCTCCTGGAGTGTTGGACTGGTGGCTTTCCACTTCTGGCTTCGAGCCTCTCGAAGAGAAAGAGTTTCCTGGTTTGGGTCCAGCGGCTGCAGTGCAGCGGTTCCTGGTGCTGAAGCTTTCTTCGGCGGCATGACGAAGGTGAGTGCTTGCTGAAGGTGGTCGAAAGAGTTCACCGGAGGTGGGCGCCAATGTTGGGACTTGTTCTCAAATGCTATGAGTTAAGAACAAGGCAACACAAAATATTAAATGTTAATGTCCTTCGTTCTACGAAGCATTATTTCCCTAAGGATATAATGATCTTCAGACGAAGGTTATAAAGGACATACCTTTATCAATGCGATAGATGTTAATATAAATATAAGTATACGAAATATAAGAGGCAACATATTCAGTCATATAACATTATTGACTCATTATCATTATATTATTCTGAAAAGACAGAGACAAAATTGAATTACAAAAGGTACCTTCGGCTTGATGGAAGGTAAAAGTACAAGCGTGACGCAAAAGCAAATACCATTCAGCGTGAACAGTACAAGAGTACTGCTCATCTATTTATAGGCACAGGACGCAGCCTGTGAGAAATTACATTCATGTCCTTTACATTTATTATTGACTTATGGCAATTCTATGAGGACTAGATAGCCTTTTCCCCTTTAAGTCGGTTCCTTTTTCTGCTATTTAGCCGAAGCTCCCCTACGCGTAGCTTCGGAGCAACTCCAACCTTCATCACGATCATATTTTTTACATCATGCATGCTTTTAGCCTGAACCCGAAGGTACCTGTTCATATGTCACACTTGGAAGATATTGTTAAATCACGTTTTTTAGGACCTTCGGAGGACAAAGGCCCCCAACAGTAGCCCCTCGCAGTATTAATTTGTTTATGATAGTGAATTCAGACTGCGACATGGACGAAGGCCTTAATCCGAAGGTCCGAAAAAACACCTTCCCTTTGCTAGAATAGAAACATTCAATGACAGACGGGCCCCCCAACTTGGGGCGTGCTGAGAGTATAAATAAGAACTCGCACCAACCACATTTGATACACTGCTTGTGCCATTTGCTTTACTTTCTCAATTTCATAGCTCTTGCTCACTAATGCTTGCTAGTTTCTCAAGTTTTCTGAGCTTCGGTTAGAAAGACACATTTTCGTCATCTCTGAAGGAAAAAATGTCTCAAGACAAGAAGGTTGCTGCTGAGACAAAGCTAACTGAAGAGGAGAAGTTTTTGAGGAGAAGAAGGCTGCGAATCCTTACATTGCTAGATTTATCGAGTCAATGGCAAAACCAAATACAGAAAAAATTACTAAGGAGATACTGGAGGGCCTGCTTGAAGATACCGGTGACAGTGATAGTTATGATGTGGAAAGTGGGGGCGAAGATTCCGAGGATCGGCCTTGCAGACCAAGTCATGCAATTTTCGAGAAATCGACCATCAAGCAAAGTCACCTCGAAAACATGAGGGGAAGGTACTTTCGAGATATGTCTATTGTGAGGGCTGGTGGAGACAACAACGTTCCTGCGCCTGAGGAGAACGAAGTTGTGATTTTTTGAAGCTTCTTCAAAGCTGGGCTTCAGTTCCCACTGAGCAGGTTTGTAGTTGAAGTGTTGAAAACCTTCCAAATTTTCCTTCATCAATTGACCCCCAAAGTAAAGGCATCATGATTAAAATAATCATACCATCCATCTTCATTGAACAAGCCTTCTTGACGAAGCTCCCTGTGTTGGGGTCTTCGATCCTGTTCATCTTGAGCAAGATGACGCACTTCTTCAGTGGCTTCATCGATCTTCCTTTGAAGATCAGCTAGCCACGCCATCTTCTCCTTCTTCCTTTGTACTTGCTGATAGATTATTTCCATGTCCCTGATCTCTTGGTCCAACTCCTCCTCCTGGAGTGTTGGACTGGTGGCTTTCCACTTCTGGCTTCGAGCCTCTCGAAGAGAAAGAGTTTCCTGGTTTGGGTCCAGCGGCTGCAGTGCAGCGGTTCCTGGTGCTGAAGCTTTCTTCGGCGGCATGACGAAGGTGAGTGCTTGCCGAAGGTGGTCGAAAGAGTTCACCGGAGGTGGGCGCCAATGTTGGGACTTGTTCTCAAATGCTATGAGTTAAGAACAAGGCAACACAAAATATTAAATGTTAATGTCCTTCGTTCTACGAAGCATTATTTCCCTAAGGATATAATGATCTTCAGACGAAGGTTATAAAGGACATACCTTTATCAATGCGATACATGTTAATATAAATATAAGTATAAGAAATATAAGAGGCAACATATTCAGTCATATAACATTATTGACTCATTATCATTATATTATTCTGAAAAGACAGAGACAAAATTGAATTACAAAAGGTACCTTCGGCTTGATGGAAGGTAAAAGTACAAGCGTGACGCAAAAGCAAATACCATTCAGCGTGAACAGTACGGGAGTACTGTTCATCTATTTATAGGCATAGGACGCATCCTGCGAGAAATTACATTCATGCCCTTTACATTTATTATTGACTTATAGACAATTCTATGAGGACTAGATAGCCTTTTCCCCTTTAAGTCGGTTCCTTTTTCTGCCATTTAGCTGAAGCTCCCCTGCGCGTAGCTTCGGAGCAACTCCAACCTTCATCACGATCATGTTTTTACATCATGCATGCTTTTAGCCTGAACCCGAAGGTACCTGTTCATATGTCACACTTGGAAGATATTGCTAAATCACGTTTTTGAGGACCTTCGGAGGACGAAGGCCCCCAACAATGAGTGACTCCTTAATCTCAAATCCAACTCTAGTATATGAAGCTCATGTCTAAAGTGTCCCTGGTTTAGGAGTTGTTTTGTTCATCCACAATTCCAAGCAAGCTTTCCAAATCTCACTTAAGGTTTTTTTAAGGTCAATCCAGTTCATCAATTAATTCTTCCACTTAACATACCTCTGAAATCATAGTTTCTCTCGGTTCTAAATCTTGCCTTTAGCACTCTAAGACTTCAAACCAACTTATCGTTTGCTTGAGAGATGATCTACTCCTGTTTAACTTGAGCCAAGTTCTTAAACTAAACTCTAAACCCAACACACAAAACCACACTTTTGAAAAAATTTAACCTAGTGAATGCATTCTAGGTATATCAAACAAGATAATGCAAGTGCTTATGATGACATGTCAGAATTTTAGTTATCGTAACACCAGGGGTGTTACATATACGAGACTAACACAACTTGAATGGATCAAATCGGAGTTAAAACAGAGGAGTTATGAATTTCCTAAGGTTTTATGTATTTTATATAAGATTTATTAAGAGATAAATTTTAATATGTTTTTCATGTCAGAACTGAGACCCTAATTGATAAACAATAATATTACAAAATTATAGGAGCTAGAATGGATTTTCTATGAATTAAATAAGTTCCTAGAATTATTTTAACACTAAAAATCATTTTCCAAACGAATTTCTCGGTTTTAATAAGTGTCTGGTCTGTGCTCTAAATAAACAGAAGCATAGGGGCTAACTCGCAAGATTTCGTAGACTCAACAAATAGTGAATGGGGACGGCGAGTTGTTTTCTGGAAATCGCAGGGGCTCTTTAATAAAAGCGTTGGCTGAAGGGGTATGGAGAGCTTTGGGTCATCCGATCTGCATCCCGTGGTGCAGATTAGATCACGCAAGGGTTTTCACCATCGACCATTAGAACATGATCCAAGGGCCCAGTACTGAACGTGAAGTACGAGCCGTTAGATGGGCGATCTAGGGACATGATGTAATGGAGACATGCACAATCCAGACCGCCCGAACCGGATCCCATGGACTAGCCTTATTCTAACCCAACCGGTATCACTCCTTTCATCCCAGCCATTCGTACTAGATCGGACGGTGCCGACCCCATCTCCCCCATCGCCTCACTCTCCTCCCAACAACACGGCATGCCGCCGAGGAACAAACGCCGACGACGAGGTCAATCAAGCCCCCTACTATGGTATTCCTCAATTACCAGGTTCTACGCACTCGCAAGGAGAAAACGAGTCGGATGGACGTTACCTCACTAGCGATTAGCCGTCGCTTGCAGCAGCCCACGCACCGGGTGATTTTGCGCCCGAACGAGGACAACGGCGAGCAATCACCGACGGTCCGATGACCCCCGGACCCTCCGGTTGACACCACAGCGAGCGCAATCCCACGACGAAGCTCTTGAGCCCAAAGCCGACGCCAACACGCTGCCTAGGCCGAGAATGGCGGAGCAGTATTCCCTCCCTCAACTCACACACCGATGCCGACCGAATTCTGGTTAGCGGCCAGGTTAGGGTGGACACAGGATGCCACGACCGGGTTGTTCCTCTTATACACGCGGAAATAGCCATCGCACAATGGAATCCGCCCGACATCCTCGGCGATGTCGACACGACGCGCGCGGGGTCCGTTACGCCAGTGCAGAGCTGGCTTGGTCTAACTGTCACTGCTACGACGGCCCCACCAGTCGGTGATAAAGGAAACATGCATGCGTGAGGTGCAGACACAGGCTGCAAGGACCCACGCGCCAGAGGGACTAGGTGGTGAGCGCGCGGCGCAGCGGATGGCGAGCGGCTGAAACCAGGGCTGGGCAAAAAAACCCGTAACCCGAAACCCGAACCCGGAATACCCGAACCCGAACCCGAAATACCCGAAACCCGAATTTTGTTCGGGAGTTTCGGGTAGCAACTTGCAAAACCCCAATTTATTTTGGGTAATTCGGGTATCACAATCGGGTACCCGAAATACCCGAATTACCCGAACTTTCATGTGTCATGTACTCATGTCATGCTTAATTATTAATTTGTACATCTATAATTATGTGTAAGTGTGCATAACTTGTGATTGTAGATTGCTTGTGTTTTATATGTCCATATATATCATTATTCAAACTATATTTTTATACTAATTTAATAGGGTGTATGTGTTTTTATGAAGCCAACACAATAGTTCGGTTAGTTCGGGAATACCCGAACCCGAAATTCCGGGTACCCGAATTTTCGGGTATTGTAAAACCCGTTGTAATTTCGGGTATCAATTCTCAAAACCCGAAATTTTAAATACCCGAATTACCCGACCCGAAATTTTCGGGTAACCCGAACGCCCACCCCAGGCTGAAACCAAGCGATGGGGCCCAAGTACAGAGAGCGTCAGCGTGCGCGGCATGGAGAGAAATGGGCTGCGCGCAGATGGTTTATCCTGGTGGGCCAGAAGGGGCAGAGGTGGCCCAGTTAGAGTTGTTCTCTCCTTTCATATTTTCTTTTCCTTCTATCTTCTCCTTTTTGAATCCTAAATTTTAAATCCAAATTTTGATTGTAACTTTTGAACTTGAGCTAGATATACTACCCCCAAGTGTTGCTATGAAAAGACACATTACTTATATATTTTCTTTTCATTTATATGTAGGGCTTTTTCCTATTTTTTCTCCTTTTATATCCTAATTCCAAGTGTCAAAGTTAACACTAATGTGATTATAACATCTACTATTTATAATATTATTATTCACTCTTCTCCTTGTTATTTATTTATGGAAGAAATAAATAGTTCCATTAATTCCCCTTTCCTATTTTCCATTTTATGTTTTTATTTAGATTTGGAGGTCAAGTTTATGTTCTCCAAAAAAATGCTTCACCAAAATTATCTTCAAGAGGTCAAACTTACCTTAACTATTCATTAGTTACTTATTTACTTTAGGAAGATAATCCCTAATATAATCTTTATTAAAAGATAACTTAACTTAAGTTTTTTTTGTTTAATAGTATCTTCAAATTTATTATTAAGAGGGATATCTTAATAATATAATTTTTTCCTTCTACCAAATTTAGGTATTACAAATCCTACCCCCCTTAACAGAAATCTCGTCCTCGAGATTTGTAAGAGGGTGCATAACCATGTTATCTTAAAACATATGCACAAACAAAAATCTCAGCATGATGCATACTTTATTAGCAACACATGGGGTCAATTAGACCTTATTATTTATCCTAAAATAGTATCATACCAACCACTACTAAAGTAACATTTAGGTCTTACGAATAGTGGTAATATATATATATATATATATATAGCTTGGTGGAGCTGGTGGTGGTAGTGGAGGTAGTGGTTGTTGTTGTCGTTGACTCTCCAACCATGCTTGCCTTATTCCTTGGCGTATCTCCAGCCGGTCCTGGCATTCTTGTCTTATCTGATTTTGCATTTCGGTAACCATGTCTGACATTAGTTGTATTACCATCATTTGGGCGGCAACCACTTGATCGATTCCAACAAGTGGAGGATTCATTTCTGTTTGTTGTTGTCTGGTAATCTTCCCTTCCTAGTATTGACCATGAGAGTTAGAAGCATATGGTAAAATAGTTTGCAAGGGAATTTATTAGATAAGCGGAATGAATAAGCTAGTAGCTGGTTATGATCTGAAGATTTTTTAGTAGGGCTTAATCTTTGTTTTATATCAAGATTGGGATAACTAGTCGTATAAGGTGGATGTCCAAAGGTACGATAGAATCTGCCAAGATGAGATAGATATGGGCGAGATAGACTACATGATGTAGGTCAAATTTTTGTTTGAAGTTAGGTGGGGATAGACAAATTATACAATCCATTATGACTCTTATGGTTGAGTTAGCTCTTATGCTCATGGTTGAGTTGCTCTAATGTGCTAAGTTAAGTTAACACATGGCTAGTAGGGTCTAATCTCTTCCTCCAGTGTCACTGATCGGTTTTAGTAGATAACATTAGATTAGATCACATTAGATTCTATAATCCTATTTAAGGATATCATTTAGTTGAGCATATCGAGCTGACTTTATCTTTATGAAATTCTAGTATTTTTTCAGCGAAACTTTCAATTAGTATATATTTTTTTATACACCTAAAATTTTCATGCCATTAGCAGGTGTGTCAAGAATACATCAGATTTTAACTATTAGGTGGGTGTTGACATAGAATGAGTGTACTATGGCGTAATCGAGCTTCCTTTGGGGTCTGAAGTAGGGATCATCTGTCGTGGTGTTAGATGTCATTATTTGAGTTGGGATAACAATTGCGGTATATGCGGTAGGTAGGTTAAAAAGAATTTTACTTTGCTTTTGGGATAAATGGGTTGGGAAACCTATAACATAGGTTAGGTCGTGGTTTCACGGACGGGTTGGTCTAAGACACCTGTTTAGATTTAAAACTCATTTATCAGAATATGGTTTAGTTAATACTTGTAACATAGATTATACCATATTAGATTAGGTAGGGTCTAGATTAGATTGGATATAACTGAATTAAACTTAGTTTAAGTCAGATAAATCTACTAGGGTAGAATATGTATTATTAAGATATGTTAGAATCTTTTGAGATAGGATGGATTATATGGTGTAAGTGAGTTAGAATCTCTGTCGGTTAAAACAGAGGGTTTATGCAACTATCGGGTGGTTAAGGTAGTTGCATATGGCCAGGTTATACTAAGATTCCAATTTAGATTAAGACTTTATTTATAAGAGTAGGATCCAATCTTATTTTACCAGTACTATCCAACATGTTTGTCAATTAGATCTGATCCGGATTAAATTGGTATAACCAGATTAGACTAGATAAGATCTACTTAATTTATTTTAGAATAGATCATGTTTGTTACACTTTTATGAGATAAGCAAAGTGGTTGGGATAAGTATGCTTGTTAGGTCAAGATGAGTCTCTAAGATCATGATAGAATCTTTTGAGATTAGTTAGATCTACTAGGATAAGATGAGAATCCTTTCGAGAAGAGATGGTTCTATTAAGGTAAGAGAGTATCTTTTAAGATAAGATCGATCATTTTAAGATAAGAGAGTCTTTTAAGATAAAAGGGATCTCTATGAAATACATACATTTTAATGGAGGATAATCTAAGTTGTATAGTTATCTTATGAATTCTATTTATGCCTATACGTATATGTAGATGTAAATGTGGACATTACTCCACAACTAATCACACTCAATCAAAGATCCAAATCAAACAAATATCATAAGTACAAACACTCAAGCATATAGATGCCTATAAAAATAATTTTTGTTTTTGTTCCTAAGAGTAGGTCTCCTATTTCTAAAGTCTCTTTAGGCATAGGATTTCAAAGTGTGAAATCCACATTGGTCTTTAGAAGGAAAAGGTAAGAATGATCAAAGTAAAGCGGAAATAGATGAGAAAAGATTAAGATAAGTTTAGAAAAGAATCAGAGTAAGGTAAGTAGACAATGGTTGTCCAGTTCTATCTAGGTTTCGTCTTACAGTCAACATTCCTCTGATACCACTTCTGTCACACCCGGATTTAAGGAACAAAGCTGGGTGCATCTCATACATGCGCCAAAGAAGACAACATATATAATAACAGAGTGTATAGAGATAAATGTCACAATATAATCAGAGTACTTATTACATAGCGGAAGTCTTACAAAATAAAAGATAAATATAAAAGGATCTAAAATACATCCTTGGCGCCAGAAAGTCAACTGGGAGACGCCACCTAGATCGAATCGAACTCCTCGATGTGTGGCTCCACTTGAACCACCTGTCCTTTTCCTGTGGGGGGTGTGAGACAGCAAGGGTGAGCTCACACATGTTCATCGCTCAACAAGTTGTGGGGAATAATGTGCATGAGCTCACCAAAGGTGGGAGTTCATGTGAAGTGTAAGGCTGATGAACAAAATAAAGGTTGAAGCTGAGCATTGCTTTTATAAGTTGGTCAAAATTTTATTAGCAATTACTAATTATAAGTAAATACCAAACCTTAGTAATAATAAGTAAAAGTAATAATAAAATAATCCCAATGCGATGCAAATGACAAATTGAATTTTAATTCCATAGATTAATCATGTGAGGGTTCGAGCTGCTCATGACCGTGAGCACGACTAGTATACCAGTTTTACACTCTACAGAGGTTGCACATCTTTACGCACAAGTCATGTTAACCATCTGCCAAGGGGTCATGAATCCCATACACCTCTACCAAGGAAGCGAGGCAGGGTAACACTACGAGGCCTTTATAAAGTTCCACTAGCTTCAGAAAACTCGCTACAGTTTATAGGAAGCTCCAATGCAGGGATCCCTCGCCTGACCGCCATCGCAGAAAAATCAACCCAAGGACCTCCCTACACTGACCACTCCCCTACGGCCCTTGCCCCTTTCGGGTAAGGTAGTCATCCACTAGCTTTCCTAATTAGTCAACCAAGGGCATCCCATACTACCCTTGTGGTAGCACTGTTTTCCCGGGTGGTTGCTTCATGTTCCAATTAACATAATGATCTTATCATGAACATAAATAACATAACAGAATAAATGGAACATGGATGTAATGAAATATTAACCCAAAAACCGTGTAAGCAATAGCAGAACTACCCAATGATTCAGGGGTAAACAAGGTAAAAAGTTAAACAGTCTAGGGTGACCTATTGGGTCCCATCAAAATTAAACCTATGCATGAATAGTGATAATAAAGAACATTATTGGGTAACAAAAGTGGTCAAGGACACAACTTGCCTGGCACTTGAGATTCCAGTTACCAGGGTGATTCTTTAGATCCTCGTGATCTCACTACTAGTTGTAGCAATACAAATAAACATAGTATAGACAAAATTAACATCACACAAAACATAAGTACAAACTAAATAATAATGATCTACGCGTCGCTAAGAGATCGTGGGATCGAGAACTACTAAGATCGGACTTATGGTTAAGGAGTTGTGATTTAACCATTTAAACTATGTTATCACTTGGTTAGTATAAATCATATGAGAGATTATTCTATAAATAATTATCTCAACTTTAATCTAATTTATAAATTTACCATAAATTATATTTTGGTAGATAATGATGAGCACATTAACAAGACTAACCAACATAAGTTAAATAAAGATCTAATCATAAAATAATGGAACATTGTATAATAAATGTTGTTATTGCATAGTAAATATTTATACGAGACTAACACAACTTGAACGGATCAAATCGGAGTTAAAATGGAGGAGTTATGAATTTCCTAAGGTTTTATGTATTTGATATAAGATTTATTAAGAGATACATTTTAATATGTTTTTTCATGTCAAAACAGAGACCCTAATTGATAAACAAAAATATTACAAAATTATAGGAACTATAATGAATTAATTTGGAGCTAGAATGGATTTTCTATGAATTAAATAAGTTCTTGGAATTATTTTAACACTAAAAATCATTTTCCAAATGAATTTCTTGGTTTTAATAAGTGTCTGGTCTGCGCTCTAAATAAACAGAAGCACAGGGGCTAACTCGCAAGATTCCATAGACTCAGCGAATAGTGAATGGGGACGGCGGGTGGTTTTCTGGAAATTGCAAGGGCTCTTTAAGAAAAGTGTTGGCCGAAGGGGTATGGAGAGCTCTAGGCCATCCGATCTGCATCCCGCGGTGCAGATTAGATCACGCAAGGGGGGGGGGGGTTCACCACCGATCTTTAGATCTTGATCCAAGGGCCCAGTACTAAACGTGAAGCGGTACACAGTACGAGCCGTTAGATGGGCGATCTAGGGACATGATGTAATGGAGACGTGCACAATCCAGACCGCCCGAACCGGATCCGACGGACTAGCCTTAATCTAACCCAACCGGTATCACTCCTTTCATCCTAGCCGTTCGTGCCGAATCGGACGGCGTGGACCCCATCTCCCCCATCACCTCACTCTCCTCCCAACGGCACGGCGCGCCACCGAGGAACAAACGCCAACGATGAGGTCAATCAAGCCCGCTACTATGCTATTCCTCAATTACCAGGTTCTACGCGCTCGCAAGGAGAAAACAGGTCGGATGGATGTTACCTCACTAGCGATTAGCCGTCGCTTGCAGCAGCCCACGCACCGGGTGATTTTGTGCCCAAACGCGGACAACGGCGAGCAATCACCGACGGTTCGATGACCCCCAGACCCTCCAGTAGACACCACGGCGAGCGTGATCCCACGACGAAGCTCTTGAGCCCAAAGCCGACGCCAAGACGCTGCCCAGGCCGAGAATGGTTGAGCAGTATTCCCTCCCTCAACTCACACACCGATGCCAGCCGAATTCTGGTTAGTGGCCAGGTTAGGGTGGACACAGGATGCCACGACCGGGTTGTTCCTCTTATACGCGCGGAAATAGCCAACGCACAACGAAATTCGCCTGACATCCCCGGCGAGGTCGACACGGCGCGCGCGGGGTCTGTTACGCCGGTGCGGAGCTGGATTGGTCCAACTGTCACTGCTACGGCGGCCCCATCATTCGATGATAAAGGAAACATGCATGCGTAGGTTGTAGACACAGGCTGCGATGACCCACGCGCCAGAGGGACTAGGTGGCAAGCGCGCGACGCAGCGGATGGCGAGCGGCTGAGACCGGGCGATGGGGCCCAAGTGCAGAGAGCGTCAGCGCGCGCGCAGCGTGGAGAGAAATGGGCTGCACGCAGATGGTTTATCCTGGTGGGCCAAAAGGTGCAGAGGTGGCCCAGTTAGAGTTGTTCTATCCTTTCATATTTTCTTTTCCTTCTATCTTCTCCTTTTTGAATCCTAAATTTTAAATCCAAATTTTGATAGTAACTTTTGAACTTGAGCTAGATATACTAGCCCCAGGTGTTGCTATGAAAAGACACATTCACTTATATATTTTCTTTTCATTTATATGTAGGGCTTTTTCCTATTTTCTTCTCCTTTTATATCCTAATTCCAAGTGTCAAAGTTAACACTAATGTGACTATAACATCTACTATTTATAATATTATTATTTACTCTTCTCCTTGTTATTTATTTATGGAAGAAATAAATAGTTCCATTAATTCCCCTTTCCTATTTTCCATTTTTATTTAGATTTGGAGGTCAAGTTTATGTTCTCCAAAAAAATGCTTCACCAAAATTATATTCAAGAGGTCAAACTTACCTTAACTATTCATTAGTTACTTATTTATTTTAGGAAGATAATCCCTAATATAATCTTTATTTAAAGATAACTTAAATTAAGTTTTTTTTGTTTAAGAGTATCTTCAAATTTATTATTAAGAAGGATATCTTAATAATATAATTTTTTTCCTTCTACCAAATTTAGGTATTACACCAGGTTCTAACCAATTTAAGGGTGTCCGACAATGTCACCCGTACAGTGCTTCAGATGGTGCCATCTTAATGCTCTCTTGATAGCTGTTATTATAAGAAAATTCTGCCAATGGCAGTCATTCATCCCATTTCTGTGGAAACTCCGGGACACATGCTCGCAACATATCTTCAAGTATTTGATTTACTCTCTCAGTTTGTCCACTTGTTTGAGGATGATATGCTGAACTATGGAGCAACTTAGTACCCAGAGACTTATGGAGCTCTTTCCAAAATTTAGATACAGATTGTGGTCCACGGTCCGATAATATTGTTTTTGGAACCCCGTGCAAACTGAGAATACGAGCAATATAAAGTTCCGCGTATGTGACCACTAGATATTTTGTCTTGACGTGCAAGAAGTGGGCAATCTTTGTAAGCCGATCAATTATGACCCATATAGAGTCAAAACCTTTGGCTTTTTTGGGCAATCCCACAATGAAGTCCATACTAATATCTTCTCATTTCCAAGTTGGGATGGGAAAAGATTGCAGTGGTCCAGCGGTCTTCATGTGCACTGCCTTGACACGTCTACATGTGTCTCATCTTGCCACATAGCGTGCAATCTCAATCTTCATTTTTGTCCACCAATAGTGTTTCTTTAAGTCTTGATACATCATATTGCTTTCGGGATGAATGGAATATCGACTAAGATGAGCTTCATCCAAAATTTGTTGGCGGACTTCAGCATCTTTAGGCACAACTTTGCGATCGTTAAACCATATTATTCCTTGGTCATCTTTTCTGAAGAAATTTGCTTTGTCGGCTTCTATTTTCTCATGAATATGTTTCATGCCCTTGTCGGTTCTTTGGGCATCAATAATTCTCTGTAGAAGAACTGACTCAAGCTTTAATTGTGTTAAAGTTCTGTGTTGTATCATACCCAGGTTAAATTATTCCATTTCTTGACATAGTGTGGTGTCAGGGTTCCTTACTGTAAGCTTTACGACTCAGAGCATCTGCCACCACATTGGCTTTTTCTGGGTGATAGTGGATTTCCAAATCATAATCCTTAATTAGCTCAAGCCACCTTCGTTGTCTCATATTCAGCTCTGACTGGGTAAAGATATATTTCAGACTTTTATGATTGGTATATAGATGGCAAGTATTTCCCAGTAGATAATGACGCCATATCTTAAGGGCATGAACAACTGCAGATAGTTCCAAATCATGAGTTGGATAGTGCTCCTCATGCCAACGTAGTTGTCTTGAAGCATAAGCTATGACTCGGCCCTCTTGCATTAGGACACATCTGAGTCCACTACCTGATGCGTCACAATACACATCAAAAGGTTTTTCAATGTCTGGTTGAGCCAATACCGGAGCAGTGGTTAATAACACCTTCAATTGCTCGAAGGCTTCATTGCATTTTGAGGACCAGTCAAACTTTGTATCATTCTTCAATAAACCCGTAATAGGTTTAACAATCTTGGAGAAATCCGGAATGAACCTGCGGTAATATATAGCTAGCCCAAGGAAGCTTCGAACTTGATGTACTATAGTTGGCGGTTTCCATTCTAGAATATCCTTGACTTTGCTGGGATCGAACACAATTCCTTGTGCAGATAATACATGTCCAAGAAACTGGATTTCCTCCAACCAGAACGCACATTTGCTGAACTTAGCATATAACTGGTGCTCCCTTAAGCATGTTAGCACGATCCGTAAGTGCTTAGCATGCTCCTCTTCATTTTTGGAATAGATCAGGATGTCATCAATGAAGACCACCACAAATTTATCTAGCTTGGGCATAAACACCGAGTTCATTAAGTATGTGAAGTGGGCTGCAGCATTTGTCAATCCGAAAGACATAATCAAATATTCAAATAACCCATACCACGTAGTGAATGCGGTCTTGGGTATATCTTTGGGTCGAATACGGATCTGATGATAACCTGACCTGAGGTCAATCTTGGAGAATACCCGAGCTCCAGTAAGTTGATCGAATAAGATATTGATCCGGGGAAGAGGATACTTATTCTTGATGGTGACCTCATTAAGGGGTCTGTAGTCCACGCACATTCGAAGTGTCTGATCCTTCTTCTTGACGAAAATTGCTGGACATCCCCATGGTGATGAACTAGGCCTAATGAACCCCTTCTCAAGCAAGTCTTGTAGTTGAGTCTTGAGTTCTGCCAATTCATTATGTGGCGTTTGGTACGATCTTCTAGAAATAGGAGCCATATCGGGCTTTAGTTCAATCACAAACTCCACATCCCTTTTCTGGTGGCAACCCAGGCAAATCTTCAGGAAAGACATCTAGGAATTCACATACCACCGGAATATCCTGAATTTCTTGCACGATAGCTTCATAAACTCGTCCAAATGGTTTGGCTGGGACAGCTACAGGGATGGACAATTGAATCTCTTCATGGACATGGCTTAATTTGATGGTCCTTAAGTCTGTATTGATGATGGCCTTATGCTAGGCTAACCAGTTTATGCCCAGGATTACATATATGTCTTTGTGGGGGACAGATATCCCCCGGGTCCACTAGAAGGATAAAGACCTCACGAAAGGCCCAAGGGCCCAATAAATCGTAAGGTCACTCCTTCATGGGCCTGGGGAGGAACGACCAGTGAAGCAGATCGACATAAGGCCGGGTTGGTGCAAGCCCAGATGCCCCACAGCGTTGAGCAAACGACCGCAATAGAGGATCCGACTTTCCCGCGCTGGAGCCCCGTACGACGTAACCAGGCGAGGATAAGTCGGCAGAATCATAGGAAGATAGACAAAAACGGTTCACTATCTTTTAGGTGCACATTGTTATTATATCCACATGTGTTGCCTCACGGTCGAATATATAAGGCCTAGGGGGCACCCCTTCAGAAGGATCGATCCCACTACTCAGCCATCCACCTCAACTCTCTACAAGAGCTACCTTGTAACCCATCACACAAAGCATACTCGCCAGGACGTAGGGTGTTACGCATCTCAAAGCGGCCCGAACCTGTAAACATTGTCCATTGTTCCTCGTGCATCTGGCACGAACCATTTAGCTACAGTCGACGACACCGTCCTACTCCTAAAATACCTTGAGGGGCAACCCCAGGTGTGCGGTCGGACCCAAAACACCGACAGCTGGCGCGCTAGGTAGGGGGTGTGTCAACGATCCAAGCTAGCTCAATGGCCGTCACCTTCTACAACAAGATCACCCTTTGTCCCGGATCCGTATTCTGCTTTGGAACGATCTCGTCCATAGCAGATGAAGAGGGAACTCTACACCGCATTGCAGATCCGCCGAAAAAGAAGTCTCCTCCAACAAACTCCGAAAATATCGGAGAAGCGCAACCTTCAGCTTTCCGGAAAAAGATCGCCTTCAGAAAGCCAGGGGCCGAGGGCCCGCTGACCCGGAAAACTCCACTGTCTACTTCCCCGACGAAAGAATGGACACAGATCGCAAGGAAGAAAGAGGCTAGGAGGAAGCAAGTTGTTCTTTCCGTGCCTCCGCCCTCAAAGGAGAACGGAAAGAAGATCGCCACGACAGCCGCGCCATTCTACCCCGACGTTCTTTTCATCGAGAGAGTGGAGTCGCCCCCCGTCTCCGATGACGAGCCGACCGCGCCCGGAGAAGAACCACCTCAGCGGGAATCCCGCCAACGGAGAAACCGGCGCTGAAACATTCGGCAACATCACGAGGCCGGAGAACGGGATCCAGAGCAACCTGTTTCGCGGGACGAGGTCTCGGAGATAGGAGAAACTCCGGAGGAACGCGTCTTCAGAGAACGAAGGAATTCCCGCCGACGTGATCGCCGATGAGCTCAGGAACAAGCCGAGCAAGACACGAGGCAGCGCCGGGAAAATCCACTCTTCGGGAGCAACCTGAATCCCGACTTCGCCCGAGCCATGAACACGCCGAGTGAAGGCGGAGGGCTACTAGCTCAGATAGCTGATGGACTCCCTCGGACTCCCGACGCCGAGGGCTATCGACGACTGTTCACCCAGGCAGCCAACCATCTTCTACCGCTTGCTCACCCGCCGAACGATCTACGACACACCATCAACAGTCACCGGGACGCGCGAAGCTCCATCAACGCTTTGCGTGAACGACGGCATGAGAACGAGATCCGCCGCCGGGAGGAGTACGACAGGGATCATGGCATCCCAGCTCGGAGTCAGGCCACCAGAACCGAGTCAGCAACGGCCTCGACTGGCGGTACTACCCGGGGACGGTCGAGGAACCACAACAACTACTCCCCTCCCCGGGACAGACATCATCCCCGACGACAGGAGGACACGTGTGGAGTGACAGCCCTTACTCCACGCCTCAGGGCCATTCAGTGGCCCCCCTAACTTCAAGGTATCCAATGTCGACAAATATGAACCTAAGCAGGATCCAGGAGGCTGGCTGGCCGTCTACACCACCGCCGCCCGAGCCGCCGGAGCATCCGAGGACGTGATGACTGCGTACTTACCCATTGTCCTCGGGCAAGACGCACTGCAATGGCTGCGACATCTACCTCGACACTGCATCGACGACTGGAGCGACTTCAGTCGACGCTTCACCGCCAACTTTCAATCCCTCTCCGACAAACCAGCGCAACCGTGGGACCTCAAATCCATCAAGCGCCGGGGGGACGAAACTCTCCGGTCGTACCTCAAAAGGTTCTAGACCATGAGAAATCGTATCCCCGAGGTCACGGAGGCGGCCGTGACCGAGGACTTCTACAGAGGATCCAATGACTCGGCCTTCGTCCAAGCCATACTGCAGAAAGCGCCGACTACCTCCGAGCAGCTGTTCCGGGAAGCCGACCTCTACATCACCGCAGACGAGCGAGCTCAAGACCTCATTGGGGGAGCGAAGCCCGCACCGACAGCACCACGACGTGACGCGAACCAGCAACCCGACAAACGCTGGGAGAAGAGACCGCGCGAAGAAGTGCACGCCGCCGGACCACCTGCCTCTCGTGCCCGGGGAGGGCCTCGCGGAGGCGAGCACACGCTGGACGACATCCTCGATGCCCAGTGCCCGTACCACAAGGACATGCGCCACACCCTTCGAAACTGCAGGGACTTCAAGCACTCCATCGGACACGGCCGACCCTTCCAACCTCTACCTCCTCCTCCGCCGCGGGGAGGACCAGAAGAACCACGACAACCCCAGCAGCAGGAGGGGGAAGGAGGAGCCTTCCCACATGTTGACAGGGAGGTCAACGTCATCTTCGGCGGACACGGATCACAGGAGAACAGAAGACAACAAAAGCTCAACGACCGCTAGATATTGGTGGCGACCACCGGTCCTCCTGCTCCGTACCGATGGTCGGAGCACCCGATCACTTTCACTCGGGCAGATCAATGGCTCAACTTCGACCACCCAGGCAAATACCCGCTCCTCGTCGATCCGGTGATCCGAGAGAGCAGGGTGAAGAAGGTGTTAGTGGACGGGGGAAGCAGCATCAGCGTCACCTTCCCCCGGACACTCCAAGGCTTGGGAGTTCACCTCAAAGAACTCCGCGAGTCAGACACTCCTTTCTTCGGCATCGTGCCGACCGAAGGGGAATAGCCGCTGGGCCACATCTACATGCCCGTCACCTTCGGAACTCCGGAGAATTACAGAACCGAGTTCCTGAGGTTCGAAGTGGCAAACTTCGACTCCGGGTACAACGCCATCATCAGGAGGCTAGGATTGGCAAAATTCATGGCCATCCCGCATTACACGTACATGATACTGAAGATGCCAGGACCACAAGGAATCATAATTGTGCGTGCTGACTTCCAAGGCGCCGCAGAATGTTTCCGAGTGGCCATCCAAGCGGCCCTCACCACCAAACCGTCGGCGACTTCTTCAGCACAGGCGAACTCTAAGCCTGAGGAAGACCTTACAGCACCGGCGAACGAAGCTCAAGCCACGACCTCTATGCGGCCGACTGAAGAAACTAAAAGGATCAACCTGGGGTTTGCTGATGAACGCAAGACTGCCATCATCAGCTCCAGCCTGGACGATAAATAGGAAGGCGCGCTCATCCGGTTTCTGCAAGACAACCGAGACGTATTCGCATGGCAACCTGCTGATATGCCGGGAGTCCCGAGAGAACTGGCCGAGCACAAACTGAAGGTCTACCCCCAGGCAAGGCCGATCCGGCAAAAACTACGTCGCTTCACGCCCGACAAAAGAGAGACCATTCACGCTGAGTTGGCTCGCTTGGTCGCGGCTGGGTTTATTAGAGAGGTGTTACATCCCGAGTGGTTAGCCAACCCTGTTCTTGTACTCAAAAAGAATAAAGTGGATTGGCGCATGTGCGTCGACTATACAGATCTCAACAAACATTGTCCAAAGGATCCCTTCGGGCTCCCTAGGATAGATCCAGTGGTAGACTCCACCGCTGGATGTTCTGTGCTGTCTTTTCTGGACTGCTATTCTGGATACCATCAGATCAGTTTGGCGAAGGAAGATGAGGAAAAAACAGCGTTCATCACTCCATTCGGTGCTTTCTGCTATACCTCCATGTCGTTTGGCCTCAAAAACGCTGGAGCGACTTATCAGAGAGCCATTCAAACATGCTTAGCCGATCACTGGGGCAAGCGTGTGGAAGCCTACGTGGACGACGTGGTAATCAAAACAAAAAACTCGGAAAACTTCATCGAAGACTTACAGCTGGTTTTCAACAGTCTACGGCGATATCGATGGAAGCTTAATCCCGAAAAATGTGTCTTTGGAGTACCAGCAGGGAAGCTACTCGGATTTATTGTCAGCCATCGGGGAATTGAAGCTAATCCGGATAAGATTGAAGCTATCATGAAAATGGAAGCTCCACGATCACAAAAGAAGGTTCAACGACTTACCGGGTGTATGGCAGCCCTGAGCAGATTTATATCCAGGCTGGGAGAAAAAGGTTTACCATTTTACAAGCTACTCAAGAAAGTGGACAAGTTTCAGTGGACTTCAGAAGCACAGGAAGCCCTAGATGCACTGAAGAAATTCTTGACAACCCCACCAGTACTGAAACCACCACGGCGAGCCACATCAACTCAACCAGCTGAAGATCTGCTGCTGTATATCTCTTGCACGACTCACGTGGTAAGCACCGCGTTGGTAGTCGAGCGAGCAGAAGAAGGACATGCCTACCCAGTGCAACATCCTGTTTATTTCATCAATGAAGTTCTGGGTCCCTCGAAGAAAAAGTATCCTCAAGTTCAGAAGCTATTATACGCAGTACTTCTAACTGCCCGCAAGCTACGTCACTACCTTGACGACCACAAAGTCATAGTAGTCACTGGTTTTCCGATAGGGATATCCTTCACAACAAGAAAGCCATTGGCCGAATAGCCAAGTGGGCCTGTGAACTGGGATCTCATGACATCGAATTTCGACCTCGCACTGCCATCAAAACTCAAGCATTGGTTGACTTCGTATCAGAATGGACTGAACAACAAGTACCAGAGAACCCAGAAACTGCAAAAGTATGGCGGATGTATTTTGATGGCTCGCTGAAGCTGCAGGGAGCAGGTGCGGGAATTCTCTTCATCGCACCTGGAGGCAAGCACCTCAAATATGCCCTCTAGTTGCTATTCCGGCCTCTAACAATGCAGCCGAGTATGAAGCTCTGATCCATGGACTGGACATCGCTATATCATTGGGCATCAAGAGACTGATGGTATACGGAGATTCTTTGGTAGTCATAAGCCAGATAAACAAAGAATGGGACTGTTCGAGTGATTCAATGGGAAAATACTGCATTGTCGTCCGAAAACTAGAAGATAAATTTGAAGGCATGGAATTTCATCATGTAGAAAGAGATCGAAACACGGCAGCCGATGTATTATCAAAGCTAGGATCCAGTCGAATTCAGGTCCCACCTGGAGTCTTTGTACAAGAAATACCACAGCCAAGCATCTCAATGGATTAGGCAGAAGAGTGTAATATCGTGAATCAACCAGAGTCATGCTCTGAAGACTGGAGAAGGCCGATCATCAGATATATAAAGAATGAAGAGGAGCCAGATGATAGAAGTGCAGCCGAGCGCATCGCTAGACAGTCAGCTCACTACACACTCATTGGGGAGACACTATACAGAAGGGGCGCATCAGGCATCTTCATGAAATGCATTCTCTCATCTACTGGGAAGCAACTTCTGGAGGAGGTTCATGTTGGACAATGTGGAATACACGCAACGTCCAAGACACTAGTCGGGAAGGTCTTCAGGTCGGGGTTCTATTGGCCAACAGCGAAAAGTGATGCAGCCGAGTTAGTTTGGAGGTGCGAAGCTTGCCAATACTTGTCAAAGCAACAACATCTACCAGCACAGCAACTGCAGACCATACCGGTGACTTGGCCCTTCGCATGCTGGGGACTAGATATGATTGGACCTTTCAAGAAAGCTCAAGGAGGATACACTCACGTGTTGGTAGCAATCGACAAATTCACTAAATGGATAGAGTTCAAACCCATTGTTTCTTTAACCTCAGCTAAAGCCGTGGAATTCATACAAGACATAATATTCAGGTTCGGAATACCAAATAGTATCATAACCGACTTGGGATCCAACTTCACAAGTTCAGAGTTCTTCGATTTCTACGAGCAAAAAAAGCATTCAGGTCAAGTATGCTTCGGTAGCGCACCCGAGAGCCAACGGGCAGGTTGAACGAGCTAACGGGATGATATTGGAGGCACTCAGAAAAAAGGTCTTCGATAAAAATGAAACGTTTGCAGGAAAGTGGATAAGGGAATTGCCCTACATCGTTTGGAGCCTAAGAACCCAACCTAGCCGAGCTCTGCATGGGAACACTCCTTTCTTCATGGTCTATGGTTCAGAGGCAGTACTACCTGCTGATCTCAAGTTTGGAGCGCCGAGGATGATCTTTGAAAGCATAGCAGAGGCCGAAGCAACTAGGCTAGAAGATGTTGATGTACTCGAAGAAGAACGGCTGAATGCAGTAATTCAATCGGCACGGTACCAGCAGACTCTGAGACGCTATCACGACAAGGCTGTGCGACAACGATCCTTTTCAGTGGGAGATCTCGTCCTCCGCCGAATTCTAACGGGGGAAGGACGACACAAGTTATCGCCCTTATGGGAAGGACCATTCGTAGTAGCAGAAGTCACTCGGCCGGGATCATATCGTCTCACTCAAATGGACGGCATAGAAATTGGGAACTCCTGGAATATAGAACACCTCAGGAAGTTTTATCCCTAGCTGTATTTCAAAAGCTATCGGGACGACAATGTACTCTGTAAAAAGGGAAATATGTCATCAATAAAAAAGGCTTCAAGAATACTCAGTTTGTTCATGATTGACTTGCATTCTTACTTAACTCGGGGTGACCACTATGCCCTGCTAACGGAGCAATCAGCTTAAGTCGGCAACGACTTAAGACGGTGCAACATGCTCGCGCTTACTTAACTCGGGGTGACCACTATGCCTTGCTAACGGAGCAATCGGCTTAAGTCGGCAACGACTTAAGACGGTGCAACATGCTCGCGCTTACTTAACTCGGGGTGACCACTATGCCCTGCTAACGGAGCAATCGGCTTAAGTCGGCAACGACTTAAGACGGTGCAACATGCTCGCGCTTACTTAACTCGGGGTGACCACTATGCCCTGCTAACGGAGCAATCGGCTCGAGTCGGCAACGACTTAAGACGGTGCAACATGCTCGCGCTTACTTAACTCGGGGTGACCACTATGCCCTGCTAACGGAGCAATCGGCTTAAGTCGGCAACGACTTAAGACGGTGTAACATGCTCGCGCTTACTTAACTCGGGGTGACCACTATGCCCTGCTAACGGAGCAATCGGCTTAAGTCGGCAACGACTTAAGACGGTGTAACATGCTCGCGCTTACTTAACTCAGGGTGACCACTATGCCCTACTAACAAAAGCAATCGATCTAAGTCAGCAACGACTTAAGGCGATCTCGCATGCTTACGAATACTCATATAGGGGTGACTTCTATATCCCGTAAACAAGTTTCAAAACATCACACATCATTTTACTACTGCAAATTTACGTACTGTTGAATTCTAAAACAATAGGAGAGTAACAATATCATTCAAACGCTGAACTGGTGTCCTCTAACAAATATTCGATCATGCTAACCGCGCGCTCAAAGCACGCAAAATATTTCTCTATTTCGTAATATCTTTCTCAGGAGCAATCGACGAAGAAGGGCGACTTGAGGAATCAGGAGCAGCGTTCACGTTAGCCCTTATATCATCAGGAACAACCACACCGGGTCTCCTCATCAAGATTCGCCCCGCGCGAATGGCTTTATCCATCGCTCTGTCGCGCTAGGCCCTCAGAGTAATGGAAGTTTCTTCAACAACTTTGACAGCCAATTGAGCGGTCTCTAGCTCTTAGGCGATGGATTTCTTGGAAGCACGGAGTTCTTTGATAGCAGCATCTTTAGCTGATATCAACTGCCGGAGACGGATCACTTCATCCGTGGATTCCTGCAGCTTACAGCGATGATTGTCTAACTCCTCCATGGTGAAGCGATGACTCCTCTCTAGGATGGTCAACGAGTTGCTGGAATCACAATACAGTCTGTCAAGATTGTCGCGAGAAGCAACAAGGGCACTTTTTTCTTCCTGCAAACAAGAATCAACTCCTTCAAACATCATGCAAGCAATAAGAACACAACAATACAAGGCACAGTTTCATAAGTCACATTTTCAGAATCAAGCTGAGTGCAAAGGGTAGAGTTCAGCGTGTTAGCATCATTCAGAGCAGCCGAGACCCGGCCTAGCTCAGTCTGGCTTTGAGAATACCTTCCCTCAAAATCAGAACACCGCCGGACCAGCTCGGCCTGGCCTTGAGAATGTTTTTCTTCAAGGACAGAAATCTGCCGAGCCATATCTGTCGAGAGACAATCAAACAAAAAGAGTCAAAGTGTGAATCAGTTCAATAAGGTAGACGAAGAGAAGCAAAAGAGCACTAACCAGCACTTGTCGCCTCCAAGTCAGAAACACGATGTTGAAGCAGCACCGGGTTCCAACGCGCCAGAGACGAAACTCCTTCTAGAACAGAAGCACCTTGCAATCTCAGCTGACTAGCCATCCCGTCCACCAATGCCTGATATGGAGAACAGATGAGCGTAATGACAACAGTTCGTACGGTGTAAAAGTCAGGCCAGAATATACCACAGTACCTGGAGATTGGAGAAGAACGAAGGGACTCCCAAATCGTGAGAGATCAATTGATGACCTGGCATAAGGTCGCCACCCGAAGCAGCTTGCAATGAACCAGCAGGGACCAACTCGGTACCATCAACAGAGCCCAAAACTTGGTCAGCGGGAATGCTAGCCTCTAAAGCGACGCCATGGCCCAAAGCTTGGGCTACCACCATGCAACCGGAGCGTGGAGAAGATCCTGCGTGAACATCCATGGAAGTACAAGAGGGAGACCCCGCTCGGACACCCTCGGGGGCTGGGCTATAGTTTGCGCTACCCACTTGAGCCGGATCATCTCCGGCAGTACCCTTGGGGGCTGGGCAGTGGCTTGTGTTTCCCACCCGAGCCAAGTCATCCCCAGCAACATCCTCGGGGGCTGGGCAAGTGTCAGCACCATCCTTGAGGACCAAGTTCTCTACAGTAGCCGCCTCTAAGGCTGAGGGTCCCTCAATTACTTCCATAGGACCAAGACGATCCAAGTCAGTCTCCTGACCCTCAAGACCGCGCTCTAAGGTCGATGAGGCGCGGGACGCTGCCCGGGATGACCCCAACCCGGTGTCGAGCACATCAGCACAAACCTCCATCACACCATCATCCGCCGGCTCTGATAACAGGTCTTCTGGAACCATATCTTCAAGAGTCTGATCAAAGTTTGCCAGGGACAATTCTTGTAGACCAATGAGGGCAGACAGAGCAGGAGAAGGAACTCCACTACTTTCCCCACTGGCGACATACTGTCGACTGTTCTTCCGAGTCAAAGGGACCTCATCCTCTTCCTCCCCGTCGTTTTCATCAGCAACACAGACAACACACCCATTGGGGTCAGCAGCAGATGGAGTACCCCCATTGGGGTCAGCAGAAGATGGAGCACCCCCATTGGGGTCAGCAGCAGGTGGAACACACCCATTGGGGTCAACGTCAGTAAATTCAGGCACAGGCACTTCTTCAGCAGCAGGAACTGAAGGACCAACGTCCTGATCCAAACTAGATACTCGCCGAAGGCGTCTCTTTTTCTTCTTCTGCTCATCACCAGAAGGATCAAGTTGATTGGCTCGGCAAGGGCATTTTGGGCGAACACTGACAGGTCTCTGAATATCCAAGGCTGTATCAGTTTCTGGGAGAGGAGCCACCACCAGTGTCCCAGCAGGAGCAGTGTCAGAAGAATCCTCAGCCAGCAAATCAAGCATAGCACTTATCTCCGCGTCACTAGGATCCAAAGGCACCTCAAAGTGGACCTGCCGTTCATCATCAGGAATTCCCTCAAGCGAGGCAACCAAGGCGTTAACTTCTTCAGTAGAGGGTCGAACTCTAAGGCCCAAACCGCCATCAGCAACAGGTGGATTCGAAGCAAAATGAGTGAAGGCTTTGGAAGGAGGCAGGTTCCAGGCCGAGTATGCCACTAGGGCACCAACATTTGATACCTTGCCTCTAAGAATCATCTCAAGTCGGTTCACCAAGTCTACGGAGGGAATTCTTCTGCTGGTAACTCGAGTTGAGTCAGCTAGGCCTCGGTACAGATAAGCCGGGTATGCCCTGTCCTTCAACGGCTGAATGTTCTTGAAAACAAAATCAGCAACCACAGCCTCAGCAGTCAGACCCCTCTCTTTCAGCAGTCCAACTTCAGCTAGCAAAACCCCTGCCTCAGCTACCTCCTGATCCGTGGGGGACTCGGTCCAACTCGGAGTGCGAACATCCGGCTGTCTTCCCGACCGTGGGGGGAGAGAATTTCCGTGGTTCTCAACAATAAACCACTCCAAGCGCCATCCCTTGATACTGTCTTTGAGAGGGATCTCAAGATATTCAGTCTTCCTTCCACGACGCATCTCCAAACTAGCACCCCCAACCAGCTGATGCTGCCCCCCGGCCATTCCAGGGCGACAGTGATACAGATACTTCCAGAATCCAAAATGTGGCAGCACGCCAAGAAAAGCTTCGCACAAATGAACATAAATGGAAATTTGCAGAATGGAATTGGGATTCAGATGCGTCAAATTAAGACGATAGAAATCAAGGAGGCCGCGGAAAAGGGAGAAATGGGAAGACCGAGACCGCGGAGAAGAAAAGGAACGTAAATCACGGATTCATGGGTATCCTCTGTCGGGACAGTGACCCCATGACAAACCCGCCATGAACAAAGCTCCCTCGGGGGAAGGACCCCGATGGACACGAGGTGGAGAAGGTCAGGCTCGGAGACAACAGACATATGGTTACCTGCGAAAGGCAACTGGCTGTTGGGGTCGATGGGGGGAATCACCGCAGCGGATGAACTCGAGGCCTTTCGCTTGGGCGCCATCTCAACTCTACTGGCGAACAGAGCGGGAGCCGAATTGCAGAGAGGATCTGGAGGCAGGAAAGCAAGAACTAGGGCACGGAAAGTAGAGGCGGCTGAAAGCGCAGTACGTATGGGATATTCCCGAGTCAGATACCGTTTCCAAAAGCGCCCAGTCAGCACCCGGCAGTTACTTCTAAAAAACACCAGCGTGCCACGCTGTCACCCGGCAGTTACTTCTATAACACCGGCGTGCCACGTTGTCACCCGGCAGATACTTCTAAAACACCGGCAAGCCACGTTATCACCCGGCGGTTACTTCTAAAACCCCGGCGGGCCACATCATCACTCGGCTATTATCCTCAAAGTGGCCGACACGACCCGTTCTAACTCGGCTGTTATTTCTAAAACGCCGACGTTATCACCAGTCGCTCGGCATTTATCTCTAAAGCGCCGACGATGTCTTCAGTCGCCCGACGGCTATTTCTAAAATGCTAACGTTATCACCAGTCGCTCGGCATTTATCTCTAAAGTGCCGACGATGTCTTCAGTCGCTCGGCGGCTATCTCTAAAGCGCCGATGATGTCCTCAGTCGCTCGGCGGTTATCTCTAAAAAATGCTGGCGTCATCACCAGTCACTCGGCTGTCACCTCTAAGATCGCCGACATGGTCAACAGTCATTCCGACGCTGACATGGTTTCGTCATCACTCGGACTTTATTTCAAATGCATAAGTGTTGACAATAATAGCTCGGCCATCACCCCTGAAGCGGCGATATAATGCCTGAATTATTTAGATACTATTCTGAATGAATCAACTTCACAAATAAGAGATCAACTTACTATGAAGCAAAGTAATTGGCACAGGAGGAGACAAAGTCATTCTTCATTAAGGGAAGTAACAGTACTTACAAATCAACTCATTATGAGTTGATACTTCCCTACTGCTACTACTACTACTGCTACTACTACTACTACTACTACACTACACTATACTACTCTACACTACTAATATTACTACATTATTTTACTACATTATACTAATATCTAAAGACCAGTGGCATCTAGCCACTGGCCTTGTTGCTGCCCTTGCTGCTGCCGCCACCGTTGCTGCCCCTGCTGCTGCCGCCGTCGCCACCCTTGCCGTCGCCGTTGCCGCCCGTGCTGCTGCCGTTGCCGCCCCTGCCGCCGCCGTCGCCTCCGTCGTCGTCGTCGTCGTCACCTTCGCCGTCCTCCTCGGGCGAGTCCTCCTCGTCCGAGGAGTACTCCGACTCATCCGAGCCCTCGAGCCCAGAGCGCTCGATGGCCCGGATGTAAGTCCAGACCTCCGCGGCAATCCCCTGAGAGTCGTCTGAGTCGTCGGACGACGCCGGGGGAGAGACGGGAGCCGGAGACCCCTCGGACTCAGAGGAGAACTCCTCCTCTGAGTATTTCGAGTCGCCAAAGTCATCGGATGGAGGAGTCGGCTCGCGCTTGCGTTTGTTACCCTTGCCCATGGTGGAAGTAAAGAAAGAAGAAGAAAACAAGCAGCAGAGAACAGCAAGAGATGTGAAAAAGCCGGAGAGGCAAAGGCATCATTTATAGAAGAAGAAGGCAACCGCTCACCTCCAACCACGGTCACTGAACAGTCGCGAAGCATTCAATACACACTTCAACCCGTCTGAAGACACGTCAGGTGGCTGAAGCCGTTTCACGCAACGCAACACCCATTGGGACTCCAGTCAACCGCGCGGGCGATATGATTACACCCGCCGTCACATCACATTACTACTCAGAAGCAGCCGGCTAAAACACTCAGCGTACCAAGCCGTCCCTTGCCCACACCCATTGGGGGGGGACGCCCAGGAATTATCAGTATATTTTTCAAAACTGTCACATCCGTGCAGGGCATGCAATGAATACCTCAAGACAAAAATGAGATATCAGTAAGGATCAGAGGAAAGCCAAATATAGCCGGTGAAGTACAAAATCTGACCGACAGAAGCGACGTGAAGACTAGCCAGGGAACGTCCATCAAATGTCCAATCAGTCGCAGAGCAAGTAAATTACACCACCTAGCAAGATATGGGCGGATCGCGAACTCGGCTGTAAAAGACAAAATACATGCTGACCTCTAAAGCATAATATTGATGACATAATGCTGACCTCTAAGGCATTCAGAAAAAGAAAGGATTACTCTCAGCAAAAAGACACGAAATGAAGACCTTCGAGTGGATCATCTTCAAAAATCCACTCGAAGCTCGGGGGCTACACCCATTGGGTGCACCTCCGGTGCACCCAATGAATCGCCATTTCCAGAGAAAGCAACGCCAGTTTCTAAGGCATAAGGCAAGACTGAAGGCAAGATTTCTGATGAAGACCTTCGAGTGGATTATTTTCCAAAATCCACTCGAAGCTCGGGGGCTACACCCATTGGGTGCACCTCCGGTGCACCCAATGAAGTTCAGGGTCCTACAATATGAAATGCCGACTTCTAAGGCACAAGCATGAAACAAGGCTCCAGTTTATGAGTGATCAAAGCGGGAGGAGGCAGTAAAAAATCGTTTTTGCCAGACTGCTTGGAAAGCATTTCTTGTCATAAACAAAGACTGCAAGCTGGACCTAGGATCTTGGGGCTGATTATCTCAAAATCAGCCCGAAGATCGAGGGCTTGTGGGGGACAGATATCCCCGGGTCCACTAGAAGGATAAAAGACCTCACGAAAGGCCCAAGGGCCCAATAAATCGTAAGGTCACTCCTTCATGGGCATGGGGAGGAACGACCAGTGAAGCAGATCGACATAAGGCCGGGTTGGTGCAAGCCCGGATGGCCCGTTGAGCAAACGACCGCAACAGAGGATCCGACTTTCCCGCGCTGGAGCCCCGTACGACGTAACCAGGCGAGGATAAGTCGGCAGAATCATAGGAAGATAGACAAAAACGGTTCACTATCTTTTAGGTGCACATTGTTATTATATCCACATGTGTTGCCTCACGGTCGAATATATAAGGCCTAGGGGGCAACCCTTCAGAAGGATCGATCCCACTACTCAGCCATCCACCTCAACTCTCTACAAGAGCTACCTTGTAACCCATCACACAAAGCATACTCGCCAGGACGTAGGGTGTTACACATCTCAAAGCGGCCCGAACCTGTAAACACTATCCATTGTTCCTCGTGCATCTGGCACGAACCATTTAGCTACAGTCGGCGACACCGTCCTACTCCTAAAACACCTTGAGGGGCAACCCCGGGTGTGCGATCGGACCCAAAACACCGACAGTCTTGACCCTTTAAAACAACCATGTTGGTAGGAAATTCCCTTCCGGCCAACATTACTGGTATGTGGAAGGCTACTTCCTTAGTAAATATCTGCCCCCAGGTGAGTGGATAATAAATCCTTCCCTTGATTTAGTGCAAGGAATGCAATGTTTTTCCACAAAATTCTTGCTTGTGAAGGTATGTGATGCACCAGAATCGAAGAGGATAACTGCTGGATAATTGACAACAAGGAACGTACCCATCATTACTGGCTCGCCTTCCGGTGTTCTAGCCACTTGGGTATAATAAATGCGTCCAGTTTTCTTGAAACTCTTGCCCATTGAAGTATTGGTCGTGTTCCCCTTTCCTTGGTTAGAGTTCCCACAGTTCTGTTGAAAATTAGTTTTATTTTGCTTCAGGTATGGGCAGTCCTTGATGAAGTGTCCGAACTTTCCACAATTGAAGCAACCAGTGAAAGAACTAGAGAGAGCAAGGAAACGAGTACCAGGGGCACTCGGCTGATTGGTAGGAGCGGGGGCAGTAGTGGGACGAATAAAGACAGGCTGTCTGAATGGATATGAAGGTGGGCGAGGTGAAGAACGATTTTGATTAAAAGGTCGGATCACCAACCCGGTTCTCTTCTCAGGCCCTTGATTTGACTTTTCTCTTCCAAACCACTTTGATTTTCCATGTCCTGCAGTTTTAGCTTCCACTGCTAGTGCTGTACTGACAGCCCTACCGTAGGTAAGGTCCAAGCATGTTGCCATTTTTCCGCTGAAGCCTGTCATTGAGTCCCCTCATAAAACAATTCTTTTTCTTCAAATCTGTATTCACTTGGTCAATGGCATACTAGGAGAGATGGTTGAATTTATTGAGATACTGCATTACAGTATCTCCTCCTTGCTTTAACCGGATAAACTCTTCTTGTTTCATATGGAGCACTCCCTCTAGAACATAATGCTCCCAGAATGGTAGCTTGAATTCCTCCCAGGTAATCTAATGCCCAGCAGGTTGGATTGCTGAAAAATTTGCCCACCAAGTGCTGGCAGGCCCTCTTAGCTATTGTGTGGCAAACAACGGCTTTTGTGTCTCCGTGCATCGAATCAATCCAAACTTTTGTTCCATCACTCTTACCCATTCATCGGCTTCTAAAGGTTCTTCTGCTTTGATGAAGAGCGGGGGTCGAGTCTTAGAGAATTCCAAATATGTAGTTTCACGTGGTCCTTAAGGAGAAGCTCTTCCTCCGTGCTGTTGGAACTGATTTCCCGCCATTTCGCGCAAGAAGCACGTATTATCCTTAGTGGCATTGACTAGGGCAGCGATAGCCTCGGCCAAAGTCGGTTGTACATGTGGCGGATTGGGAGTATCTTCCCTACCACGGGAAATCCCCGCACCATCATGTGTGCGAGTTCGTGATGGCATCTGAGGCAAAGAAACATTTGGAAAAAATATAACATGCCAGCATACACCATCATATTACATTACCAAATGTAATAATTATACAGACTCGAGTGTACAACTTGACTTCATTACTTATTTTACATAAGTATAATATCTAAACTATACTATTCTAGTCTTCTTCATCCTTCGTTGCTCCATTTCTTGCGGCAGGAGACCGTTCGTCAGCAAGGTTCATGGAAGGAGGGGGCCTAAAAAGGTCTAGCTCCCCATCAGGTCCTTCATTTGCTGTTCCCAATGGTCCGGCTCCCATTGCAGCAATGTCGGAAGGCACGTCCGGGTGCAGTCGCGCATACAATACATGCACTTCTTCATGTAAAGTATTACAGTACACTTGCAGGCTTTCGAGGGATGCACTAAGCTCTGCCACACGAGCTAGAGCTTTCGCTTCGCTGTCCCAAGCGAACGAACGCGAGTTGATAGCCAAATCAATGGTTGTATCTTGTTCTGAGATCTCATACTGCAAGTGGCTGACTTCAGCTGACAATTCAGCTACACGGTGACTGTCCTGCTCCCGTGCCTTATTCCGGTGACATAACTCTGACCGAAGTTGTTCCACCCTGGCTTCCAGGTCTCCAATTGGGTCATTACTCCCACAACTACTTCCTTCATGCCTGGAAGCTAGCTGATGTCGTGGCATGCCAAAAGGTCCAGTAGATTTGGGCACTGTTTTCCTAGTACACACCATATCTCCATAAGAGGGGAAGGTTTATTAGTATATTTTTAAACATGATGCATGCATAACCTGATAATGAGGGAATCAACCTTCGTCGATCCCCAACTTTCTATATATTGCACTCTATTACCCTGACTTTACAAGATAAGAGACTACCAGAAAGTGGTAAGGTAAGAATGAAAGAATATTTCTAAGTAAGTGTTTGAAAATTCCTTTTGAAGTACTACGCAATATCTGGAGAGATGGGCTTCGCTCCGATACCACCTGTGACGGATCCTCCCAAGGTATTAGGCCCACCTACAGTTGTCCTTGTCCTAAGGACCTTGGACAACCCTGTAGATGCACATAATCACTCAACAGGTTCGGTAACTGTATCCTCATCATTTCGCCCAAGAGCTCTTCACCCGTCATGCAGATATTACATCACATCGGAGGAAAGAATAAACGAAAGCATATTATAATAACTTAATTTACATTCATAAAATATAGAGAGAGTATTATTATTACAATACCAGGGTATTACGAGTGCATAGAGTATTATTACAGACCAGGGAGGCAAAACACCCTCCCGCACAAAAGTTTATTGTTTTCAAGGTGGGAGGCAAACATCCTCCCGCGACCAACTTCACTGCTGGGGCTCTTCCTTGGGTACCACTTTTGAACAGAAACAACAAAACTCTGTTGTTTTCTCACCTACAACAACATGGGTTCAAAAACCCTGAGTACGGAGTGTACTATCGCAAGTCTTACCCGATAAAGAAAAAGACTCTCAAGGATATGCTGGCTTGAGGGAGTCAAGGTAAGACTATTCAAGAATCAAAGACTCTGTTTGCAGAAATTCTTACTAACAGTGAATCCTTAAAAATCCAATTTTATTACCAGGTTAAGTCATTACATGTATCTAGAGTTCTTTCTACCCTAGTTCAAGCACTTGGCCTATACTAGCCGTCTTTTATCAACCATTCATTTCACTGGATTGCTACGTGTAGGGAAGTGACCAAGTGTTCATATCCGAGAAGTAACGGCGATCCGAATCGATTAATACCCAGTTGGGGATCTCCAACCACACGACATATGTAGCACTTAACCCTTGCATATGTCAACTCGCCACCGGGGTTCTCAAGTCCAGACCGGGTTCACGCCAACCGAGAGCACAGATACACCATCGTCTAGCCTCTTGCCACGGAGGATACACGCTACTCTCGCCATCTCTCCACTCCCATTGCATGTTGGGCTTTCTGGTATTGGTCTGCCCGAGGCAAAGCTTACCCATGACAAGGCATGTGGCCAGTTAAAAGGTCCTCAATCATCGAGCCTACATCGACACGGTCCTTAATCGACTCAGACGGAGTCACTACACTGAGAGTTCCTTCTCATGCAAGTCACCCGCCCGGTCTCGTCTTTATCATTTATAATCCCAAAGTTTGGTACCTGACAGAGGTACATCTTTTCTGATGTTGAACCCATCATGGCCATGATGGACCCACCATCAAATCTTTTTCTTTGAAAACTCCCTGCCCACATGAAACATCATCTTTGCTTAAAACAAATCATTTTTTTCTAAGGCAAAACTAAGCCCTAGAAAACTTTTAAGCAAAACAGATATCAAGGAAGGGTAAATAGTTCCAAGGAAGGAAATGAAACAATGGGTTTAGCACTCAACTCCTATCACCTAATACATCATTCAAGTGATAAAGAGTTTAAAATTGCAAGGAAAAGGTAAATGCACCAGGGCTTGCCTTGTGTTGTAGGGGATTCGGGATCTGTTCCACAGATATCAAAATAGAAAATATTCCCGGTAGGTGGAGTGATGCGTCACGATGCCCGATCTTCACGATGTAGGATCAATCTTTAGATAACTAGCTTCAAAGAAGCCAAGATAACTTGCTACAAGTAGCAATAACTAGTGTAACCTGACAAATAAAACTCGAAGCCAACCAACGTCTTTAACCGGCAGCCTGAATCGAGGATTCGCCCAACCACACTCTCAAAGAACCAACCAACACAGCCTACAATCAATCGAGGAGACCTCGAAGGGAGTAGGAGCACCAATTGGGAGCGGATGAAGCCGCCACTTCTGCAATCCCGCGAAGGAATTCACAAGAGCAAAGGGGTAGAGATCACTCTCAATTTTTGTTAGCACACAGCTGAACAAAAGGGGTTCTGTTTTAGATTATCATAAGCTGCCTTACATCATAGACATAGGGGGATATTTATACTAGTAACAACCAGCCTTAGCGAGGTATAAGCACAAAACAAAAGTATTTTCACGAGCTAATGTGAAGGAGCCTCTTCGGGAGATCTATAGAGCTGATTTCCGTGTGGCTGTTTGACTTCTGCGCAGCCTTCAGTATTTTGACAATAACTTCTTCTAGGAATCTTCAAATGACATGGGGCTGGATGCGTTGGAAAGCTGACTTGATAAGCTTTCTCACCATATATAGCATGCTTAATGAAACTTCGTAGAATGATGCAGTTTAATACAAAAACTTGATCATCAAGCTGACTGTTGACCTTCTGAACAGTCGGCACTAAAGTAGGTCGGCTGCCTTTCTGGTAGATGTGGTTAAGTCGGCTTTATAAGCATTGGAAACTAGACTTCAAGAGCTTTCTAAAAAGTACTTATGGGCCTTCATAGCTTTTGGGAATCAAAAGATATGACTATTTCTTCTGGACGGTTCTGTTGCGCTGGACTGACTCGGATATAGCTCTTCTTGCTGATTCGCCCTTGATATGTTTTGTCCTTCCTCTTTGGTGAACCTAAGTAATATCAACATACATGACTTAGGTAGCATAAAATTCTCATTAGTGTTTAAATGAAATTCATAAAGTAGCACGTGCACTTCTTGCTGTAGCTTCTTAGCTCGGCTACGTGTAATTGGTCCATCAAAGACTTGGTTTGGTGATGATGTTGGTTGTACTTGAGTTGATGTAGTATGACTTGGGGGTTGTAACATGTTGCTTAATGGCGTGGTCATATCATCCTCCTCCCCTTGAAAAGGAGTCGTCCTCGACTCTGAAGTGTCTTCGCTTGTATATGGTAAGAGGTCAGCAACATTGAACGTGTTGCTCATGCCATAGCTTGGTGGAAGATCTATCTTGTATGCATTATCATTGATCTTGGCAAGAACACGAAATGGACCATCCCCTCGTGGCATCAATTTGGATTTGCGCTGATCAGGAAAACGCTCCTTGCGCAAGTGAATCCAAACCAAGTCCCCCGGCTCAAATAACACCTTCTTCCTATGCTTGTTCATACTTGCAGCCTTGCGCACTCCTTTGAGCTCAATTGCTTCCTTGGTCTTCTCATGTATCTTTTTTATATATGCAGCACGCTTGGAAGCTTTCATATTGGTTCTTTCCTGCAATGGAAGGGGCAACAAATCTATGGGAGCAATAGGTTTGAACCCATGTACAATTTCGAAGGGGCATAAATTAGTTGTAGAATATACTGCCCTGTTATAAGCAAACTCCACGTGTGGCAAACATTCCTCCCAATCCTTCAAGTTCTTCTTTACCATTGTTCGCAGCAGCATTGACAATGTACGATTCACCACTTCAGTTTCGCCATCAGTTTGGGGGTGGCATGTGGTGGAGAACAAAAGTTTAGTCCCAATCTTTGCCCATAATGTCTTCCAAAAATAGCTCACAAACTTCACATCACGGTCAGATACGATGGTCTTGGGCACTCCATGTAGTCTCACGATTTCTCTGAAAAACAAATTAGCAACATGTGAAGCATCGTCGCTCTTGTTGCATGGAATAAAATGAGCCATTTTTGAAAATCTATCAACAACAACAAAAATAGAATCTCTCTTTTTTCGAGTCATCGGCAGTCCTAAAACAAAATCCATGCTTATGTCTTCCCAAGGAATTTTAGGAGCGGGTAAAGGAGTATATAAACCATGAGGGTTCAATTTTGACTTAGCTTTGTGACAGGTGACACAACGCTCCACAAATCTGATGACGTCTCTCCTCATCTTGGGCCAATAGAAATGATCACTGAGCATTTCATAAGTCTTCTTTTGTCCAAAATGACCTGTTAGACTGCCTCCATGTGACTCCTGCAATAAAAGCAATCTAACCGAAGAATTTGGTACACAAAGTTTGTTAGCTCTAAACAAAAATCCATCATGTATATGATATTTTTCCCAACCTTTTCCATCTTTACAATGATTGTATGGTTCTGAAAATTTAGAATCATCATTATACATTTCTTTCAAATTTTCAAGACCCAAAACTTTTACCTCTAGTTGATTCAACAACACATTCGTTCGAGACAAGGCATCAGCGACCACATTGTCCTTACCTTTCTTATATTTCACAATGTATGGAAATGTTTCGATAAACTCAACCCATTTGGCATGGCGACGGTTCAGTTTGGCTTGCCCTTTCAAATACTTCAAAGCTTCATGATCGGAATGAATAACAAACTCTTTTGGCCATAAGTAGTGCTGCCATGTTTCAAGCGCTCAGACCAAAGCATACAATTCTTTGTCATACACAGAATAATTTAATTGAGCACCTCCCAATTTTTCACTAAAATATGTTATAGGTTTTCCTTGTTGCATTAAAACTCCTCCTATCCCAATCCCACTAGCATGACATTCTACTTCAAAAGTTTTAGTGAAATCAGGAAGAATAAGTACATGTGCTTCATTCAAACGTTTCTTCAATTCTTGAAAAGCATCTTCTTGTGAGTTTCCCCATTTAAATTCAACACCTTTCTTTGTCAATTCATTTAAAGGATAAGCAATGGTACTGAAATCTCGCACAAATCTTCTATAAAAACCAGCAAGACCATGAAAACTTCTTACTTGACTTACATTCGTTGGAGCTGGCCAATCCTTGATGGCTTTCACCTTGGATTCATCCACCTCTATTCCTTTTGCTGAAACAACAAAGCCAAGAAACACAACATGGTCTGTGCAAAAACTGCACTTCTCAAGATTAGCAAATAATTTCTCCTTTCTAAGCACATCTAAAACTTGTCGAATGTGTTGCACATGTTCATCAAAAGACTTGCTGTAAATTAGAATATCATCGAAGTAGACAACAACAAATTTTCCAATGAAAGTTCTTAAGACATGGTTCATTAATCTCATAAAAGTACTAGGAGCATTAGTCAACCCAAAGGGCATTACTAACCATTCATACAAACCAAATTTTGTTTTAAATGCAGTCTTCCATTCATCTCCAGTTTTCATTCTTATTTGATGGTATCCACTTCTCAAATCAATTTTAGTAAAAATTGTGGAACCACTTAATTCATCAAGCATATCATCTAGCCGTGGAATAGGACGACGATAGCGAACGGTAATATTATTTATAGCTCTACAATCAACACACATCCTCCAAGATCCATCTTTCTTAGGTACTAAAATCACAGGAACAGCACAAGGGCTTAAGCTTTCACGAACAAAACCCTTATCAAGAAGTTCTTGCACTTGCCTTTGTATTTCCTTAGTTTCTTCAGGATTGGTTCGATATGGTGGACGGTTAGGAAGCGCAACCCCTGGAATAAGATCGATTTGATGCTCAATCCCTCGAATTGGAGGTAGTCCAGCCGGTGTCTCTTGTGGAAACACGTCTTCAAAGTCCTGCAAAAGATCAGCCACAACACTAGGAAGAGATGTTATGTCGTTAGGAGAAATCAAAACATCTTTGTTCACAAGTACAAAGAGTACTTGATATGGGTTGTTCCTCACTTCTCTCAGCTCAGATTTTGTGGCTAGCATAACTAGATGTTCTCCCTCTTCCTTTTATCTCTTGAATTTGGCTTGTAGCACTCGCTCACCGAATTGTGGATGGCACTCAATTTCTTTTGCTCTTCTCCTCCTCTACTTGTTGTACTAATTTCAGTTTTCTTTTGTAAATATTCAGCCATGATTTGTTGAGGGGTCATAGGCTTGAGTACAAACTTCCTCCTTTTCAGATCTAGCGTGTATTGATTTGTTCTTCCACAATGTTGAGAATATCGGTCATATTGCCAAGGTCTTCCTAGCAGCATATGACACACAGACATGGGTGCAACATCGCACTCCACTGTGTCAACATACTCTCCAATCTTGAACGGAACTTTCACCTTATAACCAATCTTGATATCTCCCGATTCATTCAACCATTGGATATGATATGGATGAGGGTGTCGCTGCAACTTCAAACCAAGATTTTCAACCATCTCACGACTTGCAAGATTATGGCAGCTCCCTCCATCAATGATCACCTTTACTACTTTGTCTTGCACTTTTGCTCGCATTTGAAAAAGATTATGTCGCTGTCCAATTTCAGCTTCTTTCATTTGAACACTCAAGATTTGTGTAACCACAAGAGTAGTACCATGCTCAAATTCACATCCCGTATGTTCTTCAGATTTATCAATGTCATTTTCATTTCCTGCTTCATCTTCCTCTTCACTAGCTGATGTATATTCTCCATCATCAGTCACAAGGATCACACGATTATTTGGACACTCCTTTATGACATGACCACGACCTCCACACTTGAAGCACTGAATACCACTACTCTTGGTTGTTGAACCCACTGATGTTGAAGTGGATGCGACTGGTTTATAACTCGTGTTTGGAGCAGCACCGTTCTTTCCACTAGAATTGTCTTGAATATTGGATCGCAAGCCTCCAGTTGAACCTTTTGTTGCTGAGGATGCAACAGTAAACCTTGAGATCGATTTGTTTCCTCCAGTCATGGTTTGTGCACCATATGACAAGGGCTTGCTGCTCTTAGCATCTTGTTGCAGCTGGCGTTCAGCTTTGGTGGCTTGATGTACCAAATCAATAAGACTTTGGTACGGCTGAAACTCAACAATACGCCGAATGTTGCGGTGTAACCCAGCCATGAAACGTGCAATGGTTTGCTCTTCGTCTTCATATACATTGGCTCTAATCATGGCCTTCTCCATCTCCTTATAATACTCCTCAACAGAGAAACTTCCTTGCCTCAAGTTCTGCAATTTATCAAAAAGATCACGCCGATAATGCTTCGGAACAAAATGAATTCTCATTTCTCGCTTCATCTCTTGCCAAGTAATAATAGGGTCCTCTCCATCTTCTTCACGATCACGAAGAAGTTGCTCCCACCAAATCAGGGCATATCCTTCAAACTCAAGAGATGCCATTGCAAGTTTCTTCTCCTCTAAATAATTATGTAGGCGGAAGATTTTCTCCACCTTCAATTCCCATGTGAAATAATCTTCAGGATCAGATCTACCATCAAATTTTGGCATGGTAAACTTAAGTTTCCCAAATCTCTCTTCTTGGTTGACGCCTCTATGATGACGGCGACCATAGCGATGTTGGGACTGACCATCATCATCCCCAAATTCAGATTCTTCATTGTCATTATTTCTTCGATTCCGGCCTCTTCCTCTACCATGTGCAGCACCTTGATTTCTCCTCCCATGTTCACTTGCTCTTCTAGAATAATTTCCTTCACCTTCTTCCCCATCTTCATCATGGTTTCTTACACCATCAGGGAGTCGATGTCGACCTCTGATTTCAGCCATAAGTGTCTGAAGATTTTGTGTCAACAGATCTTGCTTGGCTTCTATGCTTTGTCTGAGCTCATTGAAGTGTATCATAGTGACACATTCTTCAATCTCAATGTTGGGATCCATCTTCCTGCGAAATTAGTGGCAACAAGGCAACAAATATAGGTGGAATATGAAGATATATAGAATTTCACAACCTCACCACTCTTACCAACCAAAGCTCTTATAAGTTCCCTGCGGGTTGCAAGAAAAATGTGTGGTGGTAACAAGAGAGTGATGGTTAAGCGAATACAAGACCAGAGTACCGATTACGATGGCTTATATGTGAAGCTTGGTGAGGAATAGTAAACAAGGAATGCAATCTGAATCCTAGTTGTTGTAAAGTTAAATAACAATCCAACTAGAAGTTCACTGCCTAGTGCTGACCACAAGATTCGAGTGATGTAAGTAGATCAAACACACGCGCAAAGAAAATTTCAGATTTGATGCAAATCAAGGAGTATGATTGGAATGCAAGTGTTGCGATCAGACCCAACCAAAATTTTGCACCAAATGACAATAGCAAACTGGTTGAACAACTTGATAAAACTTTCAGCACTTGTGCACATAAACAAATTGATTGTTCTACTTTTCTTTCACAATCTTTGTTCAACACTTTTTTTGGCACTTTTTTTATACTCTTTTTTTATAGAACTAAACACAGAGATCTGATATGATATTGCACACTTTATAATAATTAACAAAGAACTCAACCAGCAGCTATAACTTAAATAGGATCAAAGTTAACGCGAAGGAAATGATGAGTTTTTTTTCAGAATTTTCTTTTTGTGGATATTTTCAGATATATATAAGAGGCTCAAAGGAAACACAAAGGATAGAGTGACCAGCAACTAAACAAAGACTCTAAGGACTGAAACTTAACAAAACTCACTGGAACAACAGATTGAAACAAAGGGCTATGGCAAAAATATTTTATGGCTTTTTTGGTGGATAGGACAAACACAAAATATATGTAGCTAAGGGTAAAGAATCCTACCGTGGCAACTGAGGCTTTGATACCAGATGATGTGTCACGATGCCCGATCTTCACGATGTAGGATCAATCTTCAGATAACTAGCTTCAAAGAAGCCAAGAT
The DNA here is from genome assembly GCF_902167145.1 of Zea mays. Lineage (NCBI taxonomy): Eukaryota > Viridiplantae > Streptophyta > Magnoliopsida > Poales > Poaceae > Zea > Zea mays. The sequence continues at coordinate 70,242,297 of NC_050104.1, read as the reverse complement.
AACTTGCTGCAAGCAGCGATAACTAGTGCAACCTGACAAATAAAACTCGAAGCCAACCACCGTCTTTAACCGACAGCCTGAATCGAGGATTCGCCCAACCACACTCTCAAAGAACCAACCAACACAGCCTACAATCAATCGAGGAGACCTCGAAGGGAGTAGGAGCACCAATTGGGAGCGGATGAAGCCGCCGCTTCTGCAATCCCGCGAAGGAATTCACAAGAGCAAAGGGGTAGAGATCACTCTCAATATTTGTTAGCACATAGCTGAATAAAAGGGATTCTGTTTTAGATTATCATAAGTTGCCTTACATCATAGATATAGGGGGGTATTTATACTAGTAACAACCAGCCTTAGCGAGGTATAAATACAAAACAAAAGTATTTTCACGAGCTAATGTGAAGGAGCCTTTTCGGGAGATCTGCAGAGCTGATTTCCGTGTGGCTGTTTGACTTCTGCGCAGCCTTCAGTATTTTGACAATAACTTCTTCTAGGAATCTTCAAATGACGTGGGGCTGGATGCGTTGGAAAGCTGACTTGATAAGCTTTCTCACCATATATAGCATGCTTAATGAAACTTCGTAGAATGATGCAGTTTAATACGAAACTTGATCATCAAGCTGACTGTTGACCTTCTGACCAGTCGGCACTAAAGTAGGTCGGCTGCCTTTCTGGTAGATGTGGTTAAGTCGGCTTTATAAGCATTGGAAACTAGACTTCAAGAGCTTTCCAAAAAGTACTTATGGGCCTTCATAGCTTTTGGGAATCAAAAGATATGACTGTTTCTTCTGGACGGTTCTATTGCGCTGGACTGACTCGGATATAGCTCTTCTTGCTGATTCGCCCTTGATATGTTTTGTCCTTCCTCTTTGGTGAACCTAAGTAATATCAACATACACGACTTAGTTAGCATAAAATTCTCATTAGTGTTTAAATGAAATTCATAAAGTAGCGCGTGCACCTCTTGCTATAGCTTCTTAGCTCGGCTACGTGTAATTGGTCCATCAAAGACTTGGTTTGGTGATGATGCTGGTTGTACTTGAGTTGATGTAGTATGACTTGGGGTTGTAACATGTTGCTTAATGGCGTGGTCATATCATGGAGTCTCAGTTGGTGGTGCAGTTTCTTATTCTTCGACAATTACTTCTTTGTTTTCTATACATATCCATACATATACATGAATGCTCATGTGATGCTATGAATATGCAGTTATAATAGAGATACATCAAGTTGTATCTTGAATACAACTTTCCTTCACGGTACACCTGGGTAACTAGGGTTTTCTAAGTTTGGGGATGTTGGGGGCCTTCGTCTTCCGAAGGTCCTCAAAAACACGACTAACATGCTTTCCAAGTATAATATACTGTTACAGGAACCTTCGGCTTTGAGATGAAGGTGCGCACGGTATGAAAGACGCGGTCTGGAAGAAGGATGAATCAGTTCCGAAGCTATGGATGGAGAAGCTTCGGCTTAGCGCAAAGACCGTGATGGAGAATGAAACCGACCTAAACGGGAAAAGACTGCTTAGTCCTCGACAGATTACTCCTTAGTCAATAGTAAATGTCAAGGACATGGATTTAATTTTACCCAGGCTCCGTCTTGTGCCTATAAATAGATGAACAGTAACGCCGTACTGTTCACGCTGACTTGTAATCACTTGCACATCACTTTTGGATTCTTACCTTCTGTCAAGCCGAATGTACAAATGTAATTCAATATTATTAATGTTTGTTCATGATCATATAATGAGAAGTTAAATAATCTAATGATTTGATATCATCATTCATGTCCTTTATATGTCCCATATGTTCCTGCTTTTTATTATTACATGTTGAGATGATGAAGGTTTGTCTTTCATACCCTTCGTCTAAAGATCATTATATCCTAAGGGAGATAATGCTTCGAAGGATGAAGGTCTTTAACCATTAACATTTGTGTTGCCTTGTTCTTAACTCATAGTATTTGAGAACAAGTGCCCATCATACAAGCCACCCTAACTCCCTATGTATGATGGGCACTCAGACCCGAAGCAGTTTCTAATGAGTTATGAGGCAACCATATCTTCATATGGGGGCAACACTGCAGTCGTGGCGAAATCCTTTGTCATGGCGGTCAAAAGTGTCGCACAAACTTGGTACTCTTCTCTCCGGCCAGGGACAATCACATCATGGCAGAAGCTAAAGGATATGCTAATCACTAGCTTCCAAGGATTTCAGACAAAGCCAGTCACTGCTCAGGCTTTGTTCCAGTGCATGCAAGACCACGAGGAATACCTTCAGGCTTATGTCCGAAGGTTCCTGCGTCTGAGAGCACAAGCGCCCACAGTGCCCAATGAAATTGTTATTGAAGCCATGATCAAAGGGCTTCGGCCAGGATCTACAGCTCAGTATTTTACTAGGAAACCCCCACAAACCCTGGAGAAGCTTCTTCAGAAGATGGATGAATACATCTGGGCTGATAATGATTTCCGCCTGAGAAGGGAAGAAGCCTACAGGTTTTCTGAGATGACCAGGGGCTTCGGAGGAAGAATCCATCCCAGGCACGTCAGAGGAAGCCAGCCTCAAAGGCCACAACACAGCTCCCAATCTTTAGGGCAACAACAAAGCTCTTTGAGGCCACGAGCCCCAAGGGGCAGAGGCGGCAGGGGCTTCGGAGGAAGGTACGGGGATCAACCTAGAAGGCTATATTGCTTATTCTGTGGAGAAGATAAGGGCCACACCACAAGAACATGCCAAGTCACAATACAGAAGCAAAAGGAGATTGCCAAAGCTGAAGCGCGGCAGAATCAGCCGAAGTAGGTTTTACATAATGCTTCATGCTACTCTCCCTATGTACCAGAGTACGTAGGCAACCAACAACCTTCGGCTTCTGTCGCTTCGGCAAGTCACTCTCAAGCTTCCTGGGCTCAGCTCCCATTACCACCACCATTACCACCCACCCAGACCCGAAACCAGCAGCTAGAAGGGCATTCACACACACAACAACAGCGTGATTTTCGGGAGGAATCCGAAGCTCGTACAGTCAACAGCACTGTGTCAGAATCCAAGCATGTCTATTAAAGAATATCCTATTCTTGCTATATCTTTATCTTTTTATGCCATTTTAATTTTTGTATGAGAGACAAGTTATGAAGGACTGAATTTCAATTTTATGTAATAATTGTGCATGTGTCAACAAGTAAAATATCTTAAACAGACTTCTGAAGTTACAAAACTCGTTCCTAAGGGAGCGCGGAGTAAGTTCTGAAGCTACCAAAGTCGTTACTAAGGGAGCGCAGAGTAAGTCCCGAAGCTACAAAAGTCGTTCCTAAGGGAGTGCAGAGTAAGTTTCGAAGCTACAAAAGTCGTTCCTAAGGGAGCGCAGAGTAAGTTTTTAAAGCTCATAAGTCGTTCCTAAGGGGATGCAGAGCAAAAATACCACCGAAATAGAAGGTGAATAAGCTCCAAAGTCGTTTCTAAGGGGATGCGGAGCTTAAATACCACCGAAATATAAGGTGAAGAAGCTCCAAAGTCGTTCCTAAGAGGATGTAGAGCTTAAATACCACCAAAATATAAGGTGAAGAAGCTCCAAAGTCGTTCCTAAGGGGACGCAGAGCTTAAAGACTCCAAAGTCATTCCTAAGGGGATGCAGAGTCTTTTGTGTTCTGGTGTGGGCGCGCGTGTGTGTTCGACATCACCATCATATTGCATCATATCATAGCATCATTCCACATAACATTACATCATACATCATATCGCATCAAAAACAAAAAGATTGGATACGAAGCAAATCTTTGGCAATACTTTGTTGAAACAAAATGTGCTAAGGCATGAAGCAAACTTTGGGAAACACAATGTTATTATACTTGCCATAGAAGGGGCTTCCTTCTTTACGAAGCATGAAAAGAAGGGAAGGTGTTTTTTCACCGAAGGCTCAAAAACGGTATGTGTGTAAATTTCATGCATCGCAAAGAAATATATTACAACAATTTACATGTCTGATTAATTGTTACATACACTAAATGTTACATAGTATCATTACAATAAAGTCTAATCTTCCTTAAGTATTTTCTCCGCGGCTTTGTTTAGCAGCTTGCCGACGACTTCGTCGACGATGGCGTTAGCAATGCCCATAATATCCAGTGCTTCTTTCATGACTGGATTGGCTAGGGGGTTGTATGGCTCAGGCAGCGGTGACAGTTCGGCTGTAATAAGCAAAGTGTTAGTTCGAAGCCGAAAAATAAATGCCAAAGCTAAAATTCAAAAAACAATACCTATACGCCTTTCGCGCTCAACAGCTTCTTCGGCTCGCCTAGCTTCTTCCCGGGCTTCATGGGTATCTTTTTCATTCTTCATTATGATTTCGTTGGCCAATTTCCGGCCACCGTTCACCCATACATCGGAATAAAATTTTCTGCCCACCAAAGTAGCTTCGGTCGAAGGGTCTTTTGTGTCCTCTATGGAGAAGGCGGCTTCAGCCTGGGCCATAGCTTTAACATGATCGCAACCAGCCTTCTCTAGGATAGCCGCAATCCCTCGAGCGCCGGAGAAAGCACAAATATCTCCACGATCGCTCAGGATCTCTTCAAAAGCTTCGTCTTCCCTGTTTATCCAATCAACAACGCCCTCGGGGTCGCCTCGAATGAAGTTCTCCTCGGAAGAATAAGCACCTACTTTTGCAAAGCTGGTTTTCAATTTTTTCACGCAATCCAAGGATTTCTCGAAGCACCTTTCCTTGGATTCACGAAGCTCCTCGACATTTTTCTCTAGTCTAGTTTTCGACCATTCACTAATTTCTTGACTAGCCTTGGCAACTGCAAAGTTCTCATTGGCTTCGACAAGTTTTTTCCGAAGGTCTTCAATTTCGGTTTTATAAATTTTGGATTGAGTGTTAAACTTTGTTTCATCTTCTTTCACTTTATCCACCAATGAGAGTAGAATTTTGTCCTTCCGCAAGGCTTCGTTTCTCAGTTTGATGACTTCTGATCGAAGGTTGCCAAGAGCTATCGTGCAACTTTCATCCTCTGTATTCTTTTGCGCCTGCAGGGCGTTGCTAAGAATTAAGCCCTGCAAAAAAGGACAAAGGATTAGCATGAGAATAAAAGACTTTATTTCCAAGTTCATAGACTTTAAATTCACAACTTCTGTACCTTTAGACTGTTGTACGCAAGGCTGTCTGCGAGGTCGTCCTTCGACATGGTGTAGAGGCCAACTTCGAGCTTCGGAAATCCCATACTTTTGGCCATCTCTCGGCAGATGGATATCTCTTTGTTGTCTGGGAGACATCATAGGAAATCATCTTCGTCCGTGCCATTGAACACTAAGGCCCCTTCGGGTATTTCAGTTTCTAGGCATAGTGTTTGGTTTCTAAAATTTCTTCTTTGGATAGTCTTTTTTCCGAAGCATGTCGAATAATATAGTCAAGATCTTCGGACGGTTCTTCGGGAGCAGAGGATTTGGATTTTTTCGGTCACATCCTTCTCCAGAGCTATGCTAGCATCTGAAAACTCTTCTCTGGCCCTCTGCTCAGTTGCGGCAGGCTCTGCCTCCGTGGGCGCCGAAGGCCCAGCTTCTGTTTCAACACGAGCCATCACAGCTTCGACAACTTTCTCTACAGGGGTAGGAGTTAGTGACCTTGTCGTCTCCATGACAACGTCTAGTACGCTAGCCATTCTTCTCCTCTTGGGAGTTGTGGCGGGAGCTTTTGCAACCTTTGGCAATTCTGCTTCTACCGGTGGGCTCAGAATTTCTGGCAGCACTATTGTTTTTTCAAACTCTAGCTTTTTGGCCACCCCATCTTCGGCTTCGACTGGCTCAACTATAGGCACCTTCGGCACTATAGTCGATTCCTCAGCGCTCCGAGCGGCGGGAGCAGCTTGTTCCGCTTCGGCAGCGGAAGATGTATCTTCACCAAATTTTGGCACTATGGTCGTTTCAATATATCTTGGCCGGTGGGTCAAAACCTTAATTTTCTTCCCTTCGGCACAGCAGAGATGGTTGAAATGGCAGTTTTCCTCTTTTTCCCTGCTTTCGCGAGGGATAGCAATAATCAGGATATATAAAACCAATTGCATCGAAAACCCTGTTCAACCTTTTCTTGCCCCGACCCCCGAAGGTTGAGGACAAAGCTTCATCTTCGGCTCTGGTATATGCCCCAAGTAACTCGTCGCTAGTAGCCTCAATACATTTCAGCCAATCGTCATTTGGTTCGTCAAACCGGTCTCTGTATCTGAAGGTATATTTCAAACGAATTAATCCACCTTGACTAGACCCGGCAGCAGTCTCCTTCAGCATCTCCCAGTTATCCACAAGTGACCATACCCTGTAGGCTATGTGCTCTTGCATCAGGTCTCTTGTACCAATGAAAGCACAGACACTGCTGAAAGCCTTTTGACATGCTTCGGCATCATTTTCAATCGCCACAGTCGGCCTTCGAAGGCTGAAGCGAGACCAGATGGGGCGTTGGATATCCCTTTTATGTCCTCCCTTTCAATCAGATTATTCTTAACATAAAACCATTCCTCCATCCAGGACCCGGGCCACCTTTTCCGAAATGTTGGAACCGGGTAGCTTGCATTAGAACGAGCAATGAATCCATAACAACCGAAGTTGTTGTGATACTGCTCTTTGCCAGTGGCCTTCGTCTCGTACAACAGTTCGTGTATATTGCAGAAACACTTCGCGCTCGGTTCCAGCCCTTGGCTTCTCACAGCCCAAACAAACAAACCCATTTTAATTATAGCTTCGGGAGTAATTTGATGAATAAAGATCTGAAATATCTTCAATACTTCAACCAAAAATTTGCTCAAAGGGAACCGAAGACCCGCCTTCATAAAGCTTCTGTAGACAACAACCTCATTTTCTTCAAGAGCAGGGGCGGTGCTGTCCCCTTCAACTCTCACAATAGACATGTCACAAAAATATCTTCCCTTCATGGCGTCAATTTGACTTTGTTTAATGGTCGACTTTCCGAAGATGGTATGGCTTGACCGCCAGGGTCGGTCTTCAGAATCTTCATCCCCACTTTCCACATCATAGTCATCGCTATCGTCAGAATCTTCAGACAAATCCGCCATTATTTCCTTTGTGATCTTCTCTGTATTTGTTTTGCATAGATTCGTTAAACCCAGCAAGAAAAGGGTCCACAACTTTCTTCTCCTAAGACATCTTCTTCTCTTCAGACATGCAACAAGCACTTGTGTATATCACGAAGCTCGAAAATCAAGCGAGAGCTGATAGCAAGAGTTAAAAATTTGAGAAAATAACGCAAGCAACAGAAATGGCGTAGCAAATGTCGCCGTTGTGGGTTTCTATTTATATGCCTAGTGCATTGCAACTTGGCGGGGCCCATTTGTCATTGACTTTCGCTATTCTAGCGAAGGGAAGGTGTTTTTTCGGACCTTTGGCTAAAGGCCTTCGTTCACGTCGCAGTCTGAATTTCTTAGATACAAGAACAAATTAATACTGTTAGGGGCTACTATTGGGGGCCTTCGTCTTACGAAGGTCCTCAAAAACACAACTAACATGCTTTCCAAGTATAATATACTGTTACAGGAACCTTCGGCTTTGAGATGAAGGTGCGCACGGTATGAAAGGCACAGTCTGGAAGAAGGATGAACCAGTTCCGAAGCTATGGATGGAGAAGCTTCGGCTTAGCGCAAAGACGGTGATGGAGAATGAAACCAACCTAAAGGGGAAAGACTGCTTAGTCCTCGACAGATTACTCCTTAGTCAATAGTAAATATCAAGGACATGGATATAATTTTACCCAGACTGCGTCCTGTGCCTATAAATAGATGAACAATAACACCGTACTGTTCATATTGACTTTTAATCACTTGCACATAACTCTTGGATTCTTACCTTCTGTGAAGCTGAAGGTACAAATGGAATTCAATATTATAAATGTTTGTTCATCATCATATAATGAGAAGATAAATAATCTAATGATTTGATATCATCATTCATGTCCTTTATACGTCCCCTATGTTCCTGCTTTTTATTATTACATGTTGAGATGATGAAGGTTTGTCTTTCATACCCTTCATTTGAAGATCATTATATCCTAAGGGAGATAATTCTTCGAAGGACGAAGGTCTTTAACCATTAACATTTGTGTTGCCATGTTCTTAACTCATAGCATTTGAGAACAAGTGACCAACAGGGGATGAAACAATGTCCAAAACATGTCAAACTTCAACCAAGGGCTCTAATTATCATATTAAGCTTGCCCAAAAAGTTTTATGATTTTTGGACAAATCAAGTAATTTCTACAATTCCAAAAGACTAGGTTTAGGCCTTCTTAAATGCTAAATAATTCATTATTGGGGCTAAAAATCTTGGAACTATTTTTATTAAATACTAGGGGAATTTAGAAGTCTAGTAAAATTGGTCCCATGATTTTATCATTTTTCTAGAATTTTCTATAAATTTCCAAAGTCTGGCAGAAAAAGAAAAGGGAAAATGATGAATAGTGATGGGTTGAAACCAGCCCGAATCGGCCCACGTCCAGGCGAAACGCGCCCGCACGCGCTCGCGGTGTTTATTTTGCGCAGAGGACCTCGGCTGTTTGAATAACTGGCTAAGAATCCTCTCCACTATTCACTGTCTCTCTGACAATCACATTTAGGTCCATGTACTTCTGTTTCTTCGCAACGACAGGTCCTCGATGGCAAACGTCGGTGAGCACGCCCTCCGGCGAACCCGTACCGGTCGATATACTCAATGACCAGAGCCCTAGCTTGGCCAACACCTAATTACACCCTTGGCGACACTAATCCCTCCATTCATTACATGATTCAAGCCTAGGATCCTTCTGTACACAACGACAGCGAAAACTGAGAACAATCCGATGTGTTCTTGGTGATTCAAGGCAGTCTAGTTCAATTAAACGGGTCTACGAGTAGTAGGAGACTCAAGGGAGGCTAGAACATCAAGCCAAGAAGCTTGAACTCACCTGCAGAGAGCTGGCCACGGTGTAATACCCAACTGGTAATTTGTGGAGGATAACCTAAAAGGAGAAATGATATTCCTGTGTATATATGTGTGTTATCCATATTCATCATTCCATGAGAACATCACATGAAAACAAATAATAAACAACAAAAGATACCCAAAAAACAAATTATGCATCATGCTGAGATTTTATTTTGTGTGCATTCGGTGACAACATAAGATAATGTAAAAAAAATATGTTAAAGTCCAAAGTGGAAATTAAAACTAGAAGAGATTCTAAAATTTAGAAGAGAGAAACAAACAAATATTAGGTGAAATAAAAACATAAATAATATATGTAAATATACCCCCAAATTAGAACTTGTCATGACATAATGCAATCTATGGATAAAATTTGCCACAAAACATTTGAATTTGAATTTGGAGCAGATTTGAATTGGAAATGAAAGGGAAACAAAAATAGAAAATAAAAAAAAGAAAAAGAAAGTGGCATGGCGCTTGGGCCCAATATGACCCAGGGCTCGGCCCACTTGGCCAATTCCTCCAGGCGAGACCGCCACGCCCCTGCGCTGCCTGGTGGGGCCTCCTTGCCAGCCGCACACCGCGCCACATCTGATCGGGACGGGTCGCTGTCGTGTGGGGCCATGACGTCGGTCTTATCCTCTCCGTTCTGTTGCATCTTCTTCGTGGAACCGAGCTCAACCGCACGTGTGAGGTTGGGATCCTCCGCGATCCTCGCGTGCGCGTGGTGCGACCGGGTCGGGAGTAGCTGTGGACTCCTTCTCCAGCTATATAGGGCGCTGGCGTCCTCCTGTAGCCGCAACCGCACCCCTGGCGGCCATTACCGTGGGAGTGAGACCACGCGGTTGGCCGGAGTGAGAGAGGTGCGCCGCGCAGCCATCAAATCTGTGGGTGAAGACGCCTTGGATCTCGATGATTGGGGTTGTGGGTGCTCACCGAAGACGCTCGTGATCTCCTCAACCCCAGAACGGAATCATGCGCCTTTGGATTGCTCACCGGAGCTCCCTCATCGCCGCCATGCCGCTCCATTGCGTGGCCCGCACTGCTGGGACTATAATCGTCGGTAAGGATGCCGCCATCATGCTTTCCTATTCCTCCTCTCTGTTAATCGTGGGATTCGCTAGGAATTAGGGCGCCTGGTTGTGGGTTTGATGAGCTCCGGCGAGCGGACCGCCGTGTGGCTTGTGCGCCACAGTGCGCGAATAGGGGACTTGGGGAAGACGGCGGCTGGGATCATGCGGGCCGGTAGATTGTTCAATTGTGGCTCGGATTTGGTGTAGGATACCGTTTTGGAGTTATGGAATCGTAACCGTAGGGATTGAATCCAAAGGTCAGGCGCGGATCGCAGTTCATAAAACCTTGGCCGTCGATCTCAGATCTTGCGATCCTTAATGCATACCGGTTCAGGCAAGTGGCATTCTAATCTGGACCGCACATCGTAGATCGGACGGCCCGTGATGCTTCATACCCTTTCGTGAATGCATATTTTTATAAGAGCCCCTGTGTTTTCTAGAAAATAACCCGCCGTCCACCGTGCTGTGGACTGAGTCTTAGGAATCTTGCGACTTAGCCCGTGGATTCTCTGTAAATAGTGCGCCCAGTCCATAGCTCTGTAAATTCAATTATTTAATTTTAGAAATTACTTTTTAACACAAAAATAAGTGTTAGGACTTTAATAAATCATAGAAAATTCATATAAACTCCAAATTAACCCATTCCAGTTTCTAAAATTTTGTAATATTATTCTCTACCACCTAGAGTCTTTGTTTTGTCATGAAAACAGTAAGAAAAATAATTTCTCACTTAATCCTATTTTAAGCACATAAAGCCTTTGAAAATTCATATCTTAAAATCTATAACTCCAAAAATTATGATACCTATTCCTAGGATTTTATTTTAATGTGTAGATTATTAGTGTATATTTTGTTTATATGTTTGGCGTGATGTTAATTTTCCCTATTCCTAGGATCTTGGTGACCAGCAGATAGAAGTAGCTGAGCAGGAGCACATTGAAGGCAAGTTGTGCCCTTGATTCACTTTTGTTACTCAATAATGTTCTTTATAATCACTTATTCATGCATAGGTTTAATTTTGATGGGACCCAATAGGTCACCCTAGATTGTGTATCTCTTTACCTTGTTATCCCTGAATCACTTGGGTAGTTTTGCTATTGCTTTACATGGTTTTGGGATAAATATTTCATTATATCCATGTTCCAGTTATTTTGTTATTCTATTTATGTTCATGTCAAGATCATTAATGTTAATTAGAACATGGAGCTTAACTTGAGAAACACGTGCCACCACAAGGGTTTAATGGGACGCCCTTGGCCAATTAACTAGGAAAGCTAGTGGAAGACTACCTTACCCGAAAGGGGCAAGGGCAATAGGGGATTGCATGCAAGGAGGTTCTCGGGTTGATTTTGCTGTGATGGCGGTCAGACGGGGGATTCTTGCAAGTGCTCTTCCCATAAACTGTAGCGGGGTTTTGGAAGCTAGTGGAACTTTGTAAAGGCCTCATAGTGGATCCCTAGCCATTCACCTCGGTAGTGTCTAAGGGTCTAGCTAACCCCGGCGACATGGGATACACGACTTGTGGGTACAGGGTACAACCTTTGCATAGTGCAAAAATGGTATACTAGCCGAGCTCACGGTCACGAGCAGCTCAGGACTCTCTGATGATTAAATTATGGAACCTAAATTCAATTTGTCATTTGCATTGCATGGGATTTTTTATTAATTTTGTTCTTTTACTTTATTTAATGTTTGGTATTTACTTACATCTAGTAATTGCTAATAAAATTTTGACCAACTTATTAAAAGCAATGCTCAGATTTAACCCCTATTGTTGATCAGCCTTACACATCACATGAACTCCCACCTTTGGTGAGTTCATGCCACATTATTCCCCACAACTTGTTGAGCGATGAACATGTGTGAGCTCACCCTTGCTGTCTCACACCCCTCCACAGGAGAAGAACAGGTGGTTCAAGTGGAGCCACACATCGAGGAGTTCGATTCGATCTAGGTAGCGTCTCCTAGTTGACTTTCTAGCACCAAGGATGTATTTTAGATCCTGTTATATTTATCTTTTATTTTGTAAGACTTCCGCTATGTAATAAATACTCTAATTATTCTAACATTTATCTCTATACACCCTGTTATTATATATGTTGTCTTCTTTGGCGCATGTATGAGATGCACCCGGCTTTGTCCCTTAAAGCCCGGGGTGTGACAGAAGTGGTATCAGAGGAAATGTTGACTGTAGGACGAAACCTAGATAGAAATGAACCAAACCCTTACCTACTTACCTTACTCTGGGTCATTCTATACTTATCTTGATCCTGTCTCACCTTTTGCCGTCATACTCTGATTACTCTTATCTTTTCTGTTCTAAGACAAGATGGATTTCATACCTTGGAATCCTACATTTATGAACTTTTTAAGAGATAGGGGACCTAAGACAAAAATTAAAACTATTTTCTCTATTAAAACAATGTTGGTTGATTGTTCTGATGATAAATGCTTGATTTGCTTCTTTGATTGATCGAAATAGTATAGACGGGCATCTTAGCATGTACCACCATAAGGTAATGAATTAGCTTTAGTAGGTGACACACTGATCTACTTAGCTAATAAATCCCCCGCACTAACATTTCTCATAATTACTCGCCTTGTCTACAATTCTTCCTTTCTTACCCTATGTTCCTAACCCAGATGGGCTACTCCTATAGTTTTAGAAGAGAGCACTATAGACATGATCCTTGGTATGTCATGGTTAAGAAAGGCAAATGCAGTATATACACTATGCTAAGGGAACCGTAGAACTCACCAGTTCCAAAGGAGAAAGATTTGAAGTTGAAATTGCAGTAACTACCTCCATCAGACTAGCATCATTCTTAGTAGATGAGAAGTTTGTGGGTGACAACATCCGTGCAGTTAGGGATTTTCCGGATGTCTTCCCAGAGGAGTTATTAGGGATGCCACCATATAGGGAAGTTGAGTTTGTCATTGATCCCTTACCTGGGACTGCCCCTACTTTCAAACGGCCATACATGCATGATGTCTGTAGAAGAGTTAAAGGGACTGAAGAAGCAGTTAACGGAATTACAAGAGGCTGGGTACATAAGTCCGAGTTCCTCACCTTGGGGAGCACCGATACTGTTTGTACAGAAGAAGGATGGATTGCAAAGGATGTGTGTGGATTATAGGTCCTTTAATGATGTTATCATGAAGAACAAGTATCCGTTGCCCCGCGTTGAGGATTTATTTGATCAGAGGAGAGGTGCTAGGATATTCTCGAAGATTGATCTCCAAACGGGTTATCACCAAGTGAAGATTAGGCCATCGGATATTCCCAAGACGGATTTCTTGACCCGATATGGTTGATATGAGTTCACTGTTATGTCCTTTAGACTAACTAATGCACTAGCCTATTTTATGGATCTGAAGAATAAGGTGTTCATGATCTGGAAAGATTCGTCGTGGTTTTCATCGACGATATTTTTATTTATTCCAAGAGTGATAGTGATCATGAGGAACATCTGAGATTGGTGCTACAGAAGCTACGAGATAATCAACTTTACGCCAAGTATAGCAAATGCGAGTTCTGGATTGACGAGGTGCCATTCCTTGGACATATCATTTCGAATGGAGGGATATCAGTGGATCCTGCTAAAGTCAAGGAGATAGTGGCGTGGAGCATAGCCACTATAGTTACTGAAGTCCGAAGTTTCTTGGGACTTGCAGGATATTATCGGAGATTTATTGAAGGATTTTCTAAGATTGCTAAGCCTATGATCTCGCTTCTAGAGAAGGGAAGAGAGTTTAAGTGGGACGAAAAGTGCCAAGACAGATTTGATCAATTAAAGAAGAGATTGATGTCACCACCAGTGTTGGTTATGCCAGATCTGCAGAAGGGATGCGACATCTATTGTGATGCCTGTGGACAAGGCTTGGGATGTGTGCTCATGCAAGAAGGACATGTGATCGCCTACGCGTCTCGTTAGTTAGAGAAACATGAATTGAACTACCCCACTCATGACTTGGAATTGGCAGCCGTTGTGCATGCGCTTAAGATTTGGAGACATTATATCATGGGAACCAAATGTCAAGTATACACAGATCATAAGAGTTTGAAGTATATATTCCCTCAGAAGGATCTCAACCTTAGGCAACACCGTTGGCTGGAGCTTATTAAGGATTAAGATTTGGAAATTCACTATCACCCGGGCAAGGCGAATTTGGTTGCAGATGCCTTGAGTCGAAAGGAGCATGTTCATTCAGCTATTGTTGCCCAGCTACCTGATGAGATGGTTGAGGATTCCAGGAGACTTAATCTGGGGATAGTTGCTCACACTGAAGGAGTCACCATTGAAGTGGAATCTACCTTGGAGCAAGAAATTTGTATGGGCCAGATTGGTGATGCTAAGATACAAGAGATTAGGGATCTGATTACTGAAGGTCGAGGTCCAGAATTCACGGAAATGAGCAAGGCACCGTGTGGTTCAAGGATCGAATATGTGTTCCTGAGATTGAAAGCCTTCGTAAGACTATACTGAAGGAAGCCCATGACTCGGATTATTCTATTCATCCTGGTAGTTCCAAGATGTATCAGGATTTGAAGCAGAAGTACTGGTGGTATAGACTGAAGAGAGATGTGGTTGCACATGTGGCCATGTGCGATGTGTGTCAAAGAGTTAAGGCCGAACACCAAAGACTAGCTGGACTGTTACACCCACTAAAGATACCCGAGTGGGAGTGGGAAGAGATTGGTATGGACTTCATTACTGGATTGCCTCGCACCCAGAAAGGTTATGATTCTATATGGGTTATTGTGGATAGACTGACCAAAGTGGCTCATTTCATTCCGGTCAAGACTACTTATAAGTGATCTCAATTAGCTAAGTTATATATGGCTTGGATTGTGTCTCTACACGGTGTACCGAAGAAGATCATTTTGGATAGAGGATCACAGATTACCTCTAAATTTTGGAAAATTTTTCATGATAATATGGATACAAAGTTGAATTTTAGTACGGCCTATCACCCTCAGGCTGATGGATAGACTGAAAGGACTAATCAAGTATTGGAGGACACGTTGAGAGCTTGTGCCCTTCAGCATGGTAGTAGTTGGGACAAGAGTCTACCTTATGCTGAGTTATCATATAATAATAGTTACCAGACTAGTTTAAAAGATGTCAACGTGTGAGACTCTGTATGACAGGAAATGCAGGACTCCTCTATTTTTGGACCAGACTAGAGGAAGGCAGTTCTTTGGACCTGAACTTATTCAAGAGGCAGAAGAACAAGTTCATATAATTCAAGAGAATTTGAGGGTAGCTCAGACCAGGCAAAAGAGCTACGCTGATAATAGAAGAAGACCACTAGAGTTTGAGGAAGGTGATCATGTGTACCTCAAGGTGTCACCACTTCATGGAATGAAGAGATTTAAAGTCAAGGGCAAATTTTCCCCCTGCCTTATTGGACCATTCAGAGTTTTTAGGTGAGTTGAAGAGATGGCCTATCAACTCGAGCTACCAGATAATATATCTGATGTGTATAATGTATTCCATGTGTCTTAACTTAAGAAGTGTCTTCGTGTCCCTAAGGAACAGTTACCAATGGAAGAGCTCAGTGTTCAGGGAGATCTGACTTACACGGAATAACCTATCAAGATTCTTGACACTTTGACTCGAGTTACAAGAAATAAAGTGATAAAGATGTGCAAAGTGCAATGGAGTCACCATGGAGAAGATTAAGCAACATGGGAAAGAAAAGAAGAGCTTCGCATAGATTTTCCCCATCTTTTCCCTCGTTTCTCCTAAATCTCGAGGACGAGATTCCTTTTAAGGGGGGTAGGATTTGTAATGCCCAACTGGTAATTTGTGGAGGATAACCTAAAAGGAGAAATGATATTCCTGTGTATATATGTGTGTTATCCATATTCATCATTCCATGAGAACATCACATGAAAACAAATAAATGAACAACAAAAGATACCCAAAAAACAAATTATGCATCATGCTGGGATTTTATTTTGTGTGCATTCGGTGACAGCATAAGATAATGTAAAAAGAAATATGTTAAAGTCCAAAGAGGAAATTAAATCTAGAAGAGATTCTAAAATTTAGAAGAGAGAAACAAACAAATATTAGGTGAAATAAAAACATAAATAATATATGTAAATATACCCCCAAAGTAGAACTTGTCATGACATAATGTAATCTATGGATAAAATTTGCCACAAAACATTTGAATTTGAATTTGGAGCTGATTTGAATTGGAAATGAAAGGGAACAAAAATAGAAAATAATAAAAAAAGAAAAATAAAGTGGCATGGCGCTTGGGCCCAATATGACCCAGGGCTCGGCCCACTTGGCCAATTCCTCTAGGCGAGACCGCCGTGCCCCTGCGCTGCCTGGTGGGGCCTCCTTGCCAGCCGCACACCGCGCCACATCTGATCGGGACGGGTCGCTGTCGTCTGGGGCCATGACGTCGGTCTTATCCTTTCCGTTCTGTTGCGTCTTCTTCGCGAAACCAAGCTCAACCTCGCGCGTGAGGTTGGGATCCTCCGCGATCCTCGCATGCGCGTGGTGCGACCGGGTCGGGAGTAGTTGTGGACTCCTTCTCCAGCTATATAGGCGCTGACGTCCTCCTGTAGCCGCAACCGCACCCCTGGCGGCCATTACCGTGGGAGTGAGACCGTGCGGTCGGCCGGAGTGAGAGAGGTGCGCCGCGCAGCCATCAAATACGTGGGTGAAGACGCCTTGGATCTCGATGATTGGGGTTGTGGGTGCTCACCGAAGATGCTCGTGACCTCCTCAACCCCAGAACAGAATCGTGCGCCTTTGGATTGCTCACCGGAGCTCCCTCATCGCCGCTGTGCCACTCCATTGCGTGGCCCGCACTGCTGGGACTATAATTGTTGGTAAGAATGCCGTCATCATGCTTGCCTATTCATCCTCTCTGTTAATCGCGGGATTCGCTGGGAATTAGGGCGCCTGGTTGTGGGTTTGACGAGCTCCGGCGAGCGGACCGCCGTGTGGCTTGTGCACCGCCGTGCGTGAATAGGGGACTTGGGGAAGACAGTGGCTGGGATCGTGCGGGCCGTTAGATTGTTCAATTGTGGCTCGGATTTGGTGTAGGATACCGTTTCGGAGTTATGGAATCGTAACCGTAGGGATTGAACCCAAAGGTCAGGCGCGGATTGCGGTTCATAAAACCTTGGCCGTCGATCTCAGATCTTGCGATCCTTAACACGTACCGGTTCAGGCAAGTGGCAGTCTAATCTGGACCGCACATCATAGATCGGATGGCCCGTGATGCTTCATACCCTTTCGCGAATGCATATTTTTATAAGAGCCCCTTCGTTTTCTAGAAAATAACACGCCGTCCACCGTGCTATGGACTGAGTCTTAGGAATCTTGCGACTTAGCCCGTGGATTCTCTGTAAATAGTGCACCCAGTCCATAGCTCTGTAAATTCAGTTATTTAATTTTAGAAATTACTTTTTAACACAAAAATAAGTGATAGGACTTTAATAAATCATAGAAAATTCATATGAACTCCAAATTAACCCATTCCAGTTTCTAAAATTTTGTAATATTATTCTATACCACCTAGAGTCTCTGTTTTGTCATGAAAACAGTAAGAAAAATAATTTCTCTCTTAATCCTATTTTAAGCACATAAAACCTTTGAAAATTCATATCTAAAAATCTATAACTCCAAAAATTATGATTCCTGTTCCTAGGATTTTATTTTAATGTGTAGATTATTAGTGTATATTTTGTTTATATGTTTGGTGTGATGTTAATTTTCCCTATATACTGTGCTTGTTTGTATTGTGGCGAGTAGAAGAGCCCGTGACTGAGGATCCTGGTGACCAGCAGATAGAAGTAGCTGAGCAGGAGGTGATTGAAGGCAAGTTGTGCCCTTGATTCACTTTTGTTACCCAATAATGTTCTTTATAATCACTTATTCATGCATAGCTTTAATTTTGATGGGACCCAATAGGTCACCCTAGATTATGTATCTCTTTACCTTGTTATCCCTGAATCACTTAGATAGTTTTGCTATTGCTTTACATGGTTTTGGGATAAATATTTCATTATATCCATGTTCCAGTTATTTTGTTATTCTATTTATGTTCATGTCAAGATCATTAATGTTAATTAGGACATGGAGCTTAACTTGAGAAACACGTGCCACCACAAGGGTTTAATGGGATGCCCTTGGCCAACTAACTAGGAAAGCTAGTGGAAGACTACCTTACCCGAAAGGGGCAAGGGCAGTAGGGGATTGCATGCAAGGAGGTTCTCGGGTTGATTTTGCTGTGATGGCGGTCAGACGAGGGATTCTTGCAAGTGCTCTTCCCATAAACTGTAGCGGGTTTTCGGAAGCTAGTGGAACTTTATAAAGGCCTCGTAGTGGATCCCTAGCCATTCACCTCGGTAGTGTCTAAGGGTCTAGCTAACCCTGGCGACATGGGATACACGACTTGTGGGTACAGGGTACAACCTCTGTAGAGTGTAAAACTGGTATACTAGCCGAGCTCACGGTCACGAGCAGCTCAGGACTCTCTAATGATTAAATTATGGAAATCTAAATTCAATTTGTCATTTGCATTGCATGGGATTTTTTATTAATTTTGTTCTTTTACTTTATTTAAGGTTTGGTATTTACTTATATCTAGTAATTGCTAATAAAATTTTTAACTTATTAAAAGCAATGCTCAGCTTTAACCCCTATTATTGATCAGCCTTACACATCACATGAACTCCCACCTTTGGTGAGTTCATGCCACATTATTCCCCACAACTTGTTCAGCGATGAACATGTGTGAGCTCACCCTTGCTGTCTCACAACCCCCCACAGGAGAAGAAAAGGTGGTTCAAGTGGAGCCACACATCGAGGAGTTCGATTCGATCTTGGTGGCGTCTCCCAGTTGACTTTCTAGCGCCAAGGATGGATTTTAGATCCTGTTATATTTATCTTTTATTTTGTAAGACTTCCGCTATGTAATAAATACTCTGATTATTGTGACATTTATCTCTATACACTCTGTTATTATATATGTTATCTTCTTTGGCGCATGTATGAGATGCACCAGGCTTTGTCCCTTAAAGCCCGGGGTGTGACACACGACGAGGGGTTCACGGTGGCGCGGAAAACGGATTTGAGGGAAATGCAAAATTGGGAAGCTCTGGTGGACGATCAGAGGCGAGAGCTGGTGCACTGGGTGCGTAATAACCTAGCGGACCTGGTTAATCGCTCAATTTATAGAAGCCAACAACGGTGGCGTCCAATTTGGAGAAGGTGCGCTGGCAGCCAGAGAGAGGAGAAGTTCACTGGCGCAGGCTGTCGTGGCTTTCACTGAAGTAATGACTTAGACGATGGACTGGCTATCTACGACGGTCTGTGGCGACATGGTGAAATGGCTAACGGCGTGGCAGGGCCGTGAGGAATGGCGGCACGACGGCGATGGTCGCGCGGCCATGTTGTGGCACAACTGGGCACGGTGATAGAGCAACTATAGTGTCCCATCTTCATCTCTTGCCCAAGATCTTTCACCCCGCGAATTTATCCACGCGCCACTGGGCACGAATCACAGCGCCGACGTGAATCCGGGCGTGGGGGTAACCGGCGACGAGGTTGATCTTTTTTAGTTACTGTACCATGGGCTTCTTCATTCAGGGTTCTGACCGAGCAAATCAAAGCGCTTTATTCTTAAATTGTTTTGTAGAAACTTGATTAACCGTCTGCAGTAAACTTGTTGCCCTATAATCCATCTTTGATTTTGCTATAGAATTCACAATCAAATAATCACTAGATCATACTCAAATCTGATCCCAAAGTTCATCTGACTTCACTGTTAGTCCGTATTCAGTTCTTGGGTTGTCTGACAACCAGACTTCAGGTCCATTTATCTCCAATTTTTGTACAACACCAATGCTTAGTCACTTAATCAAAGTTGTACTCCTAACATAGCTCTATAATTTTGATGTATTCACCTAGGGCAAAATCCTCATGAATTGAGAAATACAAGGCTCCAAAGTTGGCTCAATTTCACTGAATTCAGACTTAGCCACATAGTGTTCATGTGACCATTTTACAAATAAGTCCAAATTTCATCATTCAACTTGAAAATTCTCCAATGTGAAAGTTACTTGGTTGGTGGTGTTCTATCATTTTGATATTTGTACTTTGGTCCAAAAGTGCATAAATTTTGCATTTACCCCCCTAGGGTTCTAATTAGGGATTTCTAGGGTTTGTTTTTAGGGTTTGGGCACATTAGGGTTTTTGTACCACTAAAGTTCCTTAAATTTGATACATTGTGAACATTTCCCATGGCTTTTGAGGTTTTTATCATTTTGGCTTACTACTATCCTCATTGCCTAATCCCAGGGTTAAGTACCCTACCCTAGGGTTAATCACACATCAAATCACCTCATCACAACTTATTTTGAAAATTTACCTAGTGAACGCATTCTAGGTGTGACAAACAACATGAAATGTCAATGCACATGATGTTATGCTCAAGTTTTAGTGCCAGTAACACCAGGGGTGTTACACTAGCACTGGGCCTGACCGGTCATCCCACCTCCCATCCCCGGTCGCTGACCGCCCTAGCCCACTTGTCAGCCATGCGCGTGCCCCCGCGCGCTCGCCTGCGAGATGTTTTCTCGGCCGTTGATCTGAGATCTGACGGCTGATAGAGCCCGATACCCCTTTCGCACGGCAGTTTTGCTAAAGAAACTCTCAGTTTTCCGGAAACCAACCCGTCGTCCTTGGTTTTCGCACGTAGGCCCCTAGATTCTTGCAGATAGAACCCTAGACTTTTATTTAGGGTTTTAAATTCCAAAACTTGTTTATTTCATATTTTTTGCATATGAACTCCAAATTGAGTGATTCAAATTGCAAAATGTTCATGGGATTATTCTCTATTTGTTAAAATTATGATCATTCACTGTCTGCACATCCTAATTTTATGCCTAGGCTATAGATTAGTTTAGGTAATGGTTTATTTATTAAATAGGAAAAATAAAAAGGAAAACCCCAATGGTAATTAGATGTTTAACTTTGTGAGATTAGTAATATGTAATGTATGAATCTATCCCTAGTATAATCTTTGTGTCTCATTAAAATAAGTGGAATTAAATTATGTAATCTATGGAGATAGATAATACTTAGAGAATCACAAACTTCTAAATGTGCTAGTTCACCCTAGAACCCAAGTTACCTCTTGAGTTTAAACTGTTCTTTTGAGATGTGTTCACTTGTTTGTACATGTTTGGTGTATTGTTCATTAGTCTTTATCCAAATGTATTGAATGCATGATCGCTTTATTTAGACAACGGGCAGCCCATGGTTCCTGAGTGTGTTGCCGAAGATCTTCCCGAGCAACAACCTGGTGAAGGCCAGTGTCCTCTGACCTATTATGTCCTACTTACTTTTATAATTCATCGTCCCGCATTACTTTATTAAAACATAAGGATTTACTAGTTTGTATATACCTTATCATTGTTTACCTTTTGGGTTATTATGGTTAGCTTAATGCTATTGCTTTACCTTAATCAACGAACATGATGTGAATCTTTATGATACGATGTTATCCTATTTATGATGATGTTCTTGTGGCACTTTAGGGGACTCAGGTTGTTTCCTGAGTACCTCTCAGTAAGGACCTGTTTGTTGAGTGACCACCCAGGATAATAGTGCAACCATGAGAGTGGAATGGGACGCCCGTAGCAGAATAATTAGATGAACCTAGGGGTGTAGTTGGCATTGCCGGAGGGCCGTCAATGGGGGCCGAAGCATAGTGCTCGCTCTACAAAGGGTGGGTGCCGAGGTTCATTCGATTTGGTTTTGTCAGTCACCCACCTTAGGGAGGTGTATTGTGTTTGTACAACTGGCAAAACCTAACGAGCAGCTATGCACCAGGGGAGTCTTTGTAAAGGCTACGTAGTGTATCCCTGGCCATTCACCTCGGTAGTGAAGATGGGTCTGTACAACCCAGGCTGGAAAGGGATCACGACTCGTGGGTAAAGTGTGCAACCTCTACAGACTGTTAGAAACTGGTATATCAGTCATGCTCATGGTTAAGAGCAGCCTTGGGATCCTCTTTGATTAGAAGAACTTTGGATACTTCTATAGTTATAGTTAATGATGATGAATATAACTCTGATCTCAGGTATTTCCTCTTAGAGGGAGTACTTTTGGGTAATAACTGGATTTATTACTAAAACTTGGCTATACTATTCGTAATAAATACTTGACCAACTAAAATCAACTGCTTAACCTTAACTCCACATACAACTAGTCCACTTTAGCCAAACGGGACATTTGCTGAGTAAGTTGATGTGTACTCACCCTTGCTTTAAAAAACCACCCCATCCCAGGTTGTCCCCATTGTATTCAGTGCTCAGGAGGAGATGCAGGCAACATGGAGGACTTTGAGGAGTTCCAGGACTACGACGAGTTTTAGTGGTGTTAGTGGCAAACCCCCTATCAGCTGCCTGTGAAGGCCATATCTGCTACGTTCACTTTTCCGCACTTTGATAATGTTAATTACTATATTAAGTAATGCCTTTGTGGATGTCTTAGACATCGTGATGTAATAAAGTACCCTTCCTCTATTTACTTTGAGCAATGTGTGATGATGTCCAATTATGTAATCGTTGTGTACGTGAGTTTCTGATCCTGGCACGTACATGGTTCGCATTCGGTTTGCTTTCCAAAAACCAGGTGTGACAGTTATTATCTACAAAGTCATAGTTAGATCCTAGCTTGAACAAAGTCCTTCTCTAGTGATTAGGTTAGAAATCATGATATCTTGTGCACCCTATCTAGTCTCTTGTGTTAATTTTGCTCTTTGCAAGGTTGAACAATAGTGGGCACGAAGCTTTGTCACACCTCCACCATTTTTTCTGCCACTCCTTTTTCTTGTATTTGTTCCTCCAGCAAGCATTAATGTGTAGCATATAAGGGCCTAGTGTTCTATTGCATCAATAATTCTGTACAAAATCAGAACATATGTATCAAGATAAAATAAGCATTGGTTCAAATGAAATTTACTATGGAAGGTTGCATACCATTTGGTGATCATAAATGAATACATAATCCTCACCACCCCCATGTAAAAGATCTCTAAATAGGATATCACAAAACCAATCCAATGATTCATTGTTCTCCTTCTCTACTGTTGCCTAAGATATTGGATACATTTGATGTTGCAATCCCTACCAATAGCACACAGAAGTTTAACATTTGTAGCACCCTTGAAGAAGCATCATTCTAATACTCCTACTCTCATGCAACCAGCTAGAAACCCTTTCTTATAGGCATCTAGGTCTATGTACATCCTCTAGAAAGTAGGCCTAACTTATTCAGTAACAAGCTTCACAATCACTATAAATTATGGGTTGCCCTTTGGTATCTCTAGCTGGTAGTCAAACACCTTTTAATATTGCCCCTTTGTGGCATCTAACATTTTCTTCATGACAACTGACTTGGGCCTCTCTAACTTTGGTATGTATATGTCAGCAAACAAGTCTTCTTGAACATTTTCCTTCAAGCTATCAAGCCTCCAAGTTAGGGATGAAAACAGTTGGAAACAAATATTTATTTAGTATGCATTTTTTCTTTGATTGCGAATAAATAGGATATATAATTTGCAATGCAAATTCATATTCTTGTTTTTAGAATTGAGCTCGTAACGTTCATTAAAGGTAAACCTCAAATTTGTCATATATCTTCTCAAATGATAGATATCAACTTTGGATACAGATTCAGATATGTTTTCACCTTTTTTGTTGTAGGGAGAAAATAATTGTGGCGGAACCGCCAGAACTATTCCAACTTAAGTGCTTAAGTCCCGCCTTAGAGGCTAGACCACACTTAAATAGGAATAAAAAGTCAGTCCCTCGGATCTAGTCTGACAAGGCCACTAACAGGATCAAGTACCATGTACTCACTCGAAGGTGAGGCACAGAGCAAATACAATAAAGCATAAAACCATACATTAAAGAAGTGCTTAAGGTTATTACAACATCATCGGAGTTTTGCAAAAGTAGTAATCATTGTTCGGAATGCAGAGGAAATTAACTAACGATAAATAAAAGGGAGGATGGGGAAGCCTGGCCCATCACTCCTCCTGCTCCTCTCCCGCTGAGGTAGGGTCCCACTCGACTGTCCAACCCGGTGGCAAGGTAGACAACCAAGTCACTCCAGCAACCATATCCTCCAGAGAACCTATAAAATTATGCCACAAGCAAGGCTGAGTATACTAATACTCAGCTAGACTTACCCGGTGTGAGGAGTCTACTCCTCTACCTCTAGACATGCAGCTGTTTGGCTGAGGGGTTTGGTTTGCCAAAAGCACTAACTGAGTCTAAAATCAAGTTTTAGCCTATCAAGTTTTAGTGTGATTCTCTTAAGACTAAATGTATACCTAGCTAATCATACATGGTATCAAGCATTTTAACAATCAACATCTTTTGTCAATCAACACATTTCCACTTATTACTCAATGCAGTACAATGGATCAAGCAGTCTCATTAGCTGCGAGAAGCAGACGATTCGAATTGAGTTTTTAAACCTTGCAAGGTAAACCTAAACACACGACGTGGCGAGGTACTCCGTCCCCACACACATCAACCGTCCCCATCGATTCCCCATCAACAGAGAGGGGCTCACCGCCTTGGCGTACAATGCCTCACTGACCCCGACTGCAGTCATGCAGTGACCGCACTTGTACCCACCATAACCGGAATGGGAGACCACGTCTCAGGTCACGTGAGGAGGGCAATCTGCTGCCAGGTTCACTCAGGTACTAGGCTTACCGATTTACCATATTTCTCGGCATGTGCTTAGTACGTTCAAACGCTTGACACAGGTATCCGCACGTTAATCCTTATTCCAATTTCTCATCTCACAGACAACGCATCCCCATGGATCCGTGTCCATAGACCATCATTATTATGTTATCAAAATGGATACAACCAAGTCCTGACCTCGCGCGAGTGCTAGAAAATCACTCGACTTCTATCGAGATCCCTAATTATTAAAGCAGCTACTCGACCTAGCATACTAGTATCCAACTCAAGAGGAATCCTGAGGTCATGCAACTAGGGTTATAGGCAACTCCTACACTTAAGTGCATAGTACAAGCCTACAAACAATAAATGCAGTAAAATAGCATATAGAATGGTTATGCATAAAACCGGGGCTTGCCTTCCAAAGCTGGGGCAGGCAGATCCTCGATGGCAGGCTCTGGTGCTAGCTCCTGGACTACCTCCTGAGCAACTCCTTGCTCCGGAATGAGGATGTACTCTTCGTCAGCGAGATTACAATCTATCGAATGCAATGAATAAGATATATGCATATTAATGATATGGCAATTTGTGAGTACTATGTATGGTGAAACAATTATGAAAAACAGTGGGTACATTAGGGTTTTCTTTGTCGGAGGGTGTGTTAAGGGTTCCATGCACTCATCTTAGGGTCTTGAGTGAACTTAAAACCTTTAATCACCTCCTTTATGTTTTGTTTGGACTCTTAGGAGGATTTAAATGTACATCATTAATTTCTTCCACAATTTCCCTTTTACTTTCTATTATGCTTATTATTGAGTGCTTTTGAACTACCATGGCAATTTAGAATTTTCCAAAAATGTTACAAAAATTACAGTGGGTAAACATTGATCTCTGTGGTTTATTCTAAAAAGTTGAGGTTAGAATTAATTAAGATAGTCCTTGTGCAAAAATAACAAAAGTGAGGGGTAGATAGTCACTTTGTACTATTGCTTTGATTTAGGTGAGGTTTCTGGACTAAAATTTATTTTTGCCAAGATTCATTGGTGATAATAGGCCTCTGTGCCAAAAATCACAGAAAGTGACCTAATGGTTATTTAGCTGTGATTTTCTAAGGTTTAATATAAAAAATGTACTTATAACTAACTTGCCATTTGAAAAATGTCAAACAACAGAACTTATATTTTTCCTAGATTCAAACTAGCATATTATTAGTTATCCCAAGGATTGGGGTGGTTTCTCCTTAGGATTATTTCCCTAGGATTTTTCTAAGTTCTCATTGTTTTTAAGAAATAAAATGGGGTGCATTTCTTTTGTACTAACAAAGGGTTCAACAAAATTTTCTTGTAAACTATGTTACTCAAGTAAGCTAGGAAAAATGTGGTTGCCCTCTGGTTCATATTTTTAATCCCCTTTTCCATTTTTTAATGTTTGGACTAAAACAAGTTTTTGTGGTTAATTTCTTCTAAATCTAATATACTAGGGAGTCCAACATTTTTAAACATGGTAGTTAGTAGTTGGGCACGCCTCTGATTTTTTTACCCTCAGTCCAAAAGTATTTCTATTTATCTTCTATTTATTTAGTTTTAGGCAGTATACTTATTTAAATCAAACTAAAAAATCTTGCAATACTTAGGGTGTTTGTTATTTTTCCTAAGTAGTTCATATTATTTAGAACCTAGCAAAATTAGTTTGACCAAATTTGGCTGGATCAAATTTGAGTTATGAATTTTGCAAGTTTTGTATGCATTTAAAAGAATAAAGTTAAAAGGGTTTAATGAAAACCAGTTTGCGCCGAGGCCCCTGGGGTTTCCCTCAACTAATCCTTTAAACCGTACCCCTGCGGAACTATTCCTCTGAGTCACTGACTTCGCAAAAACCCCTTGGCTTTCCTTTCTTTCAACCCGAGCTCCTTCCCCCTTGCAACAGTAACCGTGGAGAGGAAAAAGGGTGGCACGGTTTACCGGCGGCGAGGGAGGTCCGGTGAAGGGTTGGGTGAGGTCCGGGAAGTCCTGGCGGTCACGTCAGGTGCGGGTCATCGATGGTGATGGCTGGAACAGGTCTGACCGCGTGCGCAGGCGGTCGGGCTCGTCGGCGGTGTGTGCTCCGGCCTGCTCACGGTGGTAGGGTTCAATCAAATGGCATAGGGAGCTTCATGGGATGCTAATGATGCTATAGGTACAAGGAATCGATGAACGGCTTACCGTGGAGCTCAGTCTACGTGTGATGGTGGCCGGTTGAAGTCCGGCGATGTCGATCCGGCGTCTCCGGCGAGGTATGGTTCAATCCGTGGCTTGGGGAGCTACACTGAGGTCCGTAGAAGCTAACCCGAGGGTAGGACGGGACGGAGGGTGGCTGGATTGGCCGGTCTATGGTGGTCGTGGCTTGCGCGGCCGCTGGCACTTTGCTCTCTTGGCAAACACCGGCGAACTTATGCTCGGGCTGGGTCAGGGACGCGCGAGGGTGTACGGTCAAGGCCAGGGTGGCTTTTATAGCCGCGGGCACGGGCGTGGACGCAG
This sequence comes from Zea mays, assembly GCF_902167145.1. Taxonomy (NCBI): domain Eukaryota; kingdom Viridiplantae; phylum Streptophyta; class Magnoliopsida; order Poales; family Poaceae; genus Zea; species Zea mays. Next base: position 70,215,011 of record NC_050104.1, on the reverse strand, counting down.
GGTTGGCACGACACAGGGCTGCGCGCGTGGGCGGAGCGCCGAGGGCGTGCTCTGGCGTCGCCAGGGCATGTCGAACACGTGGTCGGGTTCATCTGCCCGAGTTCTTGCGCATGCAGAGCTCCAAAGCGTGCCAATCTTGCCAAATGTCTTGTGCAAGATCTCTTCCTGGCACCTAGGGCTAGCTAGTTTGTGTAAGTTGCATTGGAAGATCTGCCCTAGTTTGCAAGATATGCGGGCGCCAAGTCTTGTCTGTCTGCACTGTTCACCAGCGACAAAACTGATGTCAAACCATGTCAAACGACCTCGGTTTGAATTCAAATTTTTCAGGGATGTGCCTTGGGTAATTTGGTCCAAGTGGTTTTGGCGCCAGCACAAGGGTGAACACATTTGATCTTTGTGCTAGGGTTGGTTTTGGGGACTTAGAGAATTTTGAATGGCTCTAGTGTGCTCCCCACTTGGTGAATTATTTTGGGGTTTTTGATGGGCCTTTTTGTAATACCTTCTTAATAAATTTTGTAGATTTGCTAATATACTTCATCATTGGTAAAGGTTCCCCTTTATGATTTAGCCATTTTCACAATCTTTCTCTTCTGATCCCATATCTAGGGTAAATTGACTTTAATAGGGGATTTAGGGTTTTAGAATCTTTTCATGAATGAGAATGTATGAAGGCTAGTGTGTCCCTTGTGTTATGATCTATCCTTAGCTAAGCCATGATTCTAAGGCTTTCAGTACCTTCACTTCTTATCTTACACATTGGATTAGGGGCCATAGGTGTGCTCCTTTGGCCAAGGCCTTGGGTAACACCTGGGGTGTTACAACCCTCCCCCCTTAAAGGAATCTCGTCCCAAGATTGGGTAGGGATCCTTTAGTGGGGTACCAAGAAGGTGCGTGTTAGTGTGTTGTGGTTCCCTTTGATCAAGATTCTCTAGTTAACTGCTCTTCGAATGTCATTCTCTTTGCAACTTCAGAAGGAAGTCCTTTTTGATTTAATTTCACAATTTACTCTGCTCTTATTAACTATGTTTCTCTTATATTTAGATTCAAAGGGCAGGTGGGGTGGGTGTTTTGGGTTACGTACCGATTCCTTTAGGCAGAAAATCGGGGAAGCGAGAGCGCAGAAAATCCTCAGTTTCCCACGTGGCCTCTTCTTCTGAATGGTTGCTCCACTGAATCTTATACATTCGGATTGACCTTGCTCGAGTTGATCTTTCTTTTTGGTCCAACACCTTGACGGGGTGCTCTTGATATGACAAGTCCGGTTCTATCTCCAATTATGGTTTAGGTAGCACTTCCGTGGGTAAGCGGACACACTTCCTTAGCGGAGATACGTGGAATACATCATGAATTGCTGACATATGAGATGGCAACTTTAACTGGTATGCGACAGGTCCACAAGTCTCATTGATTTCATAGGGCCCAATGTAGCGAGGAGCTAATTTGCCCTTGATCCCAAATCTCTGAACACCTTTGGTGGGTGACACTTTGAGGTATACATGATCTCCCACTTCGAATTGTAGAGGCTTCCTTCTTATATCATGATAGCTCTTTTGCCTGGCCTGAGTAGCTTCCAAGTTTTTCTTAATGACTCGGACTTTATCCTCGACCTCAAGCACTAGGTCAGGTCCAAATATTTCCCTTTCTCCAACTTGTGACCAATTTAACGGTGTTCTACACTTTCTCCCATACAAGGCCTCAAAAAGTGCCATCTTTAGGCTAGATTGGTAGTTGTTATTATAAGAGAATTCCGCTAGAGAAAGGCACTTATCCCAATTCTTACTATAGTGTAACACACATGCCCTCAACATGTCCTCAAGAATCTGATTTACTCTTTCTGTCTGACCATCTGTTTGAGGATGGTATGTTGAGCTTCTAATCACGGTTGTTCCAAGTGACTTTTGTAGCTGCTCCCAAAAACGTGCCACAAACAGTGCTCCTCTATCAGACACAATAGTCCTTGGAATTGCATGCAAACACACTATTTGGTCAATATAGATCTATGCATATTTCTCTGCCTTGTGGGTGGTATGCACTGGCAAGAAATGAGCTGTTTTGGTTAGCCTATCCACAATGACCTAAATAGAATCGTGGTGACGGGAGTTGTTGGGCAAACCCACAATGAAATCCATGCAAATTTCCTCCCATTTCCAAGAAGGGATGGGAAGAGGCTGTAAGGTACCTGCTACCTTCAAATGACTAGCCTTGATTCTTTGGCAAGTGTCGCACTCAGATACATACTTAGCAATTTCTCTCTTCATTCTGGTCCACCAATACAAGGATCTGAGGTCATGATACATCTTGTTACTGCGGGGTGCATGGAAAATTTGGAAAGATGAGCTTCATCCAATATTTTCTTCCTGAGTTCTGGATTTTTAGGAACAACCAATCGGTCTTCAAACCATAGGACTCCTTTGTTGTCCTGACGAAAGCATTTGTACTTATCCATCTTTTGTTCGAGCATTTCCTTAAAAACATGAACACCCTTGTCACCAATATGTGCCAGGACTATCTGCTCTTGAAGAGTTGGCTCCACGGAGATATAATCCAAGGTACCTGGGGAAACAACTTCCATGTTCAGCTTGCGCAGCTCGTCACACAGAGTGGCGATCTTAGAGTCCAAAGTTACACAGTTGCACTAGGCTTTTCGACTTAATGCATCTGCCACAAAATTTGCCTTGCCAGGATGGTAATGTACTTCCAGATCATAGTCCTTGATCAACTCCAACCATCTTCTCTGCCTCATATTGAGATTAGCCTGAGTGAAAATATACTTGAGACTCTTGTGGTCGGCATAGATGTTACAACGAGCTCCCATTAAATAATGTCTCCATATCTTTAGAGCATGAACTATGGCTGATAACTCCAGATCATGTGTGGGGTAACTTTGCTCATGAGGCCTGAGTGCTCGGGATGCGTAGGCAATAACTCTGTTGTCTTGCATAAAAACACAACCTAGTCCAGTGCCTAAAGCATCGCAATACACATCAAAAGATTTGGTGTTGTCAGGCTATGCTAGCACGGGCGCTGTTGTCAGATGCTACCTTAATGCATGAAAGGCATCCTCACATTTCTGACTCCATTCAAATTTTACTCCCTTCCTCAACAATTTCGTCATTGGCTTAGCAATCCTGGGGAAATCCGGAATGAATCGTCGATAATATCCAGCCAATCCCAGAAAACTCTAAATCTATCGTACGGTAGTAGGAGGTTTCTAATCCATCACTTCTTGCACCTTCTTAGGATCAACTGATATCCCATCTTGAGAAATGGTGTGACCCAAGAATTTGATTTCCCTCAGCCAGAAATCACACTTTGAGAGTTTGGCATATAAATGATGATCGCGCAGTCGCTGAAGTACGATGTGCAAATGCTCGGTACGCTCGTCTTCATTCTTTGAATAGACCTAGATATCATCAATGAAGACCACCACAAACTTGTCCAGTTTTGGCATAAATACTGAGTTCATCATACATGAAATATGCTGGGGCATTGGTCAGCCCGAATGACATCACCAAGTACTCATAAAGTCCGTATCTAGTAGAGAAAGCCGTCTTCGGAATATCACTGGCCCTGATCTTGATTTGATGATAGCCAGAGCAAAGGTCTATCTTGGAAAACACCTTGGCTCCCACCAACTGATCAAATAATACATCGATGCAGGGCAAAGGATATTTATTTTTAACAGTTACCGCATTGAGAGGGCAGTAATCGACACACAGTCTCAAACTCTCATCCTTCTTCTTCACGAACAAGGCCAGACATCCCCATGGTGAAGTACTGGGGCGAATGAACCCTTTGTCCAACAATTCTTGCAACTGCATCTTCAGCTCTGCTAACTCTACTAGAGGCATCCTACAGGGTCTCTTGGATATAGGTGCAGTCCCGAGTTGCAGCTCAATCGCAAACTCTATGTCTCAGTCAGGTGGCATCCCTGTCAATTCATCTGGGAAAACATCAGGGTACTCACAGACCACTGGAATTCTCTCAACGGGTGACTCTACCTCGGTAAGTGCACAAGAATGGGTACAACCTTGGTCAGGTAGGTACAAGGTGATTTCTCCGCAAATTGGTGAGTGTATTTAAATGGCTCTTGCTGCGACATCAATCAAAACATGATGTCGGGATAACCAGTCTGTTCCCAGGATGATATCCACACTCTCCAATCCCATAATCAAGAGGGTGGTTCTAAATATAATACTACCCAGTTTTATTGGCATCTGCCGGTTGAGTTGATAGGTGGCAACCTTGCCTCCCGGTGTTGCAATCATAATGCCCCCATTGGTGTGGTGAAAGGGTAGCTGACACTTGGCACTAAATTTTGTACTGATAAAACTGTGTGATGCACCAGAATCAAAAAGAATGATAGCAGGATAATTCAAAACAGAAAAGATACTGGCCATGACGGGTGCTCCCTCTGGAATGTCAGCCAATGTGGTGAAGTTCAGCCTGCCCTGCCTCACTTGCACCCTCTGCCATTTGCCTTGGTTATGATTTGCAATATGCCCATGCCTCTGCTGGTTCTTGGGACAATTCTTGGCATAATGTCCCGTGCTTCCACAAGTGAAACACATGTTTTCATTGCTCTAACGGTACTACTGTTGTGGCTGGTTGTTGTTCCTATGAACTGTGGGTTGAGAGCGGTTGGGTGCCTGCTGGTGCTGCTGCGGTCGGATTACCCATCGTCCTTGCTGCTGCTGAGGTCCCCTACTCTGAGTGTCGGACACGATCCTAAAGCATTGAGGCTGAGCTGAAGGTCCTGCCATAGGGGTCTTTCTCTTCTTTTCTGCCTGACAGGCTGTGATGCAGTCTTCCTGAGAGATGGCCATGTTGACTAACTCATTGTAGCTGTTGGCCTTGATGGTGTTGAGACGGTCACGAAGCTTAGTACTGAGGCCCCTCCTAAACCTGTCCCTCTTCTTCTCATCCGTGTCAGCATGATAGCCTGCGTACTGACACAGGTCATTGAAAGCTTGGGCGTATTGCAACACTGTACGACCTACCTGAGTGAGTGCCAGAAATTCATTGAGCTTGCGGTCCATGATGCCTGCTGGTATGTGATGCCCTCTAAATGCTGCCTTGAACTCTCCCCACTCAACCACGTGGTCAACTGGCTGCATAGCGAGGAAATGATCCCACCATGTCCGCGTGGGTCCACGAAGCTGCTCGGTGGCGAAACAGACCTTAGCTACATCTGAACAACCTCCATTAAGCAGTGGGAATTTGGATTCCACCACCCTAAGCCACACATCTACGTCGAGTGGGTCAACTGCCCTGGTGAACAACGACGGCTGAGTACTGAGGAACTCCTGATAGGTGGCCGCTTGTAGGATCTAGGACACCGGCTAGAGGGGGGGTGAATAGACGGTTTTGACTAAAAACAACAATACTAAGTAAATTTAATCAATACAACAAGAGGAATAAATTTACTAGTGTCAATAAGTAAACAATGTATGAAAGACAACTACGGAGATTGAATACTTGAAGAACAATAAGCAAAACTCTAATCAATTGCAAGGCAATAAGTAATGCTAGAAGGAATAGACACCGAAATTTATCCCGTGGTATCGGTGATTTGCCGATCACCCCTAATCCACGTTGAGGTGGACTTCAAGCTCTCACTTGCTCCTCTATCAAGACACGACTTGATCTTTGAGCCAAGTGGACAAGAAATCACTCAATACCTCGATTCCACTAATGTCACCTTTGCCGCTCCGGCGAGGTAGGCGCGAACCCCTCACAATCAACACCGCGGCTTCTCCACAATCTTCTTGGAGAGCTCGACGGAGACAATCACCCGAGCCGTCTAGGAGGCGGCAACCTCCAAGAGTAACAAGCCAACGACGCTTGCTCGGTGTACCACCTAGTGCCTCAAGAATCACCAAATGATGCAAATGCACTAGGAACCCTCAATCTCTCACTAGAAAGCAATCTCAAGCAAAGAGTGTGAGAGAGTGAGTTGGAGGATCACAAATGAGCTCAATGTGTGCAAGGAATGGCCAAGAGAGGTCTCACACACGAGCAACCCTTCTATTTATAGTCCCCCATCTAAAACCAACCGTTATGTGCAAAAGGGGGCAGTTCTGCGCACACGCGGACCGTCCGCGCCCTAGGGCCGGACGGTCCGCCGTACACCATAACGGCTATAATGACCGTTGAAACATGTCAGAGCAGACTCAAAAAGGTGGGTCCGGACAGTCCGCCCATCAAGGCCGGACCGTCCGCGACCTGGCAATTTCAAACACCCGAGCCTCGGATCAAACGGAGTTAACACATGCGGACCGTCCGGCTGTAAATCCCGGACCGTCCGCGACCTGAGACAGTACTGTCCGGACTGGTCCCCCGGACCGTCCGTAGTACAAATCTATAAAAACACACAGTCCCTGTCCAAAAACGAGTTAGACACATGCGGACCGTCCGCGCCTCACAGGCGGACCGTCCGGCTATAATTCAGGGACTGACCCGAAGCCACCTTCCTCTGGTCAGGACTGCGGACGGTCCGGCCCTAAGGCCCGGACGGTCCGCAGTGCAAAAGAGCATAGAGTCAATACAAATGGTCAAACCTCGGACCCTCTGGAGGATCGCGGACGGTCCGCCCCCAAGGGCCGGACAGTCCGCGCGACCAAGACTACTCAAGTTTCAAACAAGCTTTTGAATGAACTTTTTAACTTACGAAATGAGAAGCGCTGTTAGTCCTCATGCAAATGCAACTACTTGATGCTCTATGAGGCACTAAGTTTTACACAGATCTAAGTCATTGACCCCTCTTAATAGTACGGCTATCTAGCCTACTAATCCGGTCAGGTATCTTCTCTAAACTCCTCAAGACCGGCAAAAGTAAAACCTATATTATACCTTTGCCTTCATCTGATCCACAACCAATGCGTATGACTCTTCAACATTTCATTTCTATGTGGTCCAACCCTGCATTCTTATTTCTCCAAGAATCGTTAGTCCACAAGTAGTTGTCATTAATTACCAAAACATTATCAAAGGGGCCTAGATGATTCACAATCTCCCCCTTTTTGGTAATTGATGACAACACCACATAGTCTATTAAAGAGAAGTTTAGTTTTTCCAAATCTCTCTCATACCAAAGGTATATGATAGATTTTGGAGATGAGTTTCATAGGACTTATCTTGATTTGAAGTTCTGTCCAAAAGATAGATAAATCCCAATAAAAACTCAGTATGCAAGAAAGACTCCCCCTAAGTGTGTGCAGGATTATTTGAAGTTGAAGATATAACACACATAATATATTTGAGCTTGATGGAGACTTTCCTACAATCATGGTTATCGAGGCATACAAGAGATGATTCGTAGAATGAGCGCAGTAATTATAATCACATCTCGATAAACCACACACAGAGTAATTTGAACTAAAACATAGTTCATCCCACAGAATATTACAGATAATAGTCCACAGACATACGACATAGAGTTAATAGATCAAACCAAGTTCCAAATGCATAAGACATAAACTAAAGCGGCATGAAAAAATAAAATGCATGTGCATGATCTTAATGTCCACATAGAACCACCAACTCCCCCTGAAGGAGACGCCTGACAACTTCTCATCACTTCTTCTCTCCCCCTTTGGCATCAATTGCCACAAAGGAGAGGCCTTACTGATCACTCGGCGGAGGATGCATGTTGTAATAATGAGTGCTGAAGGTGTCAAACAAGGAGGAGAACTGGCCAAAGTCCTGCTGGAGCTGCTGCTGCCTCTGACTTATATCATGCAGGTTGTCAGTTGTAGAAAGATTGTCAAACTGACTGGAGAGAGCACCCATGTTATCTTGAAAACTTTGTTGCATATTATTCAGCCTTGACATGATGGGATCAGTGACATTAGTGTGAATTTGATCACGAAAGTCAGAAAATTCAGAGTTCAGCGCATCCCAGTTGCTGTCAAAGCGAGACTGCATGTCATCAAGGCGGTGATCCACATGTGACATCAGGCCATCAAAGCGAGCATCAATATGAGTCTCCAGCCCTTGCTGCATATTGTGAAAATAAGGATCAAAATATCCTGGAGCAGGCTCCCAATAGTGCTGAGGCTGAGGAGGAGGTGGAGGAGGAGGCATCTGCTGTTCCTCAACATTAGGAGCTGCTCCACCCGCATAGCCAGGGTCTTCCTCATCATCTGGGAATGGAGTGAGTGGCCTGGTGAGGAACCCTATCTCATTCTTAAAAGGCCTGAATGGAGTGTGAACAATCTCACATGGGCCCTCAAATCTTGTCTTGGATTTTATGAGAGCCATAATGTAGGGAGCATAAGCCAAGTTTTGATTCTTGTCCATCTTTAAATCATTAAGCTGCCTCATCATGAAAAGAACAATGTTCATGACTTCACCATTCATGATGTGCTGGATTATGTTCCAGAACTTATCTCGAATTTTGCTCTTATCACCACTCTTGGGAAGAATGGTGACTCTGGCAATCTTGTTGATGACAGCAGGATGATGTCTGAGTCCTGCTGTTTCTCCAAACCTCCTGGGTATACCGAGCCTGGCTGGCTCATAAAACTGCACAAAATCCTCAAAATTATCTTCAGTATAAAGATCCACCCCAGCAGAAATGGTGCCATAGTTCAGACTGTTGGCAGCGGCAAAGTCAGCAAAAGAAGCAGAATACCGCTTGAAGCCAGTCATCCATGTGATAGATTCTTCTGCAATATCAATCTCTGAGGTAGCCAAGAATTGCTTAACAGCCATTTCATTGAAATCAGTGCGCTGCCCCATAAACTGATATAACCCACATGTTTCAAATTTGGGAATGAGACCCTCCATGACTGATTGACTGAGCAAGAAGGACCAATCAATCACCTGATGCTTATGAAAGTTGGTATCCACCAGGGTGCCCCAAAAGACATCAAACTGCAGCTGAGTGTGGAAAAACTGAATATTTGTATCTGATGGCAGAGCATACTGGTTCACAGTCCGTTGAGAGCAGTACTCAGCCATAGAAAATCTCCGCTTGGGGTAAGTCCATCCTTGGATATCAATGGGATAATCAGGGTGAACATGAAGAAAATCTTCAGCATCCATGGATTCAGTGCCCCCAGCTGAGGATTGGGCCTCTGAATCAGTGGTCGGTGTATAGTCATCATCATTGCCACGAGGGCGCTTGGATTTAAAGCGACCTGCAAGTTTCTTGCGGAGACCACCAAAACCACTGCAACAAGGTGACAGATATCCATAGATAAATAATTGCTACCAAACACCACTTATAAAAAGGAATGGAATGGTAATGCTCTGCCATGGTCCGGACGGTCCGCGCTAGGGGGCCGGACTGTCCGCGCCAGAGGCCCGGACGGTCCGCGTCCACCGGGCGGACGGTCCGCGACCGACCAGGGGCGACTCCAAGAACCCTAGCCGCCACAAGAGTTCAATTTGATGTTTTCGCAGATAATACCCAGCAAAACAAGTTCAAAATTTTGCATAGCATTGATATTGGGGAGAACTATCAACCCCACCAATCAGATTTTGAAATCCACTGCTCAATTTCAGATCAGAGAAGAAACCCAAATAATCTCAAAGTTGATGAAATTTGACTAAATCCACAAGATTTGAAGATACCGTGATGAAGACATGTTGAGGGAATGTTGCTGCAAGCTGTCGGACTGTCTGCACGCAACTTCACTTCACGGTCCGCGCACACTCGACACAAGAGAGGATATAGTGAGTGGAGAGCAAGAGAGAACAACCGAATAGGCACAACTGGCAAGTCTGCGGGCTCTGTTCCTTTTTCTGCCCTGTCGCGGACGGTCCGCGCGGGGGCGGCGGACGGTCCGTGCCCTGATGACCTCAGACAGTCTGCGAGGCTGCTCGGATTGTCCATTGCCTGATGCTGCGGACGGTCCGCGGTCCATGGGCGGACGGTCCGCGGCCTGATACTCATTTTGCCAATCTCTGCCCACTTTCTGATTTTGAATTCCGAATCCGAATTGGTGCTCATATATGGACATTTTGACCAATCCAAGAGTTGGTATGCATGCATATACATATGATGTAATGGAGTAATGCAAGATTTTTGAATTAAACTATCTAGAGCAATTAGAAATGAAAAATGCACAAATAATACCAAATAAATAGCATAAAGAGCATACTTAGACCCGAGATGCAAGACGACACATGTGTGATCAACTTCAAGTCACATTTGAGATATCGATCACATTCATTTCACTTCTTAGAGAACAAAATCTTGTTTCATCCAATGGTTTTGTAAAAATGTCTGCTAATTGATCATCGGTGCCAATGGAATAAATAGAGATATCTCCCTTGCCAACATGATCTCTTAAGAAGTGATGTCGTATATCAATATGCTTGGTTCTTGAGTGTTGGACCGGATTGGTAGCCAATTTTACCGCACTCTCATTATCACACATGAGAGGCACGTTCTTGAAAATAATTCCATAGTCCAATAAGGTTTGTTTCATCCATAATAGTTGAGCACAACAATTTCCGGCCGATATATATTCCGCCTCGGCGGTAGATAGAGCAACCGAATTTTGTTTCTTAGAAGGCCATGAAACAAGAGATCTACCAAGAAATTGACAACAACCGGAGGTGCTTTTTCTATCAACTTTGCACCCCGCATAGTCCGAATCCGAATATCCAATTAATTCAAATTGAGCACCTTTGGGATACCATAGACCAATATTGGGAGTATACTTCAAATATCTTAGAATTCTTTTAGCGGCCTTCAAGTGAATCTCTCTAGGAGAAGCTTGAAATCGAGCACACATGCATACACTAAACATAACATCGGGCCTAGATGCGGTAATATAAAGCAAACTACCAATTATTGAACGATAAAGTTTTTGATCAACTATAGTACCTCCTTCATCTAAGTCTAGATGACCATTTGTTGCCATTGGAGTCTTGATAGGCTTAGCATTTTCTAAACCAAACTTCTTGAGCATGTCCTTCAAATATTTTGATTGACTTATAAAAATTCCATCTTTCAATTGTTTGATTTGAAGGCCAAGAAAGAAGCTCAATTCTCCTATCATAGACATTTCAAATTCCTTTGACATCATTTTTCCGAACTCCTCACAAAATAAATCATTAGTAGATCCAAAAATGATATCATCAACGTAGATTTGACAAACAAATAAATCTTTGCCAATTCTTTTAGTAAATAGAGTAGTGTCAACCTTCCCAATTTTGAAGTCTTTGGAAAGCAAGAAATCCCTAAGCCTTTCATACCAAGCGCGTGGAGCTTGCTTAAGCCCATAGAGAGCTTTAGAAAGCTTGAACACATGGTTAGGTCTTTTGGGGTCCTCAAAACCGGGAGGTTGTTCAACATACACTAGTTCACTAATCTTACCATTTAGAAAGGCACTCTTTACATCCATTTGGTAGAGCTTGATATTGTGTGCACAAGCATAAGCAAGTAGAATCCGGATTGCTTCTAATCTTGCTACGGGAGCAAATGTCTCCCCAAAATCCAATCCTTCAATTTGAGTATATCCTTGTGCAACTAATCTTGCCTTGTTTCTTACTACCACACCATCTTCATTGTGCTTGTTGCGAAATACCCATTTTGTACCAATAACATTGTGGTTCTTTGGTCTCTCAACAAGCTCCCAAACTTCATTTCGAGCGAAGTTATTTAATTCTTCATGCATTGCATTCACCCAATCAACATCAAGTAGAGCTTCATCTACACGGTTAGGTTCCACACAAGATACAAAAGAGAAATGTTCACAAAACGAAGCTATGCGAGAGCGAGTTTGAACACCCTTACTAATATCACCCACAATTTGATCAACCGGGTGATCCTTCACAATGGAATGATGAATTCTTGATACCGTTTGATAATTGCTTGTTGAAGCATTAGGAGGAATTGGAGGTCTTGAAGTACCTTGATCATGAGTATCAATGGTTTCATTGAGTTGTTGGCTTTGGTGATCTTCCTCATTTATAGTTGAAGATGAGGGAATGACAACCACACTATTTTCATCATCATCTTCTTTTGGTTTTATTTCACCAATGGCCATTGTTTTCATTGCATTTATCAATTGAGTTCCCCCAACATCATCGAGATTTTCACTCTCATCTTGAGACCCATTTGTTTCATCGAATTCAACATCATATGCTTCCTCAATAATACCATGAGTTTTGTTGAAGACTCTATAAGCCTTACTATTTGATGAATATCCAAGAAGAAAACCCTCATCACATTTCTTCTCAAATTTAGAAAGCCGGCTTCCCTTTCTTAAAATATAACATTTGCAACCGAATACCCTAAAATATGAGATATTTGGCTTTCTACCAATGAGCAATTCATATGGAGTTTTCTTCAAGAGCTTGTGACAATATAGTCTATTTGATGAATGACAAGCGGTATTTATTGCCTCGGCCCAATAAGAATCCGATATATTATATTCCGCTAACATAGACCTTGCCATATCAATAAGAGTTCTATTCTTTCTTTCAACAATACCGTTTTGTTCCGGGGTATATTTGGAAGAGAATTCATGTTTGATACCCTTGTCATCACAATATTGATCAATTCTTGCGTTTTTGAATTCCGACCCATTGTCACTTCTAACCTTTTTGATGTCGAAATCAAATTGATTTTGAGCCAATATAGCAAATGACTTGAATGTTTCAAACACATTGGATTTGTCTCGTAGAAAATAAACCCAAGTAAATCTTGAATAGTCATCCACAATCACAAGACAATAAGAATTACCACCAATACTTACAAAAGATGTGGGCCCAAATAAATCCATGTGAAGTAATTCCAAAGGTCGATGAGTGGACATTTGACTTTTATTTGGATGAGTATTTGCCACTTGCTTACCGGCTTGACAAGAGCTACACAATTTGTTCTTTTCAAACTTCACATCTTTTAAGCCTCGAACTAAGTCATGCTTGGTTAACCGATTGAGTTGCTTCATCCCAACATGACCAAGTCTTCTATGCCATAACCAACCTAGTGAAGCTTTTGAAAATAAGCAAGTTGTGAGCTTTGCCTCATTAGATGAGAAATCAACAAGATAAAGATTTTCATGTCTAAAACCTTTAAATTTAAGATTGCTACCATCAACACTAGAGATAATAACATCTTGAACCGTGAAATTGCAACAAAATCCTAAATCACATAATTGAGCTACGGAAAGTAAATTAAAATTTAAAGACTCAACCAATAGCACATTTGATATAGAATGATCATTTGAAATAGCAATTTTACCCAAACCTTTAACCTTTCCTTTACGATTATCTCCAAATGTGATACTATCATAATTTGAGCAATCTTCATCACTCATTTGGGTAAACATCTTCATATCCCCGGTCATGTGTTGAGTACATCCACTATCCAACACCCAATGATTCCCTCCCGCCTTGTAGTTTACCTACAAAAGGAAATCAATCTCTTTTAGGTACCCAAACTTGCTTGGGTCCTTGGATGTTAGTGACCAAGGTCTTTGGCACCCAAATAGCTTTCTTTTTGTTTCCAACAATTGAAGTACCAACAAATTTAGCATGAACACCTTTTGCATTATGAGAAAGAACATAACAATGCTCAAAACAAGTGGAGGATACATGTTTGAACTTGGGACAATTTTTCTTAACATGTCCTTTTTTGTGACACTTGTGACACACTTTGTCACATTCTTTCACAAACAATGTCTTTTGCTTTACAAAAGCATTCTTTCCTTTCTTGGGAACATATCCAAGACCTTCACGGTTAAGAGAGCATCGTTGACTTCCCAATATGAAATCCAAATTCTTCTTACCACCATATGCCTTTTCTAGGTCATGAGTTAGAGTACCTATTCTATCCACTAACACTTCATTCTCAACAATAATTTTTGATTCATCAAGAGCAATATTATCATTGAGAGAGATTTTGCATTTATCACAAATAGAGTTAGTAGGTAGTGGTTCACTTGTAAGACTATCAAGTAAGTCACAAGTGACTCCAACATCCTTAGTGACCACCTCAACTTCATGCACAATAGATGATTTTTGAGCATCCGCAAGCTTCTCACAATTTTCTTTGAGGTCATTGTGAGAGGTCTTGAGCTCCTCAAAAGACACTTGGAGGTTTTTATACAATTCCTTCAAGGCCTTAAATTTTTCTTTTTCTTTGTGCATGTAGTCATCGGCCTCACCTAACATTCTAACAAGATCATCATATGAATAGCCATCATCATCAACATCATCGATATCATCATCATCATTTATATCATTTAAATCGGTGATGATTTTTACCTTAGCATCTCCCTTTGCCATGAGACAATGGGGAGATGAGAAGAGTGAGGGAGCTTCCTTGATGGCAATTCCGGCATTAAGCTTGGATGAGGTGTCATCATCATCATCATCCGAGCTATCATCCGAGTCCCATTCAACTAAGTAGGCTTTGCCATCTTTCTTCTTGTTATAGTATTTCTTTTTCTTCTTGTCACTTTCATCTTTGCCCTTCTTCTTGCTTGGACAATTCATGGCAATGTGACCGGGTTCCCCACACTCAAAACATTTTCTATCATTGAAAGCATTTCTTCTAGATGTTTGACCTCTTCTAGGTTGACCTCTTTTCATCTTCATGAATTTATTGAATTTCCTTACAAATAAAGCCATGTCACCATCACTCTCACTTCCATTTTCTTCATCATTGCTATCTTCCTTTTCAATTGCCTTTGAGGCCTTGGCTTTGAGAGCAATAGATTCATTTTTCACCTTCTTTGCCAAACTTAAAGCATCGGCTTGTGACTTCTTAAATATATCTTGAGTGAGAATTTCTCCCAATACTTCGGTTGGAGAGGTTGTAGATAGATCACTCCTTACTAGCATTGTCACAATAGTCTCATATTTCTCCGGAAGTGATCTAAGGAACTTGTGTGTGAAATCCACATCCGGTACATTAAAACCAAGTCCTTTGAGTTCATTTACAATCTCATTCAATCGATTGAACATATCGGATACACTCTCATCTTCTTTCATAATAAATTGCTCAAACTTCCCTTTGCACACATATAGTTTGGCACTCTTCACAATTGTAGTTCCTTCATGAATTTCCATTAGTTTTACCCAAATCTCATGAGCGGTTGTGAGATTCTTGATACGATTGAACTCATTTATATCAAGAGCATCATAAAAGACATTCATGGCTTGATCATTTGTGAGGATATTCTCATTATCACTAACGGATGGTTCATCTTCCTTCAATACAACGAATCCATCTCTAACAATTGGCCAAATTTTTCCACCCATTGCTCTAAGATGCATTGACATTCTTATTTTCCAATAATCATAATTGTTTCCATCAAAGTGCGGTGGCTTCCCAATGTGCACATTGTTGTTACTAGCCATTTTGTCCCACTCCGGGATGATTAGATCCACAAACAATGGAGTCCTTGGCTCTGATACCACTTGTAGGATCTAGGACACCGGCTAGAGGGGGGGTGAATAGACGGTTTTGACTAAAAACAACAATACTAAGTAAATTTAATCAATACAACAAGAGGAATAAATTTACTAGTGTCAATAAGTAAACAATGTATGAAAGACAACTACGGAGATTGAATACTTGAAGAACAATAAGCAAAACTCTAATCAATTGCAAGGCAATAAGTAATGCTAGAAGGAATAGACACTGAAATTTATCCCGTGGTATCGGTGATTTGCCGATCACCCCTAATCCACGTTGAGGTGGACTTCAAGCTCTCACTTGCTCCTCTATCAAGACACGACTTGATCTTTGAGCCAAGTGGACAAGAAATCACTCAATACCTCGATTCCACTAATGTCACCTTTGCCGCTCCGGCGAGGTAGGTGCGAACCCCTCACAATCAACACCGCGGCTTCTCCACAATCTTCTTGGAGAGCTCGACGGAGACAATCACCCGAGCCGTCTAGGAGGCGGCAACCTCCAAGAGTAACAAGCCAACGACGCTTGCTCGGTGTACCACCTAGTGCCTCAAGAATCACCAAATGATGCAAATGCACTAGGAACCCTCAATCTCTCACTAGAAAGCAATCTCAAGCAAAGAGTGTGAGAGAGTGAGTTGGAGGATCACAAATGAGCTCAATGTGTGCAAGGAATGGCCAAGAGAGGTCTCACACACGAGCAACCCTTCTATTTATAGTCCCCCATCTAAAACCAACCGTTATGTGCAAAAGGGGGCAGTTCTGCGCACACGCGGACCGTCCGCGCCCTAGGGCCGGACGGTCCGCCGTACACCATAACGGCTATAATGGCCGTTGAAACATGTCAGAGCAGACTCAAAAAGGTGGGTCCGGACAGTCCGCCCATCAAGGCCGGACCGTCCGTGACCTGGCAATTTCAAACACCCGAGCCTCGGATCAAACGGAGTTAACACACGCGGACCGTCCGGCTGTAAATCCCGGACCGTCCGCGACCTGAGACAGTACTGTCCGGACTGGTCCCCCGGACCGTCCGTAGTACAAATCTATAAAAACACACAGTCCCTGTCCAAAAACGAGTTAGACACATGCGGACCGTCCGCGCCTCACAGGCGGACCGTCCGGCTATAATTCAGGGACTGACCCGAAGCCACCTTCCTCTGGTCAGGACTGCGGACGGTCCGGCCCTAAGGCCCGGACGGTCCGCAGTGCAAAAGAGCATAGAGTCAATACAAATGGTCAAACCTCGGACCCTCTGGAGGATCGCGGACGGTCCGCCCCCAAGGGCCGGACAGTCCGCGCGACCAAGACTACTCAAGTTTCAAACAAGCTTTTGAATGAACTTTTTAACTTACGAAATGAGAAGCGCTGTTAGTCCTCATGCAAATGCAACTACTTGATGCTCTATGAGGAACTAAGTTTTACACAGATCTAAGTCATTGACCCCTCTTAATAGTACGGCTATCTAGCCTACTAATCCGGTCAGGTATCTTCTCTAAACTCCTCAAGACCGGCAAAAGTAAAACCTATATTATACCTTTGCCTTCATCTGATCCACAACCAATGCGTATGACTCTTCAACATTTCATTTCTATGTGGTCCAACCCTGCATTCTTATTTCTCCAAGAATCGTTAGTCCACAAGTAGTTGTCATTAATTACCAAAACATTATCAAAGGGGCCTAGATGATTCACACCGCTGCTGGGGGACGTTGATAATGATCACCACCACCATAGTGCTGAGGTGGTGGCTGACGCTGAGCTAGCTATCGTAGAATCTTATTCTGCTGAGCCATCAGCTCTTGCATGGTAGGAGGCAGCGGCGGTGGTGGAGGAATGAGCTCATTCTGGCCACGGCGTGCTCTTCCTACCATCTGAAATGTAGGATGCGTCTTAATATCACACTTTAATTTCCATGATTGCACATGATAAAAGACATCAAATAACAAGGTTTATAAGATCCCAAATATTTCCTTGCCTTCCACAATTGGTCTTAACAGAATATAATTTCTGTTGGGGGCCTTCGTCTTCCGAAGGTCCTCATAAACATGATTTAACAATGTTTCCGGAGTGTAATACATGAACAGGTACCTTCGGACTCGGATCAGAACCACAGTGTGAAAAGCACGAACAATACGAAGGTTGACGCAGCGCCGAAGCTACACGCAAGGGAGCTTCGGCATGACAGCAGGAAAGGGAACCGACTTAAAGGGGAAAAGGCTATTTAGACCTCGATGGATTACCTTAGAGTCATTAGAAAATGTAAAGGGCATGGATGTAATTTCACATGGGCTGCGTCACGTGCCTATAAATAGATGAACAGTACTCCCGTACTGTTCACGCTGACTTGGCATTTGCTTTTGCGTCACGCTCGTACCTTTGTTTTCTGTCAAGCCGAAGGTACCAAATGTAATTCAATATTGTTCTTATATTAATTTATGATTATATACTGAGAAATATATATGATAATGTTATTGTTCACATTGTTTCTTATGCTTTACATGCTCCATTTGTTGTTAATATTTATACATATATGTATGTTGAGATGATGAAGGTATGTCCTTCATGACCATCGTCCAAAGATCATTATATCCTTGGAGAAATAATGCTTCGAAGGACGAAGGGCATTAACAAGTAACCTGTTTTGGTGTTGCCTTGTTCTCAATTTATAGCATTTGAGAGCAAGTCCCCAACATTGGCACCCACCTCCGGTGAACCTTTTTTGACTACCGTCGGCAAGCACTGACCTTCGTCATGCCACCGAAGAAGGCTTCAGCGTCAGGGGCTGCCGCGCTGCAGCCACTGGACCCAAACTAGGAGACCCTTTCTCTTCGAGAGGCCCGAAGCCAGAAGAGGAAGGCCACTAGTCCAACACTCAAGGAGGAGGAGTTGGACCAAGAAATCAGAAACATGGAGATAATCCATCAGCAAGTGCAAAGGAAGAAGGAGAAGATGGCTCGACTAGCTGATCTTCAAAGGCAGATCGACGAAGCCACTGAAGAAGTATGCCTTCTTGTTCAAGACGAACAAGATCGAAGGCCCCAACATAGGGAGCTTCATCAAGAAGGCTTGTTCAACAACGATGGATGGTATGATGATTTTAATCATGATACCTTTACTTTTGATGATGCTTCTTCCTTGGCAGCAGAACTGCAAGCTATCCCATGGCCCCCATCATACAAGCCACCTCAGCTTCCCGTGTATGATGGGAATTTAGACCCGAAGCAGTTTTTGATGAGTTATGAAGCAACCATATCTTCATATGGAGGCAATGCAGCTGTCATGGCCAAGTCCTTCATCATGGCAGTTCGAAATGTGGCCCAAACATGGTATTCTTCTCTTCGGCCAGGAACCATTACTTCGTGGCAGAAGCTCAAGGATATGCTGGTGACAAGTTTTCAAGGCTTCCAGATGAATCCAGTCACAGCTCAGGCCTTGTTTCAGTGCACGCAAGATCATGAGGAATATCTCCAGGCATATGTCCGAAGGTTCTTGCGTCTCAGAGCACAAGCGCCTACAGTGCCCAATGAAATTGTCGTTGAAGCCATGATTAAGGGGCTTCGTCCAGGACCTGCTGCTCAGTATTTTGCTAGAAAGCCTCCATAGACTCTGGAGAAGCTGCTTTAGAAGATGGATGAGTATATTCGGGCTGACAATGACTTCCGCCAAAAAAGGGAGGAAGCATACAGGTTCTCTGAAATGACAAGGGGCTTCGGAGGAAGAATCCACGCGAGGCACGTCAGGTCAATTCACAACTCCATCCAGAGTGATGACAGAGGAAGTCAATAGCAGAGGCCGCAGTATTCTTCGCAAGCTTCGGGACAGCAACAAAGCTCTTTCCGGCCGCCAGCTCCAAGAGGTAGAGGCGCCAGGGGCTTCGGAGGAAGATATGGGGACCAGCCCAGGAAAATCTACTGCCTATTTTGTGGTGAAGATAAGGGCCACAATACAAGAACGTGTCAAATCACCATCCAAAAGTAAAAAGAAATCCCAGAAGCCGAAGCCTAGAAAAATCAGCCGAAGCAGGTCCTGCACACTACTTCGTGTCATTCACCCTACATACCAGAATATGTGGGTAATCATCCCGCAGCTTCTGTTGCTTCGGCTAGTCAGCCGCAAGTTTCTTGGCCACATCTCCCACCTTCGCCGCCACTACAGCCTGCCTACTCACGAGGTCAGTAGCCAGAAGGGAGCCAACAGACCCATCAGTAGCAAGATTTTAGAGAGGGGTCAGAAGCTCACACAGTTAACAGCACTGTGCCAGAATCAAAGCATATATATTGAGAGATATCCTACCTTTGGCACAGTTTTACATTCACTTTTGTTTTCTTTTTAATAAGGAACAATCAATGTAAACCTAGTTCTCTTGCTATTTTTTAATTCTTTGTACTATCTTCGTTTATGTCAAAATGAAATATACCTTCGTCACAGACTTACGAGAATGCCGAAGCTACAAAGAGATATTCCTTCCAGAATGCAGAACTAAAAATCGCATTAAAATTTGACTGAAGCTACAAAAAGTCATTCTTAAAGAGCGCAGTGTAAGTTTGCTGAAGCTTCAAGAAGTCGTTCCTAAGGGAGCGCAGCGTAAGTTTTCTGCTCAGAAGTCATTCCTTAGGGAATACAGAGCCAAATACCGCCAAAATATAAGGCGAAGCGTGAAAAGTCAACGCGAATACCGCCGAAATAGAAGGCGAAGAAGTTCAAAAGACGTTCCTTAGGGAATGCAGAACTTACACCGAAAAATAAACGGTGCAGCCAAAAAGTAAACGACAAAGAGATTTCAGTCATTCCTTAGGGAATGAAGGTTGTGGATGAAGCTTCGAATGTGTGTGTTTGGGCATTCATTTGCACGATACATTAGCATCATTATTTGCATCATATCATCGCATCATACATCATAGCATCACATCAAACATTGTATCACATCAATGATATCAATTGAAAACAAGGCCAATCTTCGGGCAATGCTTTACAAAAAATGAAAAGATGCCAAGGCATAAAGTAAGCTGAAAATCACAGCTTCATCAGTTCTAATGCGGAAAAAGCTTTTCTTTACGAAGCATTGATGTTTTACAAAGTACGTATGATTTTTACGAAGCATAAAGGCTCTTCTTTATGAAGCATGAAAAGAAGGGAGGGTGTTTTTTCGCCGCAGGCTCAAAAATGGTATGTATAAAAAGTTTCATGCATCACAAAGAATTGAATTACAAACCACTCATATATTACATTCAAATCCATAAGCACTGAATATTACAAATATAGTTCAGCAAATGTTACATTAACATTCCAGAAAATGTTTTTACAATAGCTACTCTTCCTTCAGAACTTTTTCTGCAGCTTCGGTTAGCAGCTTGGTAACAACTTCATCTACAATAGCTTCGACCATATTAATAATTTCTATTATTTTCTTTGTCTCTGGATCGGCCAGTGGGTCGAATGGCTCTGAGGGAGGAGATAGTTCAGCTGTGGTAGAAGACATAAATTAGTTCGAAGTCACAAAAATAAACAACAAAGCTAAAAGTTATTAAGTGATACCTATTCGTCTTTCGAGTTCCGCAGCTCTTTCAGCTTCTTTTGTTGCTTCTCGAGCGTCATGAATATCTTTTTCGCTCTTCTTCATTATTTCATGGGCCATCCCTCGGCCACCATTTTCCTAGATATCAGTGAAAAATTTTCCGCCTATTGAGCTTGCTTCGGCCGAGGGGTCCTTCGTATCGTCAATAGAGAAGGCAGCTTCGGCCTGGGCCAAAGTTGTAACATGTTCGCACCCTTCCTTCTCCAAAATAGCTGCAACTCCCCTCGCGCCAGAGAAGGCACAGACGTCCCCGCGATCACTCAAAATCTCTTCAAAGGCTTCGGCCTCACCGCTGATCCACTCGATTACGCCCTCAGGATCACCCGTTATGAAGTTCTCTTCGCTCGACTATGCACCCACATTAGCGAAGCTAGTTTTTATCTTTTTAACGCATTCTAAAGATTTTTCAAAACATCTTTATTTTGATGCACGAAGCTCTACAACTGTTTTTTCAAAGTAATTTTTCCAGTACTCACTTGCATCTCGGTCAGCTTCGGCAACAGCGCATTTTAATTTGGTCTTAGCCAGTTGTTTTCGAAGGTCTTCAATCTCATTCTTTTGAATTTCAGATTGAGCCTTGAAGTTAGCTTCATTCCCCTTTACTTTGTCCACCAGTGTAAGTAGAATTTTGTTTTTTTCCATGGCTTCTTTTCTCAACCTGATAACCTCTGTTCGAAGGTTGTTGAGAGCAATAGTGCAGCTCTCGTCTTCAGCATTCTTTTGCGCCCTTAAGGCGTTGCTAAGTATTAAGCCCTACAAGGAAAAATGAATGGATTAACATGAGAACAAAAGACTCTAATATAGAATCCACAAACTTCAAAATTCACAATTTTTGTACCTTCAGGCTATTGTATGCAAGGTTATCCGCAAGGTCGTCCTTCGTCATGGCACAGAGGCCAGCTTCGAGCTTCGGAAACCCCATACTTCTGGCCATTTCCCGGCAGACGGATAATTCTTTGTTGTCTAGGAGGCAATACAAGAAATCATCTTCATCTGTACCATTAAACACTAAGGCCCCTTTCGGGTACTTCAGTTCTCGGGCATAGTGTTTAGCTTCAAAAATTTCTTATTCAGATAATCCTTTTCCCGAAGCATGTCGAATAATATAACCAAGGTCTTCGAAAGGTGCTTCGGGAGTAGGAGCGACAACTTTTTCAGGCAAAATTTGTTCTATAGCTTCTTCCTCCGCTGCCTTTTCTCCAATTTCCGAGGGTTTCTCCTTGGCAAGCTCTGAAGGCCCAACTTCGGCGCTAGCCTGGCTCATTGTAGCTTTGGCTTCGGTCAATTTTGTTTTGGTTTCAATTGGCACTTTCGAAGCCTTGGCAATTTTCCCTGGAGTAAAGCTTGAAGCCTTTACCGTCTCTAGCACATCTAGTACACTGGCCATCCTTTTTCTCTTGGGGGTCGCCGCAAGACCTTTTTGTGCCTTCGACATTGTCACTTCTGCCGAAGGGCTTAAAACTTCTAATGTTTTTGTTCCCTCGATTCTTGGCTCCTCAGCTTTATCAATCTTTGGCTCAGCTAACTTGGCTGAGTGTGCCTTCGGCAAGGTGGTCGGTTCCTCAGCTTTCTATGTAGAAGGAATTGGTTCCTTTGGAGTAGCAGCTGAAGAAGTTTCCCCTCCAAACTCGGGCATCACGGTCGGCTCAATGTAACGAGGCCGGTGGGTGAGAACTTTTAACTTTTTACTCTTCGGCGCAGGCTCGCTTGGAGCAGCCGAACCAGCAACCTTTCCAGAGGTTGCACCCTTTCTTTTCTGCCCCCGTGGCGGGTAGCGATAGTCAGGGTACATAAATCCAATAGCATCAAAAACCCTATTTAATCTTTTCTTTTTCGGCTCCCGAAGGGCGCAGACAGTGCATTATCTTCGGACTTGGAATATGCTCCAAGTAACTCATCGCTAGTATTTTCAACACACTTCAGCCAGTCGTCATCTGGTTCGACAAATTGGTCTCCAAACCTGAAGGTGTATTTCAATCGAACCAGGCCGCCTTCGCTAGGGTTAGTGATGGTTTCTTTTGGCATTTCCCAGCTGTCTATCAGTGGCCATATTCTGTAGGCTACATGTTCTTGAACTAAGTCTCTTGTCCCAATAAAGGAGCAAACTGTGCTGAAGGCCCTCCGGCATGCTTCGGCTGCCCCGTCAATTTCTACCTTCGGCTTTCGGAGGCCGAAGCGGGACCAGATGGGGCGCATGATGATTTCTTTAATGTCTTCTCTCGCTTTCAAATCATTTTTCACGTAAAACCACTCCTCCATCTAGGCCCTAGGCCATCTCTTCCGAAACGTCGACACTGGGTAGCTTGCGCTAGAGCGAGCAACGAAGCTGTAGCAACCAAAATTGTTATGATATTGTTCTTTACCCCAGGGCTTCGTCTCATACGAGAGTTCATGCATACTGCAAAAGCATCTTGCACTTGGCTCTAGACCTTGACTTCTCACAGCCCAGACGAAGATCCCCATTCTAATAACTGCTTCAGGAGTGATTTGGTGAAGGAAAATCTGGTATGTCTTCAAAACTTCAACCACAAAACTGCTCAACGGGAACCGAAGCCCAGCTTTGAAGAAGCTTCGGAAGATCACAACTTCGTTTTCTTCAGGAGCAGGAACGGCCCTGTCTACGTCAGCCCTCACAATAGACATATCTCGAAAATACCTTCCTCTCATATTATCAAGATGACTCTGTTTGATAGTTGATTTCCCGAAGACTGCATGACTTGGTCGCCAGGGCCGATCTTCAGAGTCTTCGCCTCCACTCTCCACATCATAGCTGTCACTATCATTAGTATCTTTAGACAAGCCTTCCAGAATTACTTTAGTAATCTTCTCTGTATTCGTTTTTGCTATTGATTCAACAAATCCAGCAGTCTTCTCCTCAAGGAGCTTCTCCTCTTCGGTTAGCTTCGTCTCAGCAACTATCTTCTTGTCTTGAGACATCTTCGGAAATGACAAAAACGTGTCCTTCAAACCGAAGCCAAAAAGCTTGAGAGCTATCAAGCGCTAGTAAGCACAAGTTAACACATTGAGAAAATAAGGCAAATGGCACAAGCAGTGTATCAAATGCAGGCGGTGTGAGATCCTATTTATACGCCCAGCACACTCCAAGATGGAGGGCCCCGTCTGTCATTGACTGTTGCAATTCTAGCAAGGGGAAGGTGTTTTTTCGGACCTTTGGCTTAGGGCCTTCGTCCATATCGCAATCTGAATTCGTTATTCTAACAAATTAATATTGTGAGGGGCTACTGTTGGGGGCCTTCGTCTTCTGAAGATCCTCAAAAACATGATTTAACAATGTTTCCGGAGTGTAATACATGAACAGGTACCTTCGGACTCGGATCAGAACCAGTGTGAAAAGCACGAACAATACGAAGGTTGACGCAGCGCCGAAGCTACGCGCAAGGGAGCTTCGGCATGACAGCAGGAAAGGGAACCGACTTAAAGGGGAAAAGGCTATTTAGACCTCGATGGATTACCTTAGAGTCATTAGCAAATGTAAAGGGCATGGATGTAATTTCACATGGGCTGCGTCCCGTGCCTATAAATAGATGAACAGTACTCCCGTACTGTTCATGCTGACTTGGCATTTGCTTTTGCATCACGCTCGTACCTTTGTTTTCTGTCAAGCCGAAGGTACCAAATGTAATTCAATATTGTTCTTATATTAATTTACGATTATATACTGAGAAATATATATGATAATGTTATTGTTCACATTGTTTCTTATGCTTTACATGCTCCATTCGTTGTTAATATTTATACATATATGTATGTTGAGATGATGAAGGTATGTCCTTCATGACCTTCGTCCGAAGATCATTATATCCTTGGGGAAATAATGCTTCGAAGGACGAAGGGCATTAACAAGTAACATGTTTTGGTGTTGCCTTGTTCTCAATTTATAGCATTTGAGAGCAAGTCCCCAACAATTTCATTCATACTTAAAAGTAGAAACCATCCATCCATTGATCATGCGAAAAGAGTTTTTCCAATGGTTACAACAGTGCTCAAAATACTCGACTCTCTCTAGCCTAGTACCTCCAAGGTGCAAAAGCTAAGCTAGTTTCGAGGAGTTCTTCCGCTGCTTACTTCTATCCTAGCCCTGAAACCTAATGAACAAACGAGGCAACGCTAGACTCGGGGGAAGGTGGTCTTCCTGAGCCAGTAGTGTCCAAACTTGATGCAAGCTCCGGCTTCTCTCCTCCCTTGATGTCTACATCCTCATTGGCACCTTCTGCCTCCATGTCCTAAATTTCTTGATAGTGCAGATCCAAGTGCTGGTTGGCTTCCTCAAGCTGTTGCTGTGTGGTCTGGAGCTGATCTTCCAGAACCTCGATGGTGTTTTCCCTGGCCTCCACCTGGTCTTCAAGCTCTTGAATTTGGGTGGCCATCTACTCTACCTGGAGTCCTTTTCCACCAGCTCAGTGGACAAGTCTACCACAAGGTCCTCTCTGTTATCCAGGGTGATCTTGGTAGACTCCACTAGTCCCATCAGCTGGGACATTGCCTCACCTCCCACTGCGTATAGACGATACAGGGCATTCATGCACCGAACCGTCAGGTGAGCAGTCTGTCCCAGGTAAAGAGCCCACACATCCTTGGTGTGCTCCACTCGATCCTTCCACATTGGGTCGTCCTCCTTCTCAGTGGGGAACAAGCCAATGGGATAGGTTGATAGCTCCAAGGGGTGAAAACCACAGAAGGTCGTCAGCACGTGGAGAGCAGTGGACTCAATAGTATCATCAGCCCTGAAACCGAAAGACTCGGAGTCCAACGAATGCCAGCCTGGCTGCAAGGGATGAGGCTCCAAAGTCATCCTCACCCTACAGCGGGGTACCCGGTGCTCCTCGAACAACTGCACCGTGTACTGGGGAGGCGTAGCATAACCGGCTCCCTGCAGTACCTCCCATAAAATACGGGGAAAACCCTCTCGTGCAAGCCCGTCTGTGTGGGAATGTGCGTTCCCTCCTTCTGAGGATTCATGAGAAGTCATCTGTGTAAGGGTAAGCATAAGCAAAAAAGAATTACCAAAAATAAAAGGAAACTAGTGCTTGGCTTTCCCGTGGTTAAGTTGAGATCTTCAATCTAGACTTAAGTCTTATTACGGTGCCTCTTTGATTATGTAGCTTTTAAAATTCTTGACCTTTTACTAAGTAGCTAGAAAAATGATGCATGCATGCTTGTCCCAAGCGACCTCACATCAAGCATATAGGGATAGAGAAATCCTCCATCCATATCATAGCAGCCTATAGGGCATATTCAATTAGCCACCTAGCTACCCATCTAGTATCCTAAGGATTCACGTTCTAGGTCTATCCTTATCATCTGACCAATCTATCCAACATTGGTTTCTAAACAAGTTTTACCTTTGAAAAGTTTGGTAATTACGATTTATTCATTCCTCAGTGGTGGTACAAGCTCCGATACCAGCTATGGCGGAACCGCCTGAATTATTCCAACTTAAGTGATTAAGTCCCGCCTTAGAGGCTAGACCACACTTAAATAGGAATAAAAAGTCAATCCCTCGGATCTAGTCCGACAAGACCACTAACAGTATCAAGTACCACGTACTCACTCAAAGGTGAGGCACAGAGCAAATACAATAAAGCATAAAACCATACATTAAAGAAGTGCTTAAGGTTATTACAACATCATCGGAGTTTTGCAAAAGTAGTAATCATTGTTCGGAATGCAACGGAAATTAACTAACGATAAATAAAAGGGAGGATGGGGAAGCCTGGCCCATCACTCCTCCTGCTCCTCTCCCGCTGAGGTAGGGTCCCACTCGACTATCTAACCCGGTGGCAAGGTAGACGGCCAAGTCACTCCAACAACCATATCCTCCAGAGAACCTATAAAATTATGCCACAAGCAAGGCTGAGTATACTAATACTAAGCTAGACTTACCCGGTGTGAGGAGTCTACTCCTCTACCTCTAGACATGCAGCTGTTTGGCTTAGGGGTTTGGTTTGCCAAAAGCACTAGCTGAGTCTAAAATCAAGTTTTAGCCTTCTAAGTTTTAGTGTGATTCTCTTAAGACTAAATGTATACCTAGCTAATCATACATGGTATCAAGCATTTTAACAATCAACATCTTTTGCCAATCAACACATTTCCACTTATTACTCAATGCAGTACAATGGATCAAGCAGTCTCATTAGCTGCGAGAAGCAGATGATTCGAATCGAGTTTTTAAACCTTGCAAGGTAAACCTAAACACACGACATGGCGAGGTACTCCGTCCCCACACACATCTACCGTCCCCATCGATTCCCCGTCAACAGAGAGGGGCTCACCGCCTTGGCGTACAATGCCTCACTGACCCCGACTGCCGTCGTGTAGTGACCGCACTTGTACCCACCATAACTGGAATGGGAGACCACGTCTCAGGTCGCGTGAGGAGGGCAATCTGCTGCCAGGTTCACTCAGGTACTAGGCTTACCGATTTACCATATTTCTCGGCATGTGCTTAGTACGTTCAAACGCTTGACACAGGTATCTGCACGTTAATCCTTATTCCAATTTCTCATCTCGCAGACAACGCATCCCCATGGATCTATGTCAATAGACCATCATTATTCTGTTATCAAAATGGATACAACCAAGTCCTGACCTCGCGCGAGTGCTAGAAAATCACTCAACTTCTATCGAGATCCCTAATTATTAAAGTAGCTACTCGACCTAGCATACTAGTATCCAACTCAAGAGGAATCCTGAGGTCATGCAACTAGGGTTTTAGTAAACTCCTACACTTAAGTGCACAGTACAAGCCTACAAACAATAAGTGCAGTAAAATAGCATATATAATGGTTATGCATAAAACCGGGGCTTGCCTTCCAAAGCTGGGGCAGGCAGATCCTCGATGGCAGGCTCTGGTGATAGCTCCTGGACTACCTCCTGAGCAACTCCTTGCTTCGGAATGAGGATGTACTCTCCGTCAGCGAGATTACAATCTATCGAATGCAATGAATAAGATATATGCATATCAATGATATGGCAATTTGTGAGTACTATGTATGGTGAAACAATTATGAAAAATAGTGGGTACATTAGGGTTTTCATTGTCGGAGGGTGTGTTAAGTGTTCCATGCACTCATCTTAGGGTCTTGAGTGAACTTAAAACCTTTAATCACCTCCTTTATGTTTTGTTTGGACTCTTAGGAGGATTTAAATGTACATCATTAATTTCTTCCACAATTTCCCTTTTACTTTCTATTATGCTTATTATTGAGTGCTTTTGAACTACCATGGCAATTTAGAATTTTCCAAAAATGTTACAAAAATTACAGTGGGTAAACATTGATCTCTGTGGTTTATTCTAAAAAGTTGAGGTTAGAATTAATTAAGATAGTCCTTGTGCAAAAATAACAAAAGTGAGGGGTAGATAGTCACTTTGTACTATAGCTTTGATTTAGGTGAGGTTTCTGGACTAAAATTTATTTTTGCCAAGATTCATTAGTGATAATAGGTCTCTGTGCCAAAAATCATAGAAAGTGACCTAATAGTTATTTAGCTGTGATTTTCTAAGGTTTAATGTCAAAAACGTACTTATAACTAACTTGCCATTTGAAAAATGTCAAACAACATAACTTATATTTTTCCTAGATTCAAACTAGCATATTATTAGTTATCCCAAGGATTGGGGTGGTTTCTCCTTAGGATTATTTCCCTAGGATTTTTCTAAGTTCTCATTGTTTTTAAGAAATAAAATGGGGTGCATTTCTTTTGTACTAACAGAGGGTTCAACAAAATTTTTTTGTGAACTATGTGTTGGGTCTATGCTTCGTCGCCGAAGGTCTTCTAGGAAGAAGCGGCCTTCGGCTGAAGCTGTTTGTGTAAGATGGCCGAAGGTCCCTCTTCATGAAGCTTCGGTATTACAAACCGACTTAAAGATAGAATGACCTTTTAGTCCATAAAGGTCTGAGTCAATGTTGTAAACTTTCATAAGGGGCATACTTGTAATCCCTCACAGGCTGCGCCCTGTGCCTATAAATAG
The DNA here is from genome assembly GCF_902167145.1 of Zea mays. NCBI lineage: Eukaryota > Viridiplantae > Streptophyta > Magnoliopsida > Poales > Poaceae > Zea > Zea mays. The sequence goes on along the minus strand of NC_050104.1, from coordinate 70,186,060 downwards.
TGAACAGTATTCCCTTACTGTTCACGGATTCTGGTAATTGCAACCGCATATTCTGGAATTCAACCTTTTGTCAAGGCAGAGGTATTATTGTATTCAATGATTGAATATATTAAGAAAATATAATATAATTCGTCCATGACTTATTTATCTCTTTTGTACCTTTTATTTTATGTCATCTTGCAATATCTATTGAAATCTTAGTACGAAGATCTAAACTTCGTAATTTTACTATCATCAACCTTCGTCCAAGACCCATTATCCTCAAGGGAATAATGTTTTATGGACGAAGGACGTTGACATTTAACATTTTATGTTGCCTTGTTCTTAATTCATAGCACTTGAGAACGAGTCTCCAACATTGGCGCCCACCTCCGGTGAACTCACTTCCACTTTTTGAGCTGATGGCTTCGTTCAATGATCAAGCTGGAGCTGCTTCGGACCCGAAGCTGGTACTCCCGATTACAGGTGGTTCGTCCTCAGAGCCAGCCAACAAAAAACAGAAGAAAGAAGCACAGAGAAGGGTACAGCATGTTGGGGTGCAAGGACCCTTCATCAAGTCAAGATGGTCTCACATTCCTATTACCTTCTCCCAAGAGGACCTTCAGCTCAAGGATTACCCACACAACGGTGCCATGGTTATCTCTTGTGTTATCAAAGGATTTCTGGTCCACAATGTCTTGGTTGACACAGGCAGTGCAGCTGACATCATATTTGCTAAGGCCTTCAGACAAATGCAAGAGCCAGAAGATAAGATTCATGATGCTACCCATCCTCTCTGTGGCTTCGGAGGAAGACAAATTGTAGCACTGGGCAAGATTACCATGTCAGTGACCTTCGGGTTCATCAACAATACTAGAACTGAGCAAGTTGTGTTTGACATTGTTGACATGGAATACCCTTACAATGCAATTATTGGTCGTGGCACCCTCAATGCTTTCGAAGCAATTCTTCATCCTGCTTATCTTTGCATGAAGATACCTTCGGATCAAGGACCCATCGCTATTCATGGAAGTCAGGAAGCTGCCAGAAGGGCCGAAGGCGATTGGACTGACTCAAAAGCAATCCATAACATAGATGGAGCTGAAGCTTGTGAACAGTACAAATTCAGAAGGGAGAAAGCAGCTTCAGCAGATCAGCCGAAGCCCATGCTCTTATGTGAGGATATAGCAGAGCAGAAGGTGCTGTTGGGCTCTCAGTTATCCGAAGAACAAGAGAAAACCTTGATAAGGTTTTTGTTCAACAACAAAGATGTTTTTGCATGGTCAGCCAATGATCTCTGCGGAGTTAATAGGGATGTTATTGAGCATTCGCTCAATGTCGATCCATCCTTCAGACCCAGAAAGCAAAGGCTTCGGAAAATGTCAGATGATAAGGCCGAAGGTGCTCGCAATGAAGTCAAAAGACTCCTCAGTGCAGGAGTTATCAGAGAAGTAAAGTACCCAGAATGGTTAGCTAATACTGTTATGGTAAAAAAGGCCAATGGCAAGTGGCGAATGTGTATCGATTTTACAGACCTTAACAAGGCTTGTCCGAAGGATGAATTCCCATTGCCAAGGATAGACTCTTTAGTTGATGCAGCAGCTTCTTCAGAGCTCATGAGTATGTTAGACTGTTATTCAGGGTATCATCAAATCTGGATGAAGAGGGAAGATGAGCCAAAGACTAGCTTCATAACTCCAAGTGGCACATATTGTTATCTTCGGATGCCTGAGGGGCTCAAAAACGCTGGAGGAAGTTTCAGCAGAATGACTGCGAAGGTTCTCCAGTCTCAGATAGGCAGAAATGTGCTAACTTATGTTGATGACATCATTGTAAAAAGCACGAAGCAGGAGAATCATATTGCTGACTTGTAGGAGACCTTCGCCAGTTTCAGACAAGCTGGCTTAAAGTTGAATCCAGAAAAATGCGTCTTCGGAGTAAAGAAGGGGAAATTTCTAGGATGCTTGGTTTCAACAAAGGGAATTGAAGCTAATCCAAGTAAGATTGAAGCTATACTTCGGATGGAGCCACCAACTACAAAAAAGGGGGCTCAAAGATTGACAGGAAGGTTGGCATCTCTCAATAGATTCATATCCAGGTCAGCAGAGAGAAACCTACCATTCTTCGAAGTGCTGAAGTCAGCCGAAGTCTTTCAATGGGGACCAATCCAGCAGAAGGCCTTCGAAGAGCTGAAGCAGTATTTAATAGATCTAACATCACTAACTCCACCTATGCCAGGGGCTCCTTTATTATTATATGTGGCAGCTTCGCACTCAGCGGTAAGTGCAGCACTTGTCCAGGAGAAGCTTGATGGCCATGCCAGGAAACAGGTCCCAGTATATTTTGTATCTGAAGTTCTTAGTATATCAAAGAAAAACTACACAGAATTAGAAAAGGTGTTATATGCTGTTTTGATGGCATCCAGGAAGCTTCGGCACTATTTTCAAGCTTACAACATAATTGTTCCTTCTTCACAACCTCTGAAGGATATTATGAGGAACCGAGAAGCTACTGGAAGGATTGGAAAATGGGCTGCAGAGCTCAATGAATTTTGTATTGAATATGTTCATAGATCTTCGATTCAGTCTCAGGCGTTAGCAGACTTCATTGCTGACTGGACGCCAGGGGCTCAGGAGGAAGAAGCAAATAAAGACACCGAAGCATGGACAGTGTTTTGCGATGGGTCCTGGGGAACCTTCGGAGCGGGAGCGGCTGCTGTGTTGGTTTCACCTTCCAAAGTTAAAACTTGTTATGCGGCAAAGCTTGATTTTAGTTGCACAAACAACATTGCCGAGTACGAAGCCCTGCTTCTGGGGCTTCGGAAGCTAAAAGCAATGGGAATCAGAAGGGCTGTTCTTAAAACTGATTCCCAAGTTGTTTCGGGTCATATCGACAAGAGTTGCAAGGCTAAAGATCCGAAGCTTGAAAAGTATCTGGACATGGTTCGGAGAGTTGAAGCTTCCTTTGAGGGATTTTCTGTCAAAAATATCCCTCGGGGACAAAATGAGCATGCTGATTTGCTAGCTAAGTCAGCAGCACAGGGGCTGCCCTTACCTTCGGATGTCTTCTTCGAAACAATAAAAGCACCTTCGGTGGAACTTCTTGAAAGAGCAGTCCTCAGTATATCTCCTGTTTATAGCGAAGATTGGAGGACTGAGATTATCTCTTATCTTCAGGGTAAATTCCTTTCAGATGACGAAGCCTATAACAGGAGGATAGAGGCAAGAGCTCGTCCATATGTCATGATAGAAGGAGAGTTGTACAAGCATGGAGTTTGTGCTCCGCTACTCAAGTGTTTATCCAGAACCGAAGGTATAGAGTTGATGAAAGAAATACATGCAGGCCTGTGTGGATCTCACATTGGATCTAGGCCGTTACTTGGAAAAATTTTCCGCCAAGGATTTTATTGGCCGAAGGCAGCTTCGGATGCAGCGGAATTAGTCCAAAAGTGCGAAGGTTGTCAGAAATGTGCACGAGATCAAAAACAACCTTCGTCTTTAACACAGCTCATACAACCCATTTGGCCATTGCAAAGGTGGGGCCTTGACTTGTTAGGTCCATTACCACCGGCCCAAGGGAACCTAAGATATGTTGTAGTGGCGGTGGAATATTTTTCTAAATGGATTGAGGCAAAGCCTTTAGCTACAATAACTTCGGCCACCGTCCAAAAGTTTTTCTGGCAGAATATTGTTTGTCGTTTCGGGGTACCAAAGGCTATCACTGTGGATAATGGAACACAGTTTGACTCCGAAGCTTTTAGGGATTTCTGTGATCAAATTGGTACGAAGATCCATTTTGCATCAGTCAGACATCCGGAGTCAAATGGACTCGTTGAAAGAGCCAATGGTATTATAATGACAGGAATAATGAAGTCAATCTTCAATCAACCAAGGGGAAAGTGGCCAGATCAGTTAACCAAAGTGGTGTGGAGCCATAATACAACAACATCAAGGTCTACAGGCTTTACCCCATTCAAGTTATTATTCGGTGACGAAGCAATAACTCCAGAAGAAGCTAAAACCGGATCAATAAGGGTAGTAGCTTCGGCAGCATCAGGTTCCGAAGCTGATTATTCTGTGGAAAAAGATGCTTTAGAAGGGATCAGGTTGCAAGCCGTGGAAAACATCAACAAATATCAAGCCGAAACAATTAAATGGCGAGATAGAAAGGTTCGGCTAAAGAATATTGAGCCAGGACACTTGGTGCTTCGGAGAGTGGCCAACCCAGAAACAGTGGGCAAGTTACAGTTAAAATGGGATGGACCTTTCTTAGTAGCATCTTCGTCAAGACCCGGTTCATACAGATTGAAGGATATGGACGGCAACGACATTCCTAGATCTTGGAATGCGGATGAGCTTCGGCGATATTATGTATAATTCGATGTAATTTTTCATATTTTTTATTTTTCTTTCATGGCACCCTTTTCCTTTCCGAAGGGGGAGAAAGGTTTTTAATGGGGCCATCACATGTAATTTCCTTTTTTAGTTCTATAAGAGCAAAACCCCCCAAGGAATGTAAATGTAAAAACTGAGAACGCACCATCGAGTGCCAAAAAGTAAAGGCGAAGAAGCTCCAAAGTCGTTCCTAAGGGAATGCAGAGCTTACAGCGAAAAGTCAACGCTGATTCCGCCAAAAGTAAAGGCGAAGGAGCTCCAAAGTCGTTCCTAAGGGAATGCAGAGCTTACAGCGAAAAGTCAACGCTGATTCCGCCAAAAGTAAAGGCGAAGAGGCTCCAAAGTCGTTCCTAAGGGGATGCAGAGCTGAGGTGTGATTAAGGAAATAATGGTTATGAGTATGGCTTGAGGTGTGATTGTTTGGCCATTCATTTGCACATCGCATTTCATCATAACATTTGCATTCATAAATATTCATCTAGGCATATGTAGGATAATCATCTTCATGGTATAAGCGGTTGCTTCGGCAAAATAAAAAAAAAAGAGATAGAAAAAAAAAGGGGAGGGGAAGAAAGAGCTTCGTGTATAAAAAGGAGAGCTTCGGAAAGAAGGAAAATGTTGTTTTCTATGCTTCGTTGCGTACGAAAAGAAGGGAAGGTGTTTTTTCGCCTTCGGCTCAAAAAAGAAAATTTCGTCCACATCAAAGCATTTCTCATACATCAATGGAAGGATAAGGATATATTACAAGGTATGAACAGAATTCATTAAAGACAAGTTTTAGTTACATTTACAAAAGTTATCTCAAAAGTTTCTCAAGTACTGTCTACAGTCTACTGTTTAATCTCCAAGGAGCTTCAGCTTCGGCGTCATTTTTAATCATCAGCTTCGGCTTCGTCATCCTACATGAATAAGGTCGTTGAAAGTCAAAATCGAGCTTGCAAGAAAAGGTAAGCACAAGGTATGGTTTCTTACTGGTTCAAGGTGGCTACGAGCTTCGTCTCCAGCCTTTTCTCGCCCACCTTTTGTCCATATCATTTTTACAAATCTATTAGAGATACTTCGGGCGAGATCAGGAATGTCATCCAGGATTGATGGTGATAAAGTGAAATTTGGCCTATTGACAATTCTTCCATGATCGCAGCCAGCTTTCAGGAAGGCTGCAGCAGTGCCTCGAGAAGCCACCCAGGCACAGAAGTCACCGTGCCCAGCTATGACTTCGTCGAGCTCGTCAATCTCACCCTCAATATGTTCGAAGGTCTTCGGTAAATCTTCAGCTGAGGGGACGAATTTTTCACTGCTGGCTCCAACTGAGTGAAAATTTTTTCTTAATCGATGAATGCATTTGTTGCTAAATTCCAGACATTTTTCTTGAAGGCTTGTCAATAGTTTTCTCAAATCCGAATTTTGTTGAGCTTCGGCTTCAAGTTTTGCATTAAGATCTTGCTTTTCTCATTCGAACTGTTCAGACTGGCGGAGAAGCTTCGTGTTCAGTTCTGTTATTTTTGCTTCAGCTTCCGCCAATGAACCTTCAGTTACCTGGAGCTCAAAGTTCTTTTTCTCGATAACATCCGATTGCTCCTTTATTTTGCTTTCCAAATTTTCAATTATAACTTCGTGTTTCTTGTCTTCAAAATCTTGCTGCATTTTCAAGGCTTTGCTCAATAGCATACTCTGCACGGAAACAACCTTCGTCAGACATGTTCTCGTTATTAGAAACAATAAAGGTTAAGGGAAAAATAGTTCACCTTGAAATTGGAATAAAATAAGCTACCAACGATATGCTGTCGTCGGTAGCGGCTGATGTCTGTTTCTAGCTTCGGAAAACCGATACTCTTTGACAGAGTACCGATAACTTTGGCCCCAGTTTGATCTCGAATACAATCTAATTTTTCGTCATCAATGCCTCCGAAGAGGAGTGCTCCAGGTTTGTATCCGCAGGATTTTGCATATTCTCTAAGCTCTTCTCTTTCAGCTTTTGACAGTTTTTCTCCAACTAAATTCTGGAATATGAACGCTTCGTTCTCTGAAGCTTCATCAGCAATTTTTTTCCCTTTCTCCGACGCTGCGGTCGCGGCCTCTTCGGCGGCGGTGGTGGCTTCTTCTGCAGCCATGTCTAGCAGTATTTTGTCAATGTGTGCGATTGTGCTCTCCAGGTTCAAATCTTCAGCTGCGGCAGCTTCGGCAGCTGCGACCTCCGAAGGTACAATTTCAATATCTGTCCCCTCCGCAGCCGCTGGTGTTTTCTGAGCTGAAGCTCTTGGCGGTGTCTTGTCAATTACTTCTGTCACAGTGATAATTCTTTGTCTTTTCGCTTTGATTACTTTCTTCGATTTTTCGGGCTCCTTGTCCTTCTGAAAAAACTTTGTCAGTCGGGGCCTCAGTGGACTTAGCTTCGCAGGTAAGGATTCAGTCATTACCTTCAGAATTTCCTCAACGTCAGCGACAGAGGGTGATGCGGGGGTTTCTTCGTCGGATATTTTATGCTTCGGAGAAGATGCTTTCTTCCTCTTCGGAATTTTCTTCTTTGATAGTTCTTTTTCATCTTCATTTAAGGCTTCAGTTATCCTTTTCCTTTTTTGGCCTCCGGCACCTTTGTTCAGATTTTTGTAATCAGGGTATTCGAAACCCAGGGCGTCCAGCACTCGGTTTAGTCTTCGCTTCGGACGGGTGCCGAAGGCTGCGGTCATCAACTGATCTTCTTTTTTAGAATAATTGCCAAGTATTTCATTGCACATCGCTTCAATCGTTTCCAGCCACTCTTGGCAAGGTGTTTTAAAGTATTTCTTAAACTTGAAGTAGTAAGGTAAACGTACAAGTTCACCTTCTTTCTTTTCCCCATGTAGCTTCGGCATTTCCCATTCTTTTAAACTGGGAAAAACTTTGAAAGCCAAAAACTCTTGAACCAGGTCCCTTGTGCTGATATGCTCTGCAATAATTCTGAATTCATTCATTGCTTGTTGCGTTGGACCTTCAGGTGTCATATTGCAGCGAGGTCGGGTTTCTCCGAAGATTAATTCGAGTGGACTTTGCACAAGTTTTTCCTTGTCGTCATCAACCTTAACATAGAACCACTCTGATTTCCAGCCTGCTGCCCATTTGCTTCGGTAGCTAATTACAGGAAACTTTGTAGATTTCCGATAGGCGAAGTTATAGCAACCAAAATTGTCGTGCAATCCATCCTTTCTAGCCTTCGTTTGATAATGCAACTCGTGAACCCGGCAAAAGCTGTCCGCAAATGGTTCCACTGCTTGGCTTCGGAGTGCCCAGATATAAACAATAAGTCTGACAATAGCATTAGGGGTCAGCTGGTGAAAATAAATACCGAACCTCTTCAGTACCTCTGCAATAATCCCATGTAGGGGGAATCTTAATCCAGCTTTTAGAAAGCTTTTGAAAATAACAATTTCATCCTTCTCCGGCTTCGGGGTAGTCTCTTCTCCCCCGAAGCGCAATAGCTTCTTCTGATTTTCAGTAAAAAAGCCCGATTTTACCATCTTGGATAGATCAGCCTTCGAAACAGTAGATTTCCCGAAGTCCAAATGGCTGGGTTTGCTTGGCATAGCAATGCGATAATCATCTTCGGGATCAGTTTCCTCAATATCTTCTTCCTCTGCTTTAGCGATTGCTTGTTCTGCATCTTCGCTAGGAATCTTTTCCGAAGTCACTAGCCCGGATCGTTGCATGGCTTCGGAAATGGGGACAGTCTCCGAAGCTTCAGTTTCGTCCCCCTCACGTTCAACCCTGGCGGTAGAGCGCACTCTGGCCATTTAATTATGAACTTGTGGAACTTTAATACTTTCTTCCTCCGAAGCAGGTTTCAAACAGGAGCTTCGTTCGATTCCGACAGACAAGCTTCGGCGACGGTTAAAAATTTTGGCAGCAAAACAGTGCAAATAGCAATGAATGCTGTGGTAACTTCACACCTACTCGTCTGTTTATATAGTGCGGCAGGTAAGAAGGCGAAGCGCCAGGATTTTTACACCAGGCGGACACCCGCTCGCACTCGCTGCGTGGTGGACCGCAGAGACCGAACAGTAACTCTGAAAGGTGGGGCCGATACACGCTGAGAAATTGAATCGTTTCTCGACAATGAGCTCAGGGAAGGTGTTTTTTAGACCTTCGGCGCTCCGAAGCTTAAGAGACTTTTTTCACGGATCAAGCTCGTTACGAAAAACGATCTAGCACCGCGAAAGGGGCTACTGTTGGGCCTATGCTTCGTCGCCGAAGGTCTTCTAGGAAGAAGCGGCCTTCGGCTGAAGCTGTTTGTGTAAGATGGCCGAAGGTCCCTCTTCATGAAGCTTCGGTATTACAAACCGACTTAAAGATAGAATGACCTTTTAGTCCATAAAGGTCTGAGTCAATGTTGTAAACTTTCATAAGGGGCATACTTGTAATCCCTCACAGGCTGCGCCCTGTGCCTATAAATAGTGAACAGTATTCCCTTACTGTTCACGGATTCCGGTAATTGCAACCGCATATTCTGGAATTCAACCTTTTGTCAAGGCAGAGGTATTATTGTATTCAATGATTGAATATATTAAGAAAATATAATATAATTCGTCCATGACTTATTTATCTCTTTTGTACCTTTTATTTTATGTCATCTTGCAATATCTATTGAAATCTTAGTACGAAGATCTAAACTTCGTAATTTTACTATCATCAACCTTCGTCCAAGACCCATTATCCTCAAGGGAATAATGTTTTATGGATGAAGGACATTGACATTTAACATTTTATGTTGCCTTGTTCTTAATTCATAGCACTTGAGAACGAGTCTCCAACACTATGTTACTCAAGTAAGCTAGGAAAAATGTGGTTGCCCTCTGGTTCATATTTTAATCCCCTTTTCTATTTTTTATTGTTTGGACTAAAACAAGTTTTTGTGGTTAATTTCTTCTTGATCTAATATACTAGGGAGTCCAACATTTTTAAATAGGGTAGTTAGTAGTTGGGCATGCCTCTGATTTTTCTTACCCTCAGTCCAAAAGTATTTCTATTTATCTTCTATTTATTTAGTTTTAGGAAGTATACTTATTTAAATCAATCTAAAAAATCTTGCAATACTTAGGGTGTTTGTTATTTTTCCTAAGTAGTTCATATTATTTAGAACCTAGCAAAATTAGTTTGACCAAATTTGGCTGGATCAAATTTGAGTTATGAATTTTTCAAGTTCTGTATGCATTAAAAGAATAAAGTTAAAAGGGTTTAATGAAAACCAGTTTGTGCCGAGGCCCCTGGGGTTTCCCTCAACTAATCCTTTAAACTGTACCCCTGCGGAACTATTCCTCTGAGTCACTGACTTTGCAAAACCCCCCTGGCTTTTCTTTCTTTCAACCCGAGCTCCTTCCCCCTTGCAACAATAACCGTGGAGAGGAAAAAGGGTGGCGCGGCTTATCGACGGCGAGGGAGGTCCGGTGAAGGGTTGGGTGAGGTCCGGGAGGTCCTGGCGGTCACGTCGAGGTGTGGGTCGTCGACGGTGATGGCTGGAATAGGTCTGACCGCGTGTGCTTCGGCCTGCTCACGGCGGTAGGGTTCAATCAAATGGCACAGGGAGCTTCATGGGATGCTAAGGATGCTATAGGTACAAGGAATCAACGAATGGCTTATCGTGGAGCTCGGTCTACGTGCGACGGCGGTTGGTTGAAGTCTGGTGATGTCGATCCGGCGTCTCTGGTGAGGTATGGTTCAATCTGCGGCTTGGGGAGCTTCATTGAGGTCCGTAGAAGCTAACCCGAGGGTCGGACGGGACAGGGGGTGGCTGGTTTGGCCGGTCTACGGTGGTCGTGGCTTGCGCGGCCGCTGGCACTTCGCTCTCTGGGCAAACACCGGCGAACTTGTGCTCGGGCTGGGTCAGGGACGCGCGGGGGTGTATGGTCGAGGTCGGGGTGGCTTTTATAGCTACGGGCGCGGGCATGGACGCAGGGTTGGCACGGCGCGGGGCTGCGCGCGTGGGCGGAGCGTCGAGGGCGTGCTCTGGCGTCGCCAGGGCGTGTCGAACATGTGGCCGGGTTCATCTGCCCGAGTTCTTGCGCATGCAGAGCTCCAAAGCGTGCCAATCTCGCCAAATGTCTTGTGCAAGATCTCTTCCTATCACCTAGGGCTAGCTAGTTTGTGTAAGTTCCCATGGAAGATCTGCCCTAGTTTGCAAGATATGCGGGCGCCAAGTCTTGTCTGTCTACACTGTTCACCAGCGACAAAACTGATGTCAAACCATGTCAAACGACCTCAGTTTGAATTCAAATTTTTTAGGGATGTGCCTTGGGTAATTTGGCCACTTTTTGTTATTTGGTCCAAGTGATTTTGGTGCCAGCACAAGGGTGAACACATTTGATCTTTGTGCTAGGTTTGGTTTTGGGGACTTAGAGAATTTTGAATGGCTCTATTGTGCTCCCCACTTGGTGAATTATTTTGGGGTTTTTGATGGGCCTTTTTGTAATACCTTCTTAATACATTTTGTAGATTTGATAATATACTTCATCATTGGTAAAGGTTCCCCTTTATGATTTGGCCATTTGCACAATCTTTCTCTTCTGATCCCATATCTAGGGTAAATTGACTTTAATAGGGGATTTAGGGTTTTAGAATCTTTTCATGAATGAGAATGTATGAAGGCCAGTGTGTCCCTTGTGTTATGATCTATCCTTAGCTTAGCCATGATTCTAAGGCTTTCAGTACCTTCACTTCTTATCTTACACATTGGATTAGGGGCCATAGGTGTGCTCCTTTGGCCAGGGCCTTGGGTAACACCTGGGGTGTTACAATAATGCATAAAATAATTTATACAAAAATATTCTTGTTTATAATAATGTGCTTGATAACATAAGAAAAGATCAACATCAAATTTCATACATATCTATTTTAAAATATTAAATTTGTCCTAACAATTTGGTTATCCACTTTCATCCCCTACTCCAAGTTGGGTTATGATGATCATCTTCTCATATTTCTCTACTATACCCATTGCAGTAACTAGTCTATTGTATCTTCTAGGTGGGCATGTGTGATTACCTTTGAAACTTGCTATCTACCAACTATTAGTATTTGAGTGGGTTGACAATAGACATATCCACTCACAAGTAGCCCACTAAGACTTTATTTGCTCACACCATATCATGTTCAATTCACAAACTTAATTACATTTTTTCAATCAATGCATATTTGATGATGGATTCTTGATTATTTTTGTCACCACTAAATTTCGTGCCGAGGGAAAACTTAGGAACTGGATTCTTCTTGCTAAATCTCAAGTAGTTGTTCACCATAGTAAACACCTCATCATCAATGCCCATGTCATCATGTGATCCCTCATCATCACTATTTTCAACATAAGGAGTTACATGTCTATAAGGAAAAATGGACCCCGGGCCATTTGGCTAAATGAGTTTTGGTGTTTGATGATTAACACAACCTGTGAACTAATGTGTTTGCTAGTGTTTATGTTTATAGTTCACAGGATGCGAAAAGGATTGGACTAAGACACTGAGGATGCACACCTCAAATGAAGACATAAAAAGAGCTTAGAAGTCCAAGACTCAAGACCAAAGGAGCCCAAGAATAAAATACAGAAGACCTAGAAGATGGGTTGTCAGCTGGCGCACCGGTGGCACACAGTTGGCTCACCGGTGGCGCACAGTTGGCGCACCAGTGGCACACAGTTGGCTCAATGGTGGCACACAGTTGGCGCACTGGTGGCACACAGTTGGCTCACCAGTGGCACACAGTTGGCGCACAGGACAGCCAACAGAGTTTTCTGAGAGAAGGCACCGGACTGTCCGGTGTGCACCGGACAGTCACTATTCACTGTCCGGTGCACCTAACGGCTAGCTCAGAACTAGTCGTTGGCTGCACACCGGTGGCACACAGTTGGCTCACCGGTGGCACACAGTTGGCTCACCGTTGGCACACAGTTGGTGCACCGGACTGTCCGGTGTGTCAGAACTAGCCGTTGGCTGCACAGCGTTGGCACACTGTTGACGCACCGTTGGCGCACCATTGGCTCACCGTTGGCGCACCGTTGGCTGACAGGACTGTCCGGTGTGCCACCCTTACAACAGTCTGCTTTCCAACGGCTAGTTGAGTTGGGGCCTATATATACTTCATCCAATCAACCATTTGAAGGTGTGGGAGCCCAAGCAACATACCAAGGCATATTGTAGACATTTCCAAGTGCTCAAACACCCAAGTGCTTAATAGAATCACTCGGTGATTAGCGTAGGTGCTTTGCGAAGTGCTTAGGTTAGTTAGACCGCATTAGCGCTTGCTCTTGGTGAATCCTAGTTAGTTGAGTGAGTTTAGACAAACCACACAACCCCTCGGCTCTTGCGTGGGCCGTTGAAATTGTATCGAGTGGGGCGAGAGTCTTGCGAGACTGTGACAACCGTGTTTGTGTCACGGCCGCCACCGTGTACCGGAGGGAACGAGGCCCGCGGCGTTTCGGCCGGAAGCTCGATAGTGGAGACGGAGGGGAGCGTCCGAGAGGAGCCGGAAGCGGAGCACCACTTGCGCGTGGAGAAGGCCCGTGGCTCTCTACGGAGTTACTCGACCGAGGTGCTTGGCCCTCGCATGGGCTTCCCTTTGCGTAGGGGCACCAACGAGGATTAGTCGGGACTTTGCGTGGTTCCGGATACCTCGGTAAAAATACCGGCGTCATCCACGAGAGTTTGCTTCTCTACTTTTCTCTTTAAGTTTCCGCATTTATATTAAGCATTTAAGTTTCAATCTTGTATACATACTTATTTAGTGTAGATTGAAACTTAGCCATTGCGGTAGAGATAGCAACACTTAGACAAAACCTAGTTTGCACTTCCTAGTTTGATTATTTGCATAGGTTTTGCTCTAGGGATTTAATTGTGGCCTAGTTTAGTTAAAGTTTTAGAAGTCCTAATTCACCCCCCCCCTCTTAGGCGTCACCCGTTTCCTACAAGTGGTATCAGAGGCCGGTTTGGCTCATTTGAAACACTTTAGCTTCACCGCTAAAAGAGCCGACGCTTTTTGGAGGAAGGGATGGATACCCATAGGCCACCACACTTCGACGGCACTAACTTCCCATATTATAGTGCTAGAATGGCTTGTTACCTAGAGGCCGTTGATCTAGGTGTTTGGAGAGTCACTCGTGACGGGATGAAACCCCTCAAGAATCCCGAGAAACCCACCACGAGTGAGGAAAAAGAAATTCATTTAAATGCTAGAGCCAAAAATTGCTTGTATGAATCTCTTAGCATGGATATTTTTAATCAAGTATTTACCTTAAAAACTGCTAATGAGATTTGGCTAAAATTGCATGAGCTCCATGACGGCACATCCAATGTCCGTGAGCAAAAACATTGCCTTGTCTTAAATGAGTATAATTCTTTTGCTATGAAAGATGATGAGCTTGTTAGAGACATGTATTCTCGTTTGAATCTAATTATCAATGAGCTCAATTCGATTGGCATTAATAAGCTAGGTGATGCGGACATTGTGAGGAAGATTATCTCCCTGCTACCACAACAAAGATATGGGAGCATCATCACCATCTTTCACAACATGGAGGACTTGAGCAACATGACCCCGACCATTGTGATTGGGAAAATCGCGGCTTTTGAGATGTCGCGAAAAATGAGTCGGGGAGAGGAGCCAACATCCTCAAGACCATATGCTTTTGCATGTGATGATAGGAAGGGCAAAAAGAAGGCTCCCACTCCAAGTTCCTCAAGCGAAGAAGAGGAAGAAGAAGAAAGTGATGATGATGAAGATAATCAGCCATGCACATCATCCTCCGAGGACGAAGAAACAATCCGACGCGTCGGAAAGGTAATGAGGATGATCCGCAAGATTAATCTAATGGGTGTGCCCCTGCAGGTCGAGGATCTTCTCTTTAACATTGACAGGAAAAAGCAAAGGAAGAGAGGATGCTTCGCATGTGGGGAGAAGGGCCACTTCAGGGACAACTGTCCAAATATGGCCAAACCCAAAAAGGAGAGGAGCAAAGGCAAGGCGCTAACAAGTGTTAGAACTTGGGATGATTCTTCAAGTGAAGATGAACCTCCAAGGACGCGTAGCCACCGGTCCTCATCACGCTCATCACGGTCATCACACAAATGCCTTATGGCAAGAGGTAACCAAAGCATTCCATCCTCTAGTGATGAAAGTAGTAGTGATGATGAAGGTGAGGGAAAGCCCTCTGTAGATGAGCTTGCGGAAGCCGTAGAATTTTTCCAGGATGTTTGCACTAAGCAAAAAGCTCAACTTAAAACTTTGAAAAATAAGTTGATTAGCTCCCAAAATGATTATAAAGGTTTGCTAGAAAAATTTGAAACTTTTGCAAACTTAAATAGTGAGCTGTCAACTAAAATTGAGCTATTAGAATCTAGTGCTCCATCCACTGCTACCGATAGCCCTATTAAAAAGAATGAAAAACTTAAGGCTAAGTTAGCTAGCTCCCAAGAAGCTATTGAAAATTTGCTAGAGAAAATGGAAATTCTTAGCATACACAATAATGAGCTAACTACTAAGCTAGAAAACATTGGTAGCACCCCAGCAGCATCTTTAGTTGAAATACCTGAAATAATTAAGAAAGATGCTTCTACTTCCTGCTTTGATTTAATTGATGATTCTAACTCCTGCAACCAAGTCGTTGTTGAGAATATTGTTGTAGAGAAATGTTCGGATGAGGTTGCAAAGGAAAATGAACAATTAAAGTAAGAAGTGGCTCGCCTTGGAAAGGCTTTGTATGACAAGAAAGGCAAAGCCAAACAAATCCGACCTCCACAGGGTAACACCACTGCGGGAGTGAACAAGCCTGTAGAGGGAGAAACTGTGATTTGTAGGCTATGCCACATGGAAGGCCACAAGTCTTTCCAATGCAAGGTGATGACCGGGGATAATCAAAGGCAAAAGCTCCAGCAAAAGCCATCAAGCAAAATCTCCAGCACCTACATCAAAAAGGTGAACAAAAAGGATGCTACACCATATTTGATCAAGAAGAAAAAGAATGGAAAGGTGATAGCAATCAAGGCCAACAAGCAAGGCAACAAAGGAAAGGGGGCCAAACGCATCTGGGTGCCAAAGGAAATAATTTCAACCATGAAAAGCACCAAGAAGGTTTGGATCCCAAAAGGGAAGTGAGTGGACCGAAGGTCTGCGGGAAATTTGGAGACTTGGCAAAGTTGGGATGTATATCATGGGATACATCATATTGGATCAAGTTTATTGCCAAGTGGGTTAGTGAAAATTTTGGACCCAAATTTCCCACCCATGGCTAAGGTAACTAGATTTATTGTATCTCTTGTTTTTAGATATGCGTATCTATTTACCTTGTATCTAGTTTACCTTTCTTGCCTAGTATTACATTTGTTATTTACATTTGTTTTAAATTATGCATACTAGGTGAATCATATGGTAGGATTGCTTGTTTTAAATTCATACACTTAAGCAAACCTACATGGCTTAAAATATTTATTTAAGCACGACACATAGCTTCTATATCACTCCATTGTAAATGATGCATCAATTGAAAATTTTGATTTCTACAAGTTGTATCATTTAACTTATATGTGCCAAAGTTCGGATTATAGATAATTTGCCCCTCTTGATATCAAATCAAAGTGCATGTCTCCAACAAGTATTCAAAACTTGTATGCACATCTTCAGGGGGAGGTTACTCTATAATCTAATACTTTGAGACTAACACCTTTTCAAGTCTATTTCATGTGATAGTCTCATTGTAAGGAAAATGAGGTCCCCGGAGAAAGACAACAATCTTCCACTGCAAAATCTCCAAGAACTCTCAAGTCTCTCAAGCTCGCCATTGAATTTCAATCGGTATCTTTTGAGACTACATCTAGTATCATTTACATGTCTTCTCCAATATTTGATTAGACTATATTTCATATCATATACTTCCATGTTGCTAAAAATGCATAAGTGGTTAACTCATATTCTGTTACCTATGCATAAGGGAAGTTAGTCTTTTCAAATCATGTCTTGTACCTCTAATTTTCACATGCTTTTTCCTAAGATCTCTATCAGGGGGAGCTTTTCTTCATCTCTAAAGGGGGAGAAAAACTCTTTCTAAAGGAGAATACTCATTTAGGGGGAGTAATCTTTTGAGGACAAGCTTTTATTTACTTCCTACATGCTTTTAATGTCTTCCTTTTCGGTGGTTGATGCCAAAGGGGGAGAAGTTTAGGGACCAAACCAATGAAAACTATATCAAACAGCAAACACCACAAACTTAAAATTTTATATCTACAAATGGTATTTCAAGTGGTTTTGGTTGTTTGGTCCTAAAATAGGAAGTAAGTGAATTATGGAGTTAGGGGAGGCTTAAGTCCATAATATCACTAAGTGGGGATAAAACATGCATCCTAGCAAGTAGATTGCATATTTTCATTCAAAAGTTTGTTATATTTGCTTGCTTTGGTTGTGTTGTCATCAATCACCAAAAAGGGGGAGATTGTAAGGAAAAATGGACCCCGGGCCATTTGGCTAAATGAGTTTTGGTGTTTGATGATTAACACAACCTGTGAACTAATGTGTTTGCTAGTGTTTATGTTTATAGTTCACAGGATGCGAAAAGGATTGGACTAAGACACTGAGGATGCACACCTCAAATGAAGACATAAAAAGAGCTTAGAAGTCCAAGACTCAAGACCAAAGGAGCCCAAGAATAAAATACAGAAGACCTAGAAGATGGGTTGTCAGCTGGCGCACTGGTGGCACACAGTTGGCTCACCGGTGGCGCACAGTTGGCGCACCGGTGGCACACAGTTGGCTCACTGGTGGCACACAGTTGGCGCACCGGTGGCACACAGTTGGCTCACCGGTGGCACACAGTTGGCGCACAGGACAGCCAACAGAGTTTTCTGAGAGAAGGCACCGGACTGTCCGGTGTGCACGGGACAGTCACTATTCACTGTTCGGTGCACCTAACGGCTAGCTCAGAACTAGCCGTTGGCTGCACACCGGTGGCACACAGTTGGCTCACCGGTGGCACACAGTTGGCTCACCGTTGGCACACAGTTGGTGCACCGGACTGTCCGGTGTGTCAGAACTAGTCGTTGGCTGCACAGCGTTGGCACACTGTTGGCGCACCGTTGGCGCACCGTTGGCTCACCGTTGGCGCACTGTTGGCACACAGTTGGCGCACCGTTGGCTGACAGGACTGTCTGGTGTGCCACCCTTACAACAGTCTGCTTTCCAACGGCTAGTTGAGTTGGGGCCTATATATACTTCATCCAATCAACCATTTGAAGGTGTGGGAGCCCAAGCAACATACCAAGGCATATTGTAGACATTTCCAAGTGCTCAAACACCCAAGTGCTTAATAGAATCACTCGGTGATTAGCGTAGGTGCTTTGCGAAGTGCTTAGGTTAGTTAGACCGCATTAGCGCTTGCTCTAGGTGAATCCTAGTTAGTTGAGTGAGTTTAGACAAACCACACAACCCCTCGGCTCTTGCGTGGGCCGTTGAAATTGTATCGAGTGGGGCGAGAGTCTTGCGAGACTGTGACAATCGTGTTTGTGTCACGGCCGCCACCGTGTACCGGAGGGAACGAGGCCCGAGGCGTTTCGGCCGGAAGCTCGATAGTGGAGACGGCGGGGAGCGTCCGAGAGGAGCCGGAAACGGAGCACCACTTGCGCGTGGAGAAGGCCCGTGGCTCTCTACGGAGTTACTCGACCGAGGTGCTTGGCCCTCGCGTGGGCTTCCCTTTGCGTAGGGGCACCAACGAGGATTAGTCGGGACCTTGCGTGGTTCCGGATACCTCGGTAAAAATACCGGCGTCATCCACGAGAGTTTGCTTCTCTACTTTTCTCTTTAAGTTTCAGCATTTATATTAAGCATTTAAGTTTCAATCTTGTATACATACTTATTTAGTGTAGATTGAAACTTAGCCATTGCGGTAGAGATAGCAACACTTAGACAAAACCTAGTTTGCACTTTCTAGTTTGATTATTTGCATAGGTTTTGCTCTAGGGATTTAATTGTGGCCTAGTTTAGTTAAAGTTTTAGAAGTCCTAATTCACCCCCCCCCCCCCCTCTTAGGCGTCACCCGTTTCCTACAATGTCCATTACCCTTTATGTTGGAAACCCTAATTGCATTCCATAGAGGACAAGGGTACATATATAGGGAACCCTAATGGGACAGCTAACATGAGTCCTAAGGCCCAGAGGGTCCTAGGAGAGCCCAATAAGGACTAGTACAGAAACACTCTAACACCCCTTGTAGTTGAAACTCTAGCCACTGCAGATTTTAAGACTGGACCGAAACTCTGCAAACACCATCATCGGAAGCCCCTTGGTGAAGATGACATCGGGTAACTGGGAGGTGGTCAGGATGTGAAGTACTCGAACATCTCTAAAGGCGACCCACTCGCGGACAAAGTGAACATCGATCTCGACATGCTTCATGCGCTAGTGTTGGACAGGGTTGGTGGAGAGGTTGACGGTGCTGACATTGTCATAGAAGACCAGGGTGCTCTTTGCCAATGGACTATGAGCTCCTGGAGCAGCTAATAGAGCTAGGCCACCTCAGCCGCGCCATTGGCCACGGCGTGGTACTCGGCCTCGGCGCTGGAGCGGGAGACGACCGGTTGTCGCTTCGACGACCAGGAGACGAGGCTATCCCCCGGGAACATGGCATAGCTCGAGGTGGACCAGCGCGTGTCTGGACAGCCTGCCTAGTCAGCATCGGTGTAGACGTGAAGCTCCATGGTTGAGGACCGGCGTAGTAGGAGCCCAAAGTCAAGGGTGCCACACATGTACCATAGGATCCGCTTCATCGCGGTGAGGTGCGGCTCCTGAGGGTTGTGCATGTGGAGGCACACCTGCTGGATGGTGTAGGCGATGTCGGGCCTAGTGAAGGTGAGGTACTACAGTGCCCTGGTAAGGCTCTGGTAGCTAGTCGGATCGGTGACCGGGGGCCATCGGTGGAGACCTTGCACTATGTGTAGCGAGACAACAGGGCCACACGTGGCTATGTGGGAGACGCTGGGGCCGCATGAGGTTACGCATTGGGATGCCGAGGCCGCACATGGCTGTGTGGGGGAGGGCGGCGCCGTCGAGGCTATGCGAGGCGACACAAGGGACGTTGAGGCCGCACGTGGCTGTGCGGGGAGGGCGGCGCTGTCGGTGCGGCACGGAAGACGTACCTGCAGGGAAGGCGGCACGACAACGAGGGACACAGAGTTGTGCTCGAGGAACAAGTCGAGCTCTGTGAGAGAGGCAACAAAAGAAGAAGAAGAAGAGGAGAAGGGAAATCCGACTCGTCGAAGACGGCGTGAAGAGAGATGAGGACTCTGTGGGAGGTGAGGTTGAGACATCGATACCCCTTATGGTCGGGGGAATATCCGAGGAAGACACAACAAGTGGAGCAGGGCACTAACTTCTGAGGAGCAGTGGAGGCGAGATTAGGGTAGCAAGCGCACCAGTAGACACGAAGGTGATCATATGAGGGGTGGATGCCGAAAAGAGCGAAGTAGTGAGTGGGTTGGGCAACCGCCTTGGTGGGAAGATGGTTGAGGAGGTAGGTGGCAATGGTGAGGGCCTCAGCCTAGTAGTGAGCAGGAAGGAAAACCTAAAAAAGCACAGAGCGCATGACATTGTTCACCGTGCGAATCATGGGGAGACGTGTAGGGGCACGACATCAGGAGCTGGACGCCGCGAGAGAGGAAGAAGTCAAGAGACGCATTGTTATAGAACTCACGCCCGTTGTTACACTAGACACTCCAGATGGTGCGACCGAACTGAGTGGATGAAAGGGAAATGGTCTCAACCATCTCCTATAATCGATTTTGGTGTTTGACGACCATCACTAAACTTATAGACTAACTAGTTTGCCTAGTTGGTCTTTTCTTAGGTGCATAAAGTTCATGTACATCTATAAGGAAAATGGACCCTTAGGCCATTTCTCTAAATATGGGGCGAGTAATACTTGCACTAGCCTACGGTACACCGGACTGTCCGGTGCCAACGCTAGCGCGCCCGACGAACAGGTCGCTCTAGGGAAAAACTCAGCGATCTGCTGCTATAATTCATTGGACTATCCAATGAGCCTACAGCTAATGGTCAACTTCGCCAACGGTCAACTGCCACCGGGTCAGAAATGGTCAGAAGTCAGAAATAGTCAGTGACTATCAGGTCGCACCGGACTGTCTGATGTGCCACCGGACTGTCCGATGCGCCATAGGGGTAGGCGGATCCAACGATCGACTGCTATAGGCGCCAACGATAGAGTGACATGGCAAGCACCAGACAATGAACAATGTTGTGTCCGGTGTGCACTGGACTGTCCGGTGCGCCCATCAACAGAAAGCTGCTGCTTTCTATCCAATGACTATAATTGAGGTGGGGGCTATAAATACAACCCCAACCACCTCCATTCAGCAGACCCAAGCATTTAATACATCCCCATTCAATACAAGAGCAAGGAATTCATTCCAAGACACATTCAAAGCTTCCAATCCTCTCCAAGTGCCACAATTAAGACAAGTGATCAATAGTGATTAGTGACTTGAGAGAGTGTGATTCGTGTTTCATTTGTTGCTCTTGTTGCTTGGCATTTTAATCGTGCTTTTTTCATCTCCTTCTAAACTCTCTAAGTGACTTGTAAAGCTAGCAACAGACATCTAAGTGTGTGGTGATCCTTATGGGGTCTTTGTGATCCTTGAGATTAAGAAGAAGCACTCAATCGATCAAGGTGATCGATTGAGAGAGGGAAAGGGTTGAAAAATACCAGGCCTTTGTGGCCTCTTCAATGGGGAGTAGGTTCATTGGAACCGAACCTCGGGAAGTAAATCGCTGTGTTCATTTGTGTTGATCATTACTCTACGATTTGATTTTCTCTCTCCCTCTCTCTATGTTCTCTTGCTCACAATCTTTTGAGTTAGCTCCCAAAGTCATCCGCATTGATTGAGCAACTCATAGCAAGAACTCTCTTCCGCACTCCGCATTCATTATAATTTGTTTCTAATCCTAACCCCGGGTGAAGTTCATGTTCAAAGTTTATAATTTATAGGTTTCGCCTATTCACCCCCTCTAGGCAACTTTCAATTGGTATCAAAGGCAGGTACTTCATTAGAGTCTAACAACTCGAAGTGATGTCGGGAGAACACACCAAAAAAGAGTTGATAACAGGGGAAAAGCCTGGATCTTCGGGGAAGAAAAATGAAGGCAAGACTCCATCAAAGGGGACCGGCGACAAGCACAAGCAAGAAAAGTATGAATCTGTCGGCTCCATCAACTCACACAAGAAGGACGACAAGAAGAAAAAGAAGATGAGGAAGGTGGTCTACTACGAGACCTACTCTTCCACGCCCTCAACCTCCGGCGCCGAGTCAACATCTTCAAAATGCCAAGAGCGTAAGAAGTATAGTAAGATCCCTCTTTGCTATCCTCGAATTTCTAAATGTGCTCCTTTACTTCTTTCTGTTCCCTTAGGCAAACCACCATACATTGATGGTGAAGATTATTGTATGTGGAGTGATAAAATGAGGCACCATTTAACCTCACTCCACGAAAGCATTTGGGATATTGTTGAGTTTGGAGCACAGGCACCACAAGTGGGCAATGAGGGATACGACTTCGATGAGGCCTCCCAAGTGAGGCACTTCAACTCCCAAGCCACCTCCATACTCCTGGTTTCCTTGTGTAGAGAGGAGTACAACAAGGTGCAAGGGTTAAAAAGTTCCAAAGAAATTTGGGACGTCCTTAAGACGGTGCATGAAGGGGACGAAGTGACCAAGAATTCCAAGCACAAAATGATCGAAGGAGAACTCCGTCGGTTCATCCTCAACAAAGGAGAAGAGCCACAAGCCATGTTCAACCGGCTCAAGGCAATGGAGAACCAAGTCCGCAACCTCGGGAGCACCAAGTGGGATGACCATGAAATGGTCAAGGTTATTCTAAGATCTCTTGTTTTTCGTAACCCCACTCAACTGCAATTAATTCGTGAGAATCCTTGGTATAAGAAAATGTCTCCCGAGGAGGTGATTGGCAAGTTTGTGAGCTTTGAACTTATGGTCAAAGACTCCAAACACATTGTCAACTTGCACAAGAGGCCACCTCCACACCTGAGGTGCAACCTGTTGCATTCAAGGCAACAGAAAAAAAGAAGAAAGATCCTACACCAACAATTAGGCTCCCAATTGATGCTTTCAAACTTGACAACGATGAGATGGCTCTTATTATTAGGAGCTTCCAGCAAATCCTCGAGCAAAGTAAGGGAAGGACTACAAACCCCACTCCAAGAGGGTTTGCTACCGGTGTGGTAAGTTCGTTCACTTTATTGCTAAATGTCCATATACAAGTGATAGTGACAGGGACAACAACAAGAAAGGGAAGAAGAAGATAGAGAAGAAGAAATACTACAACAAGAAGAAGGGTGGCGAGGCGCACATAGGATGGGAATGAGACTCCGATGAGAGCTCCACCGACTCCTCCTCCCACGAGGACGCCACCAACATCACCATCAACAAAGGTCTTCTCTTCCCCAACGTTGGCCACAAATGTCTCATGGCCAAGGATAGCAAAAAGAAGAAGGTACATTCTAGAGACACCCCCAAATACACTACTTCTGATGATGAGGGTAGCTCTAGTGAAAAGGATGATGATTTGTCTTCTCTTTTTGCAAACCTTACCATAGAACAAAAGGAGAAAATTAATGAATTAATAAAAACCATTAACGAGAAGGATGAAATCTTGGAATGCCAAGAAGACTTGCTCGTTAAGGAAAACAAAAAATTTGTTAAGCTAAAAGATGTTTTTGCTCTTGAAGTTGAAAAATGCAAAAACTTGACTAAAGAGCTAAATACATGCTATGATTCAATTTCTTGTCTTAGAATTGAAAATGTTAGTTTAATTGCTAAGATTGAGGAATTAAATGCTTGCAAAGTTCCTACATCTACCATTGAGCATGTTACTATTTGCACTAGATGTAGAGATATTGATGTTAATGCTATGAATGGTCACCTTGCTATGATTAAAGAACAAAATGATCACATAGCTAAGTTGAATGCTAAAATTGCCGAGCATGATCTTGAAAATGAAAAATTAAATTTGCTCGTAGTATGCTTTATAATGGGAGATGCCCTGGCATTAAGGATGGGGTTGGCTTCCAACCTAGGAGCCAAAGCAACATCAAACTTAATGCCCATAGAAACAAGATTTCTAACTTTGCTAAGGGCAAGGCTCCCATGGTTCAAGATAGAGAAGGTTACATTTTACATCCTAAAAACTATCCTGAGAATAAGATTAGAAGAATTCATGCTAAGAAATCTCATCATGTTGCTCATCATGCTTATATTTATAGAAATGAGGCTTCTAGTTCTAGGCATACAACTCATGTTAAGATGCCTAAGAAAAAGATTGTTAATGCTTCAAATGAATATAGTATTTCATTTACAACCTTAGATGCATCATTTGTTCTTACTAACAAATCAGGCAAAGTAGTTGCCAAATATGTTGGGGGCAAACACAAGAGTCCAAAGACTTGTGTTTGGGTACCCAAGGTGCTTGTTTCTAATGTGAAAGGACCATGATCGTTTGGGTACCTAAGAACAAGGCCTAAATTTGTGTTGTAGGTTTATGCATCTGGCGGAACAAGTTGGATAATTGATAGCGGGTGCACAAACCACATGACAGGGGAGAAAAGAATGTTCTCCTCATATGAGAAAAATGATTATCCCCAAAGAACAATCACATTTGGGGATGGAAATCAAGGTTTGTTCAAAGGATTGGGTAAAATTGCTATATCTCCTGACCATTCCATTTCTAATGTTTTTCTTGTAGAATCTCTAGGTTACAACTTGCTTTCTGTTTCTCAATTATGCAAAATGGGCTACAACTGTTTATTTACTGACGTTATTGTTGCCGTCTTTAGAAGAAATGATGATTCACTAGCTTTTAAGGGAGTGTTAGATGGTCAGCTCTATTTAGTTGATTTCACTAATAACAATGCTAAACTAGACACTTGCTTAATTGCTAAGACTAACATGGGTTGGCTCTGGCATTGCCGACTTGCTCATGTTGGGATGAAGAATCTTCACAAACTTCTAAAGGGGAACACATTTTAGGACTAACCAATGTTCATTTTGAGAAAGACAGGATTTGTAGTGCATGTCAAGCAGGGAAGCAGGTTGGAGTTCATCATCCACACAAGAACATCATGACGACCGAGAGACCGCTTGAACTCCTCCACATGGATCTATTCGGCCTGATTGCTTACATAAGCATCGGCGGTCATAAGTATTGTCTTGTAATTGTGGATGACTATTCTCTCTTCACTTGGGTGTTCTTTTTGAAGGAAAAAATCACAAACCCAAGAGACCTTAAAGAAATTCTTGAGACGGGCTCAAAATGAGTTCGGATTAAGAATCAGGAAGATTAGAAGCGACAATGGAACGGAGTTCAAGAACTCTCAAATTGAAGGATTTCTTGAGGAGGAGGGCATCAAGCATGAGTTCTCTTCTCCCTACACACCTCAACAAAATGGTGTTGTGGAGGGAAATAATAGAACTCTTTTGGATATGGCAAGGACCATTCTTGAATAATACAAGACATCGGATCGGTTTTGGGTAGAGGCGATTAACACCGCTTGCTACTCCATCAACCGACTCTACCTTCACCGAATCCTCAATAAAACATCATATGAACTCCTCACCGGTAAAAAGCCCAATGTTTCTTTTTTTGAGTTTTTGGGAGCAAGTGCTTTATTCATGTTAAAAGAGGTAGAAATTCAAAATTTGCTCCTAAAATAGTAGAAGGCTTTTTACTTGGTTATGACTCAAACATAAGGGCATATAGAGTCTTCAACAAGTCCACTGGATTATTTGACATTGTGTTTGATGAGACTAATGGCTCTCAAGTAGAGCAAGTTGATCTTGATGAGTTAGAAGATGAAGAGGCTCCGTGCATCGCGCTAAGGTACATGTCCATTGGAGATGTGTGTCCACAAGAACCTGAAGAGCCTTAACAAGCACAAGATCAACCATCATCTTCCATACAAGAATCTCCACCAACTCAAGATGAGGAACTAGCTCAAGAACAAGAGGGTTAAGATCAAGACGATGAGCCACCTCAAGAAGGCATCGATCAAGGGGGAGATGAAGTTGATCAAGAAAAGGAGGATGAACAAGAGATTCAAGATCAAAGACCACCTCACCCAAGAGTCCATCAAGCAATTCAACGAGATCATCCCATCAACTCCATACTTGGTGACATTCAAAAGGGGATAACCACTCGATCTCGAGTTGCTCATTTTTGTGAACATTACTCTTTTGTGTCTTCTATTGAGCCATACAGGATAGAGGATGCAATTAGAGATCCAAACTGGGTGGTGGCAATGCAAGAAGAACTCAACAACTTCACGAGGAATGAGGTATGACATTTAGTTCCACATCCTAACCAAAATGTTGTAGGTACCAAGTGGGTATTTCGCAACAAACAAGATGAGCATGGTGTGGTGACTAGGAACAAAGCCTGGCTTGTTGCAAAAGGGTATTCACAAGTCAAAGGTTTGGATTTCGATGAAACCTACGCACCCGGAGCTAGGCTTGAGTTATTTCGAATATTACTTGCCTATGCTACATACCATGACTTTAAGTTATATCAAATAGATGTGAAAAGTACCTTCCTCAATGGCCCTATTAAGAAAGAGGTGTATGTTGAGCAACCTCTCGGCTTTGAAGACAGTGAGTATCCTTCACATGTTTATAAGCTCTCAAAGGCGCTTTATCGGCTCAAACAAGCCCCAAGAGCATGGTATGGATGTCTACGAGCATCTCCAACAATGCCTCAAACTAGTGCCTCAAATTGAAATATAGGGCTCTACACAAAAAAAAAACTACTCCAACAGTGCCCTATTTCATAATTTTTTGTCAAAAAACTATAGGGCACCCTCTCAAGTGACTCAAATATACTACACCGTAGTGGACTGCCCTATAATCTAGATTTAGGGCTTTACTGTTGGAGCGGAGTGTTTTGTTGGTGCCCTAAATTCTATAAAATATACTTATTTTTAAATTATAGGGCATTTTTATAGGTCACGTTGTTGGAGATGCTCTAAGAGACTTTCTTATCAATAATGGTTTTAAAGTAGGAAAAGCTAACCCTACTCTCTTCACTAAAACAATTGACAAAGACTTGTTTATATGCCAAATTTATGTTGATGATATTATCTTTGGGTCTACTAACAAGTCATCTTGTGAAGAGTTTAGTAGAATTATGATACCGAAATTTGAGATGTCCATGATGGGGGAGTTGAAGTATTTCCTTGGATTCCAAATCAAGCAACTCCAAGAGGGTACCTTCATTTGCCAAACAAAGTACATTCAATATATTCTCAAGAAGTTTGGAATGAAGAATGTTAAACCCATCAAGACTCCCATGGGAACAAATGGGCATCTCGACCTCAACACAGGAGGTAAGTCTGTAGATCAAAAGGTATACCGATCGATGATAGGATCTCTACTCTATTTATGTGCTTCATGATCGGATATTATGCTTTCAGTATGCATGTGTGCAAGGTTCCAGGCCAACCCTAAGGAAGTCCACCTAAGGGCCGTGAAAAGAATCATGAGATATTTAGTTTACACTCCTAATAAGTTTGGGCTATGGTACCCCAAGGGATCTACCTTTGATCTAATCGGGTATTCTGATGCTGATTATGCCGGATGTAAGATTGATACAAAGAGTACATCAGTGACTTGTCAGTTTCTAGGGAGATTCCTGGTGTCTTGGGCTTCAAAGAAACAAAATTCAGTAGCTCTATCCACCACCGAAGCTGAGTATATTGCTGCAGGATATTGTTGTGCACAATTACTCTGGATGAGGAAAACTCTTAGGGACTATGGCTATAAGTTGAGCAAAGTCCGTCTCTATGAAGCCCAAAATTGGTAGCAAGGAAAATAATAAAATAAATAAATGAATATATTTATAATGGTGTTTTGAGAATTTTTTTAGCATTTGGAATTTATTAGGACCTTTTCATAATCAATTAAGGTAACTAAATTAGTTAAGTAACCAATAAATAGATGCAGAAAGGTTGATCTCTTGCCAATGGTTTTGTAGTAATACATCTTATTGAAAACATAAATTAGACTTCCAATTTTTAAAATAAAAACATAAAAATAGAAAATGAGAAAGGGAATTTTAAATAAAACCATTTATTACTTCCATAAATAAATAAACAAGGAAAAGAATAAATATAATATTGTAAACAGTAGAAGCCATATTCACATTAGTATTAATTTTGGCACTTGGAGATTTGAAATCCAAAATAGGGATTTGAGTTTGAATTGAATGTTTGAATTTTGGAAAGAAATGCAAATCAGAAAATATAAAAGAAAAGGAAATGTGGTTGTCCGTTTTTGGGCCGGATACACACGCCTGGCCCATTCTACACGCGCAAACCAACTCTCGCGGCCCAGCTATGGCGAGGGCGCCGACATGTGGGCCCTAGTGGCTAGCCTCTTACTCTCCCATGTGCGTTTGGTCGAGTTGCTGCCTGTGGGACCCACATGTCAGTCCCTCTGCAACGTCGTGAACCAAATATGGCGCTGACACATGGGCCCGCCCGACCAGTGATTTGCTGCGCGCGTCCGTCGCTGACTGTGGGCCGCCCCGTATGGGGGATCTTCTTCCCCAACGGAATTCTGAGCATGGCGCGGCCGCGCGCATGCTGCGGACCAGCCAAACCCGCCCCTATTGTCCCATAAAAGCACACGGTTGGTGCTTCTCCTTCCATCCCAATTCTAGAAAGCACCTATCCAAACACACCATCGGTTGGGCGGAAGAAGCAAGGTGTTCGTGGAGGAAGCCCCCACGGGGGGAAATCCCTTCTGTGAGATAGTTGGCGCCTAGATTGGGTCGGGACCTTCATCGTGGTATTGCGCTCACGGTGGTGGCAGCCAGGGAGTGCGGGAGCCATTAGGGTGCCCGTAATTTCTCGCCGCCGCTCGGACTTGGCCGTGGATCTATGTGGTGCGTGGACATCTACTCTCTGTTGCCAAACATCTGGTAAGTCCTTCCCCACTCGGTTTGCCTTGGGCTAGTGATCATGTGGGATCAATCTAGGGGCGCATTGTTGTGGTGTCGCGCCAGGGTGGGACTCCGGTGGGCATCGGTCATGCGGACTATGTTCCGCCGTTCGACACAACTGAAGGAAGACGATGACCGCGCCATCATCGATCGTGTAATGGACGGTTCGAGTTGGATCCAGCCATCTGTTGTGGTGGGATGAATCTGAACCATTGATCGCGAAACGTATGGCTGTGATCACGCACGGATTTAAAAGGGGAGGACTGGGGACCGTTAGATCTGCAATGGACGGTAGAGATTAGAAGTTAACGCTTCGATGTGCTGTGTTCTGATCTAGGCCGTCGGATTAGATCAGTGTGGCTCTAGGTGTCTGCGTGTCATGACCCTAGATCCACGATTCTACGGTAGAGATCGCGTACCGGTTGGTAGGCATTGTGCATCTAATCTGGGCCGCTAGTGTTTGATCGGATGGCTAGGAATTGTTCATACCCCTTCGGCCGCGACAAAATTGCAAAAGAGCCCTTACACTTTCCAGAAACCAACCCTCCATCCTCGGTTATAGAGAATTTGTACACCTAAGCCTCTGGAAATTGCAAAATAACCCCTGGCTTCTTCAGAAGTTAGATTTGAGCTCGGTTTAGTATAAATCAATGGCAGAAAATGATTTTTAATATAAAAATAAATCTAGAAACTTATTTAATTTATAGAAAATCCATTTTAACTCCTTTTTAATCCGTTTCAATTGCATTAATTTTGTTTTAACATTGTTTATCAGCTAGTACCTTTGTTTAGCCATGAAAATTGATTTAAAATTATTCACTTGAATTACTCTATTCTAGGTACTAAATAACTCCAGAAATTCATAACTAGAGGACCGTAACTCCGATTTGATCCGTTCAAATTGTGTTAGATTGATAATAATATCATCTGTATAGTATGACACTAACATTTATCACACCCCATACTTTTGTTATTATAAATTTGTCTAGCCTATGTTTAATAGATTAACTCCTCTAATCGAAGTTAACCTATCCATAATTATAGTTTGATTAAAATATGATATCTAGTTAAGTTATAATTAAAATTAAATTTGAATTAATTATTCATAGAATATTCTCTCATATGTGTATACTAATCAATTTATAATACAGTTTAATCACATAGATCTTCCATAAATCATAACTCTTTAACCGTAACTCCGATCTTGGTGGTTCTCGATCCCATGACCTCGTAGCAACGCGTACATTATTATTATGCAGTTTGTACTTATGTTTGGTGTGATGTTAATGTCGTCTATACCATGTTTTTATGTATTGCTACGACTAGCAGTGAGATCACGAGAATCTGAAGAGCAAGTTGGTACCTGGAATCTCAAGTCTCAGGCAAGTTGTGCCCTTGATCACTTTTATTTACCCAATAATGTTCTCTATGATCATTTTATCAAGCATAGGTTTAATTTTGATAGGACCCAATAGGTCACCCTAGTCTGATTATCTTTTTACCTTGTTTACCCCTGAACTATTTGGGTAGTTTTTGCTATTGCTTTATGTGGTTTTGGGTATGGAGATATACATTATTCATGATCACACTTTTATTATCAGTTTGTTATTTACTATTCATGATAAGATCATTATGTTAATTGGAACATGGAGAACCACCCGGGAAAACAGTGCTACCACAAGGGTGGTATGGGACGCCCTTGGCTGACTAATTAGGAAAGCTAGTGGAGGACTACCTTACCCGAAAGGGGCAAGGGCAGTAGGGGAGTGGTCAGTGTAGGGAGGCTCTTGGGTTGGTTTTGCTGCGATGGCGGTCAGGCGAGGGGTCCCTGCAATGGAGCTTCCTAGAAATTGTAGCGGGTTTTCTGAAGCTAGTGGAACTTTGTAAAGGCCTCGTAGTGTTACCCTACCTCGCCTCCTCGGTAGAGGTGTATGGGAAGTCGCGATCCCTTGGCAGATGGGTAACATGACTTGTGGGTAAAGATGCGCAACCTCTACATAGTGTAAATCTGGTATACTAGCCGTGCTCACGGTCATGAGCAACTTGAACACTCACATGATTAATTTACGGAACTAAATTCAATTTGTCATATGCATCACATTGCGGGTGTTGTTATCACTTTTGTTCTACTACTTAATTGGGTTGGTATTTACTTATACTTAGTAACTGCTAATAAAATTTTGACCAACTTTAAACCAATGCTCAGCTTCAACCATCCTCTTTGGTAAGCCTTACACTTCACATGGCCTCCCACCTTTGGCAAGTTCATGCACATTATTCCCCACAACTTGTTGAGAGATGAACGTATGTGAGCTCACTCTTGCTGTCTCACACCCCCCACTGGTCAAACAGGTACCGCAGGATGAGGCGCATGAAGGTTGCTGTGATGAGTTCACGAGAGGTCTAGATCGCCGTCTCCCAGTCAACTTTGGGTTGCTTGATCGTTGTCTCCTTATGATGTAATTATTTAGTTATTTTGTTCAGAACTCCTATTATATAGTAAAGATGTGACATTCGTTTTTGTACCATGATTCATCATATGTGTGAGACTTGGTCGCAGCACACCTGGTGATTATTTCGCGCCCGGGTTTTGGTGCCCCGAAAACCCGTGTGTAACACTCTCCTATGTGGCAATGAGAGTGCAATCCGCATGGCAGATAATCCTGTTAAACACAACCGCACAAAGCACATAGACATTCGGTATCACTTTTTGAGAGATCACCAACAAAGGGGAGATATCGAAATTGCTTATGTTAGCACCCACAACCAGTTAGCCGATATCTTCACCAAGCCCCTAGATGAAAAGACTTTTAGCAAGCTTAGGAATGAACTAAATATCTTAAATTCTTGAAACTTTTATTGAAATCTTGCACACGTTGCTCATTTTTATACCTTTGATCATGTCATATCTTTTTCATTTTGTACAAATGCATATTTCTTATTCTTCTTGTGCCAAAGCTAAGACTAATGTGCTTCCAAGAGTATTTCTATACTTAATTTTGAATTGAAAGGGAAATGGAGTTTTAGGCAAAGTCAAGGATTTTGCTCCATATTTGTCAGTATCCTTTGTCCTACTCATGTTTTTACTTTCATATCTTTCTTGATAAAGACCTCTCGATTTCTCTATTTTTGGCGCTTAATGCCAAAGGGGGAGAAATTAATAGGCCAAAATGTTAACTATATCAAAAGAGTCATACATACTTAGAATCTGCTTTCATTTCAAAGTAACTTATGCACATCTGTCAAAATGCAAACTAGCTACATTTCTATACTTTGTATTTTCTTTGTTTTGTGTTGGCATCAGTCACCAAAAGGGGGAGATTGAAAGGGAAATGGCCTCAACTATCTTCTATAATCGATTTTGGTGTTTGACGACCATCACAAAACTTATGGACTAACTAGTTTGCCTAGTTGATCTTTTCTTAGGTGCATAAAGTTCATATACATCTGTAAGGAAAATGGACCCTTGGGTCGTTTCTCTAAATATGGGGCGAATCAGACTTGCACCAGCCAGCGGTACACCGGACTGTCCGGTGTACACCGGACAGTGTCCGATGCCCAGGCTGGTGCGCCCGACGAACATGCCACCCTTGGGAAAACTCAGCGATCCATGACTATAATTCATCGGACTGTCCGGTGAGCCCACGGCCAACGGTCAACTTCGCCAACGGTCGACTATAACCAGGTCAGAAATGGTCAGTGACGGTCAGGTCGCACCGGACTGTCCGGTGCGCCACAGGGGCAGGTGGATCCAACGGTCAACTGCTACAGGTCCCAACGATTGAGTGACGTGGCAGGCACCGGACTGTCCGGTGCGCCCATCGACATAAAGCTGCTGCTTTATGTCCAATGGCTATAATCGAGGTGGGGGCTATAAATACAATCCCAACCACCTCCATTCAGCACACCCAAGAATTCAATACATCCACATTAAATACAAGAGCAAGGAATTCATTCCAAGACACATTCAAAGCTTCCAATCCTCTCCAAGTGCCACAATTAAGACAATTGATCAATAGTGATTAGTGACTTGAGAGAGTGTGATTCGAGTTTCATTTGTTGCTCTTGTTGCTTGTTTTTTAATTGTACTTTCTTCATCTCCTTCTAAACTCTCTAAGTGATCTGTAAAGCTAGCAAGAGAAACCTAAGTGTGTGGTGATCCTTACGTGGTCTTTGTGATCCTTGAGATTAAGAAGAAGCCCTCAATCGATCTAGCTGATCGATTGAGAGAGGGAAAGGGTTGAAAAAGACCCGGCCTTCGTGGCCTCCTCAACAGGGAGTAGGTTCATTGGAACCAAACATCGAGAAACAAATCGCCGTGTTCATTTGTGTTGATTATTACTCTACGATTTGATTCTCTCTCTCTCTCTCTCCCTCTCTCTAAGTTCTCTTGCTCACAATCTTTTGAGTTAGCTCCCAAAGTCATCCGCATTGATTGAGCAACTCATAGAAAGAAGAACTCTCTTCCACACTCCTCATTCACTATAATTTGTTTCTAATCCTAACCCTGGGTAAAGTTCGTGTTCAAAGTTTATAATTTACAGGTTTCGCCTATTCACCCCTCTCTAGGCGACTTTCAGTGGATACCTAAGCGAAGAAGTGAGAAAGGGTGGGATAAGTGTCCGACTTCTGTCGTAAATGAAAAGTCCACAAATAATGCGAGAAGTCATCGAGAATGAGTCCTAATGGGCCAGCTAACATGAGTCCTAAGGCCCAGAAGTTCCCGAGAGAGCATAATAAGGACTAGTACATAAACACTCTAACACTTTATGATAGTGCAATCACATATTTGGTTTTTAGGACCCTCTGCTGACACAACATCCGGCTGTGCAGACTCCTCATATTTAAATTTCTTCTTGATCTGCTTAAACGTCTTAATAATATCAGTTGCTCCTTGTCTTCTCTTGAGGACTCATCATCACTAGGAACAAATCCATCGTCCTTAGGAGTTCATACCTAAATTGGCAGCAAGACGTTGGGCAACAACAGTATTAAGCCGGCCATGAACATAGCTAGGACTGTAGAATGTCCTCATAGCCTTAATGTCATTCTGAACTTTTTCACTATGTTGTCTAATGGCTAATTAGCCTAAACCTAAGTCCATGTCAGCATCTTTAACAACATCATTGTCAACCTTCAATCCATCATTCCCTTTTTAGAGCTATCCTCGGTCCCTTCCTCCATCTCGACCTCATAGTCACTCTTTTCACCTTATGAATCCTCGTCATCTAAATTTCATACTTGAACCCTCCACATATGTGTCATCTATGCAATCTTCACGTGTGTACTTCATGATGTCCATGAAGGCCTTGTCATCCACTACTGCTCATAGGCTATTTTTAAGCTCCATTCCAGGAAATGACTAGTGTAGTAGTGTACCCTTCCCTACAATGGAGTGGTCCTTCAAGTGTTCAACAAATTCATATAATGAAATCTTGCTTCGTCAATGTAAGATAATGTCTCACTACCCTAACAGTATTGCAGCTTTTTCCTCCTTGTATGAACTCCAACTGGAGTGAAACCTAAATTGCATAGTACCCAAAACATCCATAGTAAACTATGGAGGAGCATGTCAAATAAACGCAACTAGGGAATGGATCCCCAAAAATTAAAGTCATGGAAACATACTAATAAACAAATGCTTTAATCTAATCCCTAAAATTTAACGACTCGTTAATCGAATCACAACAAATAAACTTCTTCGCATGAAACCATAACCTTATTAACATCAATTGAATCCCTAATTAAACTACACATCCCAAGAAACTTGACTCTCCAACCAAACACACCCTTACATTCCGTGTTTGGCAAACAGAACATAGCCGCTTCATGTTTTGTTTGGTTGAAGAGTAGAATAGAGCGGAGCCGCTCCGTTCTCTCTTTGGTTGGAGTGTTATATGAGTGTAGAAGGTAGGAGAGGGAGGAGAGTGCTCCTGTCCGAGAGAGCGCTCGCATTCGGTCGTTTTTGTAGAGCGGGAGCATTCTAACTATTTATGGTAAATTTTCTTATGGAGATTACATGAGTCATTCAACTCTTCTTTTATTGTAAACCAAACATCAAAAAAAGGGAATAGAGCCACTCTATTCTTCTCCACTCCTGAACCAAACACACTATTAAAGTGTCTAGTTTTAGGAGATTTTTGAATGCACTACAGTTAATAGTTA
This sequence comes from Zea mays, assembly GCF_902167145.1. Taxonomy (NCBI): domain Eukaryota; kingdom Viridiplantae; phylum Streptophyta; class Magnoliopsida; order Poales; family Poaceae; genus Zea; species Zea mays. The sequence continues at coordinate 70,151,504 of NC_050104.1, read as the reverse complement.
GCAGCTAAAATTAGCTAGAAACATCCAAACACTCTAGCTAATAGTTCAGTTGTTAGATATTTTTTTAGTAAATTAGTAAATAGTTAATAACTAACTATTTATTAGCTAACTAATTTCGCTAGCAATTTTTTAACTAACTAACTATTAGCTCTAATGCATTCAAATATCCTTTTATAGTCTCGGACGTCGAAAATAGAATGACCGGACTAGTTTAAGGTTGTAAAATGGACTTCTTCCTGTTATTAATATTTCGAGAAGTATATATTACCACCGTCGCCGACGTCCGTATCGGACTCGTCTACATCTGTATTTATAGTCATAACAGAGATAAGTACATCTGCATATGTGTCTGTCAGACGCCATTCTTGAGTCGCTTGGGCCCTCATCTGGCTTAGAAGATACCAATAAGAAACCACCAATTTGAGCTGGACATTGTTCAACCTTGTAGTATGTTCGTAATGGCATATTCTGCTCCCATTTGGTGCTAATCATGACCATCGTGCAGCAACACGTGGAGAATATTTATTCTCTTACGAGTAAACTGAATAACTTGAATAAGATTATATATGACCATGTATAATAAAGTAGGAATGTTTTTTTTCGATGCCTGTTTATCTGGAGATCAATTTACAGGACTAATATATAATTGATCGAATCTAGTCGAAAATTGAGATCCCACACGACTATCATATCTTGCAAAGGACCGATGCTATTTGATGTACCTACCTATATAGCCAATATCTGTGAGTGCATGTGGTTGCTTCCTTGTCCCCATAGCAAGTGCCAAGTGGGCATGACATCTGGGCATGGAATCTCTCGTTGTCCACAAAATCTGTGGCACTAGACGGTTTGGCATTATTATTGGCTTTGGAGCATCTTCAAAAGTTATTTTACTACCTAGATTCTTATTTCAGAGCCAAAATAGCTTCGTCTCTCCACCCTCTAATAACTTCCCTGTATCTATATGCACTTGGCCTTTTATGTTTCTAGCGAATAAATAGAGAATGACAATATTTAAATAAAATTCGGCCGAAGAAATGAACTATTCAGGTTCAACACTACAGGAAATCTAGGAACTTTCGGTGGCTTTAATAACTTTCGGTGGCCTATTCAGTAGCACCAGAAAATTGATTTATTTTCAGTAACTCATAACAGGCCACCAAAAAAATCTGTTAATTTCCACGGCGTGTCAACCATCGAAAATAAGTTAATTTTTAGCGGTCACTTGCGCCGGAAAGAACATATTTATTTTTAGCGGTCCATTGTCACCAACTGAAAAATAACTTATTGTTAGTAGCCTAGTGTCAACAGTTAAAAATAAAGGGCTTATTTTTTACAATCACGTCAGCCGTCGAAAATAAGCCTTATAAAGGCGTTTGCCCACGCCTACGCCTTCGCCCGCGTCCGCCACTGCTCGCTCCCTCTCTCTCTCTCTCTCTCTCGTCGTTACTCACCACCCTGGTCACCATTGCACCCACACCGCCCTGCTCTATTAAGGTATCACACCCAGTTTTAGAAGGTGAACCGAATGTGAATCATTTACGTGCTAGGATCAAAATCACGCATACAACGATTACACAAATATCATATTATTGCACAATGCTCAAATATAAAGAGTATTGAATGGTATTACTATCGGTGTTCTAAAAAAATCACCAGGCTAGTGTATCTGAGTACTTCGTGCGTCTGGTGCGAATGGTGAGCGAGGGAGACACAAGATTTTTATATTGGTTTGGCTCGAATGTCCCTATGTTAAGTCGGGTATCTCGTATACCCTACACTCGATTTGCAATGGGGAAAATTACAAAATGAGTCGAGGGAGGGCTGGATACCCAAGCCTCTGGCTAAGAAAGTTTGTGGTGTTAGGTGCTTCGTGGACTACAAGTGCATGCAATTGTTGTGCTCTTGTTGCCCGTGCCCTAGACTAGGACTCTCCTCTTCCTTGTATAGGTCAAGAAGATGCAATCTTATGAGGTCAGGCATTATCATATGCTTCATGTCCTTCGATGTTCTTGCTGACGGGTGAACTCCGATAGATGACTCTTCCTTCTTCTAAGGTTCTATGGCAACACTACAACCATCGTTAGGTGTCGTCTTATCTCACATCTGGTTTACCTGTCATTCTTTGTTGACTTTTTGACGATGGAGTGGTTGGTCTGGTTCTAGTGCTCGTGTTGTGATAGGCAACACCTTTGTTCAGGCATATCTCCTTTTGTACTAGAGTATGATCCACACATACTCATTTTCAAAATGGTCTCTAGTACAACTTTGAAGGCTCTAGACTAGGGAACTTGGGTGTGGCCCATTCCAACCACAGGATCAGGCAAAGCGAACCTTTTTGGAGGGTGCTTTTACGTCTTGACCCCTCGAGAGACTCAAGGTTCGGTGAAGCGAGGAGTGGATCTGTTCTAGGATTACCCTAGTCTATTCTATACATATGATATTCGATCTCAACAGTAGCCCCCGAGCCTTTGGTGGAGCCCAAGTGCTCCCCAGAGGTTCTTCTACTATCGAGGACGTGCGACAAACTTGGTGAGTCTATCCCCTGAGTCTCTGAGGAAACCATGGATTTGCTTGTAGGGTCTTCGGTCATAAGCGTTCTCTGCGGTCACGCTTTTGATCTTGATTTGTGATGGTGACCCTTGAGCCTCCGCTCATCGTAGAGGGTTAGTCAGGAGGTTGTTTTGCCTTTGTAACATCATCTCATCTGTGTCTCTTTTGCTTAGAGATAGCTTGGTTGGACCACGCCTCTATTTTGCCTTGATGGTACAAAGTGAGGAGTCTGGTGAGCTACAAATGAGTTTGCTCGAGTGATGCCCTAGCCCCTTTTGGAGTGGTCTGATGGATCAACTAGTCACTAGCCATAAAAAAATCCTAACTTGTTCCCATATAGTTCTTGGAATCGTTCAATTGATCGCAAGAACTTTAGTGCTTTTATTTAGGGAAATAACCATGGGTCCAAAGTCAGGACTCAAACACTAGTCGGGATGCCCCTCGACCTTGTTGGGGCATTTTTAGTTTGATCCATACCATCCCTCACTCAACTACTTTGCCCCCAGGTAGATGTTGGACCCTTCGATAGGACATCCTTTGAACCCTAGGGCTACTAATGGGTCATAGGGGCATGAACAGTCCCATATCTCTTCTTATCTGGTTAGCCCTTGACCCTATAAGTGGGGAGCCTTTTGGCCCATTCTTTTGGGGAACGGTCGGTCATTAGGTCTTGCCGCATCTCCATTGCCCTAGTACATTTTTAAAGGAAAAGAGGCACTTTCAAACATAATAGTTTGGGCGATGGGGCCTAAGACTCCTTCATATGGGTAAAAGCGACACATCTGCTCGATGCTCCACATGTTGAAGAAAACTTGCATGTCGACCATCTAGAGGTTGTAAATACTTATCCTGAGTATTTCTGTGATGATATAGGGTCCGTCCCATGTGAGTGACAGTTTGTGATAGTATTTGTTGCTTTGGATGAGTCATACCACCATTTCCCCTACATTGAAGGCATGTCCTCGTACTCGCCGGTCGTGGTACTACCTTAGCACCTGTTAAGGGCTGTATTGCCGAATGTCCTCAAAAAATGTATACTCAATCATTTTAGAGCATGTTTCAAGTCTCCCGAAACACTGATAGAGGTAAACCTTCATTTGGAACCTTCCTCTAAGGAGGTGCATAAATAATCATGAAGTAGACATGTTTTGGATTAGTAGCAAAGCTTCGCAGTGATGAACGAAGGAGATGCCTTCGTCTAAGCAACACCGATGTTGAAGCAGGAATGAACAAGAAGGGAAGCGTGCTCAACACGTCTACAAAGGGAAATGACAGCTTTACCCCTATAGGGTTTGTAGTACAAGTTTATAGGAACTTAGGTTACGAATGTAATTTCATACGAGGATGTACTGCGAACCACCACTATAAATAGAGGTACAGTGCCATGCACTCAGACACCTTTTTTCCTCGGAAAGACAAAGCCGAGGCTAGATTTCCTGCAACTACGAAATTGTATCTTCTTCATCTTCATACTTCTACTTCTTCACATGAAGGTATATTTGTGAATATATGTGATATAGAAGAAGTAATAAAATGACGCAATAGTATTTGCTATAATCTTCCTAAAAACTTTTTCTTTGTTATAGAGTCACATTATTTTCATAATCTTCTTATTATAATCTGCCTTCTAGTAGATTAAAAGGATGAAGGTCTCCTACTTTTAATCATGTTGCCCGGTTTTGGTCCCCCCTCAGGTGACCAATATTGGCGCCCACCTCCGGCAAACTCATGTCCACAAGTCCTTCTTCGTCATGCCTCCGAAGAAGACAATGGGTGATGGTTCTTTTCTTGCTCCCATAGACTACAACCAGACTGACAAAGCATTGTCCTTTGAAGCACGAAAGGGCAAAAATAGAACCACATAGCTCCCACCTTAATATGATCTTGATGTGGAGATCCAGAATCTCGAAGCTATAAAATAGCAGGTCAAGAAAACAGGGGAAAATAGGCTTTGGGTTACTGAGCTATAGCAACAAATAGATGAAGCATATGAGAAATTGCGCCACATGACACATCAAGATGAGTTACCAAAGCACACACACCATCAGAGGGGTTTTCACCATGAAGACATGAATAAATTTTTCATGATCCAAAAAGCCACCATATGCTCATATGGAGGCAACTCAACAGTCATGGCAAATTCATTTGTCAAGGCAGTCAAGGATGTGGCACAAACATGGTACGATTCGCTTCGGCTAGGGTCCATCTCATCATGGTAGAAACTCAAGGACATCCTTCATACCAGCTTTCAAGGATTCTAGACAAAGCCCATAATTGCGCAAGCTTTGTTCCTGTGTGCACAAGAACAAGATGAGTATTGCCAAGCTTATGTTCGAAGATTCCTTCGGCTATGGGCTCAGGAACCAAGCATGCAAGATGACATTATAATTGAAGCAATGATCAAGTGACTTCATTTAGGCCTAACCATTCAGTACTTAGCAAGGAAGCCTCCTCATTCCTTGGAGAAGCTGATACAAAAGGTGGATGAATACATTAGGGCAGAAAACAATTTTCGACAATGAATCATGGAGCACAGAGGTATATGGAAGTTGCTAGGGCCTCCAGAGGAAGATTCCATCAAAGGCACATCTAAAGCATTCACAACCAAAATCAAAATGAAGACAATCCTAGCCAGACTCAAGGGCAACATCGCCAATCCCAAGAATCAGGGACACAACAACAATCTTCATAGAGCAATTTCCACCCACCAACCTCAAGAGGAGGAAGATGTGGTCGAATCTTTGGAGGAAGATTTAACGCACAACCAAGAAAGCTCTATTGTTTTTGTGGATAAAATAAAGGCCACATTACGAAGACTTGCCTCATAACCATACAAAAATAGAAATAACTCGCAACTGTTATTCAAACAACACAACTGAATGAAGTCATCAATACATCTTCATATCAAGAATATTGACCTTCTATGACGTTTTGATGGTATCATAAGCGTCACAGAAGGTGCATAATTAAAGGTCTTCTGTGACGAAACATAAAAAATTATGACGTTCCTAAGGAGGAATATTCTTAGGAACGTCATTATTTATTATGTTTCGTCACAGAAGACCTTTAATTACGCACCTTCTATGACGCTTATGATACCAACAAAACGTCATAGAAGGTCAATATATGGTGAATAATATGAAGAGTTGAAGCCACAACCTTCGGGCTCAATGACCTCAACTAGTCTTTCATCCAGTCATTGGGCACCTCCTTCATCATTTATTTTGGGTCCCCTCCATATGAAAAAGTGCATGTAGGCCACCCTTAGTTATCAATACAAGACATGTACAAAATGACAGAAGGGAACCATTCGAAACCCGCATAGTAAACATCATGGTTCTAGAAGCCAAGCACATACACTAGGACCTGAGGGGCTAGACTGTAGAAGCTAAGCCTATTATAGAAACATAGAAAAATCTTTTGTTTCTTGCACTTTCTTATTGCTCCTTCATGTTATAACTAACTATAATGGCAAATCTCCCCTTCGAACATGTAAATGTAACTATGAAGTCCTTCAAGCGGGCGGCGGAGTCAGAAAAAATCACCCAGTAATGGTGATAAAAGGCTCCAAAGACCATCGTATGAAGACTGAGCCAGATCCCGAAAACCTTCATATGGAGGTATGTTCATTTATATTTATTACAATGCATCTTTGTAATCGTACATTTTGCAATAATTGCATCATGTGCATCATACCAGCAATCATTCATCATTGCACAATCTTACAAAAAAGTACGAATATTCCAGAATCGATCATGAATGCATTCGGATGATGGCAAGATCAAGTGTTGGCTATCCGTAGCCAAAAAAACTCGAGGCCTTTTTAGTCAAAGACAGTACTCTAAGTTTTAAAGCTGTAGTTAATCGTCATAACATATAGGTGTTTTGAAGTGTTTTTGCCTCAGTTATTTTACTTTAAACGAAACATAACATCCTATTTGTTATGGGTGAAAAGAAGGGAATGTGTTTATCACCTTCAGCCGAAAAGATCTCGATTTTGATTTCACACATCACAAAGGCACAACACATGAATGAAAAGCAAAGCCTTTTATTACACCAATCACATGTACAATTTTTTTTAAATAATTCATTTGTCTTCTTTTAAGACTTTCTCAACAACTTCATTGTAAATTTGCTGGACAACTTTGTCGACCGTCATTCACACTTGTTGGAGAAGAGCCAATGATTCCTTCACTTAGTCATCTTCATTAGGTTTGTATTCTTCAATTATTTTCTGAGCAAGAGCACCTTTTTGAGAAAAACTAGTAAGTACACTTATATACCAAGTACAAAAGCTTCGACTAAAAGTCTAAAGTTATTACCTTTGAGTAGTTTTCTTCTTTGAGTTTTTCGGGTTGCTTTTGCCAATTTTTCATCTTTTGTGACCACTAAAAAAAGAGGGGGCACATGTAAATAATCAAGATAACAAATCAATGAAGCCAAATAGAAATACCTACTCTGCATTTTTCTTAACTACTTCATTTGATAGATTCTTCCCCTCACATTCCAAAAATCGGTGAAGAATTTCATCCCTAGCCTTGAAGCTTCGGCTGAGGGTTTCTTGACGTCATCTAGGGAAACCTTAAAGTCAGGCTAGCTATAGCAGATTTTACCTAGTTGCAGTCAACCTTCTACATCATCAAAGCTATGCTTTGGGCGCATATCCATGCGCAGTAGTCTTCCCTTGTTGATAGGACCTCTCTGAAGGCTTGTACTTCTCCATCAATCCATTTTACAACCCAGTGGTGTTGCCATATATGTAGTCCTTTTCATTCGATCTATCCCCAACTGAAGCAAAGGTGCTCTTCAACCTTTCATAACACAGGGTAGCGATGGAGAAGCACTCCTCTTTGGAGCTCCGAAGCTCTTTGACAATCCCTTGGAGCCGGTCTTTCTCACCATCAGCAATCTCTCTTTTACATTTTCCAACACATAGTTTTTAGATACATCTACAAGTTCCACATTTAATTTAGATGGTTCTGCTTTATGTAAATAAGTGTCCTTTATCATCAAGCTCGAGCTCTTCGATGCGCTTCAAATGCCGAAGGTTTTCAGCTTCGAGCTATGAAATTTTGTTACCCTTAAGCTTATCATTCGCCAACACCCTGTCCCTTTATTACATAGTTTTCTGATTTTCATCATGGCTTTCAATAAGATCATGAGATAGGGTGTTGAGCAAGTCCAACTGCTCTTCTGTCTTGTGCCGAAGGTCGATGACTTCAGAGCGCAGGTTGTCTATTGCCATTTAGGCGGTAACCTCATCGACATCCTTTTACGCCTTTAAGGCCTTGCTAGGTATAAGTCCCTGCAAAGCGCAAGTGATTATTTACAAATTGTAACACCCAAAATCCTATTTTAGGATTTATAAAAAGGTCTCTTCAAAAAGGTTTAGAATTAAAATATTATTATTAAGAACTTCCTTTCTTAGAAGAGAATGGGTAAATAATAATCATAAATGGTTTAAACTTAGATTTAACTTTTGAAAGTAGACATTAAATTTGGGTCTTAAGACATGAAACAAAGGACAAGATCTTATATAAGTTACAAATTAGCGTAAAGTATCTCTTAAATAGAGATATTTTTAATATAAAATGTTTTCTATTAAAATAAACAAGTAATATTGACTCTGGAGTAAGCTTTTAAAAAGGGGCAAGTAGTATTATTGTTGAAATAAAAGTCTTTGTGTGAGCACAACATATTTGCATCATTTGAATATAAATATATATATATATATATATATATATATATATATATATTGCATTCATGCTTGGGATTTTTGTGCATTAAATTTGAATTCCTAAACCTTCAACTCAGATTTAAATTTGAATTGAAACAAAACAAAATAAAAGAATAAAAAAGGGAAAAGAAAACCAACACTGGGCTGAATTACAAGCTTCCGGTCCATACCTTCTTTCTTCCTTTCCCTAGCCAACCAAACCTGCTTTCTCCTTGCGTGGCTTGACTCCTCTTCTCTCTCTCGCCGATTGGGCCAAATAGGCTGGCCCATAACCATGCCCATCGCGCAACCTACACCAATGGAGCGTGCCGACATGTGGGCCCAAGTGGGATAGCCACACACCCACATGCCAACCATGATTCCTTCACGCGTGTGCTACGTCCCTGCCCGGTGGGACCGACAACTCAGCCAATAAGAACTCACATCTACGCTGCTCTGTGAGGCTGTCACTGGGCCCATGATGTAAGAAACATCCCCTTCCCAGGATTTGGGTCGATCCGGTCTAGTGCTCGCGGATCTCCCCCAACTAATTCCTAACAAATCCACCATGACACCGCGGGTGTATGACTATAAAGTCCAGTCAATGTCCCTCATCCCAGAGCCATCCCCCACACACACGGAGAGCCTCTTCACCAACGACACAAAGAACTGAGGGCAGAGCCGTGAGGAGATGACCGACGACGTCGTTCCCCGTCGATGCCAACAGCCGGGTGCATGAGGTTGCCTAGGGGCTCTTCGCCATGGCGTGGGGAAGGTTACCGTGGCCACACTGTGGACGATATTCCCCTAGGATAGCCCCGATTTCTCATCGGAATTGATGGTCGTCGTAGGCCAACGTCTTACCGTGGGCGGGAGTCTGCACATCGTAAACTCCCTATGATTCACTATGGCCTGAGAATTGTGTAGAACGTCTCGGATCGAGGAGTAGAGCACCAGAGCCAAGGAACGCTGCACGCCGGTGAGACCTCCACCGTCAGTCAAAGGGCACTGCCATGTTGTGTGAGATTTGGGGGGAGAGAATGGGAAGCACTCAGTCATTGATTATGCTAGGAACGTTTGTGATTAGAAGTAGTAGTACCCCTTTGGTGATTGCATCTGAGCCATGGATGTGAGATCGGGCTGGTGAGATGAGATACAACTATAATAAAATCAGGGCGATTGGTTTTCGTTCCTATGGTCTGGGCGCTTACCGGTTCGCGAAGCACCTAGATTTAATCTAGACCATCAGGCGTGGATCTAATGGCCGATGTGTGTCCATACCCCTTCATCGGGTATCTTTGCAAATAAGCCCTTTACTTTAAAAAGAACTAACCCGCCGTCCACCCTAGTTTAGTTTATTTGTAGATGGGTCATTTTTCTTTCTGTTAGGTCATCGTGCTCCTATTAAATTGTACCCGCAGTCCCGTACTCATTGGAATTAGCAAATTAAATATATAAAAGGTATTTTATTATAAAAATAAACCTAGAAGATTAGAAAATCCATAACTTTTTTGTTTTAACTCCGATTTAGTCTGTTCAATTTGCGTTAACTTCATAAAAATATTTCTTGACAGTAATAACACTATTGGTGTCATATCATAGACTTTTATAATTAGAGATTCGTTTAACCTATGTTCTAACCTCTCTAATCAAAGTGAATAAGTCCTTGGTTATAATTTGACTAAAATATGTTTTATAATAAAATTATAACTTACATTAGAGTTTAAATAGTTATTTATTAAGAATATGTTTCTCATATGATTTATATTAATACACATAGAGCATAGTTTTCATAGTTAATCACGTAGATCTTCCAAAGACTATATCTTTTTAACTGTAACCCCGATTTTAGAGATTCTCGAACCTACAATCTCGTAGCGACGCATAGAATATTCCTACATGGTTTGTTCTTAGGCTTTGGTGTAACGTTAGCGTATCCAGTATTTGCTTGATTGTATGTATTGCTACGAGTAGAGGCGAGGTCACGAGGAATCCGAAGACCAACTTCAAAGAAATACCTGGAGTTGGACCAAAAAGGCAAGTTGTTCCCTTGATCACTCTTCTTTACCTAATAATGTTCCTGTTAATCACCATGACATGTGTTTGGGGCCTTCATCTTCCGAAGGTCCTCAAAAACACGACTAACATGTTTTCCAAGTGTAATATACTGTTACAGGAACCTTCGGCTTTGAGATGAAGGTGCGCACGGTATAAAAGAAGCGGTCTGGAAGAAGGATGAATCAGTTCTGAAGCTATGGATGATGAAGCTTCGGCTTAGCGCAAAGACAGCGATGGAGAATGAAACCGACCTAAAGGGGAAAAGACTGCTTAGTCCTCGACAGATTATTCCTTAGTCAATAGAAAATGTCAAGGACTTGGATGTAATTTTACCCAGGCTGCATCCTGTGCTTATAAATAGATGAACAGTAACACCGTACTGTTCACGTTGACTTGAATTCACTTGCACGTCACTCTTGAATTCTTATCTTCTATCAAGCCGAAGGTATAAATGTAACTCAATATCGTTAATGTTTGTTCATGATCATATAATGAGAATATAGATGATCTAATGATTTGATATGAGTATTTATATTATCTATATGTAACACATGTATCTGCTTTTCATTACATATTGAGATGATGAAGGTATGTCCTTCACTACCTTCGTCTGAAGATCATTATATCGTAAGGGAGATAATGCTTCAAAGGACGAAGGTATTTAACCATTAACATTTGTGTTGCCTTGTTCTTAAATCGTAGCATTTGAGAACAAGTGAACAACATTGGTGCCCACCTCCGGTGAACTCATTTGACCACCTTCAACAAGCTGTGACCTTCGTCATGCCGTGAAAGAAGTCTTCAGGGCTAGGGGCTGCACTGCAGCCACTGGACATCAACCAAGACACATTACGTGAAGCTAGGAGCCAAAAAAGGAAGGCTACCAGTCCGACATCTCAGGAGGAGGAGTTGGACCAAGAAATCAGGGACCTCGAAGCCATTCATCAACAGGTTCAGAGGAAAAAGGAAAAGATGCTTCGTCTCGCCGATCTTCAGAAGAAGATTGATGAGGCCGCCGAAGAAATGTGTCATCTCACCCAAGATGACCAAGACCGAAGACCTGAACCCAGAGAGCTTCGTTAAGACAACTCCAATGATGACGAATGGTATGATGATTTTCATCATGGCAATTTTGCTTTTGATGATGCTTCTTCTCTAGCAGCAGAATTGCAGGCTACCCCATGGCCCCCATTATACAAGCCACCCCAGCTCCCTATGTATGATGGACACTCAGACCCGAAGTAGTTTCTAATGAGCTACGAAGCAACCATATCAACACTGCAGTCATGGAGAAATCCTTCGTCATGGCGGTCAAAAATGTCGCACAAACTTGGTACTCTTCTCTCCGGCCAGGGACAATCACGTCATGGCAGAAGCTGAAGGAGATGCTAATCACTAGCTTCCAAGGATTTCAGACAAAGCCAGTCACTACCCAGGCTTTGTTCCAATGCACACAAGACCATGAGGAGTACCTTCAGGCATATGTCCGAAGGTTCCAGCGTTTTAGAGCACTAGCGCCTACAGTGCCCAATGAAATTGTCATTGAGGCCATGATTAAAGGGCTTCGGCCAGGACCTACGGCTCAGTATTTTGCTAGGAAACCCCCACATACCCTAAAGAAGCTTCTTCAAAAGATGGATGAATACATTCGGGTTGATAATGATTTCCGCCAGAGAAGGTAAGAAGCCTATAGGTTTTCTGAAATGACCAGGGGCTTCAAAGGAAGAATTCACCCCAGGCATGGTAGATCAATCCATAACTCTAGCCTAAGTGATGACAGAGGGAGCCAGCCTCAAAGACCACAACACAGCTCCCAATCTTTAGGGCAACAACAAAGTTCTTTTAGGCCACCAGCCCCAAGGGGCAGAGGCAGCAAGGGCTTCGGAGGGAGGTACGGGGATCAGCCTAGAAAGCTCTATTGCTTATTCTGTGGAGAAGACAAGGGCCACACTACAAGAACATGCCAAGTTACAATTCAGAAGCAAAAGGAGATTGCCGAAGCTGAAGCACGACAGAATCAGCCGAAGCGGGTTTTACATACTGCTTCATGCTACTCTCCCTATGTACCAGAGTACGTAGGCAACCAACAACCTTCGGCTTATGTTGCTTCGGCGAGTCATTCTCAAGCTTCCTGGGCCCAGCTCCCATTACCACCACCATTACCACCCACTCATACCCGAAGCCAGCAGCCAGAAGGGCACCAGCATGTTCAACAGTAGCGCGACTTTCGGGAGGAGTCCGAAGCTCCTACAGTCAAAAGCATTGTGCCAGAATCTAAGCATATCTACTGAAGAATATCCTACTCTTGATGTACCTTTATCTTTTATGCCATTTTGATTTTTGTAAGAAAAACAAGTAACGAAGGATTAAATTTCGATTTCATGTAATAATTGAGCCTGCATCAATGAGTAAAGTATGTTTTCTTCACAGACTTCCGAAGCTAAAAAGTCATTCCTAAGGGAGCAGAGTAAATTCCGAAGCTAAAAAAGTCGTTCCTAAGGGAGTAGAGTAAGTTTTCGGCTCAAAAGTCGTTCCTAAGGGGATGCAGAGCCAAAAATTCCACTGAAATAGAAGGTGAAGAAGCTCCAAAGTCGTTCCTAAGGGGCTGCAGAGCTTAAATGCCACCGAAATATAAGGTGAAGAAGCTCAAAAGTCGTTCCTAAGGGGATACATAGCTTAAAGACTCAAAAGTTGTTCCTAAGGGGATGCAGAGTCTTGTGTGTTTCAGTGTGGGCGCGGGTGTGTGAGTTTGACGTCACGCATCATATCATAGCATCATTTCACACAACATTACATCATACATCATATTGCATTAACGACAAAAGGATTGGACACGAAGTAAATTTTCGGCAATACTTTGTTAAATGAAAATATGTTGAGGCACGAAGCAAACTTCGAGAAACGCAATTGTATCAGACTGGCCATAGAAGGGGCATCTTTCTTTACGAAGCATGAAAAGAAGGGAAGGTGTTTTTTCGCCGAAGGCTCAAAAACAGTATGTACGTAAATTTCATGCATCACAAAGAAATATATTAGAACAATTTACATGTCTCATCAATTGTTCAAAACACCAAATGTTACATAGTATCATTACAATAAAGTTTAATTTTCCTTAAGTATGTTCTCTACGGCTTCGTTCAACAGCTTGTCGACGACTTCATCGATAATGGAGTTAGCAATGCTCATTATGTCCAGTGCTTCTTTCATGATCGGATCAGCTAGGGGGTTATATGGCTCGGGCAGCGGTGACAATTCAGCTGTAGTAGGCAAACCGTTAGTTCAAAGCCAGAAAGAGCCGAAGCTAAGATTCAAAAACATTACCTATGCGCCTTTCACGTTCAACAGCTTCTTCGGCTCGTCTAGCTTCTTATCGGGCTTCATGGGTTTCCTTTTCATTTTTCTTTATAATTTCGTTGGCCAATTCCCGTCCATCGTTCACCCAGACATCAGAATAAAATTTTTTGCCCACTAAAGTAGCTTCAGCCGAAGGGTCTTTTGTGTCATCTGTGGAGAAGGCGGCCTCAGCCTGGGCTGCAGTTTAACGTGGTCGCAACCAGCCTTCTCCCGAATTGCCGCAAAACCTCGAGCACCAGAAAAGGCACAAATATCCCCGCGATTGTTTAGGATTTCTTCAAAGGCTTCGGCTTCCCCGCTTATCCAATCAATGACGCCTTCGGGGTCACCTCGAATAAAGTTCTCTTCAGAAGAATAAGCACATACTTTTGCAAAGCTGCTTTTCAATTTTTTTCGTGCAATCCAAGGATTTTTTGAAGCACCTTTCCTTGGATTCGCGAAGCTCCTCAACATTTTTCTTTAGCCTAGTTTTTGACCATTCACTAATTTCTTCACTAGCTTTTGCAAGTGCAAAGTTCTCGTTAGCTTCGGCAAGCTTTTTCTGAAGGTCTTCGACCTCGGCTTTATGATTTCGGCCTGAGCGTTGTATTTCTCTTCATCTTCCTTCACTTTACTCACCAATGAAATTAGAATCTTGTCCTTCTCCAAGGCTTCGTTCCTCAGCTCAATTACCTCTGATCGAAGGTTACCGAGAGCTATAGTGCAGCTTTCGTCTTCTGCATTCTTTTGCGCCCTCGGGTCATTGCTAAGAATTAAGCCCTGCAAGAAAAAAAAGAAAGGATTAGCATGAGAATGAAAGACTTCATTTCCAAGTCCATAAAGTTTAATGTTCACAGCTTCTGTACCTTCATACTGTTGTATGCGAGGTTGTCCGCAAGGTCATCCTTCGACATGGCAGCAAGGCCAGCTTCGAGCTTCGGAAACCCCATACTTTTGGCTATCTCCCGGCAAACGGATATCTCTTTGTTGTCAGGGAGATAGTACAGGAAATCATCTTTGTCCGTGTCGTTGAACACTAAGTCCCCTTCGGATATTTCAGCTCCCGAGCATAGTATTTGGCTTCTAAAATTTCTTCTTCGGATAATCTTTTCCCTGAAGCATGTCGAATAATATAATCAAGATCTTCGGATGGAGCTTCGGGGCAGGAGATTTAGCTTTTTTCGTCACCTCCTGCCCTGCTGCCATGCCGGCATTTGGAGATTCTTGCTCAGCCTTATCCTTAGTCGCGGTAGGCTTCGTCTCAATGGGCACGGAAGGCCCAGCTTCGGCTTCAGCTTGGGTCGTAGCAGCTTCGGCAACTTTCTTCGCAGGGGCAGGATTCAATGCCTTTGTGGTTTCCATAGCAGCGTCTAGCACACTGGCCATTCTCCTCCTCTTGGGAGTTATGGCGGGAGCCTTTGTCACCCTCAACAGTTCTGCCTCTACCGGTGGACTCAGAATTTCTTGCAACATTACTGTTTTTTCCAACTCTGGCTCTTTGGCCGCACCATCTTTGGTTTCGGCTGACCCAACTATAGGCACCTTCGGCACTACAGTCGATCCTTCAGCGCTCCGAATGGCGAGAGCAGCTTGTTCCGCTTCAACAATGGAAGAGGTCCCCTCACCAAATTCAGGCACTACGGTCGTTTCAATATATCGTGGCCGATGGGTCAAAACCTTTATTTTCTTGCCCTTCGGCACAATAGTGATGGTCGAAGCGGCAGTTTTCATCTTTTTTCCTTGCCTTCGCGAGGAGTAGCAGTAATCAGGGTATATGAAACCAATTGCATCGAAAACCCTGTTCAATCTTTTCTTGCCCCGACCCCCGAAGGCTGAGGATAAAACGTCATCTTCGGCTTTGGTATATGCTCCAAGTAACTCGTTGCTAGTAGCCTGAATACATTTTAGCCAGTCGTCATTTGGTTCGTCAAACTGGTCTCTGTATCTGAAGGTATATTTCAAACGAATTAATCCACCTTCACTATACCCAGCAGCGGTCTCCTTCGGCATCTCCCAGTTATCCACAAGTGGCCATACCCTATAGGCTATGTGCTCTTGGATCAAGTCTCTTGTGCCAATGAAAGCACAGACATTGTTGAAAGCCTTTTGTCATGCTTTGGCATCATTTTCAATCGCCACAGTCGGCCTTCGAAGGCCAAAGCGAGACCAGATGGGGCGTTGGATAATCCCATTTATGTCCTCTCTTTTAACCAGATCATTTTTGACATAAAATCATTCCTCCATCTAGGCCCCGGGCCACCTTTTCTGAAATGTTGGAACCGGGTAGCTTGCATTAGAACGAGCAATGAATCCATAACAACCAAAGTTGTTGTGATACTGCTCTTTGCTAGTGGCCTTTGTCTCGTGCAACAATTCGTGCATACTGCAAAAACACTTCGCGATTGGTTCCAGCAATTGGCTTGTCACAGCCCAAACAAACCAAACCCATTCTGATTATAGCTTCGGGAGTAAGTTGATGAAGAAAGATCTGAAATATCTTTAACACTTCAACCAAAATTCTGCTTAATGGGAACCAAAGACCCACCTTCAAAAAGCTTTTGTAGACAACAACCTCATTTTCTTCAGGAGCAGGGGCGGTGTTGTCTCCAACCCTCACAATAGACATATCACGAAAGTATCTTCCCTTCATGGCTTCAATATGACTTTGCTTAATGGTCGACTTTCCGAAGATGGTATGGCTTGGTCGCTAGGGCCGGTCCTCAGAATCTTCATCCCCACTTTCCACATCATAGTCATCACTATCGTCGGAATCTTCAGACAAATCCACCATTATTTCCTTTGTGATCTTCTCTGTATTTGTTTTTGCCATATATTCGTAAAACCCAGCAAGAAAAGGGTCCGCAACTTTCTTCTCCTCATACATCTTCTCCTCCTCGGATATCTTCTTCTCCTCAGACATCTTCTTCTCTTCAGACATGGAACAAGCACTTGTCATTGTCACGAACCTCAAAAATCAAGCGAGAGCTGATACGCAAGAGTTAAAAATTTGAGAAAATAACGCAAGCAACAGAAATGGCGTAGCAAATGCTGTCGCTGTGGGTTTCTATTTATAAGCCTAGTGCATTGCAACTTGGCAGACCCCATTTGTCATTGATTTTCGCTATTCTAGCGAAGGGAAGGTGTTTTTTCGGACCTTCGGCTAAAGGCCTTCGTTCACGTCGCAGTCTGAATTTATTAGATACAAGAACAAATTAATACTACGAGGGGCTACTGTTGGGGGCTTTCGTCTTCCGAAGGTCCTCAAAAACACGACTAACATGTTTTCCAAGTGTAATATACTGTTATAGGAACCTTCGGCTTTGAGATGAAGTTGCGCACGGTATGAAAGGAGCGGTCTGGAAGAAGGATGAATCAGTTCCGAAGCTATGGATGATGAAGCTTCGGCTTAGCGCAAAGACAGTGATGGAGAATGAAACCGACCTAAAGGGGAAAAGACTGCTTAGTCCTCGACAGATTATTCCTTAGTCAATAGAAAATGTCAAGAACTTGGATGTAATTTTACCCAGGATGCGTCCTGTGCTTATAAATAGATGAACAGTAACACCATACTGTTCACGTTGACTTGAATTCTTATCTTCTGCCAAGTCGAAGGTATAAATGTAACTCAATATCGTTAATGTTTGTTCATGATCATATAATGAGAATATAGATGATCTAATGATTTGATATGAGTATTTATATTATCTATATGTAACACATGTATCTGCTTTTCATTATATATTGAGATGATGAAGGTATGTCCTTCACTACCTTTGTCTGAAGATCATTATATCCTAAGGGAGATAATGCTTCGAAGGACGAAGGTCTTTAACCATTAACATTTGTGTTGCCTTGTTCTTAACTCGCAACATTTGAGAACAAGTGAACAACAACTTGCTTAGGTTAATTTGATGGGACCTAATAGGTTGCCCTAGTTTTGTTTACCTCACACCTTGCAAACAAATGAACTATTGGGTAAGTTGCTATTGCTCTACATGATGTTGGGATTAATGTTATATATGATTTATGATCTTGTTCCATTATTATTGTTGGTTTAATTATTGTTCATGATAAGATTATTGTGTTAAATGAAACATGGAGAACCACCCGAGAAAACAGTGCTACCACAAGGCTGGAATGGGACGCCCTTGGCCAAGTAATTAGGAAAGCTAGGGAGAGATTGCCTTACCCGAAAGGGGCAAGCAGAGAGTGTGTCGTTGCAGAGTATAGAGAGGTCCTTAGGTCGGACTGTCTGTAAAGCTTTTTAGACAAGAGATTCCTATGCTTTTTTTTCCTGAATCCGTAGCGAGTTTTCTCGAGCTAGTGGAACTTTGGAAAGGCCTCGTAGTGCTACCTGCATCGCCTCCTCGGTAGAGGTGTATGGGATTCATGACCCCATGGTAGATGGGTATCACAACTTGTGGGTAAAGATGCGCAACCTCTATAGAGTGTAAAACTGGTATATTAGCCGTGCTCACGGTCATAAGCGGCTCGAACACTCACAAGATTAACTTATGGAATTAAACTTAATCCGTCATATGCATTGCATTGTGGGATTTATTATCAATTGTGATCTATTACTTTATTGCGATGGTATATACTTATACTTAGTAACTGCTAATAAAATTTTGACCAACTTGTTAAAAGCAACGCTCAGCCTTAACCACTCTCTTTGGTAAGCCTTACACTTCACATGAGCCCCCACCGTAAGTGAGCTCATGCACATTATTCCCCACAACTTGTTGAGCGATGAATGTATGTGAGCTCACCCTTGTTGTACTCACACCCAGGTCAAGAATAAGTACCGACAAGATGAGGAGCATGAAGGATGTCACGATGAGTTCGTGAGAGGTCTAGGTCATTGTCTCCCAGTCAACTATTGTTACGGAGGATCGTTGTCTTCATATGATGTAATGATTTAGCTATTTTGTACAGAACTCCTATATATAGTAAAGACGTGACATTCGTTTATGTACCATGAGACATCATATGTGTGAGACTTGATCCTAGCACACATTTGATTCGTGCCCGAGTTTGCCCTTAAATCCGGGTCTGACACAAATATTACCACATCCTAAATAGACATAATCGAGAATTGAAACAAAAGTGAAAAATCTTAACTTTAAGCTATTATAAGCAAGACAGTCTGCAAGTTCTCCTTCGTCATTGTAGACATGCCATTTTTGAGCTTCAGAAATCCAACATTGTCCATCATGTAGCAACATATGTCGATCTCTAGATTATCAGAGCAGCAGTAGAGATAATCATCTTCTCCACCGACAAAAATAGTAGCTCATGGCTGGTACCTAAGTTTCTTTGCAAATGTCTGTGCTTTAGAAATTTGTTTTGGAGATAGCTCTTTCCTAGCTAAATGCACGATCATGAAGTGTGCCTCCTTGCATCCTACTTAAGGAATATCTTCCTCTTTCTTCTTCTCAACTTTTGGCTCTTCGACCATCATCTCTCCAGTTTCTTCAACTTTATCACTGGTTTCAGATATGGTGGTAGGTAGAATGGCCAATGTGGTATCAATCTTCTTAGTCGCCTCAATAGTAGGCACATCTTGAGCCCTTGTTACCAGCTCAAATGTCGGCAACGCTCTGGTTTCTTTGACCACCATTAATGTCTTGGTGGTCGCCTCCTCAACTGAGATATCCATTTTCAGAGGAGCACCTTCAGCTTTGAAAATCCTCGTCTTCGAAAGCATTCATCACGGGCACTAAATGCCTCATCGTTGTTTGTGTCGATGAAGAAGACGGAATCAAAGTTTTCTTTGGCTCTCATTACTTCTCAACTAGAGGGATCTCATCGAAGTTAGGCAACTCTTCAACTTCGTCATCATCTTTCTAAAAACACAAGTAAAAGTTGTTTCATAAAACTAACCAAAGCTAAGATTTAATCATAAAAAATGACAATGTCTTTCCATACCCTTGATGTTTCCGAAGTTACTGCAGCTACCTTCGGCTCGATAATGGTAGCCATATCTTTGAAATTGCCTCTCTTCTTGGTAGGCTCATCTTCCTTCACCATAGAAATCCTTTGGCACTTTGTGGTGACCATCTTCTGCTTTTGTTTTCTTTTCTTTCCCCGTCGTTAGCCAGATGGGATAGTCAGGGTACACAAACCCAATCGCATAAAAACACGATTCGACCTTCTTTTCTTCCAAGCCGCAATGTCAACAATCAAGGCTTTGTCTTCTTTCTTAATTAAGTTTCTTAGAATTCCATTGCACTTATCCTCTATGGCGTTCAACCATTCGTCGCAAGGCTCTCCAAATTTATATTCATATTCGTATGTGTACTTCAGCCTCACAAGGCTAGGTTCTGAAGGTTGTCTCCTTCGACTCTAGCATTGTCCATTCTTCTCTAAGTGGCCAGATGTTGAGGGCTAGGTGCTCTTAAACCAGATCCCTTGTACCAATGTAGGTGTAGACACTATTAATGGCAACCATGGCGTCTTGAGCTTTGAAGTTCATGTAGCAAATCAACCTATTAATGCCAAAGCTAGGCTTAACAGACCTCTGGATTATGACTTTGGTGTCATCCTAGCCTTGTAAATCATTCTTCATGTGAAACCACTCCTTCATCCAGGAGTTAGGCCATTTGCTTCTGTATGCCAGCTCTGGAATCTAGGCCTCCTTCTGGTAGGCGAAGTTGTAGCAACCGAAGTTGTTATGAAGGCGCTCCTTCCCTGTGGCCTTTGTATGGTAGTGCAATTCATGGATTTGGCAGAAGCATTCTAGACTCAGCTCTATGTCTTGGCTTCGCATCGCCCAGATAAAACCCCCCAGTCTCATTATTGCATTTGTGGTAAGCTAATGGAGAAAGATGTCAAACTTCTTTAATATAGCCACTACCATCGGGTGTAGTGGGAACTGAAGCCCAGCTTTTAGAAAGCTTTGGAAAAATATCAGTTCATCCTTCTCCGGCAAGGGTATAGTGCCATTCCCCCAAGCCTGAGCAAATTAACATCTCTAATATAATTTGTATTATTCACCACATGGATTGGTCCATCCATGATTGTCGATTTCCCAAAGCATTGCTAGACTTCATCAATTGAACATCCATGATGTCCTCTTCAAGCTGGAAATGCTAACTATCATTATTAGACACCTCCACCAAACTGGCTAAGATGCCTCCCACGTCACCTTCAATGGTTGGAGCAACCACTTCAACCAAAGCATCACTATTAACTTGTGGGACATCTCCTCCCATTTTAGCATCGTCCGAAGCCACCACTAAAGTGAGATCAGTCTTGTCTCCCTCCATCCCTCAACAAACACGAAACCGTTAAAAAGCGGAAAGTTTTGTGCAAATAGGGCAAGGGTTCAAAGCAAGCTTCGGAGGCAGAGAGAATTGTTGGGGGCCTATCTTGCCAAAGGTCCTCAAAATGTCTTACCTTCGGTGTAACCAAATGTGTTTTAGGCGTGTAGAAAAAGATGGAAAAAGATGGCCTTCGACCAATGCAGCATGCAGAGATGATTCGATTGGACACGCAAACGGCGAAGGTGCGAGCCACAAAGGTGCAATATGGCCTCGGCATAGAAACGTCTGCGTACATAAAACGATGAAGGGGAAGAATTCCAAGACTTGTGCAGCAAGATAGAAAGAAGAAAGACAATTATGCCTCTATAATATTTGTAAATCATGTTTGTAATTTCATACGAAGCTGTACAACTTCCCTATAAATAGGTGAACAATGTCAAGCATAAATCCACCCTTTTTGAGGGCCCTAAGCTTCGTTTCCCTTAGCCTTCGAAGTACCTTCGAGCTGCTTCCCATGTAAAGCCGAAGGTATGATTGTATATTTATCTCATAAGCATAAGAATGGAATGAAAATGATAAGGCATATGGGAAGAGTAACACACTTCGCCTTTTATCACATTCTTATACCTTTTTACTTCGTCTACACCCTTCGTTTCTGTCTTCTCCCTTAACTTACCTCTTCAAAAAAGGGACAAAAGTAGGGAGAAGGTTTCAATCTTCTAACTTGTGTTGCCTTGTTTTTGATACCTCATAGTAATCAAAAGCATGTGACCAACATTGATGCCCACCTATGGTGATCTCACGACCACAACAAGCTACACCACAACAAAGAGCATGGCAAGCCATCAAGCTTCATCGTCAATATTGAAAAAGTTTGTGCTTCCCATCACTGGTGTCTCGAGCTTCAAACCCAGTAACAAGAAGCAAAAGAAAGAGGCACAAACAAGGGTGTTGCATGTAGGCATCGAACGACCCTACATGAAGACCATGTGGTCCCATATCTCTATCACTTTTTCTCAAGAAGATCTTTGTCTCAAGGACTACCCACACAGAGATGCCATGGTAATCTCATGTGTCGTAACAGGATTCATGGTGCACATCGTCCTGATTGATACATGCAGTGCAGCATATATCATATTTGTGAAGGCCTTTAAGCAAATGCAGGAGCCAAAAGATAAGATTCAACATTCAGCCTTTCCTCTGTGTTGCTTCGAAGGGAAACAAGTGATGGCTCTTGGAAAGTTGACTATGCCCATCACCTTTAGCTATGTCAACAACACAAGGAGAGAGGAGGTCATGTTTGAGATAGTTTATATCAATTTCTCAAATAATGCAATAATTGGAAGGGGAACTCTCAACATATTCGGAACAGTCTTGCATTCAACTTACCTCTGCATGAAGATACCAAGCAACCATGGAGTTATATCAGTATATGGCCGTCAGGAAGCAGCAAGAAGGGCAGAAGGGACCCTGCAAGAGCCTAAAATCATCTATAACATAGATGAAGCCGAAGCACAAACACAGGAATCAGAGAAACAAGTAAAAGATAAAGCATCTTTAGTAGATCAGCCAAAGCTGGTTCTCCTCTATGAAGATGTTAAAGACCAAATGGTTTTCTTCGGCAATCCATTAACTTTAGAGAAAGAATCCTATCTCAAGAGGTTTTTGTTTCATAACAAGAATTTATTTGCTTGGTCAGCAAATGACTTGTGTGGAGTTGACAAAATCATAATAGAGCATGCTCTAAATGTTGATCCGAACAACAGGCCACAAAAGCAAAAACTTCGCAAGATGTCTTAGGACAAGGCCGAAGGTGCAAAGGTTGAAGTTAAAGTTTTCTCAGTGCTTAAGTCATTAGAGATGTTGCATATCTAGAGTGGTTGGCCAATACTGTAGGACTGATAAGGTGACTAGAGGGGGTGAATTGGAGGCACTAAAAATTCTCATCCTGCGAGTATATGACTTTAATCCCAAAGTTCAACCTGAAAGCCCTCTAGGGACTCAAAGCAGTAGATCAGAGTGTAACACAAACCAGTGTCGTTTGTATGCACCAAAAACCCTAAGAATTGCATACCTAACTTCCTAGAAAATATCAGAGTCAAAAGTACCAGAAACTTAGAACGGTAGTGCCGGCCTTAGGTTTGGCAGTGCCGCGTACACAGGCGGCAGTGTCGGGCAAGCAAAAATGCCCAGAATGATCTCAAATTTGAAAGAACGTTTGCGTGGGGTGAAAGTTCTCTAGTGATGTATGACGCCGAACAAACAAGAAATCAAATCATTTATTAGAAATCTCGAGATGGATGGGGTTTTCTCAAAACAAACTAAACGAGAAATCTACTCGGATCACGAGAAAGAACTACATCGTGTGAGTGTACACAGTGATCTAGTTGTTTCCCTTATTCGATCGAGATGCTGCGTTGCAGTACCTTAAAGAGACTTTGTTTGTACAACTTGCCTCTGACAATTACAAAGGACCTGGAATGACGTATGAGTCACCTAGCCTTGATTCTGTCCGTCGAATGCATGTTGCACGCTAGGTAATCAAGGTATGATGTCCTCCAATCGTCTCGGAGGTTGGGCATGTCGGCTAGGTCAATGTTGACTTCTAGAACATCCACACTGCACGTGCTTGAGGGTCATGTGACTTCAGAGTACCCCCTCGATTTTAAAGTCAGAAGATACCGTTAGTCGAGGGAGCCCCAAGTTCTTTGAGGGCGCCTCACCACTATCCCACTCTAGGAAACCTATAGATGGTTTCATCAGGTCGCTGGTGAAGATCCTAGTTAGGACAGGATCTCTACAAGATGCCATCTTTGGCAGAGCATCCACTACTTTATTGAAGCACCTCAAGATATGATTTAGTTTGAGACAATTAAATTTGTCCTTGACATTGTGCACATATTTGAAATATGCCTCTATTTTTTGTTAAGGAAATTGGACTCCTTCATGACTTGCTATACCACAAGCTAAGAATCACCTCGAATATCAAGTCATCGAATCTTGAGTTCGCTTCTGTAGTCCATTGACAAGCGCCTCATACTGTCACACCCAATTTTAGAAGGTAAACCGAATGCGAACCATGTACGTGCGAGGATCAGAAATTCACGTACACAATGATTACATAATTGGACATCATCACACAATGCTCAAATAATAGCAGAAATAAGTATAACTTTATTACATCATGATGTGCAAAACATCCACAAACTAATTAGCTTCGTAAATCAAAGTGTTGAACGAAACATAGTAAGATAAGGCCTTCACAGGCAGCCAACTGGGGGTTCGCCGCTAGTCTAGATTAGAATTCCTCGATGTCCTGAAACCCTAGAAATCCTCTGCATTTCCTTCATTTTCTCCTGAGCGATGGTTGTAATAGGAACAACTTAGTGTTTGGTGTTTAAGCAAGGGTGAGTACACATCAACGTACTCAGCAAATGTCCCGTTTGGCTGAAGTGGACTAGTTGTATGTGGGGTTAAGCTCAAAGCAGTTGTTTTTAGTTGGTCAGGTATTTATCATTAATAGAAGCCAAGTTTTATCATAAAACCCAAGTTGATATTCTCAAAAGGGAGCACTTCCTTCAAGAGGAAAGTATCAAATAACATAATCATAGCCATCATCATTAAACCATCAACATAAATGAATCCAAAGTATCTCTAATCAAAGAGGACCCCATGGCTGCTCTTAACCGTGAGCATGACTGATATACTAGTTTTTGACACTCTGCATAGGTTACACACTTTACCCACGAGTCGTGATCCCTCTCAAGCCTGGGTTTGCAAGATCCGATCTTCACTACCGAGGTGAATGGCCAGGGATTCACTACGTAGCCTTTACAAATATTCTCCTGGTGTGTAGCTGCCTATTAGGTTTCGCCAGTCGTACAAGCACAATACTCCTCCCTAAGGTGGGTGACTAACAAAACCAAATCAAATGAACCTTAGCAACCACCCTTAGCAGAGCAAGCACTATGCCCCAGCCCCCATTGACGGCACAACGACGAAGCAAACTACACCCCAAGTTCCTCCAATTAATTAGCTAAGGGCGTCCCATTCCACTCTCATGGTTGTACTGTTGTCCCGGGTGGTCTCTCAACAAACAGGTCCTTACGGAGAGGCACTCGATAAACTGCCCGAGCCCCCTAAAATGCCACGAGTTCATAATCATAATCATAATGAATCATAGTATCATAAAGTAATATCATGTTCGTTGATTAGTTTAAAGCACTAGCAAATAGCTTATTATAATAACCCAATCCAAAAAGGTAATCAAGGACAGGATAAATAGAAAGCTAGTCACTCCTTAGGTTAATTATAGTATATGGGACAGTGAATCATAAAGTACATAGGACATAATAGGTTAGAGGACACTTGTCTACACCAACTGTTGCTGCTCAGGGGCTTGTGATATCCTGGCCCCTGGGATGGTGATATCCTGGCCCAAGGCTTAATAGAATTAATAGAGTATCCATACCAACAAGGTGCATCTTCTTTTTTCAGAAGCCTATCTCGAAAGAACCTCCAAGTTAAGCATGCTTGGCTTGGAGCAATTTGGGATAGGTGACCGACCGAGAAGTTTTCTCGGGTGCGCATGAGTGAGGACAAAGTGTGCACAAAAGACTCGTGTTGGTCTGTGGGGACAATATATGATCCTAGAGAGCTGCCAGGAGTAAGTACCGCCGGTCCAGGGATTGGACGGGGTGTTACAGGGCTTCTTCTGCAACTTCCTCGGCCTCCACGGACGGAACGTTATCTAAGCGAGTGCTAATATACATTCAACATTCTTGGAACAAAAATGAAACAGTACACCATACAAGGGAAAACATGTGCAATACAAAACAGCGCACGGACCGATACTACATATGAGAACTAATTAATAGGTAACATGATTAAACTAAACAATTATTTAATAAAGAATAATTCAATGAAAATTAACTACGTTGATGTTGATTTATAAATGCACAAATCAAGTCCTAGATTAGATTTAAAATAAAATGTCGTTCTATTAACCTCCAGTCAAACAAACTTTTAAATAAATTAGATAAAATGTGCAACAGAGAATATTACTTCTAACATGTATACAATTTTAATATGAATCTAACGCAACTTGAACGGAGTGAATCGAATTTAAAACGCAAAAGTTATCACAGTTTTAAATTGAACTAAATTCCTGCTAATGGATTAAAAGACACAACGGCTAAATTACAAAATCACCATCTTCTTCCTCCTCTTCTTATCCTTCCTCTCAACCATGAGAGGGGGAGGGGAGAGGGGGTGGGCTGCGCGCATTGGGGAGGGCCGAGCCGGTCGCGTGGACGCGTCGCGGGGCCGTAGGGCCGGGAGGGGGTGCGAGCGGGCGCGCGGGCCACACCAGCCGCCGCCAACCGTCGCCGAGGAGGGGAGGGGCTGCACGCACGGGGAAAGGCGCGGGGGAGGGCACCGCCTCCGGGGAGGGCTAGGGAATGGAGAGGGGGCCCCTGCAAGAACGGGAAAATGGAGAAACCCTAGGTGCAACAATGTTGGAGGCTCACCGGAGAAGACGAAGTTCGCCGGAGCCAAGCACAAATTCACCGATTTTGGACAAACGATCGGTCGGATCGACGAATTGAAGGCACCGGGGCGAAGCTCTCGATGGGATGAACGCAGTGGTACCGTCGGATTCCGCCGCCGACGCACGGATTGAAAGTAATTGCTCGCTGGAGTTGGAACCGTCCCGAACTTCGGCGAGCAATTCCGGAAGTTTTGGATCAAATTTGAGGATGGTGTTTCGAATTTTGGAAAGGGCTTGACGAGATGATTCCAGACATATACATATTGCTATGGTTTAAGATATTTATTTTTCGTAATTATCCTATTTAAGAAAAAGGATGAAATCGTTTTTAATATCCGAAAAATATCTCGAAGGCTCCAAAATTTCTAGGAAAATTCCTAGACATGATTTGGCACCCAATGAACTCAAAAACATATTTAGAACTTTTGAAAATGTTTTTAAGTACCTCAGATAAATAGATTTTGAATTCAAAAAATAGAAAAAATATTAAGAAAAATATGAAAATTTACGAAAAACTTCTACGAGACATATTGACATGATTCAAACACTTCTTGCAATTGAAAACACTATGCAGCAGCATGAATGCAACAATCATGATACTTATAGAGCTCACGCTAATGTAGAATGAAAATAACTCTCTACTGTTTTGATAAAGGGAAAAGAAAAGTGGATAAAGAAAAAAATAACACCTAAATTTTGAGTTCAAAGCAAAGAAATTTTACACATAATTTGCCACATTGTTGGACATGTCAAAATGGAGGTGGATTGCATACTTCATATGTACCCTGCTTCATCACTAACCCAGAAAAGAACATCATCTAATTCCTGGTCCACCATCACTGGCGGCATCTAAGATTCAGTCCACTCAACAATGAAGTTGACGAGTCCACCTAGGACTTTTTATAGCGGTTTATGGGACATACGATATCCCCTAAATCATAAGCTCGAGTACCCACTTGGTCAACTATCCCGGCTCATTCACTCGTATGTTCACCTTTTCCCACACCTTTTTGTTGGAGTGTCTTCTCTATCCCCTCACCTTCTTGAACGGCAACGAATGTGCGTTGGAAGAAGGTAGCTAGGGAGGGTTAGGCAGGAATGGCAGAGGGAGTGGGGATGGGGGTGCATACAGCTTTGGCAAGCGCAAGTTTGTTCTCGTCCTAGGATTTGGCTGCTTGAGTGGGGAGAGATGTGATTCGGTGTTATGGGACGATGGAGCAAAGGTGAGCTCAGTCCCTGCACAGTACTGGAACAATTTGGGCAAATAATTATCTTTCCTTGTCATTGGTTTTGAGTGGACAATAGTGACATCCTAATCTTTAAACACAACATCGTTGGTAGATCTTCCTAGCATGATAGGGCACTAATCCATGAGCATTCTTTTGTGGTTAAAATTTTGGACGGAACTTTTACATTAATCAATTTCAGCATAAATTAAAATATTGTGAACAAATTAATATAGTGTTTGGAAGATACGTATAGGAGGACAAATGGGATTATTGATGGATACTTGTCTTTGGTTTTCTAGAATCTGGTTAGTAATGTAACTCAGTATTTCTAAAAAACACTAATATATATGTTTTCAATATGGTGGTCACTGAAGAAACGTATACTGACAAGCATATGTTCCTCCTGATTTACATGGATGTTTGATGTTCACTTTTGTCAGAAAGCACATCCAGCTACTATCTTTTCCTCCCATGATCAACATCTTCAGTCTTTTTGTTTACGCACATTGTAGTCTTACAAGCCTCGACACTAGAGATACATGATAGATACTACACATATTTAACGAACCATATTCTACATTACTGTTAACATAAATTATTTTTTTAGTGTATGCATTTGTGCTTCTAGAAAACACTAATATAACTCAGGACTTCTACATTACTGTTAACTGCAATTTATCAATTTGCAAAATGTGGTAGGATCATAGTTTGACTGATATTTTGTTTGATTATGGATAGACTACCTACTCGCAATTCTCTACATATGAGGATTGGGAGCAAGACCTAAAGTAAGTTACTCTGAGGTATATACATTTTAGTCCCATCCGATCAGCTCCACCTTGGCACCTTCATCCTTAATTACATTCCAAACATTTATAAGGTTGATGTTGTTTATTATATTTTTTTAAACTAAGAATACTAGAGAGCTACATGTCCTATTAAAAAGAGGATGGTCATATTGCAAGAACTGTTATTGCCAGAACTTTTATTTTGAAACGAAGTGTGGTCTTATTGCCTGAACCTAATATTTGAGCTCTGAAATACATGTGATTGACTATAGAATTATTTCAAGAACAAACTGTAATATAGTTACCTTTTTCTCCTGAAGTATAATTATCTATATTCGAATGCTCCTTTTTATATGATGATGAATTATTCTACAGTATCTTTATCATACTCTGCAGAATGCTAGAATTTGGTTCTTATATGTAATTTAAGATGCACCACCTTGATTTTACTAGTCTCTACTGTAGTTAATGAAATAGTATCATTAATCAAGCAACTCATTTTATTCCATGTGGTGCTATGCGAATTTTTTATATATGATGATTTGGATCATAGAAATTCATTTAATATTTTGAGATACTTATCTCTTCTGTTCTTTATGTTGACAGGTGAAAATCTGTCTCTGTGTTCTCACAAGGCCTATGACAAAGAGCCTACCACATCTACAGAACTCTTGGTGAAGCATTAGTTTTTTTGAATGATTTTGTAAAGTGGTTACAAACATGCGCAAACCACCATATGATGTGTGGCAAAGTCTATAGGTGTGGTGGATTTGTGTTTATGTGATATGTGAATTTATCATTGTGGGATACTAATTAATTGTGTATGTTTATATGATTATATGTATAAAAAGCTGTGATTTGTGGTGCTTTTGTGTTTATATCTATTCATTGGATCTGTCATTATTGAATGCTAATTAATTGTATATTATTGTTAATAACATCTAACAGTAGTGCAACTTTCTGTTGGTTGCTAAATGTGCCATTTAGCAGCTCATCGTAGGTTGCTAAATGTATAATATAGCAACTCATTGTTGGTCGCTAAATGTATAGCATCAGCAACGGAAGGTCGGTCGCTAAAGCCTTTAGCAATGGCACTTACAACGACCATCCTTATGGGTCGCTAAAGGTTTTTAGCGACCAACCGTAGCTCGCTGAAGGCGCTTTAGCAACCAATTGTAAGTTGCTATAACTGAACTGTGTAGTGGTTGGGACAGGATCTCTACAAGATGTCATCTTTGCCGGAGCATCCTCTACTTTGTTGAAGCACCTCAAGATATGGTTTAGTTTGAGACTATTAAATTTTTCCTTGACCTTTTGCACATCTTTGCAATATGCTTCTATTTTTTAGTTAAGGAAATTGGACTCCTTCATGACTTTCTCTACCAAGCTAAGAATCACCTCGAATATCAAGCCGCATTGTTGGACATGTCGAAATGGAGGTAGATTGCGTACTTCAAACGTACCCCAATTGGGGAGATGACAACTAGTTTGACCCCAGCACCCCGCTTCATCACTAACCCAGAAAAGAACATCATCTAGTATTCCTGGTCCACCATCACTGGCGGCATTTAAGATTCAGTCCACTCAACGATGAAGTCGATGAGTACACCTAGGACTTTATGGCGGTTTGTGGGACATACGATATCCCTTAGACCATAAGCTCGACCCACTTGGCTATCCTCCCGGTTGCATCCTAGTTCTAGATGACTTTGCCAATCGAAAAAGAGGGCACAACTGTCATGGGGTGGGACTTGATGTAGTGATGGAGCTTCTACTTTGCAATTAGGACCATGTAGAGGAGTTTCTGAATCTAGGGGTAGCACGTCTTTGAGTCCAATGGGACCTCCCTGACAAAATATATGGGCACTAAACTTTGAGGACATGGCCTTTCTCTCGGCTTTCGACGTCGAGAGTCACGCTAACCGCCTGCGTGGTGGCAGCAATGTAAAGCAAGATCGACTCATCATAAATTGGTGGAACTAACACCGATGTGTTGGTCATGATTTCTTTGACATTGTCGAGCGCCTCGTGGGACTCTAGTGTCCATATGAATCGTTGAATTTTTTTAGGAGTTGGTAGAGGGGGATCCCCTACTCGCAGAGGCTTGAGATGAATTGAATCAACACTGCTAGGAACATATGATTTGTTGTACCCCTTTCACATTTTGGATGTGTCCCATTGTGTGATGGCCATGATCTTCTTTGGGTTGCCTCGATGCCATGTTTGGAGATGATGAACCCAAGCAACATTCCCCTTGGCATTCCAAAGATGCACTTCTCGAGATCCAGTTTGATTCCATTCACCTAGACTTTCTGAAAGTCAACTCAAGATCGGCTACTAGATCGGTGACTCGAAGTTCTTGACTATGATGTCATCCATGTATACCTCTACGGTTCGCCCAATGAGGTCGCTAAAACATTTGAGCATGCAACATTGGCACATGGCTCCTACATTTTTATTCCAAATGACATCATTGTGTAGCAATACACACCAAACGATGTGATGAACTAGGTGGCGAGTTGGTCAAATTCACTCATGGCGTTCTGGTGATACCCAGAGTACACGTCGAGGAAGTTCAATACTTTGCATCTTGAGGTTGAATACACTACCTAGTCAATGCATAGTAGTGGGAACGAGTCTTTTGGACGTGCCTTGTTCAGGCCTGTGTAATTGACATACATCCTCAATTCCTCATTCTTTTTTGTACAAGAATGGGGTTAAATAGCCAGTCCGGGTGATAGACTTTCTTGATGAATCTGGCCACCAAGACCTTGGTTATCTCCTTGTTGATTAGGTTGGACCTAGGCCTAATCTTCAAGGAATGCTCGACGACTACCCTCGAGATGCCAGGTATGTCACAGGGCCTCCATGCAAATATGTCTTTATTCACACAAAGGAAGTTGATGACTGCGTGTTCCTATTTCTCCAAGAGGGGCACACCACTTTGCCTTCACATCATGGGGCGATCAATACCTCCTTGGTGGCCTCAATGGGTTCAAAAGACCTTGCAGCTTCTTGGAATCAGGGGTGTCCTTGGTGATGCCCTAATGAATCATGATGAACACTTTAGCCACAATGGCTCCTAACATTAGCTTGCAACTCTCAACCATGCATTCAAATGCTTGCCAAAATGAGGAACTAATGGGTTATTACACCATTTGCCTCTGGCATTTTGAGTTTTAGGTATGTGTAGTTTGATATGGCCATGAACTTCTCATAGCTTGGCCATCTCAAAGTGGTATGGTATGATCCCTTAAAGCCAGCTATCTCAAAAGTCAAGGTTTTCATCCAGTAATTGGTGGGGTACCTAAAAGTCATGGGCAGATTGATCTATCTGAGGGGGATGGCTTGCATCCCTAGGATGATGTTGTGGAAGGTGCCCTGGTTAGGCAGATGCACAAGCGATCGATCCCATCGCATCAACCATTTGTACGTACATAATGTTGAGGCCAATGCTTCCATCCATCAGTACCTTGGTCAACTTCTTTGTGTCGACGATTGGGATGACAGCGAATGGGCAGCGGCTAGGCTGAGGGATGCTTGTAGGATGGTTGTTCAGATCAAACATGATGGTCAACTCTAACCACCTGACGTAACGCAAGATGCTGGATCGACCATGTAGACCTCCTATCGGGCAACCTTTTGTCGGCGTTGAGTATCGTTGATGGTTGATCCTCCGAAGATCATTAGGAAACCATTGATCTTCGAGAAACTTCCACCCTTTTCCTCCTCCTCATCTTTGTCCACCATCAGTGCTAGTTTTCTTGGAGGCTTCAGGAGAAGAATTTTTTTCGTTAGTACGCAATCCTTGTAGATGTGTTTTACGCGAAAAGCGTGGTTGAGGCATGGTTGCTCTAGCTTTTTTCTAGGAAGTCTAGAGTTTCCTCATTGGGCTATGTGTCGTTCTTGCACTCCACAATGATGATAAGGTCAACCTCCATCCACTTCTTGTTCTTCTTTCCCATTTGTGGTGGTTGAAGCTGCCTCTGTCAAGAGCCTCCTCCCATTTCCGCTTGCAATTAGAGCGGTCGAAGATCACCTCGATGGCCTCTTTGCTCAAGGCATGGCTCATGGCAAGTTTGAGAAGTTTGTTTATGGTCCTCGAACGCTTCTGTTCGAGCTTGTGGGGTAGGGAATCATAGGTGGTTCCCGAGAGGAACATCCCGATCACGTCGGCATCACCGACGTCAGGTAATTCGTTGCATTGGCGAGAGAAACACTATATGTATTCTTGCATGGTCTCCCTTCAATTTTGTATGAATTTCTATAAATCCCATGGGTTCCCTAGGGCATGTATGTGGCTTGGAAGTTCCCGACAATTATATTTTGAAGGTCCAACTAGTTACGAATCCAATCGGAAGGCAAGTGCTCTAGCCATGCTCTGGCCAAATCTGCCAGAAATAATGGTAGATTGCGAATGATGAATAGGTCATCGTCCACACCAGCAGCCCTACATACGAGCCAAAAGTCTTCTAGCCATATGTCGGGGTCTGTCTCCCTGGAGTATTTTGGCATGTTGACCGGGAGCAACACTACATCTCAGATATGGGAACAAAATACTTTTGGCATTAACATATGGGGCTGGGGCTCTAGTCTGCGTGTCTATAGGGTGGTATCCACACGATCCCTCGACTTCTTTATCTCCATGAGCACCTCACCTCACGTCTAGGTATTTCGCATGTCGTATCATGCCTTGGATCGACCCTACATGGGGACCCTAATGGTTATGTCGTTGGTGCTTGACGTCGGTCGTGACATAGCACCCAACAATTCCCCGATGCGGTCATTCAACGACAGGTGATGGGCTCTCTCTATCATGGGGAGCTCTCCACCTATTGGACATCACATGCTTGAGGAGTGTTCGGACCTCCTCTTGAGACCTCTATTCTTTGGGCTCGGTTGGAGGGGGAGTCCCCATATCAGGGTTGTTTCCACCGACGTTCTGGCTCGCCCACGAAAAAGGTGGACGGGTACGGTCGTCCTCCATGATTCGTTTATGGGCATCTCAAGCATTTGTAATGTCCTTTCCACCGTCATGGTAGTCCCCAAGCTCTTGTTCCACCATAACATGCTCTTGCTCAATCTACCAGTGGGCCTCATCGAGCTCCCTTTCTCATACCTTTAATCAATCTTGGCACAATGAGTACTCTAGGGGAAGCTCCTCTTCATCCTCACGGATGTCCTTGAGGTGACCCTCAGGCATGCCAGCCATGAAGCATTCTCATAGAGGGTATTTGTCTCCCTCACTTGAGCTATCGGCCAATAATATTTGGGACCTGCCCAAGCAGGCATTTAGGGTCAATTTTGACACACAACCTTTAGGTTTGGAAGATTCACCATCCACATTGGAGCTCGAAGGGTAGTTCTCCATGGCATTGCTGAGGAGTTTGACAACGCCTATGAAGTCTTGCAGGAATGGTATCGGGGCATTTCCATTGAGAAATTCTAATGAAAGGGGGTCTCCCCATAGAACTATGTTCATACATTTGTGAGCAAACCGAATGTGGAACACATGTTTTCCTGCATCAGTCAAGAACCTAGGAGTGCATGGAGTCTACACTGCACAAGTCCATCTTGTGATCCCTTAAGCTTTCTCTCATTGATATCCTTAAGTACATCATCATCGAATGTCAGCTACCCATATCCTAGGGAGGAGGCATCAACGCTAATAGGAAAATAGGGTCTGGCGGTCATTTCCACCCTTGCCAGATTCCCCTTAAGGGTAACGACGAAGTGTCACACCCGGTTTTGGAAGGTAAACCGAATGCGAAACATGTACGTGTCAAGATCAGAAACTCACGTACACAGCGATTACATAATTGGACATCATCACACAATGCTCGAATTAAATAACGGAAAGGTACTTTAATTACATTAAGATGTCCAAGACATCCATAGAGTCTATTACATAAACATTGTCTTTAACATAACTATCAAATTGTGGAAATACGGAACGTAGAAGCTAAGCCTACACAGGCAACTGACTGGGGGTTTGCCACTAAGAAAGAACTAGAACTCGTCGTAGTCCTGAAACTCCTCGAAGTCATCCATGTTGCCAGCATCACCTCCTGAGCGTTGAGTACAGTGGGGACAACCTGGGGTGGTGGTGGTTTATAAAGCAAGGGTGAGTACACATCAATGTACTCAGCAAATGTCCCGTTTGGCTAAAGTGGACTAGCTGTATGTGGGGTTGAAGTTAACAGTTGCTTTTAGTTGGTCAAGTATTTATTATTATTAGTAGAGCCAAGTTTTAGTAATAAACCCAGTTATTACCCAGAAGTGCCTCCTCAAAGAGGAAATACCAGAGATCAGATTTCATAACATCATTGTTAACCATCATCATAGAAGTATCCAAAGTTCTTCTAATAAAAGAGGATCCCAAGGCTACTCTTAACCGTGAGCTCGGCTGATATATCAATTTCTAACACTCTGCAGAGGTTGCACACTTTACCCACAAGTTGTGATCCCTTTATGCCTCGGGTTGATCAAACCCTCAAACACTACCAAGGTGAGTCGGCAAGGTTTCACTATGTAGCCTTTACAAAGACTCCCCTGGTGCATAGCTGCTCGTTAGGTTTCGCCAGTCGTACAAACGCAGTACACCTCCCCAAGGTGGGTGACTAACAAAACCAAATCAAATGAACCTGTGCACCCCAACCTTGGCAGAGCGAGCACTACGCCCCGGCCTCCATTGACGGCCCTCCGGCAAAGCCAACTACACCCCCAGGTTTATCTAATTAATCAGCTAAGGGCGTCCCATTCCACCCTCATGGTTGCACTGTTATCCCGGGTGGTCACTCCACGAATAGGTCCTCACGGAGAGGTACTCAGGAAAAAGGCCTGAGCCCCCTAGATTATCATAAGCTCATCAACATAATCAGGATAACAGTATCGTATCATAAATGTTCATATCATGTTCATTGGTTAAAGTTAAGGCAATAGCAAAATGCTAACCATGATAACCCAAAAGGTAAACAAGGATAAGTAATTACAGACTAGTCAATCCTTAGGTTTCATAAAGTAATGCGGAACAGTGAATCATAAAGTATGTAGGACATAATAGGTCAGAGGACACTTGCCTTCACCAGGTTGTTGCTCAGGGAGGTCTCCAACAACACACTCAGGAACCTCGGACTGCTCGTTGTCTAAATAAAGCGAGCATGCAT
This sequence comes from Zea mays, assembly GCF_902167145.1. Classification (NCBI taxonomy): domain Eukaryota; kingdom Viridiplantae; phylum Streptophyta; class Magnoliopsida; order Poales; family Poaceae; genus Zea; species Zea mays. The sequence continues at coordinate 70,115,848 of NC_050104.1, read as the reverse complement.
TCAATACATTTGGAAAGTACAAATGAACATCACACCAAACATGTATAAACATTGGAACACATCTTAAAAAGACACAATACTACATAAGGGATAATGAATTCAAAGTATAACATGAACTATAATATAAATTAACTTCATTTGGAAATAGATTATTATTTCCCTAAGTGTTACTTATAAGTACATAATCATAGTTCAATTTATTTTATTTGTGACCTAATAAATTAGAACAGAGGTGAACTCATGTAATACACATTATTAATCTCACCACCTTAAACATGTTTAAATCCATAAGGTTTTCCTTTTATTTATTTTATTAAATAAATAAATCTACATCTACATTAGTGCATACTTAATCATAGAAATTAGAATGTGCAGACAGTAAATGAAACTATTTTATTTAGACAGAGAATAATTCTATGAACATTTTGCAATTTGAATCACTAAATTTGGAGTTCATATGCAAAAGTTATGAAATAAACAAGTTTGGGAATTCAAAATATGAAATTAGGTCTAATTCTATGAATATTTAAAAGTCCAGGGTTCAATCTGTAAGAATACAGGGCCTGCACGCGAAAATCTGGGACGGCAGGTTGATTTCCAATAAACCGAGGATCTCTTTAATAAAACAGCCACACGAAAGGGGCATCGGGTGAATCTAACCGTCAGATCTAAAACTAACGGCTGAGATTAGATCTGCGGCCGAGGGCGCGCGCGGGGGGACGGGCGTGCACTAACAGGTAGGCCAGGGGCGTCAGCGACAGAGGGGAGGGCGCACTGACCGAGCGGGCCCAGTGCCAGGGAGCTTGGGCGTTGACAAGCGGGCCAGGGTGTCAGGCACGCGTGCGCGAAGCGTTATCCGTGATCTGGGATGTGCGATGAAGATCGGACGGAGGGGATCAGATCGTGGAGGGGTGAACGACTGCGGGCGGTGCTACTCTTCTCCGCGGCGGTGAGGTCTCCGGAGTTGAAGAAGGCGCGAGCTAGGGTGGCTCTGGGGTCACCGGAGTTGGGCAGAGAGGGAGAGAACACCACGGTGAACTCAATGGCGGGGAAGAGGCCACGAATCCGCCTGCAGAGGGGGGAGAACAGCGGAGGGAAGGTCTTGGGCGGGCTGGAGTAATTCTGGTGAGGCATTCCGGTCATGGGGAGGGGGCTTAAGGCGCGCTAATGTTTGGGCTAGCTTCAGCAGAGGCACCTTAGGGACTAACGCCGGGGAACTCGACCGGGGTAAATCGACCGGCCACCGCGCGAGCACGGTGGTCCATCGCGGCCGAGCACCGGCGAAGCCAAAATTGGCCGAGCACAGAGTGCAACAGGAAAAATTGGGCAGGGGACAGGTGTCTCACCTCAGGGCGGAGCTCGGGGAGGCTTAGCGCGGTCTCCGACGAGCTGGATGGTTGGGAACGCGGGCGCGGGTCTCCGGCGGCTGCTGGCGGCGTGGGCAGAGCGTGAGAGAGGGCGGAGCTGCGTGAAATGTGGCGGGGGGGTCGAGTGCGGGGCGCTGGTGGGGCTCTAAGAAGGGAGCTGGGCGCATGTGTGGGCGTTGTGGCCAAGAAATCCGGCGACGTGCGCGAGTGCGCACTCACCGGTCCACGATGGGCGCAGGGAGGGCGGAGCTGACAGGGCAGGCCCACGGCGCAGAGAGATAAAAGGGGATGCACGGGGCAATGGCTCAGCAACTGGCGAACCGGGCCCGCGAGACAGAGAGAGAGAGGGGAACCGCGCGGGTGAAGAAAACTGGCGCCGACAGATCGGCCCCACTAGGCAGCGAGCGAGAGAGGGAGGGCGCGCGGGAGAGAGGGCTGTCGCTGATAGGCGGGGTCCGCATGTCATGCGGTGCGAGCGCACGGCCTGGCTGGGCCGAGCTGGGCTGGTTTGGGCTGCTTTCTCTTTTTCTTTTTCTCTGAATTTTCTAATTCCTTTTCTATTTCTTTTCTATAGGGTTTTCAATTCCAAATTCAAATTAGGTTTCAAATTCAAATAAATTCAAACATGTGCAACACTTCAAAGAATATTTTAAGCTCAGCATGATGCAACATGTCATGACTCATAAATGTTTTGGCAAAAATAAATAATTAAATCCCCCTAACCTTAAGCTATTTCTACTTAAAAGGGAAAAAGGGAGAGAGAATCTAGAGAGAGATAAGACCTAGAGTGAGAGAGAGAAGAGTAATACATGAATTTGGGTGATAATTACAAAGAAATTTTATAACACCAAATTCAGGGTGTTACACGAAGTCAAGAGTGCTAAAACGCATGCTTGTGCCTCGAACTCAACAAACAGGGTGGGTGGCCATTCATGACCATGTGGTGGAACTTATGTTGTGACACCTGAAAGGACCCTCTACTTAGCGTGCCTATTGTAGGTTTTCTAAAAACACCAGCTAGTGATTCTAAGTACTTCGACCATCTAGTGTATATGGTGACCGTGGGAGACAAGATTTTTACACTAGTTTGGTTTGGCCGAATGTCGCTTCGTCTAGTCAAGTATCTCGTATACCCTACCCTCGTTTTACACTGGGGGCAAATTATAAATGGAGTTGAGGGAGGGTTGGATGTCCAAGTCTCAGTCGGTGGTGCGAGGTACTTCGTGGACTACAAGTACAGGCTACTATTGTGCTCGTGTTGCTCATTTCCTAGATTGAGACTCCCCTCTTACTTTTATAGGTCAAGGTAGATGGGAGCCTATTACATGAATCCAATAGGGTCAGGTTTTATCGTACGCTTCATGTCCTTCGATGTTCTTGCTGACGAGTGAACTTCTGTAGTTGACTCTTCCTTCTTCTTTCGGGGTCCTATAGCAACATCTTGGCCACCATTATGTGTTGTCTTCTCTCATGACCGATTTCCTATCATCCTTTGTTAAATTTGTGGCAAGGGAGTGGTTGGTCTGGTGTTAGTGCATGTACCATGATAGGTGACACCTTTGTTCAGGCACATCTCCTCATGTCCTATCATTCAATCACATGTCTGTACTATTGTTGGAACTTGCTCTCCTGGGCAAGTTGATCCAACGGGGGAGTGAAGGCAATGTAAACAGGGTTTTTGCTCGAGATGGCAATAGCTCTGTTAATCTAGCCTCTCAAGGGCACTGTGCAGGGGTATTTATAGGTATCTGAGTGCCCAGCGTCCAGTGTTAAGGACGCATGTGCCCTCAGGCGCCTAGGTTTTCCCCGGAATATTCCCATAAAGCGGGGTTACAGACTGTAATTACAGGGAGACCTTTACAACCTAGGCCCGTAATGCGCAGCGGCCACGCGGGGCCTATTACAATGGGTCGGATCACACATGGGCCTCCATGTTGGATGAGGCCACAAGATGAGACGACCTCGTCACAGGTCTTCGCCCGGCGACGCGTAGGCCGAAGGGTAAATCTGCCAGTCGTCTCGTCTCCGTTGGTGCAGCGAGGTCAGCGAAGGCATCGAGCAAAGGGTGGCGTCTTCGCCTTCGCCCCAACATTTGCCCTCCGAGGGACCAGTTAGACTAAGTCATCTGGTGCCGAAGACATCGCTAGATGGTGTAGACGCTGCCCTCACTCGAAGTGGTTCCGCGGAGGTTTTTGACGTGACCGTTGATTGACGCCGTACTGTTGAATTGCGGGTTTCCCGAAGCGCCGCGCCCTGTGTATAAAAGGGGGGCGGCGGCGGCCCGTTTTGAACTTTATCTTTCCGTGCTCCGCGAAAACCCTAACTTCCTTCTCAAACCGCTCGCTGCTCGTCTGCCCTCCTTGCTCTTGCTCGTCGGAGATCTGGCCCATGTGAAGCAGACCGCCCGCCGCCGCCAACGGTACATAGCGATGCCGTCCTCTTCCTCTTCTGTTGCCGATACACCACCGGCCGGCGCGTCGTCCGAGGAGACGCTGAGCAATGTGGCGGCGGAGGAGTTGCGCGCCGGCAACACAGTGGAGTTCGGTGTGTCGCGGATGTCCTCGATCCATGTGCAAGACATGCAGCAGCTTGGGTATTTCGGCGGTGGAGTGGCACGTGTCCTGGGGACAGAGGAGGTCCCCGAGCCGAAAGGCGAGTTGGTCGTCTTCGAGGCTTTTTCCGCCGCTGGCCTTCGTCTGCCCGCGCATCGATTTGTGGGAGAAGTTCTGCGTAGATTCGACGTCCAGGTCCACCAGCTGACGCCGAATGTCGTGGTGGCCTTGGCAAAATATGTCTGGGCAACGACTTCGTACGGCGGGCAGCCCTCGGTCGAAGTCTTCGCGAAGCATTATTGTCTGCATTGGTAGAAAAGGAAAATCAGAAATAAGATTGCACAATTTGGATCTTGCACGTTTACGCCGAAGACCGACAAGACTTCGATGGAAGTTGTTGAGTTGGTTCTCCGCGCCCGCAATAAATGGGGCAACTGGTGGGAATTTTGGTTCTACGTTGCCGAAGCCACAGTCGAAGACCATCCGGGGCTCCCCGTGGCCGAGATGTGTTCGCATTATTACTCAGTGTACCAGCAGTTTGAGGTAGTAGAGGAGGATGAAAATGAAGAGGCCCTTCGGTGCGCGGCCCGCATGAGTAGCGGACGCGATCTAGTGGAGGAGTTTGTCAGGTATGGAGTATGGCCCTTGGCGCGTGGCTGGGCGGTGGGCGAAGTATGCCCTCGCCAGATGCCTTCCCGCGGTGGGATGCTAGTGCGGAGTCCTGCCTTCGCACTGGATTTGCATGGCCGGGATCCCGCCGCATTCGTGCGTGAGGCAGAGGATGGGGCGGTGCGGATTGTTGGTCGTTACGTGCCAAAGACGGAGGCCCAGCGGAGTTGGGATATACGCGGACCCAACGACCGCTTGAATAGGGTCTTCGAGTTGAACCGTTTGCCGTATGGAGGTTATCCCGGGCAAGACGTTGTCGACCGCCGCGGGAAAAAAATGGCGGCTGAGACCGAAGACGACTCCGCGCCGGCGGTCGCCCCATCCACTAAGAAGAGGAAGCTAGGTACTGCGATGGGAGGACTGGGGGTCTCCGATAGTTTTGCTATGGAGTTGATGGGGACATGCGCGGCCCCCAGGGGAAGGATGTCTTCGCCCGAGCTTCGGGAGTCTTCAGCGCGGATGCTGGAGGTTACCGGGGGTCGGTGGCCTAAGAACGTTCCTATCCCCCGCGCGGCCGGCGAAGACTCTTTTACATCTCGCATGGCTCGTGACCTGAGAGTATTTCCTTACGGACGGAATATTGCTGCTGTTGTGTCGGCAGTGATGAACAAGGATCGCCAGGAAGCTGCGCAGAAGCGTCGGGCGATCATCAGGCTTCCCGAGGCTAGGCCGAAGAGGGCTCGGGGGACTGCGAAGGCTACCGCCCCCGGCAGTAGCTAGCCGACGCTGGCGGCGAAGCCAGCCACCCCTGGGTCCAGCAAGGTGCTGGAGGGCGCGAAGGCGGCCGGAGCCGGCGACACCAAGTCTGCCACGGCCGGAGCTGCGAAGGTCCGGGAATTGCCTTCGCCGGGGAAGCGTGTTCCCGACTTCGGCACCAATATTAGTGTGGACGATTATCTCGTTGGTAAGTAAGTTTTTTTAACTGGTGATACGCTGCAGGATCGGGCGAAGGGCAACTTGCTGTTGTTCCGCCTGTGGTGGCGACCACAGTGTCTGCCGCGGTGCCTGGGGCGAAGGGTGGTGCGCTCAACGCTGGTGGTGAGATTTCGGCGGTCGCTGCCGTCAAGGACGAAGCGGGCACTATGTCCCGCCGGCTGAGGGAAGCGTCCCAACGGCTGAGTCAAGTAAGTTGAGCTGGACTTCGTTGTTTACCGCTTCCATGTGGATTGTGGTCTCACGTGTGTCTGTTAGGCGGCCGACTTCGCCGACCGTGTGGTGTCGGGGGCCCTTACGGCAGATGTGTCTGCCGAAGTCGAGAGACTTCGGGCGCAGCATGCTGACGCCGTCCGGGAAAAGTCGGTCGCGGACAGCAAGTGCCGCAAGCTGGCAGAGAAGGTGGACGCCCTGGAGGGCGAGAGGACGGACCTCCGGCGCCAGTTGTTGGAGGAGAGGAGGGAGGCTAACCAGGCCATCGCCAAGGTGCAGGCGGCGCAGGCGGAGGCCAATTTGGCACGGGTGGAGGGTAGTCTCGCCAACCAGCGCGCCGAGGAATGGGAGGAGCGGTACAACGCTCTACAAGCCCGCATGAAGAGGGCCGAGGCCTCTACGTGCTCGGAAGTTGAGTGGACGCGCAAACAGCTCGTGGACTCATACCGCGAGCTGGGCGCGCGGACTGCTGACTTCGAAGTGCCCGACCGGGAGGCGGGCCTTCGCTTCCTCGAGTGGCTGCAGGAGGAACTTTTGGCGCTCCCGGCCATTGTGGAGGGATTTATGTCCTTTGCCTCCCTCGTCACCTGCGAAGGGGCGATGAACGCGTTGTCCCGCGAGGGGTGCAGTCACTATGAGGTCTTCGACCGATGTGATGATGATTTTGGGCGCGAGATTTTCAAGGTCAAAGACCCTGTGGTGAAGGACTCCGCGGGTGCCCTCTTTGACCGGATGTGGGGCCCCCACGGTCGGGAGGTGGTGAGGGAGCGGTCCGACCGGGCGAGGGACCAGGTAAAGTTTGTCTTTTGTTTAGTGTTTGTTGAATGTGGGGTATGTGTGGGCTTGCTGAATCGGTGTGTTGTGTCGTAGGCGGCGCGTGCCGAGGTCGTGGAGGACTTCGGACCCCTGAACAGAGTGCGGCCCGAAGCGGAGGCCAACCCGGTGGTGGCCGAGGCTGAGGTCGACCTGGCACCGCCCCCGGAAACTGGTGAAGGCTCCCACGCTGCTCCTACGGCTGCCGCGTCCGGCGGAGGCTCGTCGCCAACTGCTGTGCCAAGGGTGGAGGATCCCCCGAAGACGACGGCGGAGCCGGCGGCGGAGGATCCCATGGCGGCGGCTGGGTCTTCGCAGGTGGCTTAGTGGGTGTGGGGTAGTTAGAAAATTTTGTCTATGTTGCTGAACCTTGGTTGCTGCGTAGGTTCAAGATTTTGGGCCTGCGCACGCAACCGCTACTGCTAATTTTGTGGCGGTTTCGACCGTGGATGATGGGAATGAATCGGATGAGTCTGCTTCTAAGTTTTTTGATTTTGTTGACTCTGGGAGTTCGGTTGAGTGGACGGAAGAGTATTCGGATGATTACTTGGATTACTTTGCGGCCTTGGATGTGGCAGTGGCGGAGACTTCTCCGCGTGGTGCGGATGCTGAAGTTGTGCCTGGTCCGAGTGCTGGGCGTAGGCGGCGAAGGGCGGTGGCGAAGCGTAGAGTGAGTGAGGTGGATGGCGGTCGGCTTCGTGTGGGCAGGGCTGGCAAGCAGGAATTGTTGTCCTCGCCGGCTGGGGTGAGTGTAGGTGAGGGGGAGTTGCGAAGTCTTTTTGAGGGTGAGGAGCTTAGGATAATGCTATTTAACTATAGGGAGATGGGAATCATTCCGAAGGTTGAACCGATGTAAGGTGTGATGCCCTCCCTGTAAGTATGTTACTATAGTTTGTATGATGAAGCTGTGTGCCTTCGCGCATCCGGCTATGTCTATAGGGGCGTTGCGCGCTTGGTCTGGCGCATTTATTATGTTGGTCTGGTTGCGCCTGTAGTTGGTCTGTGCGCGGATAGTTTCTTGGTGTAGAGTTGTGCATGAATGTAATGCGCTTGCGTTTTGGCGCGCTTGTTGAATTAGTCCGGCTGCACCCTTAGGCGACTTTTGCACGGATAGTCTTTTGAAGAAGACTTCGGTTTTGCGCACGTGTTGTGGTAGTCCGGCTGCACCCTTAGGCAACTTTTGCACGGATAGTCTTCTGGAGAAGACTTCGATTTTGCGCACTTGTTGTGCTAGTCCGGCTACACCCTTAGGCGACTTTTGCACAGATAGTCTTTCGGAGAAGACTTCGATTTTGCGCACTTGTTGTGCTAGTCCGGTTGCACCCTAAGGCAGCTTTTGCATGGATAGTCTTCCGGAGAAGACTTCGATTTTGCGCACTTGTTGTGCTAGTCCGGCTGCACCCTTAGGCGACTTTTGCGTGGAGTGTCGCACACGAGGGTAGCTAGCGCTGCCCCTCGCGGTGACTTTGTATTGGTCAAATGTCGAAGACCGTCGACGCGGTCCTGTTTCGACGTAGATTTTTGTGGGGAATTTTTCGCTTGTATATTACATGGCTCCGCCTCGTTAAAAACCTCACCCCTCGGGAGGAAAAGAGTGCGGGCCAGAATAAAATTGTTTTGCGAATTACAAGGGCGAGCTGGCCCTGAGGAGTCAAACAAAAAATTTGCGGAGATTATCAATGTTCCAAGAATGCTCCAAGTCCTCGCCGGCTGGCGTTGCGAGCCTGTACGCGCTGGGGGGACGCCTTCGTCTTGACGATAAAAGGGCCCTCCCACTTGGGCTCCAGCTTGCCCCAGGACTCTGTCCGAGCTGTCCAGACGAGTATGAGGTCTCCTTCGCTGAATTCCCTCGGGATGACTGCGTGGTCACGCCATGCTTTAGTTTGGACTTGGTATTTGTTTAGAGCTTGTATGGCGAAGACGCGGTCTCCATCGATGAGGTTCTTCGAAGTGGGCTCGTCCACGTCGGGGACAGCTGACGGGACTGTCCGTGGGGACCCGTGTTTTATTTCTTGCGGGGTCATGGCCTCCGATCCGTATAGAAGGCGGAAAGGGGTGAACCCAGTCGCCCTGCACTCGGTCGTGTTCAATGCCCAGACCGCTTTAGGTAACAAATCGGCCCACTTGCCCTTTTTATCGTCGAGGAGCATCTTCTTGACAGCTGTAAAAAATTTTCCATTTGCGCGTTCCACAACTCCGTTGGATTGCGGGTGGTATACTGAGGCGAAGGCAAGCTTGGTGCCAATGGAGAAGCAGAAATCCTTGAAGTCTTGGCTGTCAAATTGCTTGCCATTGTCAACTGTGAGTTCGGACGGGACTCCGAAGCGGCAAACAATATTTTGCCAGAAGAATTTCTGGGCAGTCTTCGATGTTATTGTGGATACAGCCCTCGCCTCGATCCATTTGGTAAAATATTCGACAGCGACGAAGATGAACTTGAGGTTCCCCTAGGCTGTGGGTAAGGGCCCGACGATGTCCAGGCCCCAGCGCTGAAGAGGCCATGTGTGGGCGATTAGCTTCGTGAACTGCGAAGGGCTTCCCGATCGTGGAGAAAATTTCTGGCAGGCTTCGCAGGAGCTTGTGACCCGATTTGCGGCGCAGATCATGGCGGGCCAGTAGAAACCCTGTCGGCTTACCTTTGCGGCTAGTGCCCTGGGCCCTACATGAGAGCCGCAAGTCCCGCTGTGGACTTCGTGCAAAATTTGGATGCCTGCGGTCTCGGTGACACATTTAAGCATGGGTTGACTGACCCCCTTCTTGTAAAGTTGTCCTTCAATTAGTGCGAAGTCCCGGCTTCGGTGTTTGAGGCGCTTGGCCTCATTGATGTCGGTTGGATGATAGTACCCCTGCAGGAACAGGGTTATTGGTGCCCGCCAGTCTTCGGTCAAGATAAGGTTGACTATGCGGTGGCCCTCGCTGTCATTGGTTATTTGGAGCCCTTCTGGGCTGCGGACGACTGGCGTACCGATGACATGGTAGAATACGTTGGAGGGCAGGGCCTCGCCTCGGGCGGCTGCCTTGGCCAACACGTCAGCCTCCTCATTCTTGGCACGGTCCACGTGCTGTAAGGTGAAACCTTTGAATTGTCTCTCGAAGCTGCGGATAGCTGCGAGGTACTGCATAAGTGCGGGGTCCTTTGCTGCGTAGTCTTTCTCGACTTGGCCGGCGACTACCTTGAAGTCCGTTCTGATGATGCAGGTGGTGACACCAAGGGCCCTTAACTTGCGAAGGCCGAGGATGACAGCTTCATATTCTGCTATGTTGTTAGTGCATCTGTCAGACTACAAAGCAAAGCTGAGGCGTGCTGCGTATCTGTGCTTGACCCCTGTGGGTGAAGTAATGACTACAGCGGCGCCTGCCCCCGCATGGCACCATGCGCCGTCGCAATGGATTGTCCATACTTTTTCTGTCGACGGGTCCGGCTATGTTGTTTGCCCAGTCCAGTCGACAATGAAGTCTGCCAGGATTTGTGACTTGATGGCTGTCCTGGGTTCAAATGTGATGTGGTAGCCGGAAAGTTCGGCTGCCCATTTGGCGATCCGGACTGATGCCTCCGGGTTTCTAAACAGTTCGCCGAGTCCCCTATCTGAGGTGACCCGGACCTTGAATGCCTCGAAATAGTGGCGCAATTTGCGCGATGCCATAACAACTGCATAGGCAATCTTTTCCAGTTCCGTCATATTACATTTTGATGGTGTGAGTACTTTGGAGATGCAATAAACTGGACACTGCCTGATCATGCCCTCTACGGTTTGTTCTTGAACCAGTGCTGCGCTGACCGCATGTGGTGAAGCCGCAACATAGAGCAACAGGGGTAGCGAAGAGTCGGGGCTTGTAAGAATCGCCAATTCCGACAGGTACTGTTTCAATGAGGCGAAGGCCACCGCCTGCTCTGGTCCCCAAGTGAAGTATTTCGTGCCGCGGAGAGTTTTGAGGAAGGGGAGACTTCGCTCTACGGATTTGGAGATGAATCTGTTGAGGGCGGCCAATCTGCCTATCAGGCATTGGACGTCTCTGGCTGACTGCGGGGGCGTCATGTTGATGATGGCCTGAATTTTGGTTGGGTTGGCCTCGATTCCGCGGTGTGACACCAGGTAGCCCAATATTTTCCCCTGGCAAACGCCGAAGACCCACTTTTCGGGGTTTAGGTGAAGTCGTGCGTCCCGCATGTTCGCAAACGTTTCGGCGAGGTCAGCAAGATGGTCCTCTTTGCTTCTGCTGGCGACGACGATGTCGTCCACATACGTGAATATATTTCTACCGACTTGCCCCTCGAGCACCGTTTTGGTAAGCCGGGAGAAAGTGGACCCGGCGTTCTTGAGTCCCTCCGGCATTCTGATGAAGCAATACGTGCCGAAGGGTGTTATGAAGCTGGTGCTGGCCTTGTCCTCCTCCTTCATATATATTTGATGGTAGCCGGAAAAGCAATCGAGGAGTGACATGACCTCGCACCCGGCCGCACTATCGACGATTTTGTCGATCCGAGGCAGCGGGAAGTTGTCCTTGGGGCAGGCCTTGTTAAGACTGGTCAAGTCGATGCACATCTGCCACTTGCCGCTCTTCTTCTGCACCATTACTACGTTGGCGAGCCATGTGGGGTAGGCGATTGGCTCGATAAATTTGGCCTCAAGCAGGCGATGTACCTCGGCCTTGGTGGCTTCTGTCTTCTCGTCTGACATCTTACGCAGCCTCTGTTTCTTCGGCCTCACCGAAGGGTCGATTCCTAAACTATGCTCGATGATGGAACGACTGACTCCGACTAGGTCGAGGGCGGACCAGGCGAAGACGTCTTTATTCTTGGACAGGCAGCAGAGGAGTTTCTCCTCATCGTGCTAAGTGAGGTCTTCGCTGATGGTGACCGTCTGCTTGGGCGTGGCCTGGTCGAGGGGGACAGTCTTGGTCCCGTCGTTGCTCTGTAGCTGTGCTTTGTCGTGTTCTTTGTCAGTTGGGCTGGCAGACGCGGGGACCTCGCGCTGGGCCGTGAGGCAGTGCACGTTTCTTTGCCCGGGGACGAAGTCTCGTTCTATGTTACGCGCAGCCTGCTGGTTGCCGTAGACCGTGATGGCGCCTTGCGGACCTGGTATCTTCATGCACAGGTAAAGTCCGTGAATGGCTGCCTCAAACTTGTTGATGGAGCCCCGGCCCATTATGGCGTTGTACGGATACACCATGTCGACGATGTCGAATGTGATTTGCTCACTTCGGGTATTGGGTGATACACCGAAGGAGAGGTAACTCTATTTTGCCGACCGGAAAGGTGCCCTTGCCGCCGAAACCGTACAGCGGGTTGTCCGAAGGCTTGAGCAGGCTATGGCTTATGCCCATGCGATCGAAGGCATGGAGGAAGATAATATCCGCCTGGTTGCCATTGTCGACTAAGACTTTATGCAGATCCCAGCCTGCCACGCTGCAGTTGATAACCATGGCGTCGATCTGGGGTGCGCTGCGCAGATCGACGTCTCGGGCGTCGAAGGTTAGTGGCACATGGGACCACTTTGTCTGCACGACTGGGCCTGTGACGGCGACGTGGTTGACGCTGCGGTAATGGTCCCTCTTCTGACGCTTTGTGTCGAAGTCAGCGCTGGACCCCCCAGTGATCATATGAATGACTCCGCGATACGGCTGATCGGCGAAGTCCTCTTGCTTTGGGGCGTGGGGGTGGTGGATGTTTTGTTGTTGCTAGTGTGGAGGTGGGGGTGGGGGAGGTACGATTTGTACCTCCTGGTGGTGCTGGTATGCGTGGTGCGGTGGATGCAGAGCGGGGCCGTGGATGTATGGCGGAGGGGGTTGCTGATATGTGTGCACGACAACTCTAGGGTTGTCGGCTCGCTGCGCCCGTGCCATCCGGTCTCTGGTGGCCTTCGTCTCTGGGCAGTCTTTGGTAGGGTGGGCGCAGTCTTCGCCGTGGAACAGGCAGTAAAATCTGCACGGCTGTTGCGCGCGTCCCCGGCCCCGACCACGAGTTCCGCTCCCGCGGCCCTGGGGGATACTCCTGGCGGCGAGGGGCCTCACCAGCGGGGTGCTGGTTGGCGATGTTGTGCACCCGCTGCTGATTACGGCCGTCCTGACCGGAGTCTGGCTGCGAAGGCCTCGTCCACGTGCGGCTGGACTGTGGAGTGTCTTTGGGTTTCCTCTGAGACTTGACTTTGCGCTGGTGGAGCTCTTCGGATCTGGCATATTTTTCAAATAGCTGATACAACTCCTGAAGGTTCTTGGGCGGATCCCTGATGCAGTGGTTGTAAAGGACGCCGACCCGAAGGCCACTGATGGCGTAGTGGATGGCGATTTGGTCATCGACCGAAGGCAGTTGTGACTTGAGGGTCAGAAACTTGCGGTAGTACTCCCACAGAGTCTCTTTTTCCAGCTACTTGCAGAGTGAAAGTTCAGCCAAGGCGTCGGTGTCTGGGCGGTACTCTTGGAAGTTGAGCAAGAATTTGTCCCGGAGACTTCTCCAGGAGTCAATGGACAACGGCGGCAACCTGGTGTACCAGGTGAGGGCTGGGCCTTCGAGGGCAATGATAAATGACTTGGCCATCGTGGCGTCGTCCCCTCCGGATGATGCAACGGCGACCTGATAGCTCATAATGTACTGAGCGGGGTCAGTGCTACCGTTGTACTTGGGATAGGTCTCTGTCCTGAAGTTGGCGGGCCATGGTGACACCTGCAGGTGAGGCGCCAGGGGACTTTGCTCGTCAAGATAGTTGACGCCTTGGAATGCCGCTACGTGTGGGACGGCATGTCCGCGCTGAGGGATGAACAGGTCTTCGAATTGTGCGCGCTGCTGGAGGGGTGGGCCATGTTGCAGGCCGAGTTGGCCTTCGCTCTGCATGAGGGCGATCTCTTGTTCAAGTTCCTGAGCCTTCTACTCTTCGTCGCGTATCATCTGTCGCACCTTGGCTTGTGCGGACACGCGTTGGCGCTTGGCCTCGAGGATCTCTTTTTGCTTCTGGAGGTTACGGTTCTTGATGCGCAATGCACGCAGTTGTAGCTGTTCTTCTGCCGAAACGCCGATGACTTCGTCGTCCTCGGTGGCGTCCGCGCCCTTTGGTGGAGCGAAGCCTGGGGGAAGTTGTGGTTGTCCTCCAGAGCTACAGGTGCGGAGGATGCCTTCGGGAGTGGGTTGCTCGTTGTGCTGCCTCTTGCTGAGTGCGTCGTCTTCGCAAGCCTCTTGGTGGGTGGTGTCGACGAGGGCCTTGCCCTTTTTCTCGGCCAGCAGTGCTGCCTTCGCAGCCTCGTCAGCCTTCGAGGTAGCTCTCTTGGGTGCCATCGCGGGTGGTTTTTTCGTAGCACGAACGGTGGGCGCCAAATGTTGGAACTTGCTCTCCTGGGCAAGTTGATCCAACGGGGGAGTGAAGGCAATGTAAACAGGGTTTTTGCTCGAGATGGCAATAGCTCTGTTAATCTAGCCTCTCAAGGGCACTGTGCGGGGGTATTTATAGGTATCTGAGTGCCCAGCGTCCAGTGTTAAGGACGCATGTGCCCTCAGGTGCCTAGGTTTTCCCCGGAATATTCCCATAAAGCGGGGTTACAGACTGTAATTACAGGGAGACCTTTACAACCTAGACCCGTAATGCGTAGCGGCCACGCGGGGCCTGTTACAATGGGCCGGATCACACATGGGCCTCCATGTTGGACGAGGCCACAAGATGAGACGACCTCGTCACAGGTCTTCGCCCGACGACGCGTAGGCCGAAGGGTAAATCTGCCAGTCGTCTCGTCTCCGTTGGTGCAGCGAGGTCAGCGAAGGCATCGAGCGAAGGGTGGCGTCTTCGCCTTCGCCCCAACAACTATAGTATGGTCCACATCTACTCATTTTTGAAACTATCTCTAGTACAACTTTATGACTAGGGGAACTCAGGGGCTGCCTGTTCTGACCCTAGGGGCGGGCAAAGCGGACCTTTTTTTAGGGCGCTTTTACGTTCTGATCCCTTAGGGAGTCGAGGATGAGCAAAGCGAGGAGTGGATCTGTTCCTAGATTACCCTAGTCTATGTCATACATATGATATTCATTCCCAACAAATAGAAGCCATAATATTTAAACACAACCATTTCTCATCATACTCATGAAAAGATGCAAACTATTTAAACTAAGATAACTCGACCCTCCACAAGCATATGACTTGGGGGACTCACTGGCCTAGAATTCAAACTTATCGAAGTCTTGGAACTCCTGGAGACTCGCTTCGACATCTTCTTCACTTGAGCATGGGTTGCACTGAGGGCAAACTGATGTTTGTGTGAAAAGCAAGGGTGAGTACATAACATACTCAACAAATACCTCATTTGGCTAAGGTGGACTAACTTTTGAGGAGTTAGGCTAGTAGCAGTTGCTTTTAGATAAACAAGTTTTTTATTTGATTAAACAAGTTTTAGTATCAACCTAGAATTATTAACAGAAGAAAACATAACTTCTATGAGAATTACTTTGTCATCATAACCAAATCACAATATCTCTAATCAAAGAGGAAAATCAAGTCGCTCTTAACCATGAGCACGACTGATATTTCAGTTCGACATAACACTTTACCCATTCACCATGATTTCCCTTGCCTCAGTTTGTACAGACCCTTAAACACTTTCAAGATGAGTTGGTAGAGTTTTATTATGTAGGCTTTACAAAGATTTCCCAAAGGTATAGTCGCCTGTTAGGTTTCTCCAATTCCTAAGCATAGGACTCCCCTCTAAGGTGGCAACTAACAAAAGCACCCATCCTTGGCAGATCGAGGAATATGCCCTAGACACCCTTTATGGCATGATGGCGAAGCAAACTACCCTTTAGTTCTTGAAGTTAGTCAGCTAAGAACGTCCGACACCACCATCATGGTAGCACTATTGTCCCAGATGTTCGCTCAACAAACTAGTCCTTAGGGTGAAGTATTTGAGAAAACCATCTCAAGCCTCTAGGTTGCTATAAAATCACTTTTAATTTTATTGGAACATCATATCATTGATCAAGCTATCTTCATCATCTTATCATATTCATTTATTAATTCATGTACTAGCATTAAAGCTACACATCACAGCCCTTCCCATAGTTAAACAAGGACATGAAAAATAGAAAAATAGTCATCCTTAGGTTGAGCATGTTATGTGAGAATAGTAAGTTCTCAAGTAAATGTAGGTCATTAATAGATCAGATGACACTTGCCTTCATCAACAGATGCAAATGGTTTACACTACTAACTCCTTTGGACTCCACAAACTGATTGTCGTCAATATGATACAAACATTCACTCAATGCACTAATAAAAGAAAGAACAGTACACCAATAATAGGCAACAAGAAGTAACATTATTTTAAAAATGTTATACACATTATATGGGATTGTAGGTTCAAGATTTATTTAAAAGGATTTAATATGCCCATGTTATGCATAAAACAAGATTTCAAGGTTATAATTGTAAGATGTTTAAAAGTTGCAGGGTTCTGGTATTAAAAACATGGATCTCGGGTTCTAAAACGTAAAAACTGGAGAGCTTAAAACCCTATGCGAGAGAAAACAGGGTTTTAGGGCTTATCTACAAGAAGGCAGGGGTCAAGATCGTGCTCTAAATCTCTAGAGCTGATTATCTGGGTTGGAGCAGCTAACAGCTAATTGCTATTTCAGAGGTATAACTAATAATTAGTTTGTTTATTAGCTGACTCGTTTTAAATCTTCTAACTAATTTTAGCGGCTAACTATTAGTTTTAAAGTTCAAAACAAAGTTCTAAATTAAAGAATCCAAAGAAGGCGGCGGGGGCGGTGGCATGTGAGGCTATTTCAACAAGTATCAGCCATTGGATCGACAGTGGGTGCTACGATTAGATCCAGCCGTGGGTTGATTTTGTCGATGTCCGCTGAACCATGCGCCTGACCATGCAATTAGTGCAAAAAAAATTAATAGGAGAGTCAGACGTGGGATTCAATTGCATTGCTCGCCATCTGAGGAGAGACGTGTTAAGAAACCAGTTTGAGCCCCGAAGGCCCATGTGGCTCATCTAGCCGAAACCCCAACTTTGCACTATATATAGAGGAGGACACTACCATTTGTTGTAACCAGAAAACAGAACCCAAAACAGAATACATGAATAAGAATCTCAGTTCCTCCTATATCTTTGTGTCTCATGTGTTTATGAGTTAAGAAGCATTCGGACTACATTCGGTAGCAAAGGGTTCTTAACAAGTTATCAGCACGAATGCTCTCGCGACGCAGGAGTTCACGGAAGTAACACGAAAAGGTAAGAATCTAACTACTATTGTTAGTTATTGCATCTGAAAATCTTGTTACCATGATTGTTGTCGGTATATACCGATCAACGATCAATCAAATGTAAACAAGACATTTAACATCCGAAAGAAAGAGAGAAAAGAAGAGCGGATGAACATGAGCACTCACCTCCATGCTCCTCTCTCCCACACGTGGTGTGTAGTACACTGTGCATGCGTAAAGGAGTTGTCCCTCTGCATAATAGAGAAAGCAAGCATGAAGAGAAAGCAGGCAAGCAGCCGGTCTTGAGCTAGGCACGACGAAGCAGGAATAGACCACCGCCTCTCTGGTGTTGTGGGCTGGCAGCCACTACCAAGCCAGAGTTGCGTGCGGGCGCCATCGCCTTGCAGCTCCGTAGCGCGTGCGCGCAGCCACGTGGATCCGACTCATGGGCACGACCGCCACGCCGCCCGGCGAATAGGCATGCGACCACCACGCCGCCCCGCAGGATGGCACCACCGCCACGCCGTTCGGCAAGCCGGCGTGAGGGCGCACAGCCGCCGTGCAGGCACGCGTGCGCACGGGCGTCCTGATGTCGCTGCCTCACCGTCTAGGCACGTAGGCGAGCAGACGTCGCCGTTGCCCCGGAGGATGGTTGGCGCGGGCGCGCAGGACACCGCCGCCGCAAGCAGTCGCCAGGGCGTGCAAGCGCCACCACCCTATGCGTTTTCCATCGAATAGAGAAAGCAGAGAGAGACAAAGAAAAAAGGAGGGTTAGGAAACCCTAAAAACCTCCTAGAATGGGCTTATTTGGGCCGAAATTTGTAGGCCTAAACCTATCTATTTTTTCTCTTCTTTTCCTATAGAATTATAAAAAAAAGGTTCAAGATTAATCATTAAAATGATGAGAAATATTTTCATGCAATAATTGAGATCGAAATTATTGTCTATTTATGTATTTATATATTGTACTATTTATTTAGCATGATACTATGAATTAATATTACTTATGTACATTTGTTATCCCTATCTGCAATAGGAAATTACAAGAAGTAATTTCCCTCCTATAGATGTATATTTGTTTATGTTTTATTAAGAAAAAAAATGAATGAAGGCCTAGGATACTTTGGAATTTACAAGAAGTAAATCCTATAGTTCATTACGGAAAGATATACAAAGTATATCACATGAAACATTCCACGTTGCATTTTGTGTATATGACAAGAAGCACATTGCATATTAGTAGCATATTAAATACTGTGGAAGTCCTACATGAAGTGATGGACTAAATTTTATTTACTCCAAAGTATATGGAGCATTTTCTCGAATGTATGGATAATTACATCCAAGGTATCTGAGATAACAAGAAGTATTTTCGGAAATTATGAAAATTACAAAGATACAAATTGATGATGACATAAAAGTACCACGGGTTTTTCACTCTTGATCTCATTTGGAAAATGAATGTAATTTTATGGTATTATTTATTACCATTATGCAATATATTTATGAAATAATGCAATTATAGTTTTTATGGCTATTAAATTTCATGAGAAGCATATCATGTACCACCTATAAGATTGTAAATGTTTTTATATATTTTAAATACAAAAATATGGGAAATTTTAAGTATTGTATCCACATAATATAAGAATACACCATCGCTGCTGACTGATAGTCGCCGACAAGAAGTCGATCGAGGTATAGCATATAATTGTTACTGATTTGAAATCGTCGACTTCTACGTCGATGAATTAATATGCACAAGTCACATGTGTGGACGTATGGTCGATAACTCTCTTGACCTTGAAAATATTTAACAAGAAGTCTAATATTAGCATACAAACAACAATATCCATTCATATGAACCATAGAAGGTCATCTTGTTGTCTCTAAAATGCACAACCTATTACCTCATGCATATCCAAATTCAGTCGTAAGAATTGCCAAATGAAGGCACACCGACTTGATTTGTTTCAATGTAGGTTTATTGTCAAACATGCAAGAAGAAAGTCATTGACACTATGAATGGACCCTCATGAAGAGGTACCCCTTGCCCCTAGCCGTATAAAAACCACATCAAGTGGAATGGAGATGAAAATACTCCAAACAATAATATTGAAATTGAAGTAAACATTTACTTTTGAACGATCTTTTATGAACGATCAACATCTCTCGCATCCCTTTTAGAACTGTGGTTGTAAATATTGCATAAATTAGAAACTCACAAAGAGTAAACCTATTTGGAAAATAATTGCCAACCCTTGAAAAGAAGTCACATTTTTCTCATTAGTATATATGAATCTTTACTTAGTATATATTTTGATGTATGATCGATATTTGTTTCCCCCTTTAAGAAACCCTGCTTTTATTTTAGTACTATGAAACATGAAAGTAACATAAAAGCATATGGATCATCCCTTGAATACTATAAAAAGTATCAGATTGATATAAAACGTCGAAAGAGATATCGACAGAAAAGAATTTTAAGAACACATCCACGTGAACCACGAAGGTTACCCACTATAATGTCATTCCTCGAGCATTTATTTTACATTATATGCATAGAAAGAAAAATGTGATATTATATTAGCACTTGAAAAAGCATGATCATATGAAGCATCATACTTATAGATGGCCAATAAGCACGAGGCCCGCGAGCCCGGCACGAAGCCCGCTGTTTGATCCCGGTCCGAGCCCGGCACGACCCGGTTCTATGCGGGCCCGAGCCGGCCCGGCACGAATAAGCGGGCCAGGCTCGGACAAGAAACTAGGCACGGCCCGTTTACCTCTAAGCACGTTGAGTCCGCTTTTTTTACACTAAAACATGCTTTTCGGCCCGCTTAACCCGCTTTCGGCCCGCTTTTTCGTGCTAAACGGGTCGACCCGGCCCATTTAGGCCCGCTGCGGGCCGGGCTCGGACAGGAAATCGAGCCATCGGGCTTAGAAGGCCCGGCCCGGTTTTCTAACCGTGCCTGATGGGCCGGGCCCAAAACGGGTCGTGCTTCACCGGGCCCGGGCCGAGCGGCCCGTTTGGCCATCTCTAATCATACTTGTAATAATCTCTCAAATTTAAGAGAGATCTATAAGAATTCGTTTCAAGAAGAAACAATGAACATAGTGTGTTCCCTATGAAATGTTAAGGAACATGGATGTTTTCCATATGAAGTGTCAAGAAAGATTGGATGTGAAAAATTATTTATGAAAAAAATTCCTTTTTTGAACATCAATTGCATTCTATTAGAATATGTACGGTTGAATTGTCACTTTGTTATTTGGGTAAAGAGTTTAGAAGCTCATATATCCTCTTCCTTTGCATAATAGAAATCTCAATTATGTTCGCAAATAATAAGAAGCAATAAAATTACATGACCACCATATTAGTATCCCCTCAATCAAGAAGATTCATATGTGCACTCTTTGAGCCATGCGGGAAACTAATAATGCAGTACTCTCTCATGAAAAGTGCAATTTAAAGAATACTCCTTACCTAGAATGCATCTAGGAGATATCCATGGTGGTGTAAAACTCTTATTAGGGATCTTAAGAAATTATGTGTGCCATATGCTTCATCGAAGTGGTCAGAAGTGAGTGCGCTCCTTAGAAAACCACATACCAATGAAGCTGATAGCATTGCTCATAAGAATTATGGATATATTGGGTAATCATAACTATGAAGTCTAGAAATATGAAGGAAGATGCCAAATGAAATAAGGATGCACTTGGAAAATATGGTCGTACTAGAAGAGTTACCCCATTTTCAAGAAAAGGACATAAAGTCCATAATTTCAAAAGAAAAGGGGCATATAGTCCTATTGCACATGATTAATGCAAATGGTCATAAGAACAACTCCCCCACTTCAAATTTATGGTATATGTTCTTACCACAATAATCCATAACGATCTATTCCACGACATTAGGGGGAGGAAAAGAATACTTGAAATAAGAATGCTGGGAAATCGCTCGAAAAGCCAAAAAGATCCCCATGCAAGACCCGCACTAATAAGAAAACTAAAAAATCAAGAAGCCGGGAATTCACATAGAATATTCTCGTGCAATACCAATAAGTAAATTGGAATGTCATGAAGACTTTGAAATAAAGTATTGAACTGCCATTTTGTTTTGTGATTTGTAGAGCATGATCAAGTCGCACTATTGTTTAGTGCACTAGAGAGGACTTAAGTACCATGAATGGTATTCCTCATCCTATTCCGAGGCCTCAAAGAAAAGGATAGGAAATCTAGTTACTCTAATTCCATGTACCCGGGGACGCCTGGAGAAAAATGGATAAGAGAGCTTATCACAGCCTAGTCACGAAACACCCTTACGAAATAATGGGGAACCAGTTGAGAGCTGGTAACTGGAGAGCAGCCTGCTAGCGAGGTGCCTTCAGGATATGAATATACCGATAAATGAAAAAGAAGAAAAAGCTGAAACAAATTTGAGCTCATCAGTTATTAATAAAGGAGCTTGCTACCGTATTGAGAAATATTAGAGTAAAGCAAGATAAAGTGCATAAAGCACTCCCGTGAATTCTGAAAAGGAATGGTAATACTTGAACAAGAGCAATAGTCATTATGTATCTATCATATAATGCAGACTATCTTGAAAAGAGGGCAATCACTGTAGCAAAGATACAATGACCACTAGGAGCTCAAGGTCTTGAAGATCTGATTTTCCTAATCATGGGCATTATCTCCTTTGTAAGTATGTTTATCTCATTGTCAGAAATCAACTTGAAGTTGAATAAGAGGATGATTAAATAAAGGAAAGATCTGGATTTGGACTTTATATATTTATAGGCACATGGAAGTGTCATTGACCATAACCTAAGAAAGGCAAATAAAATTAAACATAGTGTAACTTCAAAAAGTTACCACAAGTATTAAAAGAATCATGCAAGAATGCAAACATACTCGAAGTATGAGCATGCCACAGCTTAAGCATATAGCTTGAGGCATGCTTGAATGAATATTTGAAACCTATACCTTATCATACTGAAAAGGTTCTCAATATAGAAAAGTGCATTATGAAAATACTATTAATTGGTCGGTCATTTGTGAACCCAAACCTATAAGAACCTAAGGATGAGGGGGAGGAAATACCATGACGATACACCAAAGGTAGACACTCTATGTGTCATTGTGTTTGATCGGTAATGGCATTAAGTATAAATAAATACCATGTATATGAATCATGAATATACTCCAATATATCCAAAGGGCTAAGAAATTTTGCATTGAAGATCAAGACATGTACCTAAATATGAATATGAATCCCTTTGTTGTAAATTAAAGTCATATTGAAGGCAGAAAGTGGACCTTTGTGTCAACAATGACAAACTCATATGGGAACCAAAGTCTAGCATAAAGATTTTGTGAAGATGTATACTTTGAATAAGAAACACTCCACGATATAAGTAATGTGGATTAAGGAATCCCACTACCAACTTATGAAATAAAGAAGCTTGTGTTGCATAAGTAATGATGGGATATGTGCTATGTATGGAAATCCTATTAATATATGATCAAGAAGGCATATGTTGAACCACGTTAGAGTCTTACATAATAAGGCACAAGAGGATCTTGTAGATCTCCATTTAAGCATTGCATCCATCATTGAAAGGATGGACTTGAAGCAATTATAAAAGACTTAAAAGTGTGGTTCTCAGGGGGAGAAATTTGCATACTCCTAAATTGAATCTTGAGCATGAAGTTCAAATACCTAATTATAGTCTTAAGATTAAATGAAGAAAAAGTGATTTGTACTCTTTTCCCCTTATGTGAGTTTTCAATAGATGTTTCTCACGTAAGGTTTTTAATGAGACAAATCATGCAACACAGCAAGCGTGAGCCATGTACTCTTTCTCCAAAAATTTTCCCACTGGGTTTTTGTGGAGTTTTGGGACATGTGTATCTCGCGGCAAGAGGGCCGAGGGGGAGTGTTAAGAAACCAGTTTGGGCCCTGAAGGCCCATGTGGCCCATCTAGCCAAAACCCTAACTTTGCACTATATATAGAGGAGGACACTACCATTTGTTGTAACCAGAAAACAGAATACATGAATAATAATCTCAGTTCCTCCTATATCTTTGTGTCTCCTGTGTTTATGAGTTAAGAAGCCTTTGGACTACACTCGGTAGCAAAGGGTTCTTAACAAGACGAACAAAATAGACACCTCCGACCGAGCTCTAAGGAGAGAAAAAGGGAATCGGGAAACAAAAAAGATGAAGAGACATGAGGATGGCTAACATTTATTGATTATCCGTATGATTAGTTGTCCATACCGTATCATCTTGGTAATTGGATTACCATATACGTTAATTTTATTTGAGCTTGTGTTTGGTTGCATGCACGCAGCAGACACAGGCTGCATAAGTGGATGTAAAGTAAGACATTTTGAGACTATTTGTCTGCACTCTGCACCACACATGCTGGAAAAAGTCGTATCCAATTGCCCAGCGTCGCGCGAGACTAAGCCTCCACAAAGCCATCCAATCAGATGGTATAATGCTACCTTTCACACTCTTTATTCGACCTCCTATTTCAAACTCTATTTCATAAACAATATATGTTACATCGTAAAGCAGTGTTTACATGACTGTATATATGGTGGCCTAACAACTCCAGTACCTAAGTGCAAATCCAACCAGCCCACCACTGGGTCTCATAAGTTGTGGATGTATTCCAACAAAAGTGAACGCTACTCTGACATCCACATTTCGGTAAAAAATGAAGGGATATAGAGAAACATCACTTTAAAAGTTTATAGACAAAAAACATGTTCACAACTCATGCATCTAAGTGAAACATGAGTAAAAGTTAATGAATCAATGATTCATTTAGCGCTTTTATCTAATTGTATATTGATAAACAAATATGATAAACAATGTCAAATACTCTCACATATCTGGTATTGTTAATCGGGTAAAAGTTATAATTTTGATGCAATAACTCTAAAATCGTGCCACCGACCTCGTCGCCTCCAGCCTCTCCCCTCATCTCTCCCCCGCGGCCCCGCCACTCCCTCCCCCTCCCTTCACTTGCACCGCCGCCTAGGGCTATAAATAAGTGCGAGGCTCACGAGCCGGCTCGAGCTCGGAGCAGCTTGGCCCGGCTCGTGGGCTTGGAGCGAGCCAAGCCGGGCATGTTTTTGGGCTTGTTGGTGAAGCGAGCCGAGCTGACTCGTTCTAGCTCGCGAGCTGCGTCAACTATGCTGAATTAATCAATCTGCAGAATTATAATGGATCATTGGTTCATTTCTTAGTTTTTAATGATGGATATATGACAATTCAAATTTTAGATTGCTCATAATATTAATAATTATTATATATTTCATATTTAAATATTATTAATTTAATATATATATATATATAATGCAATTATATTAATAAGGTGTGGCTCGCGAGTGGACACGAGCCTCATCCTTCAACTAGTGCAGTGGCCGAGTTGGCTCGTTTCGAGTCCTACCACCGCTGTCATTGACTCCTCCCTACCAGAATAGTAGGGTTGACACAAGATATATACTACTGATTTTAACAAAAGAATGGTTCGCGTCTTACTGGAACACTATAAAAACGATTTTCTACGGATGCACACCCTTCAATTATCCATGCATCCCTACTTTTCGCCCTTAATAATTTCCCACTTGCTCGAAAAGGGAATTCCTCTTCACTTCAGCCATCCAGGGATCATATTCACTGGGTGGCTCAAATAGATTCTCGTGCTTGTCTTTTAGGTAAGTGCTCGTTCCACTCTACAATAATGTGACAATGTCTGCTTCCTTCGGTCAGCAAAGCTAACTTAAACCTTGATCCTAAGCAAATCTTGAGTTTAATTATTAGGCCCGCTCAGATGCTTGTGCATGCATCTAGGCTAGCACTACCCAACACAGAGTACTTGCCGCAGCATCCTTTAACATGTACTAATTGCTGAGGAGAAGATTACGATGGTTTTAGCCTTTGGTATAAAAAAGTAAAATAGATTAGCATGGTTCTATACTGATTACTGAACCATCTAACTTTTCCAAGAATCTGACATATCATGTCGATGATAAACATCAGTAGCGCCTCATTCGATGGTTCAGCTGTTTTGTGCTCTTCTTTTAGGCCACGCCGTGGTTGGAACAAATAATGCAAGTGTGATTCTCCACATTTTGTACGCTTCTGAATAACATAAAGGGCATGTACACCTAGTGACGGATTCGTGATACTTATTCGTATGTTAATTTTTTGTTCTTGTTTCTTTGATTATGAACAAATAATAGGATTTGCTACGTAAATTTATATCATTGTTTTAATATTGAGCTATTAATATTCATAAAATGTAAACATCAAATTCGTTTTATATCTTTTTAAATAGTTGATATAAGGATACGGATCCAGATTCAGAAATATTATACGATTGGGTATAATATTATGATTTTTATCATTTCAGGTCGTTAATATTGTAAAAAACAATATAAAGTTTCAGCAGGAAATTAATTGTGTACTGGTGCTTGTTACCTTAAAAATATTATAGCTTTCTTGTATAATGTTGATTAAAGAAATTATATATAAAAAAGTTATTGCACCCATTGAAGTCTACAACTTTCTATTTTTCAGTTTTTGGAACTAAAATTATTTATATTATTAAAAGTTTTTTATTTGAAGTTATTTATATTTTTTATTGAAGTTGTTTGTATCAATTTCAAAATTATAAATAATTATAAATAAACGATTCAAATTTTGAAAATTGTGTGTCTTATTGGACGTCACAACTTTTATATGAAAAGATGTACCTTTAACGAATCCCATACAAGAAAAAGAATGATATGATTCTTTTTTATGTTAACAAGCTAAGTTGTGCGATTAACATGCTACTATACCTTTATATTATTTTCTGATAAATTTAGTGAGATTAAATGAAAATATACAAAACTATGAACACCGAGATATACAATTTTCATATACAAAATATAATTATCCCATAACATGCAAGAACAATATGATCATTCTAATGCGAAACTTTACATCTTTTGAGTATCTTACACTACCGGAAACGGGCGCTTTGCCGAGTGTCCGAAGCACTCGGCAAAGGCTTTGTCGAGTGTGACACTCGGCAAAGAAGGCTCGGCAAACAGTGCATCGGCAAAGCCTTCTTTGCCGAGTACTTTTTCTCGGGCACTCGGCAAAAAGGTTTGCCGAGTGCCAGAGAGCACTCGGCAAAAAAAAGCAGCCGTTACGGCGACGGGTGACGGAGACGGCGTCTTTGCCGAGTGTCCCATGTGACACTCGGCAAAGGAGTTACCTTTGCCGAGTGTCTGCCCGGCAGACACTCAGCAAAGAACCAATCTTTGCCGAGTGCCCTGTGCGGCACTCGGCAAAGCGTGCCTCTTTGCCGAGTGCCAGCGACATAACACTCGACAAAGTCCCTAAACTGGTGCCCAGGTCTATGCTCTTTGCCGAGTGTTATGGCCCTGACACTCGGCAAAGCTCCTCTTTGCCAAGTGTAACACTCAGCAAAGTGACCAGTATGTACCTTTTTTATTTGTTTTTTGTATTCCATCCACACAAACAAAAGATATCACATATATATCACATATATACATCATAGATATCATCACTTACATAAATAGCCAACACAAATATAAAACCGTCACCACAAACATAAATATCCATCACAAGCATAAGTGTTCAACACAAGTATCAAACACAATTATAAGTCTCAAACGTCGCAAGCTCTCACATAAGTATCAAACACAGACATAAGTATTATACACAAGTTCTGAAGTCTAAAACAATGAAAACACAACACTCATGGAGGTGGGCGGTTTGACCGGGGCTGCGTTGGGCTGAACCCTTCCGGAGGGTTGTTGGATGCCGCCCTAGATTGGCCCTGCACAGAGAAGAGATTGCATGTGTTATACCAGATGCATTACAAACATCTAACTACAATTTTGATACTCACAGGAGTGTGGAAGAGAGCAGGGTCAACTGGAGGGAACAATGGAGGTGGCGGAGCGATGCCCTGTGCGGCGCCAAGGCTCTGCATGTACTGGAACATCTCCGCCATCCTCTGATGATCTGCCCGGCGCTCCGCCTCCCGCTCCGCCATCATCCTTGCCTCCATCTCGTGACGTTCCCTCCTCTCTTCTTCTAGTTGGGTCTGTAATATTACAAGCCAAAGTTATAGTAACTCAAAGAGTAGGTATATAACTCAAGGAAGGACGAGTTACAGAAGCACTAACCTCGAGTTGTTGTATGCGATGCTGTGAGCTGTCGTGCCGAGGTCTTATGGCTGGACTCGAGCCCGTGCTCCTTGCTCTCACCTGAGACAGAGTGGGAGTGGAGGACGAGTCGATTGCCCCGTCGGCAATCCAGTACCGCCCATGTCTCTTGCCTCCTCCGACCCTCATGAGCACATCAGGGTCGATCAGCTCGGTGCTCGGATCATAGTTTGGGCCATGGACCTCCTGCGCCATGGCGGTGTAGTCATGGAGGCGGCTGTAGACGGCGGGGTTTGTGTAGGCCTCGGGCCCGTCATCCGGGTTGTAGGTGACGTCGGACGTCGCCTTACCCTTATGGGCCATAGCATAGGCCGAGAAGGTGGAGCAAGGCCGGCCACCATGTGACGCCGACTGCAAAGAAAACCAACGAGATAGTTAGAAATAATATCTAACTCAGTGCTATATATCTAAATAAAAAATATGGCGTACTCATGCTTCAGCATATTGGCCCAGGCTCCGGTTGCCTTGGTGGTGGGAGGGGCCTTGCATCATCAAACGTCGTTCCCGGCTAGCGGTGTGCGCTTCGTCCCACTCAGCCGAACACCACCTATCCACCATCTGCTCCCAGCACAGAGGATGTGCGGCGCACCAATATGGGATCATCTACAAAGTAAACACGTAAAATGCATATCAGAAGATAAAATAAAATTCATGCATGGAGTACTGGTACCAAACATGCATGACTTTATCTGTAGGTACTGCTCCCTGGTCAACGACATGGTTCGGGCTTGAGGTTTGGTCACCCTCTCCCCAAGGACGGAGCCGTGGTAGGTGATGATGGCCTGGATTCGGGCCTCATAGTGCATGTCCACGACGAGCTTCTTACAGCTCGTGGTGGCCACCACATCCGCCCTAGCCTCGTATCCAGCATCGCATCTGAAGAAATCATGCATACAAAAACGATGTATCCATACATTATTTCAAGAATTTGCAACGAATGCGACATATTTTACATTATACTGATACTTACCCACAGCTCTTGCTTCACCCGCTCCGCCTTGTTATTGAATTCCCGGCCGTCCCGGTCTACTGCATCGGGGGCGACGGCGTAGTGGTCGAAGGTGAAGGTTGGGCCCGTCACTCCGGCGTACTCCACAAGTCCAGGGAAGTGTTCCCTGCATAGCAGGCCGAGGATGCCATTGGGGGGGCGACGATGACCCCCAACATAATCCAAAACCGTCCAAGACATGTCCAAGTGATAAATAAAAAGTATTAGTTTATATTATGATTTTGAACACATAATATGAACAAGAATGAAGAACATAAAGTTACATACCTCTCCCCTTTCAGCCGAATCAGCGGCCGCCTGTCCCGAAGTATGGGACGCTGAGGGAGACTCACGGGGCCTCGCAGGTAGATGCTCCTCGAACTTGAGCCGCCTGAACCTGAGGCGTCCTGCTGCTGGTCGTCGTCGTTCTGCTGCTGGTCGTCGTCGTCCTGAGGCACCGCCTGCTTCTGCGCTGTCTGCTCTCCCTCGTCCTTCTGCGCTGCCTGCTCTGCCTCGTCTGCCGTCCTACTCCTCCTCCCCCTCCTCCTCCTCAGCCAACCGCCCACCATATTTGTCCAACAACTTGCAATTAAGAGTAAACAAATAAGCACATATAAAAAGATGTATTTAAAAATAGGTGCGAAATAAAAAGTCATATAGCATTACATCGATTAAAAATAATCTTCATATGTGTCGGGGTTAGCCGGATAATAACTCTCATCATCACTATCAAGCATTTCAATCTCAACACCATCGAAAGACGCAAGTTCGTCATTAATGTCATTGCCTTCAAGGATTACTAAGTCATTATCATTTTGCACCTCATCATCCTCCTCATCAACAACCATTTCAATATATACGTCCATTCCGATAGCTTCAGTTAAGTCTATCTCAAATCACCCTTCTAGCCCATCTTCTTGGAAGAACTCTCCATCATATGTGTCCGGGTCTAAGTTGTAATCTTCATCGTTAGGAACAGGTAACCTCCCGTGCGGCGATACCTTATACACAACATCCCAACCCTTAAGATGTTCTTTCATTTGACACACATATGGGAGATAATACACTTGTGTGGCCTATTGGGCCACGATATAGACATCGTCTCCTGCTAAGGTGGAATCTTGTCGAATTTTGACTATCCCAAGATTAGAATGTGTCTGTCTCATCACTTGAGGGTCAAACCAATGACATTTGAATATCACTGGAGTAAGAGGTTTGGAACCATAAAAATTGAGCTCATATATTTCTTCGATTCGTCCAAAATAATCGACATTGTCAAGGTCGGGCGTAAAGACTCCAGAACACGTTGTTTTCCGATTGGGCCGACTTTTGTCGTAGTTTGTTGTGCGAAAACGGTATCCATTGACGTCATACCCAGAATATTTCTTGACCCTATAAGCAAAGTCGTTGGCTACTTGTCTCAACTCGGCACTCATAGACGTATCTCTTTGGCCCTGCAAGTATTCGCAAGTTAAAAGACGCTAAATTGAGTTCAAAGACGTATCTCTTTTACAAACTAAGCATGTACCTTATGTTTGAACCAGGAAATGAAATCGGGCAACCCATTTCTCGCACCCTTTCTAAGAAGAGTGTCATATTCCTGTGGAGTGGGGTCCCTTGATCGACACCAGAATTCATGAAGAAATTGTTCCATGTATGGCGTCACCTCTTCAAGGTTGGTCAATACGTATAGCATGATATGCCGCCACTCTTCATGTGTCAGGGTCTTGGTGGTCGAGCCACTTGCGCTTCCGAGTTGGCCTCGAAATATGCTAAGGTTCAATTCATTGTCGCCATCATTGTAACGAGGGGGTGGATTATGCACGCTCGGCAGTTTGTCACCATAATAAGTTGTTGTGAAGTTTGAGACCTCCTCTAGAATGTATGCCTCTGCAATGGAAGCCTCGATTTTGCATTTATTTCTACATTTTTTTCGAATAGTCTTTAGACATCTCTCGATTGGATAGCACCAACGTCCCTGCATGGGCCCCCCCATTCGTGCCTCATAGGGGAGATGAAGAATCAAATGCTGCATTGGATTGAAGAAGCCGGGTGGAAATATCTTCTCAAGCTTACACAGTAACACGGGTGCCAATCTTTCCAAGTCTGCAACCACGGTCCGAGATAACTCTTTTGCACAAAGCTGACGGAAGAAATAACTCAACTCTGAAAGCGCTAGCCAGACATCCTCATGGACATAGCCTCGAACCATCACATGAAGAATCCGTTCAATCCATATGTAGAAGTCATGACTCTTCATCCCTAAGACTCGCGTAGTAGATAAGTTCACCCCCCTACTCAGGTTAGCTGCATACCCATCAGGGAACATCAACATCTTGATCCACTGAAGTACTTCCTTCCTCTGGGCCCTGCTTAGGACGAAATCGGCCTTAGGCCTTCTCCACGTCTTTCCGCCACTTGGCGGCTTCATCTCTAGTTTTGGTCTATCACATAACGCTGCCAGATCCACTATTGCCTTCACATTATCTTTTGACTTATCAGGAATGTCCATAATTGTTGCCCACAGTGCCTCGGCAACATTCTTTTCAGTGTGCATCACGTCAATGTTGTGTGGAAGGAGCAGGTCGTCATAATAGGGGAGCCGAGTCAAGCCAGACTTATGTGTCCACATATGCTGCTCACCATATCCCACAAAACCACCTTCTGTATTGGCCACGAGCCCATCTATCTGTTGATGAATTTCAGCACCAGTCATCGTTGCAGGTGGGCGGTCTGTCACTACGACACCTTTCGTAAAGTTCTTGATGTCTAGGCGGAATGGATGGTCAGCAGGAAGAAATTGTCGATGTTTATCGAAGGACGAATATTTGCCACCCTTTTCAACCAAATGAATCTGAGAGCTTCCTTGCAAACTAGGCATGGGAACTTACCGTGAACACACCAGGCACAGAATAGCCCATACGCCAGTAAGTCATGCATGGAGTACTGGTACCAAACATGCATTCTGAAGTTTGTCTTCGTAGCTCGGTCATACGTCCATACCCCTTCCTCCCAGGCACGTACCAATTCATCGATCAAAGGCTCCATGTACACACCCATTTTATTCCCCGGGTGTCCGGGAATTATCAACGACACGAATATATTCTGCCTTTGAAAGCACACACCAGGGGGGAGATTGATTGGGATAACAAACACGGGCCAACATGTGTACGGGGCAGCGCTCATTCCATAGGGATTGAACCCATCTGTGGCCAACGCAACACGTACATTACGAGCCTCTTCGGCTTTCTCACGGTGAATGGCATCAAAGTGTTTCCATGCTTCACCATCGGATGCATGCACCATCTTGTCAGGATTGTATCGTTTTCCATTTTTGTGCCATGTCATCTGTTTCGCGGATTCCTCTGTCATGTACAGACGCTGGATCCTCGGTATGAACGGAAGATGCCGTAGGATTGTCAAGGGGATGTCGAGCTGCCTCTTCTGTCCATCACCAGAGTCTACCTCCATGAACCTAGACGATGTACACTTGGGACAGTACTTTGCCTCCGCGTATTCTTTCCTAAATAGCACGCAGCCCTTCGGACAAGCATGAATCTGCTCATACGTCATCTTGAGTGCACGAAGGAGTTTCTGTGCCTCGTACATACTCTTTGGCAGAACGTGATCATCCGGAAGCAGGCTCCCAATAACCGTCAACAAGCCATCGAATGCGTCTCTACTCATGTTGTACTGCGACTTGAACGCCATTACATGCCCAATGGCATCCAGTTGAGAAACCTTTGTCTGGCCGTGAAGGGGCTTCTGTGCCGCGTCGAACATGTCGTAGAACGCCTTTGCAGTCGGCTCTGGCTCGTCATCCATACATCCTCCCGTGTACTGTGCCTCTTGATAGTCGTTCAACATATCCGCTACCCCCGCATCCGCGTCATAATCCTCGACACGTTGTCTCAGCACCTCCTCTCTCGTACGATGCGCTTCACCATGAAATATCCACCGAGTATAGCCCGACATAAATCCATTCTTCCAAATATGTTCTACCATGGCCTTTTTTGGTTTTCTTTTCCGGTTGGCACATTTGTTGTACGGGCATGGGACTAGACTCGCTCCCTTAGCAGCTTCGCCATATGCCCGTTCCACGAAATCATTGGTCTTTCTAATCCATTCAGTGGTGACATCGTTCCTTCCTCTACGGCCCGTGTACATCCACTCACGGTCCTCCATCCTATAACATATATAACCGACTATAGTTTAATATAACATGTAAGACATCTGCAAAAAATAACTCAAGCCTATCAACAAAAAGTTCGGCAGCACCTCCCCTGTACGGGGATGTTTACAAAACCTGCAAATAAAACTAGCAGCACGATGGCCGACATCCACAAATATATCTAATTGACACACATAATATAAACTCCCTAAATTCAATAAACATGTAGTATAAATTTAATAAACACACATACTAAATTCAATAAACACACAAAATTCATTATAAACAAATAATATAAACATGTAGTATCAACTCACTAAATTCAATAAACATGTAGTATAAATTTAATAAAACACATAATATAACAATAAACACACATAAATTTAATAAATTAAATAACATATGACAATATAATATGAAAATAAATAAACATAAATTTAATAAATTCAATAAACCTTTACGGCTTGGCGCGTGGGGCGGGCGACGGTCGGCCGGCGGCGGCGTGCCGGGCGCGTGGGCGGGCGGCCGGTGACGGCTTGCCGGGCGCGTCGGGGGTGGGCGGCGGTCGGCTCGCCGGTGGCGGCGTGCCGGGCGCGTGGGGCGCGTGGGGCGGCGCTGGCGGCGAGCCGGAGCGTGGGGCGGCCGACGGTGGGGAGGCGCCGGCGGCGAGCCGGAGCGCGGGGCGGGCGGGGGGCGTGGCGGCGGTGAGGCAGAGAAGGAGAAGTGAAAGGAGAAGGAAGAAGAGAGCCGGCCACGCGCGGGCGGTTTAGTCACCTTCTTTGCCGAGTGCCCGCAATCCGGCACTCGGCAAAGATTTTTTTAAAATTTAAAAATAAACTTTGCCGAGTGCCGGATCACGGGCACTCGGCAAAGGCTGCTTTGCCGAGTGCTAGCTGTACAGCACTCGGCAAAGATCTGTTCTGCAGACTTTGCCGAGTGCCAACGGACAGACACTCGGCAAAGGCGGCTTTGCCGAGTGCTAGCTGGACAGCACTCGGCAAAGTATACTTTAGTTTTTTATTTTTGGCAACCAAACTTTTTGTGGTGTGTTCCTATACTATGTAGACCTACAAGTACCATTTTGGTACAATTATAAAAGTATTTTTTATAACTATTAGATTTAGTTCGTTTATTTGAATTTCTTCGGAAAATTCAGATTTGAACTGCAAGTCACTCGAAATTTAGGAAACCGTGCATGCAAAAATGATACCCATCCTATTTAGCACAAGTTACGATCGATTTCAGGAGCGGACCGGAAACTTCGAGCACCATGCTCACTCAACATGTGTAAAGCCCAAAAATTTGTATCAGATAAAATAAGCATATAAATAAATATTTACATGTTTTTATTAATTTATTCAAAGAGGATTATTCTCCTTATAAATTATATAAGTAAAAAAACACTTTAAAATAATAGGTGAAAATATATCTTGATAGAGATTTCACATAACTTGCTCAAATAAAATATGTAATAGATAGCCACAGTGGAATTAATTTTAATTAAATCACACAATCATAACAACCTTTTTCCTAAAGTAAATGATGGGTGGGTATTTTGTATTTGCAACATAGACTAAACAAATATTTGATATATAAAATAAAATAGACCATGTATAACATATTGGAGTTTTTGTTTGACACTTAAATATATTTTAAGTTTAAAATCTATGTAAATTTAATTCGAAACTTGAATCTTATTTGAATTCAGAATTTAGAATAGGTAAAAAAACTGACATCACTGGGCCGAAACGCTTCCTTGCCGGTCCACTTCTTCAATTTTCAGCCCAAACCAGCCCACGGAAACCACGTGACGTCCAACTTCCTTTTCTTCATTGTTTATTCCTCTTGCTGCAATGACATCACCATGACGCGATCACTGACATCAGCATGCAAGTCACTGTGTGGTCTGTTCTTCTCAGAATCGCTGACGCATGGGCCACCCTGGTCAGCCTTCCTTCCTCTGTGCCGTATCAAACTGATTTCCGCTTTAGCCGCCATGAACAAACTCCGCGCGGGAGCTGGCGTGGCCATCGTAGATCCGCGCAGACTTCGGGCGCGTTTACCAGAGATTAGCTACGAATCGGGTTCAGCTGCGATACTATAAAACCCGGGGCCATACCCTCCCCCATCCAGCCGAGCACGACAGCGAACCTGAATGCTCCAGCGCTTCATCGGAGAGAGAGAAAAAACACCTCCGCCTGAGCTGCGTTCTGGATTTGCTGTGGATTTGGGGCATGTTGTTTGGCCACTGGGATCTCCATGGTGTGCGTGACGTCCGTGTATGGGTTGCAAGCGTTGAGATGGTCTCACGGCTGGGCAATTTCTTGTCGGGACGATTGTGGTCGCCATGCCGCTGCACTGCGTGGCGAACGGTTTCACAGCTCCGATGTCCGGTAAGACCCTCTCTGCATCCTCCGCTTTGTCCTTCTTGTGGCGATTGAATTCTTTGGTTCGTGGATTGAGCAGCGGGGCGTCGTCCGTGGCCTCGCCGGCGGGCAGCGCCGCCGTGGGTTGCCGATGCGTCTCTGTGGCTCTGGCCAGAGGAGGGAGAGAACATTGTGACCGTCGATTCCCGATGGACGGTGGGGATTAGAGCTTGGCGTACCCCTTCGCGCGTGCGATCCGAGCCGTTGATCTCGAGTGCGGGGATCATGATCATGTACTGGTTCGTGTATGTGGGTCGGTCTAATCTGGGCCATCAAAAACAGATCGGGCGACCGATCTTCACCGATACCTCTTCGTTCTGGTTCTTTTGCATATAAGCCCCTCGTCTTTCACAGAATTGAACCCGTCGTCCACTGCGGGATTAGCCCGAGTCTAGAGAATTTTATACGCTAGCCCCTGTAAAACTACAGAATATGGTGCGCAATCCTGAGAGCAAAAAAATAAGAAAAAGAATATAGAAAATGAGTTTCTAGAGTAAAAATAATTCCAGAACCTATTTAATTCATAAGAAAATCGATTTTAAATCCTTTTTGACTCATTCCAGTTGCATTAATTTTGTTTTAATATTATTTATCAACTAATAAACCCTGGTTAGTCATGAAACCTAGATCAAAATTTTCCGCTTGATTTATATTATACTAGGTATCTAATAGCTTCAGAAAATCGTAACTTGAGAACCGAAACTCCGATTCGATCCATTCAGATTGCGTTGGTCTCATAGAAATATTTACTACATAGTAGCAACATTAAATATATGCTATCACGTACTTCTAATTAAGTAACTAATTGGATTAATCTATGTTCATTGAAACTAGATTTTATAATATTAATATAGTATTCTGATCTCATGGTTATAATTCGACTAAAAGATGATCTTTAATCAAGTAATGACTTAGATTAAGTTGAGATAACTATTCCTAGAATATTCTCTCATATGATGTATTCTAATCAATTTATAATATAGTTTAATATTTAAATCACGTAGATCTTCTATAAATCCTACCTTTATAACGGTAACTCCAATTTTAGTGGTTCGCGAATCCACGATCTCGTAGTGACGCGTAGATTATTATTACACAGTTTATTCTTATATTTGGTGTGATGTTAATTCTTCCTATACCATGGTTGTTTGTATTGCTAAGACTAGAGTGAGGACACGAGTCAGCTGAAGAGCAAGTTGGTACCTGGAATCTCAAGTCCCAGGCAAGTTGTGCCCTTAATCACTTATTTTTACCCACTCATGTTCTAATTAATCATAATGATCTGCATAGGTTAATTTTGATGGGACCCAATAGGTTACCCTAGTTTGTCTATCTTTATACCTTGTTTACCACTGAACTTTTTGGGTAGTACTTGCTAGTGCTTTATGTGGTTTTGGGTATGAAGATACATTATTCATGATCACACTTTTATTATCTGTTTATTATTACTGTTCATGATAAGATCATTATGTTAATTGGAACATGGAGCGACCACCCGGGAAAACAGTGCTACCACAAGGGTTTATGGACGCCCTTGGCTGATTAATTAGGAAAGCTAGTGGAAGACTACCTTACCCGAAAGGGGCAAGGGCAGTAGGGGAGTGGTCAGTGTAGGGAGGTCCTTGGTTGATTTTGCTGCGATGGCGGTCAGGCAAGAACCCTGCATTGGAGCTTCCTATAAACTGTAGCGGGTTTTCTGAAGCTAGTGGAACTTTGTAAAGGCCTCGTAGTGTTACCCTGCCTCGCCTCCTCGGTAGAGATGTATGGGAAGTCGCGATCCCTTGGCAGATGGGTAACATGACTTGTGGGTAAAGATGCGCAACCTCTGCAGAGTGTAAAACTGGTATACTAGACGTGCTCACGGTCATGAGCAGCTCGGACCCTCACATGATTAATTTATGGAACCTAAACTCAATTTGTCATATGCATTGCATCGCAGGTGATGTTGTTACTTCTGTTCTACTATTTAATTGGATTGGTATTTACTTATACTTAGTAATTGCTAATAAAATTTTGACCAACTTTAAAAGCAATGCTGAGCTCTAACCATCCTCTTTGGTAAGCCTTACACTTCACGTGAGCTCCCACCTTTGTCGAGTTCATGCACATTATTCCCCACAACTTGTTGAGCGATGAACGTATGTGAGCTCACTCTTGCTGTCTCACACCCCCCACAGGTCAAGAACAGGTACCGCAGGATGAGGCGCAAGGAGGATGCTGCGATGAGTTCGTGAGAGATCTAGGCCGTCGTCTCCCAGTCAACTTTGGGTTGCTGGACCGTTGTCTCCTTATTTTGTATAGAACTCCTATTATATAGTAAAGTTGTGACATTCGATCCTGTGCCATGATTCATCATATGTGTGAGACTTGGTCCCAGCACACCTGGTGATTATGTTCGCGCCCGGGCTTTGGACCCCTAAAACCCGGGTGTGACAACATGGCCGTGAACTTGCTATCCAGCTGTTTAAAAATTGTATAAAACACAAACAAAGTCAGAAAATCATGAAACTTGTCCACATGTCATGATATCATATGTACAGGTTGTGATAAAAAATTGAGAATGTTTGGAGAAAGTTGTGAGACACTATGTGTAGAAACCTAAGAGAACCACACATGAAATTATAGAGTTTCAATGTGGATCTCATAGGTTTCTACACATAGTGCGTCACATTTTTCTCGAAACTTTTTCAAATTTTTATCACAGCCTCTACATATGATATCATGACACGTGGACAAGTTTCATGATTTTCTGACTTTGTTTGTGTTTTATACAATTTTTAAACAGCTGGATAGCAAGTTCACGACCATGTTGAGTGAGCATGGTGCTCAAAGTTTCCGGTCCGCTCCTGAAATCGGTCGTAACTTGGGCTAAATAGGATGAGTATCATTTTTGCATGCACGGTTTTCCAAGTTTCGAGTGACCTGCAGTTCAAATCTGAATTTTCCGAACAAATTCAAATAAACGAACTAAATCTACTAACGATTGAAAACTCTGTTATAATTGTCCACAAATGATACATGTAGGTCTACATAGTATAGGACATACCACAAAAAATTTGGGAGACAAAATCTAAAAAATAAAAATATACTTTGCCGAGTGTCTTGATAAGACACTCGGCAAAGCGTCCTTTGCCGAGTGCCCAATATTTGGCACTAGGCAAAAAAGACTCTTTGCCGAGTGTCAGCCCTCGGCTCTCGGCAAAGACTGACGGCCATTAGCTTTGAGACGACCGCTGACGGCCCTTTGCCGAGCGCCACCTTTGCCGAGTGTTTCACACTCGGCAAACCTGTCTTTGCCGAGTGTCGTCCTGTACCGAGTGTCCTACACTCGGTAAAGAGGTTCTGTACCGAGAGCCAAACTTTGCCGAGTGCGGCTCTCGGCAAAGACTTCTTTGCCGAGTGCGGCTCTCGGCAAAGTGGTCGACACTCGGCAAAGCCTCGGATTCCGGTAGTGTTAACAATTCTAAATAAACCTTATTAATACTAAAAGTTATAGGTCCCATCGTAGACTATAGTTTTGATATAAAAATTATTTTATTCTGAGTAAAAATATATGGTTTTTCTAAGATCGAGTTTTTTTCACTGATACATAAGTCCCATATGTCAGTTCCATATAAACGGCCAGTCACCATACGACGTCAGCTACTGAATTAGGTAAACATCTACTTGGAACTGAATGAGACATGAATTAACTTTAATGATCCAAAAATATATTTTAAAACTTGAAGGGCCGATATAACACATGCGGGCCCGTTCGTTTAGTTGAAATTGAGACCTATAACTAAATGTTGTTTGGAACCTCTAACACTGATAGTTAGCTACTAAAAATTAGTTGTTGTTTCCAAACATTATCAACTAATACCGTAACTAATTGTTAGCTATCTCAAAGCTAACAAATAGTTCATTAGCTATCCCAGCTAATGATTTATTAGCTAGCTAATTGTTAGCTTTAAATGTTCCAAACAGAGGTAGTCAATGGTAATAAAAATAAACATACAATTTCAGCTCAAAGGATTCCAAGGAACCATTCGAGAACAAACGAACATGCCCATCCGGTGCCACCACGCTATGGACGCGTTTGCAGATTCCACGAGGAAGTACGTTATCAATTTCAACCACCGGATAATATGTGAATTCGATGTTTCGTGGACATGTAAAAACTTTAATAGTATACGCGTGTGCATTATTGACCTAACATATCCTAAAAGGGAGCCGTCAAATCAGCGATGCCGACGTGTGAGTGGAGAAAGTGCCCATATATTCATTCGATTAGGTACTCCGATCCCTTATGTTATGTGTACGCAAATTGAGTGATACCTAACTTACAGTTATCCATCAACTTGTAACCAGCCCATATCGTCTACGTGTGATATGGACCCCCCCCCCCCCCCCCGACCCCCCCCCCCCCCCCCCCCAACCTCACACACACATATATCACATATGCTATATATCACGTAGGTTAAAACTTCATCCAATGGTCCCACCAAGCGAAGCAGCGAGCCTAACAAACCGTTCTTTGTCTGTAATCCACTGACGGGTTACACGCCCAGTAACAGATCCGCAAGACATACCACTACATTGGCTCATTGGACTCACGACTCTCCCGCGAGCCACACACTCCCACTCGCATGATCGCAATCTTTCAGTAATTTGTGCTTTTTCAGTCAATCAGTGTTCAATTTTGGTAATTATTAATAAGCACAGTAATTGTTAGTGCAAAAAGAACAATTACTGACGAAATGTTCATTAATTTTATTCAATCATTTATGGAAACATTGCATCTTAATTACAGATGAGTGACAACATTTTCGGTAAAAGGACAATGCTAGCTCAAAAATTGTTAAACATAATTGCCAGTAATTATTACTACAACAATGAAGAAAGAAACACCAATTATTCAGTTATTACATAATCATTCAGTAATTTATTTGATGAGTCTCATTCTGTTTAAATCATTGACGAAATCTGAGTAATTGTGTTTAGTCATTTTTTAAAACGTTCAGTAACTAGCAAGGCAACGCCAACTTAGTAATTGTTAAACAGAATTGTCAGTAATTATCAACCAGTAGTGAAGAAAAAACAACAATTATTTAGTCAATACTTAACCATTCAGTAATTCATTACAACTTCAATAATTTTGACGTTGAATCTCATTCTTTTTAAATCATTGACGAAATCTGAATAATTGTATTCAGTCATTTTTAGAAACGTTTAGTAACTACCAAGTCAATGCAAGCACAATAATTGTTAAATGGAATTGTCAGTAATGATCACTACAGCGACGCAAAAAGAAACAAATTATTCAGTCATTACTTAATCATTCAGTAATTTATTAGAACTTCAGTAATTTTCTCGACGAATCTCATTCTATTGATGTTACCGATGGAATCTGATCAACCGACTAGTTGGATCGGGTGCACGAAGGAGTAGATCATAGATCTATCGAGCGCGGGTCTCAGGACAGTCGGGCACACGGTGAAGGGCGCACTGGCGGGTAGGTGGGCACGTGAGGTTGGGTGCATGCTGGTTTAAGGGGCGGGGTGGCAAGCGAGGCTTGTCCACGTGAAGCTTCACCCTAGGTGACAAATAGCGCAACCCTACACACGTGCGCGCGTGTATATATATATATATATATATATATATATATATATATATATATATATATATATATATATATATATATATATATATATATATATATATATATATATATATATATATATAGTATTTAGAGCCCTGGGCTCTATTTAACTACAGGAAGCCCTGACCAGGTGCGCAGACCGCACCGGACCCATTTTGGTTTATTGTACCTAACTGTGCTTATGCTAAATTATAATACGAGTTATGCTGATGTGTGTATCAGTTTATGCAAATATAGTCTGCGCATATTACGTGCATCAGGCCCACGATCCGGCCCACGCGTTCACAATTATTCAGTCCCACGCCGACACTATAAAAACACCCCCACGCCGCCAGGGATTAGGTTTTAGCGGCGGCGGCGGTTCCCTCGGGCGTGCGAGCGGCGGTGATCCTGGGGCCAGCAGCGGTGTCGCCTCGAGGCAGGCGACCGACGGTGGCGCTCCACCAGGAACGAGCGATGGTGGCGCTCCACAGGGAGCTCGCCCGCCTCGCCGCCAGGTCCGTCGCGCGCCTGCCTGCTGGGGCTGGGCTCGGCGGGAGCGGAACCGCCGAGGAGGCCGAGATGGCCGCCGCGCTCATGGACGTCGCGGCCGCCAGCGCCGCCGCCTCCGCCGCCGTGTTCTCGACCGTCACGTCCGTGTCTGCCGCCGCGTCGTCGTGCTCGAACAAGAAGGCCCCGACGGCCTTCATGGCTGCTGCCTTCGCCAAGAAGCCGGAGACGCCGACGACGGCCGATGTCGCGCAGGAGAAGCACGAGGAGCTTGAGCGATGCATCGACGAGTGCGAGAGCGGTAGCAAGGTGGTGTTCAGGAGCATTGTTCGGAATAGGGTTTCGTTGCTCAACATCCATAGTCCGGCGATCTAGAGAATCGATCTCTCATATCAGTCGCCATCACAATTTAGTTAACGACTGTTGTATACTATGCTACATACGTATATATACAGTGTAAATACACGTTAAAACAATAGAGAATAAAAATATATATGTCCAGTTGGAAATAACACAGAAATTCAGTCAGCATGTATAGCCCAGGGTAAATTATTAAAACTATACTACTGTAATCATCAGGAGGGCATTATTTTAAATGTTGTATGATTTACGCTAAAATTCACACTCATTTACGATGTTTTAGCTCACGTTTTACGCTGGAATCCGCCCGAGCAGAACCCGCGAACTGCGGCTATAAATTAAAATTTATTTCCTTCTACTAATGCTCCTCAAATCGTAACTGTCCCTTTATTTACGCGATTATGCAGCACGTCTTTCCTTATATTAAACCGGTCAAGATTTATATAATGCATGGTTTATGCTATCATGTTACACATCGTTATGCAGTCGTAAACGGTTTATTTACGCATCGTTATGCAGTTGTTAACCGCCGCCAATATCACAGATACGAACGTGGACGTGCAGCTGTAAATGAGAATTTGTTTCCTCCCGTAACTGTGCCTTTATTTACGCGAACGTGGGGCACGTCTTTCCTTATCTCAAACCGGTGGATATTTAAATGTTGCATGGTTTACGCTATCATGTTACACAACGTTATGCAGTCGTAAGCGGTGTACACATGGTAATATTCGTTCCCGTGATTCGTGGCCCAAAAGATTCCTTCTATGCATGATTTATGCACATTTCTACATATATTTATACATGTGTATATTGCCTGTCATATGCATGGCTGACGCATGCTGGCGTACAGTGGGCTGACCGCGACCTGGTTGGCGTCCTGGCTGGGGCTTCCCCCACTAACGGAAGCCCAGGGCTTCCATTAGCTCTTCCCTATATATATATATATATATATATATATATATATATATATATATATATATATATATATATATATATATATATATATATATATATATATATATATATATATATATATATATATATATATATATATATATATATATATATATATATATATATATATATATATATATATATATATATATATATATATATATATATATATATATATATATATATATATATATATATATATATATATAGGGTGAAGCTTCACTTGGACTCAAGCGGTCGAGCCTGGTTCGATTGGGCCCAACAACAGTATGCGATGCCTATTCGGTTTCGAACACAGATATTAGATCAATTTGCTATTTGTGACCCAAAATGCATAAACTCAGTCCCCAATTTCTGTTTCCCTCCCCACGTTTCCATTCTAGCAACCGCTTTGCTCACTATCGCTCTCTCCCGAAACGCCTGCTCCGCAAGTCGAATTAGTAGCCCATCACCGCGTTCGCTCTTGCTTTACACGTCGTAGAGCAAAGCTCAACCCGGTGCGGTGGTTCAGCAATGTGAGGCATTCATAGGAGTTTACCAGTTTCGTTGCAAAGATAGGGTTTCGAATCGCATCATCAAATCTATCAGGTTCTTATAGTATATTTGAGCAGTTCACACTATCTAACAGAATCGTGTCTGCTACATACATTTTTGTGATGTTCCTTGTGTTTTTCGTGTTAGGTTCTCATTACTAAAGTGTCTACAGCTCTTCAACTTCTGAGGCAATTCATCAATGAGTTTTTCTTAATGTTGTTTATGGCAAAAGAGAATGATTTATGTGTTGTTTTGTCTGAATGGATTTTTGTTTTGATTATAAAACATTGGACATTTTGGAAGATTTCCTTTAATGTTGTTATCTTATTAATTTATGTCATAGTCACTAATAACTGTATAAATCAAGTGTGAGTGGCAAATATGTTGTGCATTCAATGGACATTCTACAATTTTTCATCAACATGTTTTTGCAAACGATTTTTTGCCGACTAAGGTGGTAGTACCAGTAATATCTAGTGGTATCAGTAATTTGAAAATTTGTCATTAGTATTTGCATAAGGTCATAAGGCAATGAAGTTTTGTGGACAAATGTTGTATTTTCATAATGTTAATCATTTTGTTTTTTTTGAAAAATGCACAATGTGATAGTTTCAGCAATATCTGTTAGTCTCGGTAATTTTTCAATCAGTCAGTAACAACCACATAATTCAAAATGAGAGGGCAGACATGTTGTGTACTTGTTTTTAGTACCTTCGGATATCTAGAAACTAGGCAACATAATAAGATTAAGGAGCGTCTTCATCCTTAGGCTCATTCTCCTTCTAAAAGAAGAAGAATAAGCAAGTGATGAAAAATGTGAAGAAGTAATATAATAAATACATATAAGGATAATAAGTAAGATGCATTAAGTACATATATGAGATATGCAATGTAATCTTATAGACAGTACTCACTTTCTTTTGATCTTTTCTATTATTCAAGCAGGAATTGCATTAGTACCTACGACTTTATGAGGCTTACAAGATGGAGAAAAGATCACGGCTTGGAGACAAAGATTAATCGCCCTTCCTTTGATCTCCAAAAGATGGCCTAATGTATGGCACTGTTCATCTATTGATAGTCAGAGGGTACAACTTTGATGAAATTACATTTCACAATCTTAAGCCTATACATTTGAGCTACATGACATGTCATGGATAAAAGCGCCCTTTCCTTCTATCATTTTTGCAGGCAGGCCCGAAGAACTTGTTTCGTCTTTGTCATATTTTCCCTTTTGCTCCTTAATGATAATATTAAGAAGTGTGCTTCTTCTTTATAGCTCATTCATCTGAAGGTACTTCAAGCAATAGCACCTGAAATGCTTAAAGATGCACCTTGAAACAATCGTTGTCTTGGTGTTTTGCGGACCTT
This sequence comes from Zea mays, assembly GCF_902167145.1. Lineage (NCBI taxonomy): Eukaryota > Viridiplantae > Streptophyta > Magnoliopsida > Poales > Poaceae > Zea > Zea mays. The sequence goes on along the minus strand of NC_050104.1, from coordinate 70,071,914 downwards.
CAAAAGAAGGCCCCCAACAGTAGCCCCTCGTGGTACTAGTTCATTTATTTGCAACGAGCTCAGACCACGAAACAACAGAGGCCTTATGCTGAATGTCCAAAAAACACCTTCACCTGAGCTTTGTTAGCAAAAATATGACAAACTCTTCGTAAAAATTCTAAAATGTGGGTCCCTTTTACAGTAGTAGATTAAAAAATCTTTTTGATTTTGCTTTCCTCTCTTATCGTGGTAGTTGTGTATAAAAGGGATTGAAGACCTACATACATTGTTCAAATTATTCGCTTGTTTTTACTCAAATAGCTCGTGTTTGCCACAACCCCGAAGGTTGATTTTCATAGCTTTGCCCGCACGACTTCAGTTTCCTTTCTGTTCCTATGCAACGACTGGTGAGTGCAAGAGCGAAGAAGCTGCCATTGTTGGGTTTTAGGAGGCCATGGAGAGAGCCAATGTTGCAAAGATTATGGATGAGATGTTGGCCAATTTGTCAGATGACTCCGAAGACAGTGAGGATTTTGATTTCGTAGAGAATACTAATGAAGCCAAAGAGCAGCCATGGAAACCAAGTCATGTTGTCTTCGGTAAATTGACCATGAAGACATGATATATTGAGGCAATGAAGGGTGAATATTTTCATGATGCTTCCATTGTGTGGTCAGGTGGAGAGACTACCGTTCCGCTCCCTGAAAAGGATGAAGTAGTTGTGTATCGAAGCTTTATGAAAGTTGGGCTCCGATTTGCTGGTAGAAGTCCTGAAAATGTTTGATATATATCTTCATTAGCTTACCCTCGAGCCTTGATTAGGGTTGGAGTTTTCATCTAGGCAGTGAGAAGTCAAGGCGTGGAGCCGAATGCTGATTGTTTTTTTGTAATAATCATGAGTTCCTTTATTAAAGCCATTAGGAAGAAATAATATCACAATAACTTTGGATGTTATACCTTCGTATATCGTTTACACGCTCGGTGCCCTATTCTGACTTAACGAGAGAAATGGCCTGGCTCTTGGATGAAATAATAGTTTTATGTGAAGGACGATTTCAGTGAGAGGAGACATATTGAGGGAATTATCTAGAGGCCTATTATAACCCGCTTCGGCATAAAGAGACCAGCTATCATAGAGACGGAAGAAGCTCAAGCCTGCTTGGTGGCTTTTAATGTTGTTTGCAGTTATATTTGTACTAGAGATTTGGTTCAACAACGTATAGGGTGTGTTTGGTTGGATGTACAAGGAGGTATGGAAGGGGGCGGCCACAGTTTCTGTAGTGTTTGGATGAGAGTCGCGTGAGGGCGAGATAAGCACCAGAGTAATTTTTGTTGGAGGCGTGATCCCAAAAAATTGAGGGGATGGTGTTGCCACTGCCTCATCCTACTTTGACCTCAAACCAAACACATTCATAATTTTTATGGTATGCCCCCTTGTGAATGAGTGCGAAATGCCGAAGGTAGAGGAAGTTGATGCGTCTGACCAGGTATCTGGAAAAGGAGGCCTAGTGCACTTGAAGTACACCTATCGATATAGGAATCGGTTTGGAGAGCCAGACGATGATTGGCTAGATGCTGTCAAAGCATCAAGCAATGAGATGCCGAGGAACTATTCAAAAAGGGAAGATGAAGCTCTGACCACCGCCTTTGTCGCTCGGGGAAAAAGGAGGTTGAATCGAGTTTTCAATGCTATTGGTTTTGGTTACCCAGACTACTCCTTCCCCATTCTGGGTAAATGTAAAAAGAGAAAAGCACTTTGAAATCTCCTTTGGCTGCACCGAAGCAGAAAAATTCGAAAATCTTGGCAACGCGACCAAATCTTATTTTGAAGATAGAACAGCAGTGCTACCTGCACTTGCGACTTCTTCCAAGGAAGTCACTATTGAGATCGTGATAACTGATGAGCCGAAGATTGAGCCACCGAGGGTACAATCACCCATATCTACGAAGGTATTGACATTTTTCTTTATTTTGATTAATTGTGTTATAATATTCTATAATAGAATTTTAATTTTAATTGTAGGAAGAGAAGAAGGATGATGAGAAAGTTACTGAGGTGCCAATTCAAAATGAAGTACCCCCGGCCAACATGCAACCTGAGGTGTTGACAAAGGCAGAAGCCCAACCGAAGATTAAAACAACAGTTGCAGGAACACCCCAAAAAGGAAAAAAAGAATGGCCAACATTTTGTAGGTTGTTTTGAAACCTTTGAAGGTGGCATTGCCCATGATGCCGAAGGTTACTAAGACTCCACTCAGCATGCCTATTGTTGAGAGCCTGACAACTAAGTTAAAGGCAATTGCCAGTCCAAAGGCTTCACTTGACACGGACAAGGCTAGTGGTTCAAAAGTTTACTTGATAACAAATGCTATCAAAGAAGGATAAGAAGATAAAACGAGGAATCTAAAGCTGAAGGTGCCACAGAGGAAAAGGTTTTAATAGCCGTTGAAGAAATGAGGTCCGCGAGCCGCAAATACATTATTTGCCATGCTTCTAGGGGAAAGTTGACTACTGAACACATTGCTGAAGTGCAAGATTATGCTGAAGATCTAAAATACCCCTCAAGTTCTCATGTGTATAATGGTAACTATAAGGATGGTTATCTTTATTGCATTCCGGACAGTAGGAACTTGAAGTATGACGTGAGATGATGGATAAAATGGGCTACCCGAAGCTGGAATGTGGGTATCTGCTATGCTGAAGGATCAGCTTGCAGACTACGTGGCTTATAATAGTTCAAAGGTTATCATACGACTTCACATACTATGTTCTTATGGATAGTACTTGATTAACTGATTTTTCTGATTTTGTGATATGCAAGGACTTATTCTGAGCAAAGCTCTATAGGCTAAGAAGGATGACGAAGACGAGAGTACTCGAATAGCCTTCAGAAATCTTTGATCTGAAGTTATTGAGCTTCGGCATCAGGCTGAAGAGAAAGAAGTGATCACGAACACTCTTGCAAGCAAGCTAATTGAAGATCGTGCTAATTTTAAGAAATTGTCTTAAGAGAAGAATGATAAAATTTTGAAGCTTGAAGGTGAGAAGACGCAAGATAGCAGCACAAGCAGAATCGCATAAGTCTGAGATGTCTAAATTAAAAGATAAGTTTGATGAAGAAGTGAAAATTTTGAAGTTGAAAAAGAGAAACGTGAAATTTCAAAAAAATGAAAAGGATAGAATCTAGAAAATTGTTGAAGAGCTTCAGGAGTCAAAAGAAGAATGCCTCTTGACTACCTTTAAATGCTACGAGAAATTAAAGAGCATGTTCACCAGCATTGGGGCCTTCTCTAGTGAAGAAGAATTTGTATATGGCAATGCTATTTGTCGGGTACGATAATTAGGGGTACCTAGACTACACCTCTAAAAAGCGCTTAAAACCCTAAGGATACCATCAAGGCACGTTCCTTGAGGACAAGGAATCAAGAACTCCACCTTGCCCGAGGTCCCCCTCAAGGGTCTTCCCAAAACACCACCTCGCCCGAGCTCGATCTCAGACAGGGTGTGAGCTCGGGTAAATCTCCGTCCCGACCAAGGCTCCCCGACCCCATGGAAGCCATGTCTGCTTCGCCCAAGCCCATCTTGGGCGAGAGGGACAAGAGTTGTGGCAAGGCTCGCCCAAAGGCCACTGGGGGACAGCCGCATTGAATGAGCGTACCTACCCTACGCAGGTTTGCCAGTGTATAGTGACGACGAGACCACAGTCTTGTCAAAGATTCACCAACCATAATTATGCATGTGCACGTCGTCTGTCGGCCCCTAACGGGACATATAATAAGACAGGAGCGTGGATCGGCCCTCAGGCACAATCTCCACCTCGCCTGACGTAGATCTCGCCCTCGGGACAAACTTCGCCTTGCCCAAGCCCGCCCTCGGCTGCCTACTCTCCCGCAAATCCAATGGAAGGACACTCCTTCAAACTGTGGCACACGTCATTGAATCTCAGGATAGGCTCGGTCACGACCTCGAGCGGACTTCCGCCTCACCCGAGCCCAGTTCTGCCCTTGATACCTGTGATGGAGGACGCCCCAATGTCATCAGAAATTGTGGAGCTGAGGCATCCCTTAAGAAGATTTTCCCATACTAAGCACTGTGTCAACCACTACGGTATGGGCAACCCCACGCCAGGGGCGCTCGAGTACGTGATCGAGCCCTCAGCCTCGGCCTCGGCTCTCACCAGGAAACAAGCTTGCACAAGTCAATGACAAAGTACAAGGCCATACCGACTACAGGATAATAAAGACATCCCCTCACAGTATGCAGCCAGCTCCCATCCTCTAGGAAGCACCCCTTGATCCTATAATTAGGGTACTCTACGACTTATCAAGGGACAGGCGAATATTTCACAAGTATTCTCCTCCACTCAGTATGGCACTTGCCTCAATCATGCCCTGGGACATGGGACACTTCCCTCTTCCGCTCTGCTTGTAAGCCATACTACAACCACTTAGGTGCGACTAATATAAGTCTCATCCTCCCTCTGTTGGAAGTAGGGCCTCTCCTAGCCCGAACTAGGATAAATGACTTGTGTCAACTCGCATCACCATCTAGGTCTGGGGCACACGACATTATTTTACTAGTTGGTTAGGTCCACGGATGCGAACACCGATAATTGGCACGCCAGATAGGGGCTAGTCACGTGCTAAGACTCAGTTCCCATCAAGACTCCAGATGGCTGTCTTTCACCATCCCTTGAGGCTCGACACGGTGATCAGGTCTGGGAGTCTAGAGTTCATGTCGCTCGAGATTGAGTACGACATGGTGCTCCTCCCACCTGGTCCCTCCATGGTAGGCCATGTCAAGGGATGGGGGAGAACCATCAGTGTTCAACCCCATCCCTTTTCAGCCAAACTTCAACACCCGCTCTCTCACCAACTTGTACGCTGGTCTTCCCTTCCCCTTAGGGTGCCTCGACTCTAAGGAGGAAGATGGTCCGGGCATTGGCTACGACTTCTCCGAGCTATGTGACCCCAAGTCCATGCTACAGTTCCTGTTCACGTGTGACAAACAGCTCTCCAACAGCTCCGATGACTACAATACCGATGAGGGGGTTATGACCCAACTCGGGAGTGCTTCCATGCGGGTCACGAGGAGCACGACGGAGGGAACCAGCTCAGCATGCCTTAAGAGAATGACATGCCACCCCTACACATTGGGGAAGCAGGAGAGCCGGGTGAGGCCTAGACCCCTCCTGGGAGTCACATGACCCACCTCGAACAGCTCCGCAAGTTACACACCAAGCTCGAAGAGGAACATCAATGGCTGCAATAGCTCCGGCAGGTTCTCAAAAGGGAAGCAGCTGGTAAGGTTCTTGATGAAGGTGCACGCGACAATGCACGCGACGTTCATCATCGTATCATGGAAGATGCTGAGGCTGAAGCCCCTCCAGCCTTTCACAGGGCTAGTCAAAACCTCGCTGCAGCAGCGATCTTGCTTCGCATCATGCCGGAGCCATCCACCATTGAGGGACACTGAATCCACGGTGAAATTCGGGGACTCTTGGAGGGTGCAGCGGTCCAGCAAGACAAGAGCTCGGCCTCTCGGCTTCGGGAGCCCGCCTCAGAGCACCGAGCGGGACCCTCTCGCTTTGAGAGGGAGGCTTTGGTCCATCCCGAACCCACCAGAGAAAAGGCCCCTGCGGTGCAAGACCGTATCCTCAACAACCGCTAGAACCAGGGTGTGCACGACTGTCTCAGCGGTCGCGTCCCGCACCATGATCGACGAAACACCACCCACGGCTACCACCCTCAGTGGGGTGGTCGCTACGACAGTGGGGAAGATCGAAGCCCCTCTCCTGAGCCACCAGATCCACAGGTCTTTAGCCGAGCCATCCGTAGGGCGCCATTCCCTCCTAGATTCTGAGCCTCGACTACTATCACCAAGTACTTGGGGGAATGAGTGATGACCACCTCATCATTCGTAATCTGCCCCTATTCCTGTTGGACTCTGCCCGAGCCTGGCTGGAGCATCTCCCCCCTGCCTAGATCCACGAATGGGAAGACCTACTAAGGGTCTTTAGGGGAAACTTCCAGGGCACATACATGTGCCCCGGAAACTCTTCGGATCTCCGGAGTTGTTGACAGAAGCAGGATGAGAGCCTATGCGAATGCATTCACTGGTTCTCCAAGCAACACACTGAGCTCCCCAACACCACCAACTCTGACATCATTAGAGCGTTCCTCACTGGTACCTCCTGCCATGACCTGGTCAGTAAGTTGGGTTGCAAGACCCCCACTAAGGCAAGCGAGCTAATAGACATCGCCACCAAGTTTGCTTCGGGACCAAAGGTCGTCGAGGCCATCTTCCATAAGGACAAAGGCAGCGGGAAGCAGAAAGAGGACGCCACCGAGGCATCCTCCCAACACAACCCCAAGAAGAACAAGAAGAGGAAGGCGCAGCAGGGCCAACATGAGGCCCTTGCCACGAATCTTGTCGTCACAGCAAAGAGGTGTAACCCCCGAGGCCCCCAAGAGGATCCCAGCGTGCTCGACAAGATGATGAGGGAATCTTGCCCATACCATAAGGGCCCCGTCAAGCACACCCTCGGCGAGTGTGACTTGCCCCAGCGCTTCTACAACAAGCCCGGTCCTTCGACAAAAGAAGGCAAGAAGAAAGGCCCTAGTGATGGGGACAACGACAAAGGCGAGGAGTTCCTCGACGTTCACAACTGCTATATGATATTTTGGGGACCTTCCGTAAACATCTCCTCAAGGCAACGGAAGCAGGAGCACTAAGAAGTCTTCTCAGTCGAAGCAGCAACACCAGTCTACCTAGACTGATCCAATCGCGCCATCGCCTTCGACAGGGACGACCACCCGGATTACGTCCCGAACCCGGAGAAGTACCCACTCGTCGTCGACCCCATCATCGACAACACTCATCTCACCAAGGTACTCATGGATGGAGGAAGCAACCTCAACATCATCTATGCTGACACCTTGGACCTCATGGGGATAGGTCGGTCCCAGGTCTGGGCTGGGGCCGCGCCTTTTCATGGCATCACCCCCAGCAAGAGAGTGCACCCCCTCGGGTAAATCAACCTGCCCATCTGCTTCGGGACCCCTACCAACTTAAGGAGAGAAGTCCTCACCTTTGAGGTGGTAGGGTTCCGAGGCACCTACCACGCCGTGCTCGAGAGGCCATGTTACGCCAAGTTCATGGCCATCCCGAACTATACATATTTGAAGCTGAAGATGCCTGGACCAGCATGCGTCATCACCGTCGGCCCCACATACCACCACGCCTACGAGTGCGATGTCGAGTGTATCGAATACGTCAAGGCACTCGTAGATTCCGAGGCGCTCATCACCGACTTGGAGAACCTCACCAGAGAGGTTCCCGACCCCAAGAAGCATGTCGACAACTTCAAGTCGGCGGAAGCCACGAAGATCGTCCCCCTCGACCCCAGCGACTCCGATGAGAAGATGTTGCGGATCAGCTCCTAACTCGAGCCCAAATAGGAAGTGGTGCTCATCGACTTTCTCCGTGTGAATGTCGAGATATTTGTGTGGAGTCCCCTGGACATGTCTGTCACACCGAGGGAGGTCGCTGAGCATTCCTTGGACATCTGCGCATGCTCTAGATCGGTGAGGCAGCACCTACGCCGATTCGACAAGGAGAAGCGCAGGCTCGAGGAGGAGGTACAAAAGCTCTTGGCGGTCAGATAAATCAATGAAGTTTTCCATCCCAAGTGGTTTGCAAGCCCCGTGTTAGTCAGGAAGAAGGGAGGGAAATGGAGGATGTGTGTAGATTACACTGGCTTAAATAAAGCATGTCCAATGGTTCCCTACCCTTGCCTCAGATCGATCAAATTGTTGACTCCACTGTGGGATGCGAAACTCTTTCCTTCCTTGATGCCTACTCCGGTAACCATCAAATCTGGATGAAAGAGTCCGACTAGGTCACGACCTCTTTCATCACCCCATAGGGCACGTATTGTTATACAACCATGCCCTTCGGGTTGCGTAACGTCGGTGCCACATATCAATGTTGCATGTATCACATGTTCGGCAATCACATTGGCGCTACGGTCGAAGCCTACGTCGATGACATTGTAGTCAAGACAAGGAAAGCTTGCGATCTCATCTCCGATCTCGAAACTGAAAGGGAAATAGGGTTTAACCTTTTCCCATAAATAATTTTGGTGGTTGAATGCCCAACACAAATAATTGGACTAACTAGTTTGCTCTAGATTATATATTCTACAGGTGCATTAAGGTTCAACACAAACCAATAAAAGATCAAAGTTAGGGTTCAAAAGGAAAGGAGCAAAGAAACCAAAGGGTGCCCTGGTCTGGCACACCGGACTGTCCGGTGTACCATCGGATAGTGTCCGGTGCACCAGGACCGTACAACTCCGAACTCTTCACCTTCGGGTTTCTAAAGTCGCGCTCCGTTATAATTCACCGGACTGTCCGGTGTGCCACCAGACTGTCCGGTGCACCAAGCGGAGCAACGGCTACCAGCGCAACGGTCGACTGCAACGGACACCTGCAAACGCTACAGTGCGCGCAGAAGTCAGAGCAGCCGCCAGAGGCACACCAGACAGTGAATAGTACACTGTCCGGTGCGCCAGCCACGTCACCCAACCGTTAGGGTGAACCCATCGACAGCAGCCACCCCCAACGGTTGTTTTTGGTGGTTGAGGGCTATAAATACCCCCAACCACCTCCACTCCAACCATCCAAGCATTCATCACTCTCCATTCAATACAAGAGCAAAGTGCAACACTCCAAGACACAAATCAAAGCCACCAATCCGATCAAAGTCCCCAATTCAATTCTAGTGCATTAGGACTTGTGAGAGGATCACTTATGATTCTTTGTTGCTCTTGTTCGCTTGGCTTGGCTTTCTTTTCTTTCTCACTTCTTACTCTCAAGTGCTTTGTAAGCGAGGCAAGAGACACCAATTGTGTGGTGATCCTTGCGGGGTCTAAGTGACCCGTGACATTAAGGAAGAAGCCTCACTCGGTCTAAGTGACCGTTTGAGAGAGGGAAAGGGTTGAAAGAGACCCGGTCTTTGTGACCACCTCAACAGGGACTAGGTTCTTTGGAACCGAACCTCGGTAAAACAAATCACTGTGTCATCCGCTTTATTTTCTTGGTTGATTTGTTTTTTCCTCTCTCCCGGACTTAGATTTTATTCTAACGCTAACCCCAGCTTGTAGTGTGCTTAAAGTTGTAAATTTCAGTTTTCGCCTATCCACCCCCTTTATGCGACTTTTAATTGGTATCAGAGCCCGGTACTTCATTTAGAGTCTAACCAGTCGAAGTGATGTCGGGAGGATCCGCCAAGAGGGAGATGGAAACGGCCACAAGCCCCAGGAAGGCTCCATTAAGGGAGTCCGGTGCCAAAGGAAGGGAGGAATCACCTCCCCGCGTCAAGTCGCATCGGAGTGGCAACAAGAAGAAAAAGATGAAGAAAGTGGTCTACTACGAGGCCGACTCTTCGTCGCCCTCCACCTCTGGCTCCGACGCCACGTCTGTCACTTCTAAGCGCCATGAGCGCAAGAAGTTTAGTAAGATCCCCCTACGCTATCCCCGCATTTCTAAACGCATTCCTTTACTTTCTATCCCATTAGGCAAACCACCGGTTTTTGATGGTGAAGACTATTGTATGTGGAGTGATAAAATGAGGCATCACCTAACCTCACTCCATGCATGCATATGGGATATTGTTGAGTTTGGAGCACATGTACCATCCGTAGGGGACGAAGGCTATGACTCGGACGAGGTCGCCCAAATCCGGCACTTCAACTCGCAAGCCACTACTATACTCCTCGCCTCTCTATGTCAAGAGGAGTATAATAAAGTGCAAGGGTTGAAGAGCGCCAGGGAGATTTGGGACGTGCTCAAGACCGCACACGAGGGAGATGAGGTGACCAAGATCACCAAACGGGAGACGGTCGAGGGAGACCTCGGTTGTTTCGTCCTCAACCAAGGAGAGGAGCCACAAGTCATGTACAACCGGCTCAAGACCTTGGTGAATCAAGTGCGCAACCTCGAGAGCATCAAATGGGATGACCATGAAATGGTCAAGGTTATTCTAAGATCACTCGTTTTTCGCAATCCTACGCAAGTTCAATTAATACGTGGTGATCCTAGATATAAGCTAATGTCTCCCGAGGAGGTTATAGGAAAGTTTGTGAGCTTTGAATTGATGATCAAAGGCTCCAAACAAATCATCAACTTGGAGCAAGGCAGCACCTCCACAACTGAGGTGCAACCCGTCGCATTCAAAGCGATGGAACAGAAGAAAGAAGAGTCTACATCAAGTAGGCTCCCCATCGACGCCTCCAAGCTCGACAACGAGGAAATGATGCTCATCATCAAGAGCTTCCGCCAAATCCTCAAACAAAGGAGGGGGAAGGACTACAAACCCCGCTCCAAAAGGGTGTGCTACAAGTGTGGTAAGCCTGGTCATTTCATTGCTAAATGTCCTATGTCTAGTGATAGTGACAGGGGCGACGACAAGAGGGGGAAGAAGGAGAAGAAGAAGTACTACAAGAAGAAGGGTGGCGATGCCCATGTGTGTCGGGAATGGGACTCCGACGAGAGCTCCACCAACTCCTCCTCCGATGAGGATGCCGCCAACATCGCCGTCAACAAGGGCCTCCTCTTCCCCAACGTCGGCCACAAGTGCCTCATGGCAAAGGACGACAAAAAGAAGAAGGTAAAATCTAGAGCCTCCACTAAATATACAACATCTAGTGATGAGGGTAGCTCTAGTGAAGATGAGGATAATTTGCTTACCCTTTTTGCCAACCTTAACATGCAACAAAAAGAAAAATTAAATGAATTGATAGGAGCTATTCATGAGAAGGATGAACTTTTGGATAGCCAATAGGAATTCCTTATTAAGGAAAACAAAAGGCATGTTAAAGTTAAAAATGCTTATGCTCAGGAGATAGAAAAATGTGAAAACTTGACTAAAGAGCTTAGCATTTGCCATGACATTATTTCCAACCTTAGAGCTGAGAACGATAGTTTAATTACTAAGGTTGAAAAATTAAATGCTTGTGACGATTCTATTGTCAGTCTTAGAAATGAAAATGCTAGTTTAAATGCTAAGATTGAGAAATTGAATGAATCTATTTCTAGCCTTAGAACTGAGAATGCTACCTTAATTTCCAAGGCTAAAGATTTAAATGTTTGCAATGATTCCATTTCCTATCTTAGAGATGAAAATGCCATGCTAAAATCTAAGATAGATGAATTAAAAGTTTCCAAACCATCTACATCTACTGTTGAGCATGTTGCCATTTGTACTAGATGTAGAGATATTAATGTTGATGTTATACATGATCACCTTGCTTTAATTAAACAACAAAATGATCATATAGCTCAATTAACCGCTAAAATCAATGAGCATGAGATAGAAAATGAAAAATTTAAATTTGCTAGAAGCATGCTCTATAGTGGGAGACGCCCTAGCATTAAGGATGGCATTGGTTTCCAACAGGGAAGTAATGTCAAGCTTAATGCCCCTAAAAGATTATCTAATTTTGTAAAGGGCAAGGCTCCCATGGTTTAGGATAACGAGGGCTATATTTTATATCCTGGTGATTATCCCGAACATAAGATTAGGAGAATTCATGCTAAGAAATCTTATTTTGTTTTCCATCATGCTTTTATGTATAAGAATGAGGCTTCTAGCTCTATGCAGTCAACCCATGTTAAATTGCCTAAAAAGAAAACTCCTACTGCATCAAATGAACCTAACATTTCATTTAAGACTTTTGATGTGTCTTATGTGCTTACTAACAAATCAGGCAAAGTAGTTGCCAAATATGTTGGGGGCAAACACAAGGGGTCAAAGACTTGTGTTTGGGTACCCAAGGTGCTTGTTTCTAACATCAAAGGACCCAAGACTGTTTGGGTACCTAAGAACAAGGCCTAAATTGTTTTGCAGGTTTATGCATCTGGGGGCTTAAGTTGGATAATAGACAGCGTATGCACAAACCACATGACAGGGGAGAAAAGGATGTTCTATGAGAAAAACGATGATCCCCAAAGAGCTATCACATTCGGGGATGGAAATCAAGGTTTGGTCAAAGGACTTGGTAAAATTGCTATATCACCTGACCATTTCATTTCCAATGTTTTTCTTGTAGATTCTTTAGATTATAACTTGCTTTCAGTTTCTCAATTATGTAAAATGGGCTACAAATGTCTTTTTACTGATTTAGGTGTTACTGTCTTTAGAAGAAGTGATGATTCAATAACATTTAAGGGAGTACTAGAGGGTCAGTTATACTTAGTTGATTTTAACAAAGCTGAACTTGATACTTGCTTAATTGCTAATACTAATATGGGTTGGCTCTGGCATCGCCGACTAGCCCATGTTGGAATGAAGAATCTTCACAAGCTTCTAAAGGGAGAGAACATTTTAGGACTAACAAATGTTCATTTTGAGAAATGTCAAGCAGGAAAGCAAGTTGGTACCCACCATCCACACAAGAACATCATGACAACAGACAGGCCACTGGAGTTACTCCACATGGATTTATTCGGCCTGATAGCTTACACAAGCATCAGTGGGAGTAAGTACTATCTTGTAATTATGGATGATTATTCTCGCTTCACTTGGGTGTTCTTTTTGTAGGAAATATCACAAACCCAAGAGACTTTAAAGGGATTCTTGAGACGGGCTCAAAATGAGTTTGGATTAAGGATCAAGAAGATAAGAAGCGATAATGGGACAAAGTTCAAGAACTCCCAAATCGAAGGCTTTCTTGAGGAGGAGGGCATCAAGCAGGAGTTCTCTTCTCCCTACACACCTCAACAAAATGGTGTAGTGGAGAGAAAGAATAGAACTCTACTGGACATGGCAAGAACCATGCTTGATGAGTACAAGACTCCAGACCGGTTTTGGGCTAAGGCGATTAACACCGCCTGCTACTCCATCAACCGGCTCTACCTTCACTGAATCCTCAAGAAGACATCGTATGAACTCCTCACCGGTAAAAAGCCCAATGTTTCATATTTTAGAGTCTTTGGTAGCAAATGTTTTATTCTTGTTAAAAGAGGTAGAAAATCTAAATTTGCTCCTAAGGCGGTAGAAGGCTTTTTACTTGGTTATGACTCAAACACAAGGGCGTATAGAGTCTTCAACAAATCCACTGGATTGGTTGAGGTTTCTTGTGACATTGTGTTTGATGAGACTAATGGCTCTCAAGTAGAGCAAGTTGATCTTGATGAGCTAGATGATGAAGAGGCTCCGTGCGTCGCACTATAGAACATGTCCATTGGGGATGTGTGTCCTAAGGAATCTGAAGAGTCTACACAAGCACAAGATCAACCATCATCTTCCATTCAAACATCTCCACCAACTCAAGATGAGGATCATGCTCAAGACAATGAAGATGAAGATCAAGAAGATGAGCCACCTCAAGAGGAGGACAATGATCAAGGGGGAGATGAAGTTGATCAAGACAAGGATGATGATCAAGAAATTCAGGGTCAAAGACCGCCACACCCAAGAGTCCATCAAGCAATTCAACGAGATCACCCCGTGAACTCCATTCTCGGTGACATTCATAAAGGGGTAACCACTAGATCTCGTGTTGCTCATTTTTGTGAACATTACTCTTTTGTGTCCTGTATTGAGCCATACAGGGTGGAGGATGCACTAAAAGATTCGGATTGGGTGTTGGCAATGCAAGAGGAAATCAACAACTTCACGAGGAATGAGGTATGGCATTTAGTTCCACGTCCTAACCAAAATGTTGTAGGTACCAAATGGGTATTCCGCAACAAGCAAGATGAGCATGGTGTGGTGACAAGGAACAAAGCCCGACTTGTGGCCAAAGGACATTCACAAGTCGAAGGTTTGGACTTTGGTGAAACCTATGCACCCGTAGCTAGGCTTGAGTCAATTCGTATATTACTTGCCTATGCTACTTACCATGGCTTCAAGCTTTATCAAATGGACATGAAGAGTGCCTTCCTCAATGGACCAATCAAGGAAGAGGTCTATGTTGAGCAACCTTCTGGCTTTGAAGATAGTGAGTACCCTAATCACGTTTACAAACTCTCAAAGGCGCTTTATGGGCTCAAGCAAGCCCCAAGAGCATGGTATGAATGCCTACGAGATTTTCTTATCACTAATGTCTTCAAAGTCGGTAAAGCCGATCCTACACTCTTTACTAAAACCATTGCAAAAGATTTGTTTGTATGCCAAATTTATGTTGATGATATCATATTTGGGTCTACTAACAAATCAACTTGTGAAGAGTTTAGTAGGATCATGATTCAAAAATTCGAGATGTCTATGATGGGGGAGTTGAAGTATTTTCTAGGATTTCAAGTCAAGCAACTCCAAGACGGCACCTTCATCAGCCAAACGAAGTACATTCAAGACATACTCAACAAGTTTGGAATGAAGGATGCCAAGCCCATTAAGACACCCATGGGAACAAATGGGCATCTCGACCTCGACACGGGAGGTAAATCCGTAGATCAAAAGGTATACCGGTCGATGATAGGATCTTTACTCTATTTATGTGCATCTTGACTGGATATTATGCTTTCTGTATGCATGTGTGCAAGGTTCCAAGACGATCCTAAGGAAGTTCACCTTAGGGCCGTGAAAAGAATCATGAGATATTTAGTGTACACTCCTAAGTTTGGACTTTGGTACCCCAAGGGATCCACTTTTGATTTAGTAGGATATTCCGATGCCGATTGGGTAGGGTGTAAAATTGATAGGAAGAGTACATCAGGGACTTGCCAATTTATTGGGAGCTCCCTGGTGTCTTGGGCTTCAAAGCAACAAAACTTAGTGGCTCTTTCTACCGCCAAAGCCAAGTATATTTCCACAGGTCATTGTTGTGCGCAATTACTTTGGATGAGGCAAACCTTTAGAGACTATGGCTACAAATTGAGCAAAGTCCCTCTCCTATGTGACAATGAGAGTGCCATCTGCATGGCGGATAATCCCATTAAACACAGCCGCACTAAGCACATAGACATTCGGTATCACTTTTTGAGGGATCACCAACAAAGGGGGGATATCGAGATTGCATATGTTAGCACAAAAGAACAATAACCAATATCTTTACCAAACTATTAGATGAGAAAACCTTTACCAAACTTAGGAATGAGCTAAACATTCTTGATTCTCGGAATTTTGATTGAAACATTGCACACATAACTCATTTATATACCTTTAATCATATCTCTTTTATGTCTATGACTAATGTGTTTTCAAGTGTATTTCTATGCTAAGTCGTAGATTGAAAGGGAAATAGAGTCTTCGGTGAATACAAGGCTTCCACTCCACTCTATCGGTATCATTTACCTTTCGCCGTCACTCCACACTACTCTTCGATTGGTATAATCTCCACTCGTATTTTATTTTACCAATGGAGGAGAAAGTAAAGAGGGCTCACAAAAGTCTCCGTTTTTGGTGATTAATGCCAAAGGGGGAGAAAGTATTAGCCCAAAGCATAAGGACCGCACCACCACCTCTCAAAATTTTAGTTGATATATTTCAAATTGGTATGATGATTTTCAATTGGTATATTTTTCAAAACTAGCATCTAAATATATTTCTAATTGATATATATTAAAACACTCTTGAAAGCTAAGAGGAGAATTTCATTCAGGGGGAGTTTTGTTTAGTCAAAGGAAAAAGCATTTGAAACAGGGGGAGAAAATTTCAAATCTTGAAAATGCTTCTCACAATCCTATTCATATACCTTTGACTATTTGCAAAAAGTCTTTGAAAAGATTTTCCAAAAGAATTTGCAAAAACAAAACAAGTGGTGCAAGCATGGTACAAAATGTTAAATAAAAGAAAGCAAACCATGCATATCTAGTGAAACTATAAATTGGTTTAATTCCAAGCAACCTATGCACTTACCTTATACAAACTAGTTCAATTCTGCACTTATGTATTTGCTTTGGTTTGTGTTGGCATCAATCACCAAAAAGGGGGAGATTGAAAGGGAAATAGGGTTTAACGTTTTCCCATCAATAATTTTGGTGGTTGAATGCCCAACACAAATAATTGGACTAACTAGTTTGCTCTAGATTATATATTCTATAGGTGCATAAAGGTTCAACACAAACCAATAAAAGATCAAAGTTAGGGTTCAAAAGGAAAGGAGAAAAGAAACCAAAGGGTGCCCTGGTCTGGCGCACCGGACTGTCCGGTGTGCCACCGGACAGTGTCCAGTGCACCACGACCGTACAACTCCGAACTCTTCACCTTCGGGTTTCTTTGTTGCTCTTGTTTGCTTGGCTTGGCTTTCTTTTCTTTCTTACTTCTTACTCTCAAGTGCTTTGTAAGCGAGGCAAGAGACACCAATTGTGTGGTGATCCTTGCGGGGTCTAAGTGACCCATGAGATTAAGGAAGAAGCCTCACTCGGTCTAAGTGACCGTTTGAGAGAGGGAAAGGGTTGAAAGAGACCCAGTCTTTGTGACCACCTCAACGGGGACTAGGTTCTTTGAAACCGAACCTTGGTAAAACAAATCACTGTGTCATCCCCTTTATTTTCTTGGTTGATTTGTTTTCTCCTCTCTCCTGGACTTGGATTTTATTCTAACGCTAACCCCAGCTTGTAGTGTGCTTAAAGTTGTAAAATTTCAGTTTCTGCCTATCCACCCCCCTCTAGGCGACTTTCTGAAACAACCTTCTCTTGCCTCCGGGACAAGAGTGTTAGACTCAACCTCGAGAAGTGTGTCTTTGGTGTCCCCCGAGGTATGCTCCTAGGGTTCATCGTATCAGAACGAGGTATTAAAGCTAACCCAGAAAAGATCTCGGCAATCACAAACTTGGGACCGATAAAAGACATTAAGAGACTTCAGCGGGTAATGGGATGCCTTGTGGCCTTGAGTCGTTTCATCTCGCACCTTGGTGAGAAGGGCTTTCCCTTGTATCGACTCTTGAGGAAGACCAAGTGCTTTGTTTGGACCCTGGAGGCTGAAGAAGCCCTCGAGAACCTTAAGAGGCTCCTTACCAACACACCCATCTTGGTGCCCCCGTCGAAGGGGAACCCCTCTTGCTCTACGTCGCCGCAACCACCCATGTGGTCAACGATGCGGTTGTAGTTGAAAGACGAGACGAGGGACATACCTTGCCTATTCAGAGGTCAGTTTACTTCATCAGCGTTGTATTGTCCGAAACAAAGACCTACTACCCACAAGTCTAGAAACTATTGTATGTAGTAGTCCTGGCTCGGCGAAAACTACGACACTACTTCGAGTCCAACCCAGTGACAGTGCTATCGCCCTTCCCTCTAGGGGAGATTGTTCAGAATAGGGAGGCCTCGGGTAGGGTAGCCAAATGGACGATCGAACTCATGGGAGAAACTCTCTCGTTCGCCTCTAGAAAGGCTATCAAGTCCTAGATCTTTGCTGACTTCCTAGCTGAATGGACCAATACCCAGCTCCCGACGACTCCAACACAGGTCGAGCTGTGGACCATGTACTTCGACAGATCGTTGATGAAAACAGGAGCACGCGCGGTTCTGCTCTACATCTCACCCCTCAAAGTACATCTGTGCTACGTCATACGGCTCCATTTTGCTGCATCCAACAATATGGCTGAGTACGAGGCTCTGGTCAATGGCCTGTGCATCACCATCGAGTTAGGGGTCAGAAGCCTCAACGTTCGAGGAGACTCCCAGCTCGTCATCGACCAAGTCATGAAGAATTCAAGCTGCCATGATGCAAGAATGGAAGCCTATTGCGAAGAGGTTCGGCGCATGGAGGACAAGTTCTTCGGCCTAGAACTTAACCACATCACGCGACGCTACAAGGAGGTTGCCGATGAACTAGCGAAGATATCCTCGAGACCAACCACAGTTCCCCAAACATCTTTTCTAGAGATGTCTACAAACCCTCGGCAGTATTAAAAGAGGCGTCCAAACCTGCTCCCGACACCGACACGTCCCCAGCCAGCGAGCCCGAGCCCATGCAGATCGATGGAGAGTAGGGCGGGGCCACTTCCAGCCTCAGACTAGTGGACCCCGTACCTAGAGTATCTTCTCTAAGGAGAACTCCCTCTCGGTAAGGCCGAGGCCCGGCGCCTGGCTCGGTGGGCACAGACTTTCATACTACTTGGAGAAGAGAATGTGTTGTACCGACACAGCCCCTTGGGAATTCTCCAGCGTTACATCCCCATCAGCCAGGGATAAGAGTACTCAGCAAATGCCCCGTTTAGCTGAAGTGGACTAGCTGTATGTGGGTTAAGCTGAAGCAGTTACTTTTAATTTGTCAGGTATTTATCATTAGTGGAAGCCAATTTTTGTCATAGAACTCAAGTTGATATCCCAAAAGCACCTCCTCAGAGAGGAAAGTACTAGAAACCATAGGTGTAGCCATCTTCATTAAACCATCAACATAAACATATTCATAGTATGTATAATCAAAGAGGATCCCAAGGCTGCTCTTAACCGTGAGCACGACTGATATACCAGTTTCTAACCCTCTATAGAGGTCGCACATTTTACCAATGAGTCGTGATCCCTTTTTTCCTTGGGTCGATCAAACCCTCAAACACTTCCAAGGTGAGTCAACAAGGTTTCACTATGTAGCCATTACAAAGATTCTCCTGGTGTGCAGCCGCCTGTTAGGTTTCACCAGTCGTACAAATTACTCCTCCCGAATGGGGTGACTAACAAAACCAAATTGAATGAACCTCGACACCCCACCCTTAGCAAAGCAAGCACTATGCCCCAACCCCCATTGACGGCACAACGGCAAAACAAACTACACCCCCAGATTCCTCCAATTAATCAGCTAAGGGCGTCCCATACCACCCTCATGGTTGTACTGTTTAGGGTTTAGGGTTTATGATTTTACTTTAACCAACGAACAGGTCCTTACGAAGAGGTACTCGAGAAACAGCCCGAGCCCCTAAAGTGCCACAAGCTCATCATCATATCTAGAATAAAATCATCGTATCATAAAGTAATTCTCATCATGTTCGTTGATTAAAGTAAAGCACTAGCATGTAGTTGATCATAATAGCCCAACCCAAAAAGTTAATCAAGGATAGGATAAATAGAACACTAGTCAATCCTTAGGTTACTCATGGTATGCGGGGAAGTGAACTATAAAGTAAATAGGATATAATAGGTCAGAGGACACTTGCCTTCACCAAACAGCTGCTGCAGGGGGTTCTCCTGCAATTTCCTCGGACTCCACGAACAGAACATTATCTAGGTGAGTACGAACATATATTCAACATTCTTGAAACAGAAAGGAACAGTACACCATACAAGGGAAAACATTATAAAAACTTGTAATACGAAATAGATCTCGCTCCTATGGTCACACGAGAAAAAGAAACGCCGAGTTCGAAGCTACGATTGATAAGTTATCTCGTTTACGTTATACAAATATGAACTAGAACATTTAATTTTACATACTTGTATTAATCGATATTTATCAAATGTAGATTAGAGTTATTACCTAGTTTTAATTAATCTTCTACATTAACAACTCTAGGTTAAATAAGTAATTTAATTAATATGAGCGATTCTAAGTGAGGCGAATTATGGTGCAAGACAAAGCGCGCGACGTGCGAAACAGTACGACAACAAGCGAATAGCACGCGCGAACGATGCGCGAACGACGCGTGGACAAACGCGACACACGAGAACTACAAATAGATGACACTTATATACTAAAAATTATTAATAAAAGAGTATTTAAGTTAATATTAACCCCGACGATATTTATTTATAAAAGCGCAAGTTAAAAACTATAAATTAGATTTAATTGGAACACTAATTTAATAACCATTAGCCAAACAAACATTTAATAAATTATTTAAAACATGTGACATTATGAAATAATACTTGTACCATGCAGGAGGCCGCTCGGCCGCGGGGTCAGGAAGCCGCTCGGCCGGCCGATTGCCGCCATGCCGTGGGCGGGGGCAGGGGAGAGAAGGGGGAGAGGGGGCACGGGAGAGGGGGAGAGAGGAGAGGGGCTACCGGGATATGGTTGGGGCTGCGACCATACGGTGAAAAACGTAGAACAACATGAAGACAAATGGAGATAGCTCACCGGAGAAGAAAGCCCTCGCCGGAGTCGAGGAGAAATCTATCAATTGACGGCGAACCAGAGATCGGATCGACGAATCGAAAGCACCAAGACGGAGCCCTCAACAAGACAAAAACAGCGGTACTCTCAGATTTCGCCAACGACGCACGGATTGAAAGTAATTGCTCGTCGAAGTTGGAACTGCCCTAAACTTCAGCGAGCAATTTCGGGAATTGTGGATCGAATCTGGGGAAACAGTTTTGATATTTGGAAAGGGATCGGCGAAAGAATTTTAGACATATATATATATATATATATATATATATATATCTAGGTTTTGAAGATATTTTATTTTTCAAAATAAATCAATTTTAAAAATTAAAATAATTCCAGAAAAAGGCTAAAATCGTATTTAATGTCCGAAAAATATCTCGATGGTTCCCCAAATTCTAGGAAAATTCCTAGCCATGACTTGACACCCGATGAACTCAAAAAACATATTTAGAGCTTTTGAAAATGTTTTTAAGCACCTCAAATAAATAGATTTTGGTTCTCAGAAATTAGAAAAATATTCAGAAAATGAAAATTTACCGAAAACTTCTAAAAGGTATATTAACATGTTACAAACACCTTTTACACTTAGGAACACTATGCAATAGTATGGATGCAACAACCAAAGCACCTCGAGGGCTCACGCTAATATATGACAAAATGGCTCTCCATTATTTTAGAAAAAAAGAAAAGAAAAGCAAGGAAAAGAGAAAGTAATACTTGAATTTTGAGAATAGAGAAAAGAAATTTTTACACCCCAAAATTCAGGATGTTACAAACATCAAATGAGTTTGCAAAAAACTGAGTTTAGAAGAAATAAAAGAACATATTATTGAAATAGAAAAGAGAGTCAAAGATCATATGGTAACAATGGAATCCATAATATAATCTCGAACTTATATTCACCTTTAGACACTTTATAATTGACATTTTTAATGTAGGGAGGAAAAGAAAGACTTAAGGAGGATGTGACTACATGACTTGTTGTGTTCGATTATGTCGAGCCTGACTTTGTTCTGACTCTCCAACTGAAATAGTTCCAACTGTTCTTGCGTCTCCATCCAACATAAAGAGGTTGAAGATGTCGCATGTAGGTACTAGTTGTCAGATGAATTTAAGCATTGATCAACAATTTTCTAGGCTACTACAAGAAGACAAAAACAGTACATGATAGTTCCAATGGTCCAATGAATATGGAGAAGGGTACTAAAAAACTTAAGAAGTGTGCTTTCAAAGGCAAGATACTTCATCTTGGTCTGAAAATATTGAAAGAAGATTGGGAACATCATCAGGTATTCATGACATTAGACGACTCTGAAGCAAAATATTATCTTTTTTCAATCGTTGATGCTTAGTTAGATGATGTTGTGTTGGTGTTGAATGTTGTGAAATCGGTACTAGAAGGTGATCATTAGTACCAGTCGAAGTCTATAACCGATAGTAAAAGATTGATATTTAGTATTGGTTCAAGCATTGAACTGGTACTAAAGTTTCTTTATAGTAACGAGCGTTCCAACCAAGACTAAAGATTGATGTCTCGGGTGCCAAATACCAATCTTCGTCACCGTCTCTTGTCGCCGTAACGGCGACTTTTCTTTGTCGGGTACCAGATGACTTTGCCGAGTGTCCGACAAAAAATACTCGGCAAAGAAGCCATTGTCGATGTACAATTCGTCGAGACCTCTTTGCCGAGAGTCACAGTCGACAAAGACTTTGCCGAGAGTTTTCTCGACAAAGCAGTTGTGTCCGATAGTGTTGAGAATCTGATATTGCAGCCGATTCCCAGCCGACGTAGATGTCCCATTCTAGAGTAATGTATTAGAAAATTAGTTTTTACATATTTGATTATAAGCCTTTAATTTACATAACTAGAGGAACAAAATTCAATTTCGGCGGCCATGAGCCGCCGAAAATAGGACCTATTAGAATACCCGTTTAGGGTTTGGGGTTTTCCCCGTGTAATTACTATCTCACCCCTCTGTAATGGGTCTGGCCTAGTTTACTCAGTCTATTAATACATCACCCAACCCCTGTTAGGGTTAGGGTTTACTATTCCAATATGGTACTAGAGCCAAATTAGGTTTCCTCCCTCTCTCTCCCCAACCGACCCTTCTCCCAGCCGTCGCCATCCCTGGAGCCACCGCCGCACCACCCCTGGAGCCACCGCCGCCCCTGGAGCCACCGCGGCACCCTCTCCTCCCTTCCTTGCGCAGGTCGCCTCCCTCCTCCTCTGGCCATGCCCCTGCCTTTCAGCCGGTCTTGCATGCCACCGGATCCACCGCGCAGACGCGCCCCCACCCGCAGTTACTGCGGCGCCCCCACTGCCGGTCCGCATCCACGCGCCGGCCTGCCTCCTCCTCAGCCGCTGGTCCGCCCCCAGCGCTGGTCTTCCTCCAGCTCCACGCTGGCATGCCTCCTCCCGGCCACCGGTCCGCCCCCAGTGTCGATCGTCCTCCAGCTCTGCGTCGGCCTGCCTCCTCCTACGCGCCGGCCGGCCTCCACCACGTTGGCCCTTCTCCGCCCGGCCATGGACCACCGTCATGCCACTACTCTGCAGAACGTCGGTGCCGGCGCGCTTGACGCGGCCGCCCATGCTAGAGCAGCCGCAGGACTGGCCCCTTTTGGCGCTGTCGTGGGTCTAGCCCCTACTGGCGTCGCCGCAGGTCTACCCCCTGCTAGCACAACCACCGCCGGCGTTGACGCACGCCTGGCCGTGCCCCTGGCCGTCGGCCTTGCCTAGCGCCACTGTTGCGGCCAGCGCACGCACCGCCGACCTCGTCCCCTTCGGGCTAGGCCTACCAGACTACCCGACGTGTACAAGCGCCCTTACCGGTCTGCTATCGCTGACCCGCCTCCCCAGGCAGCCGCCCCCAGGGTTCTCCACCACTCGTCCGCTTGTTGCCGATGCCACCTGGGCTTCCACGCCGCTCTCCACCGACTCCACCATGTCATTGGCCATCGCGGCAATCTAGGTTGCCCTGGCCGCCTCCCAGGAGCGCGAGCGCGCCACGTCCCACGCACTGGAACAAGAGCACGCCCTGGCCGCCACACTGACCGCCCAGATGGCCACTGCGCAGCGTCTAGCCATCGGCCCTCCTCCGGTTGACCAGGAGACACCCCCGCCCACCCTAGAGGCTCCTCATGCCTCTGGACTCGATGCTGACCACATCGCTGCTCTCCATGCCTAGGCGGCCGGACTACAAAACATCTGGTCCCTCATGTCCATCGTTCTGGACCCTGCGTCCTCCCATTACCCTCATTGGAGGGGGCAGGTCCTCCTCACCTTGCGGCGCTACGCCCTCGACGACCACGTCCTCGACGACGTTGCCACCCTGCCATCCCCAACCTAGTCCTTGATGGACTCTGTGGTCCTCTCATGGCTCCACGGAACCATCATCGTCGAGCTCCAGGACATCATTCGCGACCAGGCAGACACGAGCCACCAGGCATGGCTCACCCTCGAAGAACAGTTCCTCGGGAACTGGGACGCTCGCTCCCTGCACCTTGACGCCCAGTTCCACCTGTTCTCTCAGGGGACCTCTCCGTGGATGAGTACTGCCGCTAGATGAAGGGCATGGTGGACTCTCTCCACGACCTCGGCATGCCTGTCGTCGACTGGACCTTGGTGTTGAACCTTCTGCGTGGCCTCAGCCCCCGCTATGGCCACCTGAAGGCTCTTATCAAGAGGACCGTTCCCTTTCCCACATTCCATGTCATCAGGAACGAGCTTCTCCTTGAGGAGCTCACCATGGCGTCTAAGGCCCCTGCTCCAGCTTCGGCGCTCTACGGCGCTCCTCCCGGCGATAAGGCACCTTCAGGGGGCCAGGCCCCTCGCCCTCCGTCGATTGGGGCCCCTACCCGCCCCACACCTGTCGTCCCTGTGGTGGCTCCTCTCGTGGTGGTCCCCTCGGCCGGGGTGGCAGCCAGGCGTGGCTGTCATTCTATAACCCTTGGACCGAGACCATCGCCATGTGGTCGAGCCAGGCCCCACGTACCTCTCGTCCCCCGGTGCTGGCCCTCCTGACTGCGCCACCCTACGGCGTGCCTCCCACGCCTCCCTACGGCATGCCTGCATCGCATCTGGCTCCGCCCCACGTCTTGCCCCCGGGGACCCCCACGACGACTTGGTCCCCGCTGTCTGGAGGTTGGGACAACGCTTTCCTCGCCGCCACTTTCAGCACCATGGCGATGACCCCTCCTTCCTCCGACTGGGTGATCGACTCTGGTGCCTCCTACCACACCACTCCCACTACAGGCACGCTCTCTCGCTCCCATCCCCCCATTCCTCTCATCCTTCATCGATCGTCGTTGGAAATGGTTCCACTCTGCCCGTCACCTCAGTAGGTGCCTCGGTTCTCCCTGGATCGTTCTACCTCAACGACGTACTCATAGCCCCCCACATCACTCATAATCTTCTTTCTGTTCGTCATTTCACCACTGACAACTCCTGTTCCATTGAGTTTGACCCCTCTGGTTTCTCTGTGAAGGATCTGACCACCAAGACTCCCCTCGCCCGCTGTGACAGCTCGGGGCCCCTCTACACGCTCCGGCCATCCACCTCTGGTGCGTCTCCGCCTCCTGCCCTGGTCTCCACCACCTCCTCCACCACTTGGCATCATCGTCTCCGACATCCCGGACCTGACGTCATGACCAAGTTTACCAGTAGCCTAGATCTTTCATGTAGTAGGGGACACTTTGAAGGCCTCTGTCATGCTTGTCAGTTAGGCCGGCATACTCGTCTCCCATTCACCACCTCTTCTTCTCGAGCTGAGAAAGCTTTTGACCTGGTTCATTGTGATCTCTGGACCTCTCCTGTACTCAGTCTTTCTGGTTATCAGTACTATTTGGTGATTTTGGATGACTTTTCTCATTTTCTTTGGACGTTTCCTCTTTGATTGAAGTCCGACATGTTCACCACCCTCGCACACTTCTTCGCCTAGGTCTCCACCCAGTTTCACCGCCCGGTCCGTGCCCTGCAGTGTGACAATGGCCGCGAGTTCGACAATCACGCTTCCCGCTCTTTCTTTCTCACTCATGGCATCCAGTTGCGTCTCTCGTGCCCTAACACCTCTGCCAAAACGGTCGTGTCGAACACATGATTCGCACCACCACCAATATGATCCGCTGCCTTCTCTTCCAGGCGTCTCTCCCTGCCAGCTATTGGGCAGAGGCCCTGCACATCGCCACACACCTCCTCAGCCGTCTTCCCTCCAAGGCGGTGAGCCACCCTACTCCCTAATTCGCCCTGTACGGCACAGCCCCCACCTACGACCACCTTCGTGTGTTTGGCTATGCCTGCTACCCTAACACTTCTGCTACTGCCCCTCATAAGCTTTCTCCTCGCTCCACCCGCTGCCTCTTACTTGGCTACTCCTCTTACCACAAGGGGTATCGGTGTCTGGACCTCGCCTCCCACCGCATCATCATCTCTCATCATGTCGTCTTCGACGAGGATGTGTTTCCCCTTGTTGGCCCCTCCCCACCCACCGATCTTGACTCCCTCCTCGAGTCCGATCAGGTCTACCCCTCCTCCCAGGTGCCCCGCCTTGCACCGTTGCCCTCACCCCGTGTTGCCTCGACGTCGTGGCTTGTGCCTATTCCCGTGCCATGCGTGGCCCCATCAACCACGCCTGTGCCATGTACGGCCCCGTTGACCATGCTTGTGCCACGCGCGGCCCTGTCGACCACGCCTGCGCCTTGCACGGCCTCGCCGACCCCTCCTGCACCATGCGCGGCCCCATCGATGCTCACGGCTCGCTTCGCCGACCTCGCACTCGTCTACCACCGCTGCCGCCATGTCACTACCTCAGCACCTGCTGACCCGGGCCCGTCGACGAGCCCGGTGCGCTTCACCAACCCCACCGTCGTCTATCACCGCCGTGAGTCGGCCACGCCCGCAGCCCCTGACATCCCAGCAGACCACCCTGAGCCACCAGTGTACCACCGTGTCGCCATCCACCGCGACCCCGGGCACGTCCACCCGATGGTGACCCGGCGCGCCGCCGGCGTTCTTCGACCCATCAATCGGCTGATCTTGGCAGCTGATACGACTACCACTCCACCGAATGCCTCCCCGATCCCCTCCTCCGTTCGCACCGCTCTCACCAAACCACACTAGCGACATGCTATGGAGGAGTATGCGGCCCTCCTGGCCAACCACACCTGGGACCTGGTGCCGTGTCCACCAGGCACCAACGTGGTCACCGGCAAGTGGCTTTTTCGCCACAAGCTTACCTCGGACGGCTCCCTCGACCGCTACAAGGCCCGTTGGGTCCTTCGGGGCTTCACCCAATGCCCCGGAGTGGACTACAACGAGACCTTCAGCCCCGTCGTCAAGTTCACCACTGTTCGCACCGTCCTTTCCCTCGCCCTCTCCCAGGACTGGGCGATCCATCAGCTCGACGTCAAGAATGCCTTCCTCCACGGCACCCTGACGGAGACTGTCTACTGCAGCCAGCCCACCGGCTTCGTCGACGAAGCCCATCCGGATCTGGTCTACCGGCTGAACCGCTCCCTCTACGGCCTCAAGCAGGCACCGCGGGCCTGGTATAGTTGCTTCGCTTCCTACTTGGCCTCCATCGGCTTCGTCGAGGCTAAGTCGGACACGTCCCTCTTGATCTACCACCGCGGCGATGACAACGTCTTCCTTCTGCTCTACGTCGACGACATTGTGCTCACGGCATCCACCGCCGACCTTCTACAGCGCACGATCGTCTTCCTGCAGCTGGAGTTCGCGATGAAGGACCTAGGGCCCCTCCACCACTTCCTTGGCATCACCGCCGAGCGCCGACCCTAGGGTCTCTTCCTCCATCAGCGCTAGTACGCCATCGACATACTAGAGCGGACTGGCATGTTCGACTGTAAGCCCTGCTCCATGCATGTCGACACTCAAGCGAAGCTCTCAGAAGACGACGGGCCCCCGGTCACCGGTGCGACGTCCTACCGGAGCCTGACCGGCATGCTCCAGTACCTCACCTTCTCCAGGCATGACATAGCCTACGTCGTCCAGCAGGTGTGCCTGCATATGCACACTCTGCGGGAGCCTCATCTCACCGCTCTCAAGCGAATCCTGCGCTACCTCCGCGGCTCCCTCGACTACGACCTCCTACTCCGACCATCCCCGACGTCGGAACTCATGGTCTACACCGACACCGTCTGGGCTGGCTGTCCAGACACGCGTCGATCCACCTCCAGTTACGTCGTGTTCCTAGGCGCCAACCTCGTCTCCTGGGCCGCCATGCGGCAGCCCGTCGTCTCTCGCTCCAGTGCTGAGATCGAGTACCACACCGTGGCCAACGGCGTGGCAGAAGCCTCATGGCTACGACAGCTCCTCCACGAGCTCCACAGTCCCCTCCAGCGCGCCACCCTCGTCTACTGCGACAACGTCAGCTCAGTCTACCTCTCCACCAATCCCGTGCAGCATCAGCGCACGAAGCACGTGGAGATCGACCTGCACTTCGTCCGCGAGCGTGTCGCCGCCGGTGACGTTCGGGTTCTCAGTGTCCCCACCATGCTACAGTTCGTCGACATCTTCACCAAGGGGTTACCGTCGAGTGTATTTTTAGACTTTCGCTCCAGTCTCAACATCTGGACAGGATAGAGTTGTGACTACGGGGGGTGTTAGAATACCCGTTTAGGGTTTGGGGTTTTCCCCGTGTAATTACTATCTCACACCTCTGTAATGGGCCTGGCCCAGTTTACTCAGTTTATTAATACATCACCCAACCCCTGTTAGGGTTAGGGTTTACTATTCCAATAGGGCCGATGCCGCTGAAAGTAAGCTATTTTCGGCGGCTCCTGGTCGCCCAAAAAATTTAGCCGAAAATAACTAATAATTTTTGGTGGCTAGAGCTCGGTCGCTGAAAATAAGCTATTTTCGGCGGCGGACTCACAAGCCACCGAAAATAGTGGCCACCGAAAGTTTGCCAGGCTTATTTTCAGCGGCCCACACATGGCAACTAATCACACACTAATCAAACAAACACAATTACAAATATATGCTAATTTGGGTAGCAATTAATAATGGCCGCCGAAAATATGAAATAAAATACACAAAAAATTAACCTTTTGATTGAGAAGGACTCGACGGTGGAGTGGTGGCGGGAGGAGAGCTCGGCGGCGGCTGGACGACTGAAGCGGTGGGGTGGGGGCGGCGTAGCAGGCTCCGTGGCGCGACAGGCCGGGTGGGGCGGCGGGACGGGGCCGGGGCGGCGCGGCGGGCAGGGGCGAGGGCGGGAGCGGGGGCAGAGGCGGCGCTGCGACACGGCGGCCGGTGAGCGGGCCGGTGCGCGCGTGAGAGGAAAAGAGAGAAGAGAGAAGAAAGAAGAAGGTCGTCGGCAGCTGTTTAAAACACCTTGTTTTCGGTGGCCTGAACTCGGCCACCAAAAATAAGGTTTTATTTTCGGCGGCTGTGTCAGTGACTGCCGAAAATAAGGCTATTTTCGGCACAACAACCACCGCCGAGAATAAACCCTTATTTTCGGCGGCCGAGCCCTAGCCGTCAAAAATAAGGGTGGCTACCGAAAGTTATGTGCAATGATGTTGTGCGTTCCATATAATCTTCTTTTTAAGTAATAGAATAGACCTTAAAAAGCTGTCAAATTTTATAACACCAAAGCAAGATCATGTTCTTATGTATTATGTGAGTTTATGTGTTGTGTGAACTGAGTACTTTAGAGCAAAAGTGTCTGAATCAGGCTTTTGACTTGTGAGATAGGAGCAGGAGAAGATGGCGATGGAGCAGGAGGTGCGGCCGCCGCGGGATTGGGTGTGCCTGCCACCGGTGTTTTCTTCGATTTTTCCCTCCCGTGACCGTGATTACCAAATTGTGCGCATGTGACCTGAAGATGAAGCATTTCCTCTTATGCGTTTGTCTAGTTTAGGTTGCATTGAGTGGACGGCGTTAAATTTATGAAGTAAAATAAAAACGACTTCGTTTTCCTATTTGCATTCCCTCGTGATGTGCGTGAGTGAAAGAAACATGTAAGAAAAGCGACACAATGCACGCTACGCTACTCCTGCCGTGGCACGAGCTCCCTCAACCTCTCAGCCATTGCCTCGTCCACTACGGCGTACTCCTCTTCTTCAGTTCTTCCTACCACCAAGAAAAACACCGGTACACACTGGCCACTGCTATATATACCCCCAACCTCCTTCCCGCCATTATCCACCACAAGCAGGTAGCATTCAGCGCCATAAAGAACTTGGATTTCTCTGCTGACTGCTTCAGCTTGATAACAATAACAATTCATTGCTCGTCTCGAGCGCAGATGGATCGCGAGAGCGCGATGCAGGGCAGCAGTGGTGGCAACCCCGGTGCTGCCACGCAGGAGGAGTGGCTCTACCCTGGCGGCTGGCAGCCGGAGCAAGCTGTCGTGGACGGCGCGTTCCTCATGGAGCTGCTGGAGGACGCGCCGGTGGCGGACCAGCCGCCAGAGGACGTCGACCGGCTAAGCCGCGTCATCCGGTCCCTGGAGGCTGAGATCGATGGAGGTGGGCAGCCGCCCTCGGCGGTGGCAGACGCAGGCACGGCGGAGCAGGTCCTGGGAGACGTCCATATAGGCGCGCTGGAGGACTACCGCCTGCTGCCGTACCTTGGTAGCATCCCCAGCCCCTGCGTGGCCGAGGCGCCGTTGGAGCTCTGGACGGAGGTGCCGGCGGCGGTGGGGCATGGTATGGGCGGTTGGTACCTGGACGGCGACGGCGTCATGGTCGGGTACGAGTTCAGAGAGCAGTGCTTTTACGGCTACAACGAGAGCCCACACGTTGAGCAAGTGTACAGCCCCTTGTGGGAATGAATGATCAAATGTGAAACCACATATAACTATATGAATTCAAGCCTGAATGAATGACCAAATCTGTGAAAACGAAACGAATCTAAATATATGAATTGAAGCTTAAAATGTTTCGGAGCCCTTTCTGGCTTTCTGCTTTCATTTTATCAAAAGGTATTGTGAACTTGACGATCTTTCTTCAATTCATTATCTTACTAAAGGCTTAACCACAAGGCGATGTCTACACCTAATTTTGCACTCGCAGTTTTATACTGCTCCACATTATCAGTAACCTTACTTTCTTTTTTATTCGTTTACACGCTCTCGAAAACAAATTGATGTTATAGGATTTTTTTATGACAGAAGTGTTAAATTGAAATTATTCGGTCCTTAAATATAAAGTATGAAAGCATTAAGATTTGCTCTATCCCATGTGTCCTTACCTTTTAAATCTTATCTATACATCATTTTGTGCAGAATGAGCAGTCGGCAAACCAATAGCAATATAGCATGCTGAAATCTAGCCTTCGTCTCCAGCTCGACGGGGAAGAACTGGGAGCATCAGTCCCCTTCACGCTCATGCGAATACGTTTGCCGGTTTGCGTGAGTCGTGAATATGGCGGCAGGATTCACATCGGTGACAATTCCAATGGAACTCCCCCCTCTGTCTCGAAGCAGATGAGCAGACGTGTGGTGAGGGAGGGATGAAAGTGGAAGAGAAAGGAAGCATTATTGCTTTCCAATAAAAAAGCAGCGCAGAGGCGGCGGAGCCCAGGAGACGAGCAGGGGACCTGACCTCCAACCCTATAGTAATGCTATGTATAAAGTCACAATATGGAACAAGAAATTTATTTTGGTCAAAATAAATTTGTCTATTGTGTAAAAATTTGGCATATTTTTTTGAAACATCAAATTTGTCGTTAATAATAAAATCGATAAATTTAAGTCCAAATATATCACCGGATACAATCCAAATTTGTCATTGGATAATTATTGTGCGTGCCACAAATTTGTCGTGTACCTACGCAAGCTCCTTGATGTATACAACTTATCAAACACATCTACGAAATAAAATGGGAGTTACTTTATCATTTGTCTTGAGATAAAATTGACAACTAAGATTAACTCTCATGATATAACTGAAGCTTTTAATTTAGCCATCATTGTAGTGGCAAATTATTTTGATCTTTTGTTAGAGTTAATTAATACATAATTGTACGTGCAAGTTTTTTATAAATTTATTATCTATGCTATATACAAATTAGTATATGTATGTATATATCCTACGATATTTTTTCACATTTTTTCACCCTACAGTATTGGTGAATTGTCTAGCCCCTTCTATGCCATAATTATAGTTCCGTCCCTGACTCCTGGAGTCTCTATATGATAATATGACATAAATAGTTGGGATGTTTCTGCTCCAAAAAAACAACCGGACGCGAGCGCTCTAGAACGGAGCGGCTCCACTCTATTCTACTATTCAACCAAACAAAAAATGGAGCAGATACATTTTGCTTGCTAAACATAGAATGGAATGAAACATCTCTATTGTCAGAAACTAAAATGGAACCGCCCATTCCAGTTGACTGGCCAACTAAACATGGTTTCAGAGCCAATTGAGATGAAGCGATTTGGTCCAGGAGATTTCGGTGGAACAGATGATTAAACATTTGAGCATAATTTTTATTTTTTAGATCACTCAGTTTTATGTGGAACCAATCCAAACAACAGTAAATTAGGAGTGAAGTGGTTCCGTTCTACCGTACTCTGAAACCAAACATTATTTAAATGCACGTCCTACTGTTTCATTTTTTAGATGGTGGAAGTGGAACAGAACGAGATAGACTCGGACAAAACTCAGCTGTAAAAGGAAAGATCACACCCATCTCGGATCAGGCATGGTGCGCTCATAAGCATCTTGGCGCACCCGCTGATCTTTAGGGGTGTTTGGTTTGAAGAATTAATCCATTCTAGATGAGGTTGTATATCATTAGTTTATTTCACAAATTTGATGCAATGTACTTATTTCTCATATTATTATTAATTATTAGTCTATGAGGAATGAAATGGTGATGGAGTAACTCATTACAGCCCACAAATCAAACAAAAAGGAGAGGAGCGAGAAGATGTTATATTAATGTGGGCTTGACCCAAATTAATATTCAATAATAGTCAATGCTAAAGGCCCACTTTAATGCTATGGTGTATTAATAATTTAGTATCGTACTAAAGTTTAAGGGACAAATCAATCAACTTAAATAGGTGGACCATTGGTGCATCTATTGAGAAGTTGAGAAATGATAAAGGACTGCCACACGTGCTCGCGCGCCG
The DNA here is from genome assembly GCF_902167145.1 of Zea mays. Taxonomy (NCBI): domain Eukaryota; kingdom Viridiplantae; phylum Streptophyta; class Magnoliopsida; order Poales; family Poaceae; genus Zea; species Zea mays. Next base: position 70,039,779 of record NC_050104.1, on the reverse strand, counting down.
TCGGTCGGGTCGGGCCGTGGCCGAGGCCGAGACTCATGTCTTGTGGTAGATCGGACCATGGTCCAAATATTCCTTCCTAATGGTTACGTATTTTGCTTGAAGTGATGACCATCTGTTACTGTCCATTTCCTGTCATACGGATAGTAACAGACGCGTTGTAATGACTGTCAATACGGAGGAGGTGGATGCTCTTCTGGTTACGCGAACAAACTCTCAGACACGTTGCACTCAGCCCATTCCCATCGCACCTTCTATGAGCATAGAGAGAGTGGGAGAGCATGCCTTCGAAATCATCGTCCACAGAGCTACACTTGCATGGGTGTGCGGGCGATCAGGTTTTTGGGGATCATACTCACGACCGCTAGCTCCGTCCGCTCGACCAACGCTGATCCAGTTCTTCGTCGTCGACATCGTTCGAGAGACTGCATTGCGTACACATGCCTGCATCGACTACATACGACTATATCGAACTTACACACGAGATGTCTCGTGTGAATGGAACCACTAATGCCTTGAGCATCGGCCCCTTCGCAGGGTACACTCTGTTCTTCGTATTTGTGCATGTTTTACTGTTGTTTACTGCTTATGTGAGTAGTGATACACATATGCACATAAATGTCGTCACATACATCACACTGGTTTTCTAGATTAAATTAAAACTGATAATGCCTAATTCTCTAACAATCCAAAAACCCGATATTAGGCATTTTTCTATTAGTGGTTTTGCTGCTACGTTAAAACCAAGTGAACCTTTTGATAGGACATTTTAAAAGAGATGGCATAGTAAGATGATACTGTGGTTGACTGCAATGAACTGATATCACGCCGCACAGGGGAAACCCGAACAGTTCACTCCTGAAGATGAAAGAATGTTCGACATTGCCGATAACCTATTTTGAAGCGCCGTGATTGGCGCTCTTGTTAACAAGTATGTTGATTCTTATCTAACATGCATATTTGCAAAAGACTTATGTGATGCATTAGATGAGAAGTTTAATGTTTCTGATGCTGGTAGCGAGTTGTACATCATGAAGCAGCTATTTGAGTACAAGATGGTGGAAAACCGTCCTGTAATTGATTAGGCTCATGAAATACATGCACTGGCTAAGGAACTCGAACGATTCCCATGTATCTTGCCTGACAAGTTCGTGGCCGACGGTATTATCGCTAAGTTGCCACCTTCTTGGACAGATTTTGCTACCACTCTAAAACATAAGAGACAAGAGTTTAGCGTGGCTGAGCTTATTGGTTCTCTTAATGCTGAGGAGAGGGCGAGAGCAAAAGACACTCGTGGAAAAGGAGTCAAGACTTCTAGTGCCAACATGGTACAAAATAACTCTAATGCATCACATAATAACAAAAAGAAGAACAAGCAACAGAATGCTACGAAGCCTAAGCAGACAGCCTCCTTCAAAAAGAACAAAGGAGATGGTTGCTTTGTTTGCGGGAGCACTGATCATTGGGTAAGCGCTTGTCCAGACCGCAAATTTAAGCAAGAGAAAAAACCAGATCAAGAGAAGAAATCAGTAAACATGGTTGTTAGCGAGACTGTAGAAGGAACATCGGTGTATGGTAATCTTTTACCTATTGTTCTTTCAATGTGTCAATCCCCTGAGTGGTGGGCTAATACTGGTGCTAATATTCATGTGTGTGCTGATATTTTTTTGTTTTCTTCTTATCAGTGCAAATGTACTGGAGCCTTACTGATGGGGAACAGATCAATGCACATGTTCTTGGTGTTGGTACCTTCATTCTGAAGTTTACTTCGGGAAAGACAGTGCTGTTGAAGAACATGCAATATGTCCCATCTATCAAAAAGAATTTCTTAGTGGCTCATTGTTATGTCGAGATGGCTATAAACTTGTTTTCGAATCTAATAAATGTATACTGTCAAAGTATGGGTGTTATATATGGCCAAGCCTATGTTAGGCGCAATAGGGCCAAGGCTGCCTAGGTGGGGCCCAAGGCCCAATAGCTAATAGATAAGCTCTATCTAGTTAGTTATACTTATCCAAAGTTAGTAGATAGACTTGAGATAGCTCTATATATAGATCTGTAAACTCTGGAATAAAGGCAAGCAGAATTCCAATCTATTCTGGCTTCCCAGAGGGAGCCAGAGTCTCCTGTGATCTTCTCCCTGCGCGCAACCCAGCCAGGATCACGACGGCGCCCCAGCGCCGCCACCCTGGTCCCACGAAATCCCCTCCCTACAATCTGCGCAATCTGCCCGGTAGAATCCGTAGTTCTACCAATCTGGTATCAGAGGCCTCGACGATCATGAGTTCCTCCAAGTCGCCGTCACCAGGACAACAGCCGCCGCCGGCCTCAAGCCCGCCCGCAGCGCCGGTCGTCTCCCTGGCCGCGGTCCCTGCGTCGTCGGAGGCCATGGCGCTCGGCCCTCCCGACGCGGCCATCAACCAGCAGGCCGCCCCCGCGCTCACACCGGCCCAGATCGCGGCGTCCTTGGCGGATCTCAGCCACGCCGTGCGCGATATGCAGATCACCATGAACGCCATGCTGACAGGCCACCTCCCCTTCCCCAATCCACAAGCCGCCGCCCATCCACCCCAGCCGCCTCACCCGTCCCTGACAGCGCAGCCGCCGCCGGCCGCACTGCCCCCACCCACGCAACCACCTGCGCCACTCCCTCCACTCGCCCGGCAACCAATTTCTTACCAGTACGGCATGCCGATCGACCCCGGGCCTTCATCCACCGCATCACCGACCACAGCCCCCATCCATATGATCCGCTTCCCACCATCCCCATCCCCCATCCCATCTTGGGCGCAGGGCGCGCCTACGGTTTCACCACCAGTGTACTCTGAGGCACTCCCGCGACCGGCGCTCACGACTTCCTTACCCAGCAGCACCGTCGGTGGGCCTCCCGGGATGCTGTTAGGAGGCGGCGACGGCCCCCTGTTCCCGGGTCGGGGGCCCTTGCGCCCCCACGTACCCGCAGCGACAACAGCGTGGTCACCGTACCACGGGCTACCTCAGGACGACGACGTGGAGACCGCAGCCTACGGGGGCGCTGAGGCGCGCGCGCCTCCACGCTACTACAAACTGGATTTTGCCACATACGATGGCTCCGAGGATCCGCTGAACTGGCTAAATCATTGTGAGCAGTTCTTCCGGGGGCAGCGCACGCCAGCCTCGGATCGCACGTGGCTGGCCTCGTACCATCTTAAGGGACCGACACAGACGTGGTACTATGCCCTCGAACAGGACGAGGGCATGCCGTCTTGGGATCGCTTCGCCGAGCTATGTCGCCTTCGCTTCGGTCCAGCAGTGCGCGGTTCTCGCCTTGCGGAACTGGGACGCCTCCCCTTCCTGTCCACGGTCCAGGAGTACTCGGACCGCTTCCAGGCATTGCTGTGTCGAGCTCGGGACGTCTCTCCCATGCAGAAGACGGAGCTATTCGTGGGCGGCCTTCCCGAGTACTTGCGGGTGGACGTTGAGCTGCGCGACCCGCAGGATCTACAAACTGCCATGTACCTGGCACGGGCGTTCGAACGGCGCGCGGCGGCCTGGCCCCCATTCCAGCAGCGCGGGTCACGACCACCGCAACGGGCGCAGGGCTCGGGTCGCGTGACACCAGCTCCGCCCGGGGCTCTACCGACCGGTACGACGACGCCAGGCGATAGTACGACTCCGACACGCCCGTTTCGCCGATTGTCCCCGGGAGAGCAGCAGGAGCGGCGCCGGCAGGGGCTCTGCTTCAACTGCGATGAACCCTACGTTCGGGGACACGTCTGCCAGCGGCTGTTCTACTTGGAGGTCGACGACTTCCTCGACGAGGCGTCCAGTGAGGGTGGGGTCGACCCCCTTGAGGAGTCGGCCGCCCTAGACGTCACGGGAGCCAACGCATTGGTGGTCTCGTTACACGCGCTGGCGGGCATCCGGACGGACAAGACGCTGCTGCTACCAGTCACCATCAACGGCGAGCGACTACTCGCTCTCATGGACACAGGGTCAACCCACAACTTCCTCAACGCTGACACGATGAGCCGCCTCGGGTTAGCTATGGCGGGTGGCGAGCACCTTCGGGTCACGGTGGCCAACGGTGACCGCCTACCCTGCGCCGGCATCGCCCGCGACGTCCCCGTCATCATCAACGACGAGTCCTTCTCCATCACGTGCGTTGGGATGCGCCTGGGCTGCTTCGACTTCATCCTCGGCGTAGACTTCCTGGAGACGCTGGGCACCATCCAGTGGAACTTCCGAGCACTGACCCTGTCGTTCCAGCGCCAGGGCCGGCGCATCCACTGGCAGGGTGTGCGGGCCACGCAACAGCCTGCCCCGCAACAGCTGGCTGTGGCAGTCGTCGACACTGCCCAACAGCCCCTCATGGACGTCCTTCTGCAGCAACATGGCGCCATCTTCGACGAGCCCACGGGACTGCCCCCGGCCCGCCCCTACGACCATCGCATCCACCTGCTGCCCGGTACAGCTCCGGTGGCCGTACGACCGTACCGGTACGCACAGCTGCAGAAGGACGAGCTGGAGCGACAGTGTGAGGCCATGCTCACACAAGGCATCATACGACCTAGCACGTCGCCGTTCTCCGCTCCGGTGCTCTTGGTTCGCAAGGCGGACCGCTCGTGGCGTTTCTGCATCGACTACCGCGCCCTCAACGCCAAGACGTCCAAGGACAAGTTCCCGATCCCGGTGGTGGACGAGCTCCTCGACGAGCTCCATGGAGCCCGTTTCTTCTCCAAGCTGGACCTACGCTCAGGCTACCACCAGGTGCGGATGCACACCGATGACATCGCCAAGACGGCGTTCCGCACCCATCATGGCCACTATGAGTTCCTGGTCATGCCGTTCGGCCTCTCGAACGCGCCTGCTACTTTCCAGGCCCTGATGAACGACGTACTCCGCCCATATCTTCGGAAGTTTGTGCTTGTCTTCTTCGACGATATCCTGATCTACAGTGCATCATGGGCGGAGCACCTCCAGCATGTGGGCATCGTCCTCGAGACATTGCAGGCAAACCACCTCCACCTGAAGCGCTCCAAGTGTGCCTTTGGCGCCACATCAGTGGCCTATCTGGGCCATGTCATCTCCGAGGGCGGGGTCGCCATGGACGCCGACAAGGTCGTGGCAGTGGCCTCCTGGCCGCCCCCGCGGTCTGCACGAGGCCTCCGGGGCTTCTTGGGACTAGCAGGGTACTACCGGAAGTTCATCAAAGACTTCGGCCTCATCGCAGCCCCGCTGACACGTCTCTTGCGACGAGACGCGTTTGCCTGGGACGATGACGCGACAACAGCCTTCCACGCCCTAAAGCATGCCCTAACGACGGGTCCAGTGCTTCAGATGCCGGACTTCGCCAAGCTCTTCGTCGTCGACTGTGACGCATCAGGTGCAGGGTTCGGTGATGTCCTTCATCAGGGCGCGGGACCTCTCGCCTACTTCAGCAAGCCATTTGCAGCCTGCCACCTTAAGTTGGCGGCCTACGAGAGGGAGCTCATCGGCCTCGTGCAGGCCGTCCGTCACTGGCGCCCGTACTTGTGGGGGCGCCACTTTTCTGTTCGGACTGACCACTACAGTCTCAAATTCTTGTTGGATCAACGCTTGTCCATAGTTCCTCAGCATCAGTGGACCAGCAAGTTGTTCGGTTTCGATTTCTCGGTGGAATACAGGCCGGGGCGCCTGAACACCGTGGCCGACGCCCTGTCCCGCCGCGACTCGGAGGCTGCCGTGGAGGACACGGCTATGGCAGCACTGGCCATCTCGGGCCCGACATTCTCCCTGTTGGACGACATTAGGCGGGCGCTGGCAGCTGCACCTGACGGGCAGCACCTCCTCCAGCAGCTGCGGGACGGCGTATTGGCTGCGCCATGGCGCCTCGTCGACGGGCTGCTCCTGCACGGCACACGCATCTTCGTGCCGAACTACGACGACCTGCGCCACCAGGTGCTGACACTGGCGCACTCGGCAGGTCATGAGGGCATCCAGAAAACCCTCCATCGACTACGAGCAGACTTCTACATGCCACATGATCGCGCGCTCGTCCAGGACTGGGTGCGGACCTGCACCACGTGCCAGCAAAACAAGACACTGGCGCAGCAGCCGGGCGGCCTCCTGCAACCCCTTGAGGTGCCGTCCCAGGTGTGGGCCGACATCTCCATGGACTTCATCGAGGGGCTGCCCAAGGTGGCAGGCAAGTCCGTCATCCTCACGGTGGTGGATCGCTTCTCCAAATACGCCCACTTCATCGCCCTCGGCCACCCCTACACCGCGTCGTCCGTAGCACGAGCATTCTTTGACGGCATCGTACGACTGCACGGGTTCCCGTTGTCTATTGTCAGTGACCGGGACCCCGTCTTCACCGGGCACGTGTGGCGCGACCTCTTCAGGATGGCGGGGGTGACACTAAAGATGAGCACCGCCTTCCACCCACAGACGGATGGACAATCGGAGGTGGTCAACAAAATTATTGCGATGTATCTTCGGTGTGTCACCGGCGATCGACCGCGGGCATGGGTGGATTGGCTGTCCTGGGCGGAGTATTGCTATAATACCTCCTACCACACAGCATTGCGTGCCACTCCCTTCGAGGTGGTCTATGGCAGATCCCCACCATCCATGCTACCTTACACGCCAGGGACGGCACGTACTGAGGCCGCAGACGCCATGCTACGCTCCAGAGATGAGATGCTGGCCGAGGTGCGCCAGCGCCTTTTGCAGGCCCAGCAGCTCGCCAAGAAGTATTACGATGCCGGGCATCGGGAGGTCCAGTTCCAGGTGGGCGACTGGGTGTGGCTACGCCTGCTACACCGCACCTTTCAGTCCCTCCATCCGCGCGCGAAGGGAAAGCTGGGACCTCGCTACGCAGGCCCTTTCCGTGTCCAGGAAAGGATTGGGTCGGTAGCCTACCGCCTACAGTTGCCAGATGGTGCTCGCATCCATGATGTCTTCCACGTCAGCCTGTTGAAGCCGCATCGTGGGGATCCTCCTTCAACTCCGGGGACGCTTGACCCAGTGATGGATGGTCGGCTGCTTCCTGTGCCGGCCAAGGTGCTTCACGCTCAACTTAGGCGGGGCGTGTGGCAGGTTCTCGTACAGTGGCGTGGACTGGCTGAAGATGACGCCACATGGGAAAAGCTTGAAGAGTTCCGTACTGCTTACCCCAACTTACAGCTCGAGGACGAGCTGTTTACGAAGGCGGGGAGAGATGTTATATATGGCCAAGCCTATGTTAGGCGCAATAGGGCCAAGGCTGCCTAGGTGGGGCCCAAGGCCCAATAGCTAATAGATAAGCTCTATCTAGTTAGTTATACTTATCCAAAGTTAGTAGATAGACTTGAGATAGCTCTATATATAGATCTGTAAACTCTGGAATAAAGGCAAGCAGAATTCCAATCTATTCTGGCTTCCCAGAGGGAGCCAGAGTCTCCTGTGATCTTCTCCCTGCGCGCAACCCAGCCAGGATCACGACGGCGCCCCAGCGCTGCCACCCTGGTCCCACGAAATCCCCTCCCTACAATCTGCGCAATCTGCCCGGTAGAATCCGTAGTTCTACCAATGGGACATTTGTTGGAAAAGTCTATGACAGTGAAGGCTTGTTTCGCTTATCTTTACATGATGTATGTAATAAGTCTGTGAACAATGTTGTTTCGAATGAGTCGTATATTTGGCATTCACGACTTCATCATATCAATTTTAGTTGTGTCTCGCGGTTAGCAAATTTAAATTTAATCTCAAAATTTGATTTAGTCAAAGGTTCTAAGTGCCAGGTGTGCGTGCAATCTAAGCAACCTCGCAAGCCTCATAAGGCTGCAGAGGTGAGTAATTTGGCACCACTAGACTTAATACATTTCGATTTATGTGAGATGAACGGAATATTGACTAATTAAAGGTGGTAAGCTATATTATTACTTTTAACGATGATTCTACTAGATTCTGGTATGTGTATCTCTTAAAATCAAAAGATGAAGCTTTGCATTATTTGAAGACCTGCAAAGCTGAAGTTGAAAATCAACTCGAGAGGAAAATTAAACGGTTAATGTATGATCGTGGTGGAGAATATTTTTTGAGTGATTTGTCTGATTTTTGGGTGGAACATGGTATTATTCATGAGAGTACACCGCCATACTCACCACAATCCAATGGGGTTGCTGAAAACAAGAACCGTACTCTAACTAATTTGGTTAACGCCATGTTAGAGACTTCGGAACGATCTAAGGAATGGTGTGGTGAGGCGATCTTGACGGCATGTCATGTTCTGAATAAAGTTCCCACAAAGAACAAAGAAATCACACCATTCGAGGAATGGGAAATGGGGTTGTTTGGCTAAAGTGAATGTGTCAATTAACAAGAAGCGCAAATTAGGACCGAAAACTATTGATTGTGTTTTCTTTGGGTATGCTTTCCACAACATTGGATATATTTCTTAATTATAAACTCTGGAGTACCGAACATGTTGGTTGGTACTATTATGGAGTCCAGAGACGCTACATTTTTTGAGGATAAATTTCCCATGAAAGCTACATATGATACATCTAATGATGAACCAACGATATCCCATGAGCATTTTATTCCGGTAGAACACACTGAGGAATCCCATATACATAATCCTGTGGAAGATGACAATGTATCAACTCGAAAGAGTAAGGCACCAAGGATTACAAAGTCCTTTGGTGATGATTACATTGTATATGTTGTGGATGACACACCAAGTACCATTGAAGAGGCATTCCTAAATGGACGTTAAGACAACATTACTAAATGGAGAGCTAGATGAGGAAATCTACATGGAGAAGCCAGCTAGGTTTGTAGAAAATGGTCAAGAAGGCATGGTGTGTAAATTATTGAAATCTTTATATGGCCTAAAACAAGCACCTAAGCAATGGCATGAAAAGTTCGATAAAACTTTGACATCTGCCGGCTTTGTTGTGAACGAAGCAGACAAATGTGTATATTTTCGATACGGTGGGGGCGAGGGACTAATTTTATGCCTGTATGTTGATGACATTCTAATCTTGGGGACGAGTCTGGATGTGATTAAAGAGACAAAAGACTTTTTGTCTAATAATTTTGAACTGAAAGATTTGGGAGAAGCTGATGTTATTCTTAACATTAAGCTACTGAGAGAAGGCAATGGTGGGATCATACTTTGCAATCACATTATGTGGAAAAGGTTTTGAGTCGCTTTGGTTATAGCGAATGTGAACCTGCTCCAACACCATATGATCCTAGTAAGCTATTAAAGAAAAATCGAATGATATCTAGGGATCAATTGAGATATTTCCAAATAATTGGTTCACTAATGTACTTAGCTAGCGCTACGAGGCCGGACATCTCGTTTGCTGTAAGTAAACTTAGCCGGGTTGTTTCAAATCCGGGAGATGATCACTAGCGTGCTCCTGAGAGAGTTCTACGATATCTAAAAGGTACTATGAGTTTAGGCATCCATTATACCTGGTACCCAATAGTACTGGAGGGTTATTGTGATGCAAATTGGATATCTGATGCTGATGAGATATATGCCACAAGTGGATATGTGTTTTCACTTGGAGGTGGTGCTGTTTCACAGAAGTCTTGCAAGCAGACCATCTTAATGAGGTCGACTATGGAAGCAGAACTCACAACATTAGATACTGCTTCAGTTGAGATTGAGTGGCTTTGTGAACTCCTTATGGATTTACTAGTGGTTGAAAAACCTGTGCCGACAATTTCCATGAACTGTGATAATCAGACTATGATAATTAAGATAAACAGTTCCAGGGATAATATGAAGTCGACAAGGAAAATAAAGAGGCGTTTGAAATCTGTCAGGAAATTGAGAAACTCCGATGTAATAGCGTTGGACTATGTCCATACGTCTAAAAATCTGGCAGATCAATTTACTAAGGGGCTATCACGTAGTGTGATAGATAGTGCATCAAGTGAGATGGGCCTGAGACCCACCTTAAGTTTATCATAGTGGTAACATGTTCTATGTGATCAGAGATCTCGTGAATTAGAATGGTGAAACAAGCTAGTGGTAGACTGAGAGGAATGACCCTTAACAAGGCTCATTTCAGATGCATATATTTCCTTACTGTAAGGTAGGTTGGTGTTTACACCTTAATATGTTCCAAGTGGCTTTGTGAAGCAAAGATGTTGTCCTACAGAACATCTTTAGAGGAACATACCTATATTGGTTAACTGCTAATCATAGTTTATGAGATCTGGGTGGTCTCTAGATACCCATGAAAGGCTATGGAGTTTGACTTATATGCTCCAACCAGAGGGGATGCGCTCGGCAGTCTAGTACTGGTAAAGAGTTTGGATGAAACTTATTCCAGGCAAAACTGCCAATTCAAGGCCTAGTCCATTGTGCATTTGTGGTTAAGTGTAGTCTAGGTTATAGGTGCATGTTCAACTTAATAGTCTTCATCGAAACGCCAGTATATCAAACGTTTGAGATGATGAGAGCATTTTAGTGTGACTTAGCATTTGGTGGGTATTGTTGGATTAATGTGGGCTTAACCCAAATTAATATTTAATAATAGTCAATACTAAAGGCTCACTTTAATGCTATGGTGTACTAATAATTTAGTATCATACTGGAAGTTCAAGGGACAAATCAATCAACTTAAATAGGTGAACCATTGGTGCATCTATCGAGAAGTTGAGAAAGGGATGAAAGACTGCCGCGCGCGCGCCGCCGGCCGGACCGGGCCGTGGCTCGTGGTAGATCGGACCTTGGTCCGATATTCCTTCCTAACGGTTGTGCATTTTGCCTGGAGTGATGAACTTCTATTACTGTCAATTTCTGGTTCTTATGGCGACCGTTACTGTCCGTTCCCCTCCCTCTGCGCGTGTATAAATATGGAGGAGGTGGATGCTCTTCTGATTACACGAATAGTCTCTCACAGGTGTTGCACTTAGCCTATTCCCGTCCCACCTTCTGCGAGCACAGAGAAAATGGGAGAGTAGACCTTCGAAATCCCTGTCCGCAGAGCTACACTTGCATGGGTGTACGGGTGATCAGGTTTTTTGGGGCAGCGTACTCGCGACTGCTCGCTCCGTCCGTTCGACCAACGCTGATCCGGTTCTTCGTCGGCGGTGCCGTTCGAGAGACTGCACTGCGTACACCTGCGTGCATCGACTGTATAAAATTACATCGAACATACACACGAGATGTCTCGTGTGAATGGAGCCACTGATGCCTTGAACATCGGTCCTTCCGCATGATACACTCCTGTTCTTTGTATTTATATATGTTTTACTATTGCTTACTCATTATGTGAGTAGTGATGCATACATGCTCATGCATGTTGTCACATATATCATACTGATTTTCTAGATTAAATTAAAACTGATAATGCATAATTCTCTAACAGATGATGGACTTCATCGATCCAAACACACCATTTGTTAATCTCCTAATACCTATCTCCTGCTTGTTCTGAGTCTCGTCACCAATGATAATTTCCTAATGCGTTACTGATACATGTCTTCGTTATGGCCAGGTTGATCCCATCATTCGAGTTCATGTTGCTTGCTTCTGTTGTTCTAGTTCAGGTTTGGGTTACTCTGTACAGCCGCCTCCTAAGACTTCGTTTACCGCTTCCTCTCTGCTCTTGTCACGCCTTGTGCCAATGCCGTGTAAATTGTGTAATTTGTTTCAATTTTTTCCAACTTCTGGCCACTAAAAGCTGTTGCGACACAACGGTAAAATAGAGAATTTTCGGCGGCTAAAACCGTTGGAAATAAGTCATAAGTCGTCAGAGATAACTTATTTCCGACGGCCAAAGTCTTATCTCCGACTTAGATTCTCTACACAGCTGAATTCTCTCCACAGATAGACCCTATTTATACTGAGCACCTTCTTGCGAGTTCGCACGAAACAGGAGTACAGCAGCATGCAGCTGTGTTTCCCATTCCAACGCGTCTTGTTCCTTGCCTGAACTGCTGGAGGGATGATTGGCTAGGTCATCTGGAACTGCTGGAACAGGCCATTGTTGAGGTAGATAAGGAAATCAAGCGTGTTTGTGGGAGCGCTTGTGCTTTCCTTTTCATGAACTTTGGCTCGAGGTTCAAATCTCCCTCGAGGAGACGAGCACATCGGCACGTGAAAAAAAACGATTTAGGGCTGGTTTAGCAGTAAGGAAATTTGAGAAGATTGAGGACGTGTTTGAGAGCAAAGGGAATAGAAGGTGATAAATTTTTTTTACTATTCAATTTTAAATAGCAAGTTGAAAAGTAAGAGATTTTAACCCTTTCGATTCCCTTCTCCCAAACATGTTCTGAGAGCTAATTCGGTTAGGATGGATCGAAAAGGAATTTACTAGCCAAAATTTAATAGAAAGTAATTTAATCTTTGTCAATTCACTTCGATCCTCATGCAATCGAATAAGACCTAAGCGCTAGTTTGGTACTCAGATCTCTCCCTCTTATCTCGGGGAGTCCTTGCTTAGATACTCTCAAATCCACCTCAATACATGTGGATTGAGTTGAATATGAAAATATCTAAACAAGGGCGGAAGATTTGAGTTTTCAAACCAACTGTAAATAGGCTAAAATTCTCTTAGCATTTGAATAGTAAGAGTATCTTATTCCCTTCAATCTCCTCCGATTCACTTTCCCAAACAAACCAACAGCTGCATGACTATGACGTTAGTTGTCAGATGATCTAAGCCGAAGCAAAGCAGTTCTTCGAGGGCAAAACTCCATGCTTCTCAATCCCATTAGCCTGATGTTCTTATACAGCAACTCAAGTGACCCCTACCAAAAATTTGTGATTCTACCTGCTAGCCTCCCAAACCGATCGAAGGTTTAATCTCCAGATTAAATTGCAATTTTGCCTAACACTGAAGTCTGCATCCACGGCAAGATGCCGAAGCTCCGCTGTTCACTCTTTCTTTTCGGCGAAGTTGGTGGTTTATGTTCTTACTGCCCCATAGCCCTACGTCTGCTACAAAATATAATGGCTGACAAAAGCCACAAAAATACAGATAACCAAGCGACAGCTTATCCTGCTGGTTCTAGAGGCTCTTTGATAAAGCAATGCAATCAGTGTTTGCAGTGCTCTCTGCAACTTCGCATGGACAGTCCAGCAATATGCAGCTTATCCAGAATTCACGGGAGGATAACAGTTTTCCCGAACAATGCAGATGGAGCCAAAGAAATCACATAGCGCCTGCGCCACCAGAAATTAAAAACTGCCATCAATTAGAAAACCTGAAGAGACAAACTTGCCAAGTGCCGTTCTGAAACTAGGTGTTGGGGGCCTCCTTGATCAAAGATCCTCAAAACATTAATTTGACAACTCTTTCCATGTATGTTTCAGACACAACAGGAAAATTGATGAAAAATACCTTCGTCGTGCGACCGACAATCACACGCGCACGAAGACGAAGAAACAAACTTCGGTTCGCAGTATAAACTCGTCAACAAAGGTGAGAGATGAAATCATTAAGGCTTGCTAAACACGGCTACAAAGAAAATGTCAACAATGTCCTTAGTTGATTTTGTAATTCATGTGTATAGGACTAAGGACATGATTGTAATTTTTACGAAGCTGTACTGCACCACTATAAATTGAGGCACAATATCATACATACATATACATTTTTAAGAGGGAGAAACAAGTTGCTCTGTCTACGAAGTTGTATTACTCCCTTTGCCTTCATGTTGTTTTCTGCAAAATTGAAAGTATGTTTGCAATTATTAATTAATGGAAAGAGATGAGGAAAAATAACATTTCCAAGATGAGTTATCCAGAATACCTTCATGCTTCAATTCCTTTATCCACAACTCAACTTTTGTTTATGATTAATCTCAACAAGGAGAGTTAATTAAAGAATGGAGAAAATGTTTATTCATTCGTGTTGTCTTGTTTATGATTTTATTTGGGAGTCAAAAACAAGTGACCAACAACATTGGTGCTCACCTGCCGTGAATCCACGACAGCAAGCACTTCTTCGTCGTGCCACCAAAGAAGTCAGCACATGTCGGTTATGTTCTTACTCCCATAGACCAGAATCGAAATGAAGAAGAAACCAGAAGAGGAAGGTCATGGACCCTCACCACAAGACGACCTCGACCAAAAGATCAAGAATCTTGAAGCTATCCACCAACAAGTCGAGAAGCGCAAGGAGAAAATATTTGAGTCACTCAGCTCTAGAAGCAGATCGATGAAGCATCAGAACAAATGTGTCACATAACACAACAAATTGAACAACACGACAAACCACATCATCAGAGAAACCTCTGCCATGAAGAGCACAACTATGATGATTATCTATATGATAGTACTTCTCCCTTGGTAGCAGAATTGTAAGCCACACCATGGCCACCATTATATAGGAAACCTCAACTACCAATGTATGACGGATTATCAAACCCAAATCAATTCTTGATGAGCTACGAAACTACAATATCATCATATGGCGTCAATTCAATAGTGATGGTAAAGTCTTTTGTCATGGCATTAAAAAATGTACCCCAAACTTGGTATTCTTCTCTTCGGTTGGGCACTATCTCATCTTGGCAGAATCTTAAAGATATGCTTCTCACCAGCTTCCAGGGCTTTCAAATGAAGCCCCATTACAACACAAGCTCTGTTACAATGTACACAAGAGCATGATGAATAACTTCAAGCTTTTGTTTGAAGGTTCCTTAGGCCTAGGCTCAAGAACCAAGTGTACCAAATGACATCTTTATTGAAGCAGCGATCAAGGGATTTGTCTAAGTCCAGCAGCTCAATACTTCGCTAGAAAACCTCCTCATTCTCTAGAGAAGCCGCTACATAAAAAGGATGACTACATCAGGGTGGACAATGATTTTTGCCAATGAAGGCAAGAAGCACAAAGGTATGCAGAGACTGTTAGGGGCTTCAGAGGAAGGTTTCATCCCAGGCACGTCCGAAGCATCCATAACCAAGGCCAAAGCGAAGATAAATCTGGGCAACCTTAGGGACAACAAAATCACCAACAGGGTTCATCTCAGGCACCAGGAGCTCAACAACCTTTGCATGGCAACTTTCACCCACCAACTCCAACAGGATCAAGAGGGGGCCGCAGCTTTGGTGGAAGATTCAACAACAAAACTCAATCACGAAAGTTGTAATGTGTTTTCTATGGAGAAAACAAAGGCCATATTATAAAGACTTGTCAAATAACCATACAAAATGAAGCATCCCGATCCTTTGGGACTCAAATGTGATACAATTACTAGTCCCAGGAGGCTACTAAACACATTCATTTCTTCAAATAGTATAGAGTCTCGAATAATAGTTATTACAATACCAAAATACAAGCTCTAGCGAGCCTGGAAACATAGCACAGTGGAAGATCATCTAGCCCAAGCCACAGGCAGACTGGGTGCAGACACAGCCCCCTTCTAGTCGAACATAGCAGAAAAGAAGTCTTCAGCTGCTGAAAACATAAATAAATCTGGGTGAATACACTAGATATTCCGCAAGCTCATCCCTCCCGTAAAGAGAGAGGGGCCTATATAGTACATGCTTGGTATGGTGGAGTTGAAGTCACTCATTTCTTTTTCCGAGAAAGGTGATACTTGAGGTTTTACCCAAAAGAGAGAAGTAGCACATTTTCACACTCAACCACCACTAAGCTTCCTGCTCGAGTGGTATTATTTTTATTTCCAAAAACACCCACACACACTTTCCTGTTTACGAAGATCAAAACACTAATTGCCATACCACACCAAACTCGTCCATACCAGTGGACACGGACTATTTGAATAGGTTTCCAACTCTGCGCAGAGGTGTACACTTTACCCACTAGTCCGGCTCTTCGGTCTCATGACCAATGAGACCCGAATCCGAATCTCTTTCCTTCCTTGCACGTCCTTACCTTAATGATTATACCGGAAGGAGTCAGGCCACCACCTGCCCAAATCGGACAAAACATTCCCCTTCCTTATCCTCCCGATGCTCCCCAACCATCATAACCCTGGGGTTCGGACCGTACAAGTTTAGATTGGGTGACTGCCCATACAGTCTCGAGTGGTTGTACTTGTCATGAGTACAGGTAGTGAAGGATGACAAAGCGGTCCTTATATGAGGGGACGATCCTTCATGCTCACACCTAAGCCGGCTGAGCCAACACCTGAGGCCCTCCCCTAAACCAGGGAGTCCCTGATCATGCCACTCAATTGGTGATAAGGGTGAATAACCTTCATCATATACTTTATTGAAAACATTTCTCTCTTTGGAAATCCACCATTGCCTCAACCCATATTTTGTACCCAAAAAATATTCTTTAATGCAAGCCAACACTCAACTCACAATGCATAGAACCCAACCCATATTCCCGGCTTAGGTAGTGGTAGAAAGAGTAGGTAATTTATGCATCAAGGGGAGAATGGACTTGCCTTCGTCGAAGTTCTCTTGGCATGAAAGATCTATTTCCAAGAGGTCGGGCTCCTGCCCTTCTTCCGAAGGGTCGGATCCCTCTTCGCCTTGGAAAAACAGGCAAAAACAGTACATCAAACATTGTTGGCTAATAAAGTGTGTCAAGTTATTATTTTGTGACTTAAGTAATATTTGGACTATTTTTGGTGCATAAAATATCAACATATATACATATATAAGAAAATAGGAAAAAGAAAAAGAGAAAAGGAAAAAGGAGAAGGGATTCTCGGTTAGTTGGGCCTGGGGGGATTTTGGCCTAGCGCGGGCGCGCGGGCGCTGCAAGCGAATGGGCCCAGACGGCCCACGAGGAGGAGAGACAGCACGGATGGAAGCCGTGAGAGCAGGCCCACACGTCAGAGAGAGGGGGAGAGCTGATGGCGTTGGGCGGTGTGACAGGGGAGGTGGCGAACCGACCGGGTCAGGAAAAACCGACCGCCGATGAGGTTCCGCGGCAGTTCTCCACCGTGGTTCCGGTTCTGGGTGGTTGGGGAGGTGGGCTAGTGGATGCAGGGGTAGGGGTCATTGTGGTGGGGTTAATTTGGACGGTGGACACTCGGGATGGCCGGTCCACGGCGAGGTGGTGGGCTCCCACGATGATGAGGTCGCCGGCGAGGCTACTAGGCGTGTTAGGTGAGGGAGAAGGGCGCGTTGTGCTTGTGGCGAAGCTCGTGAACTACATCAATTAGACTCTAAGCCACCGGAGAGGGGAGGGGGAAACTCACCAGAGAGGGGAGAGACGACGACGCCGAGCTTGATTGGGTCCAGGGGAGGGGGAGGGGGAGGGAGTGGTCGAGGCCGGTGCGGGGAGATGAGGGGCTCGAGGCGGTCCTTTTATAGGCAGCCAGGGAGGGGAGGAGAAGGAGGTGGCGTGCATCGGTGAGGCGCGCTACGGCAGCGTTGATGGCGGCATAGTGGTGGCGACGGGACGGCTCGGTCACAGTGCGCGGAGACGCAAGGCGCCAAACCTTGCTGGTGAGCGAGTAATGGCGAGGAGACGGGGCAGGTGATGGCCGGCGACGATCGCGTTGATGGCTGATCATGGGCGAGGGGGAAGGGGCTGACGAGCGGGGCCGGGCTTTCAGCGGAAGGGCGGGTGCGAGGGAGAAGGGACAGGCGCGACTGACGGGTGGGGCCAGGCTGTCAGGGGAGAGCGCGACGCGAGAGACATGGGCTGTGTGGGCCGTGAGCGGGGAGGAGCACGTGCGCGCAGGAGAGAGGGGGAAAATGGCTTGGGCCGGATCCGGCCTAGCCGAGAGGGGGGAGAAGGGATTTCTCTTTTTTTCTTTTTCTATTTCTTTTCTATTTCCTTTTCGTAAATCCCTTTTTCTTCTTCAAACAAATATTCATCTAAATTTCTTAGGTGCCAAAATGAGATACTCTATGTGGAGTCCCACTAGAAATCATGGTGTATGCATATGATGAATAAAATGCTTCATGAGATGGGGTCTTAGGAGGAATAAAAAAAGGGGGTTAGGAGTTTAGGGTTTCTAACCTGGGGATCAAAACTGGGATGTTACAGACCTACCCCACTTAAAAGAATCTCGCCCTCAAGATTCAAGCTGGGTTTAAGAAAAGGTAAGGGTATTCCCTCCTCAATGAGTCCTCACTCTCCCAGGTAGCCTCCTCTTCTGCTTCTCTACTCCACTGGACTTTACAGAGCCTTACTTCTGAGTTTCGGGTTTTTCGAATGGCTAAATCGAGAATCTTCACTGGCTTTTCTCGGTACTGCAGATCCTTCTGAATCTAAACTGACTCTTCTACGATGTGACTTTCTGGTACTTTAAGCATTTTCGGAGCTGAGATTCATGAAATACATTGTGGATATCTTACATGACTCTGGCAACTGAAGACGGTAAGCTGCTGGCCCTATTCTGCCAATGATAGAATAGGGGCCAAAGAATCGCGGAGCTAGCTTCCCTTTTGCTTGGAATCTTTTGACTCCACGTATTGTGGAGACCTTGAGGTAGACAAAATCTCCTTCCTCGAAACTGAGTTCTCTCCTTCTGTTGTCTGCATAACTCTTTTGCCGACTCTGAGCTTCGAGTAGTCTCTTGCGGATCAGGGCAACTTTCTCTTCTGCCTCCTTGATGAAGGCAGGTCCTTCTAGGGTCTTTTCCCCCATGTTTGACCACATCAGAGGGGTTTGACACCTCCTTCCATACAAGGCTACAAAAGGTGACATCATGATGCTGGCCTGGTAACTGTTGTTGTACGAGAATTCTACATATGGCAAACTGGATTCCCAGTTTCTATCGAAGGTCAACACACAAGCTCTCAACAAATCCTTGATGACTTTGTTGACTCTCTCTGTCTGTCCATATGACTGGGGGTGGTAAGCGATGCTAAAATCTAGCTTGGTGCACATAGCTTGCTTAAGGCTCATCCAGAATTTTGAGGTGAATTACGTTCCCCTGTCTGACACTATTCTTCGTGGAATGCCATGAAGTCTGACTATTTCTTTGAGATATATCCGGGCAAGGGTGGCTCCTCCGAAGGTAGTCTTCACTGGAATGACGGTCAATTATAACCTAGATAGAATCGTTCCCCTTTTGGGTTCGGGGCAGTCTGATTACGAAATCCATGCCTATTTCTTCCCACTTCCATTTGGGCACTGGGAGGGGTTGCAGTAAGCCTACAGGCCTCTGATGTTCTACCTTAGTTCGTTGACAAGTATCACACCGGGCCACATACTGAGCTATCTCCTTTTTCATTCCTCTCCCTTCGGTACACACAGACGATTTCTGAACCAAAGGGCTCCCTTTTCATCTGTCCTGAGATCCAGAAGTTGTTCCTTGCTAGCCTTTTCTGCAAGTCCTGCCATCTCGGCGTCCAAATGCTGTGCTTTGCAAATGAGATCTTCCAGCATCGGTTTGACTTCCATACTGCCATCTTCTCCCAAACAAGCATTCAGTTGCATCAATTCTCTCTTCCAGTCTTCCAAGAAGTTTGTTGCTTTCTCCCCGAAAGGTTTCCGGCTGAGGGCGTCCGCTACTACGTTAGCCTTTTCGGGGTGGTAGTGGATCTCGATGTCATAATCCTTAATCAGTTCTAGCCATCTTCGCTGATGGAGGTTGAGATCTGGTTGGGTAAAGATGTACTTCAGACTCTTGTGATTTGTGAATATATGACATTTGTTCCCAATCAGGTAGTGTCTCCTTATCTTAAGAGCATGCACTATGGCTGCTAATTCCAAATCATGGGTTGGATAATTCTTCTCATGAGGCTTGAGTAGGCAAGATGCATAGGCGATGACTTTCTCATTCTGCATAAGTACGCATCCCAAACCTTGTCTTGAAGCATCACATAAGATGACAAAACTTTGGTGGATGTCTGGCAGTGTCAATACTGGCACGGTTGTGAGTTTCTCCTTTATGGCTTGGAAACTTTCTTCACACTTTGGGGTCCACACAAATTTGTTGTCTTTCTTGAGGAGTTCGATCATGGGTCTTGCAATGCTGGAGAATCCTTTGATAAAACGGCGGTAATATACCGCCATTCCCAAAAAGCATCGAACTTCACTAATGTTTGATGGTTGCTTCCATTTGGGTACTGCTTCTACCTTGGACAGGTCCACTTCTATCCCTTCTGTTGTCAAGATATGCCCGAGGAAGGCTATATTTTCAAATTTGAATTCGCATTTGCTAAGCTTGGCATAGAGTTGATGTGCTCTGAGTCTTTCAAGGACAATCCGAAGGTGATGCTCATGATCCTCACGACTCATGGAGTAGATAAGAATGTCGTCAATAAAGACTATGACAAACTTGTCCAACTCTTCCATAAATACCTTATTCATAAGATTCATGAAGAAGGCGGGTGCGTTGGTTAATCCAAAGGGCATTACGGTAAACTCATACTGACCATACCGGGTGACAAATGTTGTCTTCTGAATGTCTACTTCCTTGATTCCCAACTGGTGATATCCTGACCTTAGATCAATCTTGGAGAAATACTTGGCCCCTTGAAGTTGGTCGAAGAGGTAATCAATCCGAGGTAGTGGATACTTGTTCTTGATGGTAACTTCATTTAAGGATCCGTAATCAATGCACATTCTCATGCTCCCATCCTTCTTGGTGACAAACAATATTGGTGCTCCCCAAGGAGATGAACTAGGACGAATGTACCCTTTATGTTGAAGTTCTGCGATCTGAAGCTTCAATTCTGCCAATTCTGTGGGAGCCATGCGGTATGGTCTCTTTGCAATTAGTGCAGTGTCTGGGAGGATATCAATGTAGAATTCTACCTCTCTTTCCAGAGGCATTCCTGGCAATTCTTCCGGAAACACATCCATGAATTCTTCCACCACAGATATACTTTCTACTGCTAGGCTGAACACCATTGGATCTCGGGTTGGTGGCTGGGCTTTACACGAAACTGATTTTCCTTGGTGGTTAGTGAGAAGAATAGTCTTGTCTGCGCAACTTATGATGCCATTGTGCTTGGTCAACCAATCCATTCCTAGGATCACATCAATTCTGTGGGATGATAGTACGGCTAAGTCCGCCAAGAATAATACCCCACTTAAAAGAATTCTGACTTGGGAGCATTTGAGGTGGCATAGAAGGTCTAACCCTGGGGTTCGGGTGACCAAAGGGATTTCTAAAGATGTAGTGGGGATGCCATACTTTTCCACAAAACTAGTGGTGATGAAAGAATGGGATGCTCGAGAATAAAAAAGTACAGCAACGGGGGTAAATTCGACTAGGAACTCACCGAGCACTACTCTAGGGGCTTGCTGAGCTTCTTGGGCATCGACGTGATTCACTCAAGCCCTGCCGTGAAACTGGGTCTTGCTTAGCTAGCTGTTGGTGGAGGGTGACTTGGAGGCGGGTGCTGAAACATTCTTGGGGCCATTCACCGAGTTGGAGTATGCAGGTACGGATGTCTTCAACTGAGGAAAATTATTCTTGTAATGACTGGGGTCTCCATAGTGCCAACAAGCATTGGTTGGAGGTTGGCTGCTTGCAATAGATGGGGTGTGGAGGGAACTTTGACCAGGCTGGCTGAAACATGATGGAGCGGACCATGTTGGCTTACTGAAGTTCGACCCTTTGGGGGGGAACCCAAAAGATCGAACTCTCTGGTGCTTGTCCTGCTGCTGAGCTCGGAGAACTTGAAACTTCCTCTTGAGGTGGCCTCTTTCTTCTTCTCGTGCCCTTTCCACCTGGATGGCTTTCTTTGAGAGGTGCGAGAAGCTGAGGAAGTCTTGGCTGGCGAGGATGGTCTTGAGTTTACGTCTCAATCCTTTCAAGAAACGGACCATCTTTTTGGCTTCCGTGCTGATATCATCAGGCGCATAGCGAGCCAGCTCTGTGAATTTGTGGATGTGTTCACTAACGAAACGCCCTCCTTGAGTTAACTCCCGAAATTCTTCTTCTTTGAGCTAAACGATTCCCAAGGGCGCATGATGCTCTCGAAAAGCGGCTTCAAATTCTGCCCAGGTAGCATCTCTTACAGCAGCGCTGAAAGTATCCCACCAGGATAGGGCCATCCCGGAGAGTTGATGAGCCGCTAGGTGAACACGCTGGTTTTCGGGGCATCCGATGGCCTCTAACTTCCTCTTTACTATGTGCAACCAGTCATCAGCATCAAGCGGGTTGTTGGATCCGGCGAATGTGGGAGGCTTGAGCCTTAAGAACTCTCCTGTTCTGTCCTGAGGTCTTCCTCCAATCGGGCGCTGGTTCTCGAGGCTTCTAGTGAGGACCTCAATGAGTCGGGTTTGGTTGGCCAGAACTTGGGCTAGGTCTAATGGCAGCTCCGGAGGCGCAGGGAGGTGGGTCTCACTCCCTTCTCCACCGACTTCTCCTTCGACACCTAGGGGAGACCTTGCTCCAATTCCTGAGGTGGAAGGCGTGGTTTTATCCGAGGCCATCTGCCAGAGGGGAGAAAGGATTTCTACTATGCATAGGCCATATTTTTTCTCAAACATGTTATTTTATTCAGCACTTCAGTTCATTACAAGCATACAACCACCATAGATTACACTACGCACGAGCGTTTTCTAAGGTGTCCCCAAACTTCTTGATAAGATCATCAAGGCTAGCCAGGGACACTTCCTCAATGTCGGAAAAGCTCGCTATTCCTAAGGAGGGTAGTGTTGGTGGGGTTTCTTCCCTCGGGTCGGTCTGGCATCCCTGGCTCTTGAAATGCTTTCGGATCTTCTTTGCAGGGGTGAGCTTATTTAGCCTCCTAGCATAGTCCATCTTCAGGGTCCGGTATGCCTCACGAGTGTTGACTTCTTCGCCTTCTGCCATCTCGAGACTATCTTGAAGGGTCGCCTTTTCTTCCTTCAATTCCTTGATTTGTTGCTCTAGACTTTCCACCCGGGAGTTTAGGTGGGTGCAGTGGGAGAAAAGGTTGTCAAAGTGGTTGTCAAGGGTGTGGAGATATCCGGTCATGTATACTATGGTAGGGTCATCTTCATTAGGATCTCTCCCTGACAAGGCCTGGAGTCTTTTCCTCCAAATAGGAGTATTTTTGTTGCTAGGTGGAAAGTAGCGAAGGGGTGTCTCAGAGGCCTCCCTGCTGCTTTGGCATAGCTGGCGGAGGGCTTTTTGGGTAGCATTCTGGCAGGTATCTAGGAAGCGGTGGCCAGTAGCATTGATCTAAAAGGGAGGGTGATTTGGGTAGTTTCGGCTTTCTCCCAGGTAGACTACCATAGAGCATTTCTCAATCCTGTTCTCATGGTATTCTTTCCAGACATACTCCAGCTTCATGCGAATCCCCATACGAAGCCCGCAACTCCGAAGAAGGTGAGGGAATTGTTGGGACCATGCTTCGTCGCCGAAGGTCCTGCAGGAAGAAACAGCTTCGGCTTAAGCTGTCTGCACGTGATGACCGAAGGTTGCTGTTCATGAAGCTTCGGAATTGCAAACCGACTTAAAAGTAGAATGACCTTTTAGTCCATAAGTGTTTGAGTCGTTGTTGTAAACTTTTATGAGGGGCATGATTGTAATTCCTCACAGGCTGTGTCTTGTGCCTATAAATAGTGAACAATATTCCTTTACTGTTCACGCATTCCTGTAATTGCAATCGCATCACTCGGGAATTAATCTTTGTCAAGGCAAAGGTATAAATGTATCCAATATTTGAATACATTAAGTTGACACAATATGAAAGTAATGATGTTCATTTATAATTTATTTATCTTTGATGCTTCATATTTCGTATTATTTTATATAATCTATTGAGGTTCAATTACGAAGATTTAACCTTCGTAATTGCATCGTCTTCAACCTTCGTCCGAAGTTCATTAATCCTTGAAGGAATAATGCTTCAACGGACGAAGGGCATTAACATTTAACATTTTATGTTGCCTTGTTCTTAATTCATAGCAGTTGAGAACGAGTCCCCAACATTGGCGCCCACCTTCGGTGAACTCACTTCCACTTTTCTGAGCTGATGGCTTCGTTCAATATTCAAGCTGGAGTTGCTTCGGTTCCGAAGCTGGTACTCCCGATAATGGGCGGTTCATGTTCAGAACTAGCCAACAAAAAACAGAAGAAGGAAGCACAGAGAAGGGTACAACATGTCGGGGTGCAAGGACCCTTCGTCAAGTCAAGATGGTCCCACGTTCCTATTACCTTTTCCCAAGAGGACCTTCAACTCAAGGATTACCCACACAATGATGCTATGGTTATCTCTTGTGTTATCAAAGGATTTCTGGTCCACAATGTTTTGGTTGATACAGGCAGTGCAGCTGATATCATATTTGCTAAGGCCTTCAGACAGATGCAAGAGCCCGAAGATAAAATTCTTGATGCCACACATCCCCTCTGCGGCTTCGGAGGAAGGCATATTGTAGCACTCGGTAAAATCTCAATGTCAGTGGCCTTCGGATTCATCAACAACACAAGGACTGAACAAGTTATGTTTGATATCGTTGACATGGAATACCCTTACAATGCAATCATTGGTCGTGGTACTCTTAATGCCTTCGAAGCAATTCTGCATCCAGCTTATCTTTGCATGAAGATACCTTCGGACCAAGGGCCCATTGCTATTCATGGAAGTCAAGAAGCTGCCAGAAGGGCCGAAGGAAATTGGACAGACTCAAAAGCAATCCATAATATAGATGGAACTGAAGCTTGTGAGCAGTACAAGTTCAGAAGGGAAAAAGCTGCTTCGGCTGACCAGCCGAAACCCATGCTCTTGTGTGAGGATATAGCAGAGCAGAGGGTGCTATTGGGATCTCAATTGTCCGAAGAGCAGGAGAAAACCTTGATAAGGTTTTTGTTCAACAATAAAGATGTTTTTGCTTGGTCAGCTAATGATCTTTGCGGAGTTAACAGGGATGTTATTGAGCACTCGCTCAATGTTGATCCATCCTTCAGACCCAGGAAGCAGAGGCTTCGGAAGATGTCTGATAATAAGGCCGAAGGTGCTCGGAATGAAGTGAAATGACTCCTCAGTGCCGGAGTTATTAGAGAGGTAAAATACCCAGAATGGTTGGCTAACACTGTTATGGTGAAGAAGGCCAATGGTAAATGGAGAATGTGCATCGATTTTACTGATCTCAATAAGGCCTGTCCGAAGGATGAGTTCCCATTGCCAAGGATAGATTCTCTAGTCGATGCAGCAGCTTCATCAGAACTTATGAGTTTGCTGGATTGCTATTCAGGCTATCATCAAATCTGGATGAAGAAGGAGGATGAACCAAAAACCAGCTTCATAACCCCTAGTGGGACATACTGTTACCTTCGGATGCCTGAAGGGCTTAAGAATGCTGGAGGAAGCTTCAGCAGAATGACAGCAAAGGTTCTCCATTCTCAGATAGGCAGGAATGTACTAACTTATGTTGATGATATCATTGTAAAGAGCACGAAGCAGGATAACCACATTGCTGATTTACAAGAGACCTTTGCTAATTTTAGACAGGCTGGTCTAAAGCTGAATCCAGAAAAATGTGTCTTCGGAGTAAAGAAGGGGAAATTTCTTGGTTGCTTAGTTTCAACAAAGGGAATTGAGGCCAACCCAAGTAAAATCGAAGCTATACTTCGAATGGAGCCACCAAGTACAAAAAAGGGGGCTCAAAGATTGACAGGAAGGCTGGCATCTCTCAATAGATTCATATCCAGATCAGCAGAAAGAAACTTACCATTCTTCGAAGTGCTGAAGTCAGCCGAAGTCTTTCAATGGGGACCAATCCAGCAGAAGGCCTTTGAAGAGCTGAAACAGTATTTGATAGATCTGACAACACTAACTCCACCTACGCCAGGGGCTCCTTTGTTATTATATGTGGCAGCTTCGCACTCAGCGGTAAGTGCAGCACTTGTTCAGGAGAAGCTTGAAGGCCAAGTTAAGAGGCAGGCCCCAATATATTTTGTATCCGAGGTTCTTAGTTTGTCAAAGAAAAATTATACAGAGTTGGAGAAGGTACTGTATGCTGTCTTGATGGCCTCCAGGAAGCTTCGGCACTATTTTCAAGCTTACAACATAATTGTTCCTTCTTCACAACCTCTGAAGGATATTATGAGGAACCGAGAAGCTACTGGAAGGATTGGAAAATGGGCTGCAGAGCTCAATGAATTTTGTATTGAATATGTTCATAGATCTTCGATTCAGTCCCAGGCGTTAGCAGACTTCATTACTGACTGGACGCCAGGGGCTCAGGAGGAAGAAACAAATAAAGACGCCGAAGCATGGACAGTGTTTTGCGATGGGTCTTGGGGAACCTTCGGAGTGGGAGCGGCTGCTGTGTTGGTTTCACCTTCCAAAGTTAAAACTTGTTATGCGGCAAAACTTGATTTTAGTTGCACAAATAACATCGCCGAGTATGAAGCTCTGCTTTTGGGTCTTCGGAAATTAAAGGCAATGGGAATCAGAAGGGTCATCCTTAAAACTGATTCCCAAGTTATTTCTGGTCATATTGACAAAAGTTACAAAGCAAGAGACCCAAAGCTTGAAAAGTATCTAGATACAGTCTGAAGGATTGAGGCTTCCTTCGAAGGTTTCTCTGTCAAAAATATTCCTCGTGGAGAAAATGAATACGCTGATCTATTGGCTAAGTCAACAGCCCAGGGGCTGCCTGTACCTTCGGAAGTATTTTTTGAAACAATAAAAGCACCTTCGGTCGAGCTTCTTGAAAGAGCAATCCTTAACATATCCCCTGTTTATAGTGAAGATTGGAGAAGTGAGATCATCTCTTTCCTTCAGGGTAATTTTCTTTCAGACGACGAAGCTTATAACAGGAGAATAGAAGCAAGAGCTCGACCTTATGTTATAATAGAAGGGGAGTTATACAAGCGCGGGGTTTGTTCCCCATTACTCAAGTGCTTATCCAGATCCAAAGGTATAGAGTTAATGAAGGACATACATGCAGGTCTGTGTGGATCTCACATTGGATCTAGGCCCTTGCTTGGGAAAGTTTTTCGCCAAGGATTTTATTGGCCAAAGGCAGCTTCGGATGCAGCGGATTTAGTTCAAAAGTGCGAAGGTTGTCAGAAATGTGCAAGAGATCAAAAACAACCTTCGTCTTTAACTCAATTAATTCAACCCACTTGGCCATTGCAGAGATGGGGTCTGGATTTGCTAGGTCCATTACCACCAGCACAGGGGAACTTAAGATATGTGGTGGTGGCAGTGGAATATTTTTCCAAATGGATTGAGGCGAAGCCCTTAGCCACAATAACTTCATTTACTATTCAAAAGTTTTTCTGGCAAAACATTGTTTGTCGCTTCGGAGTGCCAAAGGCTATCACTGTGGACAATGGGACACAGTTTGATTCTGAAGCCTTCAAGGAATTTTGTAATCAAATCGGCACGAAGATCCATTTTGCATCAGTCCGACACCCAGAATCAAATGGACTTGTTGAAAGAGCCAATGGGATCATAATGACAGGAATAATGAAGTCAATCTTCAATCAGCCGAGGGGAAAGTGGCCAGACGAGTTAATCAAAGTGGTGTGGAGTCATAACACAACTATTTCAAGATCAACAGGCTTTACACCTTTTAAACTATTGTTTGGTGACGAAGCAATAACCCCAGAAGAGGCTAAAACAGGATCAATAAGGACAGTAGCTTCGGCAGAGGGTGAACACGAAGCTGATTGCTCCGTAGAAAAAGATGCCATTGAAGGGTTCAGACTCCAAGCTGTGGAAAACATCAATAAATATCAAGCTGAAACAATAAAATGGCGTGATAGAAAGGTCAAGTTGAAGAACATTGAACCAGGACACTTGGTACTTCGAAGAGTAGCTAACCCTGAAACAGTAGGCAAATTACAGCTGAAGTGGGAAGGCCCCTTTTTGGTAGTATCTTCGTCAAGACCTGGTTCCTACAGGTTGAAGGATTTGGACGGCATTGACATTCCTAGATCGTGGAATGCGGATGAGCTTCGGAGATATTATGTTTAGTTTGATGTAATTTTTTATATTCTTTTTTGTGGCACCCTTTTCCTTTCTAAAGGGGGAGAAAGGTTTTTAATGGGGCCACAACATGTAATTTTTCTTTTCCTTATTTCAATTCTATAAGAGCGATATCCCCCAAAAATGTAAATGTAAAAGCTGAGAACGCACCCTCGAGTGCAAAGAGAAAGACAAGAAAACAGGGAGAAGCTCAAAAGTCGTTCCTAAGGGAATGCAGAGCTTACAGCGAAAAATAAACGCTGATTCCGCCGAAAGTAAAAGGCGAAGAAGCTCCTAAGGGAGGCTTACAGCGAAAAGTCAACGCTGATACACCTAAAAGTAAACGGTGACGCCGAAAAGTAAACGGCAAAATGATTTTTATCGTTCTTGAAGGGACGAAGGGTCGTGATTATGGTTTTTTGAACATGTGTCCTAATATTCATTTGCACATAACATATCATCATGTCATTTGCATTCATAAACATCCATTTAGACATACATAGAATCATCATCATGCTACACAAAAAAGACAGGTGCTTCAGAAAATAAGGAAAAGATTCGAAGGAAAAATTTTCTATGCTTCGTTGTGTACGAAAAGAAGGGAAGGTGTTTTTCGCCTTCGGCTCAAAAGAGAAGTTTCATCCACAGCAAAGCAGACTGGATGCGGTTAAAGGAGACAGAATATATTACAAGGTATGTACAAATTTACATAAGTTATTCCATATCTATATTACAAGAGTTTCTCCAAGAATTTTTACAGGAAAGCACATTATAAGCAATTTAAAGCTTCAGCTAAGGCTTCGTCTTCAGTTTTGTCAAACTTCAGCTTCGTCATCCTGTATATATCAAACAGCACAGTAAGAAAGGTACAAATTTCAAAGGAGAAGGTAAAAGTAGCAAACATAAGTTCCTTACCGGCTTAAGATGGCTTCGAGCTTCGTCGCCTGCCATTTTCCGCCCGCCACTTACCCAGATCTGGGTCATGAATTTGTTTCTGATGCTTCTGGCTAAGCTTGGGATATCTAACAAATCTGAAGCTGACAAGCTGAAGTTTGGTCTGTTCACAGTGTTTCCATGTGTGCAGCCAGCCTTCAAAAAAGTCGTAGCTGTACCCCGAGAAGCTACCAGGGCGCAGAAGTCGGCATGCCCACCAATAACTTCGTCAAGGGCGTCAACTTCACCTTCAATATATTCTAATGTTCTTGGCAGATTCTCAGCTGAAGGAGTAAATTTCGGAGAGCTAGCTCCGACAGAATGAAACACATCCTTCAGCCGCTGCACACATCGGCTGCCGAAGCTTAAGCATTTTTCCTGAAGTTCTTTAAAGAATGTCTGCAAATTTGAGTATTTATCCACTTCAGCTTTCAGGCTTGCTTCAAAATATTTCTTTTCTTGCTCGAATTTTTCCGATTGTTGGAGTAATTCATTCTTTAATTTGTCATTCTCACTTTGGACTTGGGCCAAAGAGCCTTCCATGGTCTGAATAACAAAATCCTTCTTTTCTAGTGCACCTTCGTGCTCTTTGACCATGATCTCAAGGTCTTGGATTACGAAATCTTTCTTTTTCAGATTGGCTTCGTGATTTTCAATTTTTTCAGCCAAATCTTCAATGACAGCTTTGTTTTTCTCTTCCTCCAGATCTTGTTGCATTTTCAGAACCTTGCTTAATAATATGCTCTGTCGAAATGATCTTCGTTAAGAACACGACTCAAAAGATAATAATAATAGTAATAAAATAACAAAAATATTTGTTACCTTGAAGTTAGCATAAAGCAAGCTTACGGCGATGTGTTGTCGTTGGTAACGGCATAAGTCCGCTTCCAGCTTCGGCAAGCCAATGCTTTTGGAAAGGGTTCTAACAATTTTGGCTTCGGTACGGTTCCGAAGGCATCTTAGTTTCCCTTCGTTAACCCCACCAAATAGCATAGCCCCTGATTTGTATCCGCAAGATATGGCATATTTTTTCAACTCCTCTTTTTCGGCGTCTGTTAATTCTTGTCCGAGCAAATCTTGAAAGTTAAAATCTTCTTCTTCTGAAACTTCATCAATTTGCTCTTTCCCCTTCTCAGTTGCTGTATTCACTATAGCCACGGTAGCTTCCTCTTCAGCCATTTTCAGCAGTATGTTGTCAATAACCTCAAATGTGGTTTCCAAGTTCGACTCTTCGGTGGCCCCGGCTTCGGCCCCGGTAGCTTCGGCTTCGCCGGTTTCAGCTTCAGTAGTTTTCATTCCAGTACCTTCGGCTTCGGCAGTTTCAGCAAAAACAATTTTTGACACCGTTGTCGGAGGCGGCGTCTGATGGATCACATCTGTTACTTGAATAATTCTCCGCTTTTTTGGCTTCGCAGGACTTTCTACTGCCGAAGCTGCCTTGTCCTTCTGAAAAAACTTCGTCAGTTCCAGTGCCAGCGGGCTTAGCCTGAAAGGCAAAGGTTCAGTCATTACCTTCATAATTTCTTCTACTTCAATAGCAGAAGGAGAAGCAGAAGTATCTTCTTCTCGGATCGGCGTTTCCGGCTATGGGGATGCATTTTTCTCTTTTTTGTGGTGGCCACCTTCGGCTCAGGATTTAACTCTTCAGCGCTAAGATTTTCAGAATCTTCCTTTTTCTTTTTGGCTACCTTGACGACCTCTTCGTCAGTGGTGCTGGCAATCCTTTTTCGCTTCGGGCCTCCAGCATCTCCGCCCAGTCGGCCATAGTCAGCATATTCAAATCCTATGGCATCAAGCACCCTGTTCAGCCTTCGTTTCGGCCGAGTGCCGAAGGCCGCTGTCATCAGTTGATCCTCTTTTTTAGAGTAATTCCCAAGAATTTCATTACTCATTGTTTCAATTGTATCAAGCCATTCTTGGCAGGGTACTTTAAAGTATTTCTTGAACTTATAATGGTAGGGCAGCCGGACGAGTTCTCCCTTTTTCTTTTCCCCCTTAAGCTTCGGCATTGTCCACTCTTTCATAGTTAGAAAAACCCTGAAGGCCAGGAATTCCTGCACTAAATCTCTAGTGCCAATATGTTCTGCAATAATTTTGAATTCGCCTAGTGCAGCCCA
This sequence comes from Zea mays, assembly GCF_902167145.1. Classification (NCBI taxonomy): domain Eukaryota; kingdom Viridiplantae; phylum Streptophyta; class Magnoliopsida; order Poales; family Poaceae; genus Zea; species Zea mays. Next base: position 70,009,014 of record NC_050104.1, on the reverse strand, counting down.
AGTTGGACCTTCTACTTCCATTCTGCAGCGGGGTCTTGTTTCTCCGAAGGTTAATTCAAGAGGGCTCTAAACCAGCTTCTCTTTGTCTTCGTCAACTTTGACATAAAACCATTCTGATTTCCAGCCTGCCGGCCATTTGCTTCGGTAGCTGATCACGGGAAACTTCGTGGTTTTCCGATAAGCAAAATTATAGCAACCAGAATTTTCATGCAATCCATCCTTTCTGGCTTTTGTTTGGTAATGCAGCTCATGAACTCGACAGAAGCTGTCGGCAAATGGCTCCACTGCCTGGCTTCGGAGAGCCCAGATATAGACGCTGAGTCTAACAATCGCGTTGGGAGTCAGTTGGTGAAAATAGATGCCAAATCTTTGCAGCACATCAGAGATCATCCTATTTAAGGGAAATCTCAACCCAGCCTTTAGGAAGCTCTTGAAAATGACTATTTCATCCTTTTCTGGCTTCGGGGTAGTTTCTTCCCCCCCGAAGCGAAGTAGCTTCTTCTCATCCTCACTGAAATAACCCGACTTCACCATCTTGGAGAGATCAGCCTTAGAGACAGTCGACTTTCCGAAGTCCAAGTGGCTGGGCTTGCTTGGCACGGCAATATGGTAATCATCATCGGGATCAGCTTCTTCAATATTTCCTTCTTCTGCTTCGGCAGCAACTTGTTCTGTCTCGGCAACAGTCTGCTCTGTCTCGGCAGTACGGATTCCTTCCGAGGTCACCAGTCCGGATCGTTGCATCGCTTCGGAGATGGGAACAGTCTCCGCTCCTTCGGCTTCGCCTCCCTCACGCTCAACTCTAGCGGTAGAGCGCACTCTGGCCATTTAATTCTGAATTTTTTGGGAACTAAAAAACTTTTCCTTCCGAAGTTTTTTCTTCTGATGAAGTACGCTTTAAACTCGAGCTTCGTCTGATTGCGAGAGTCAAGCTTCGGCTATGGTTAAAATTTTTGGCAGCAAAACAGTGCAATAGCAATGAATGCTGTGGTAACTTCACACCTACCCGTCTGTTTATATAGTGCTGCAGGAAAGAAGGTGAATCGTCAGGATTTTCACACCAGGCAAACATCTGCTTACACCCGCTGCGCGGTGGACCACAGAGGCCAAACAGTAACCCTGCAGGGTGGGACCGCTACGCGTTCGGAAACTGAATCGTTTCTCGACAATGAGCTCAGGGAAGGTGTTTTTCGGACCTTCGGCTTCCTGAAGCCTAAGAGACTTTTTTCACGGATCAAGCTCGTTACGAAAAACGATCTAGTACCGCGAAGGGGCTACTGTTGGGACCATGCTTCGTCGCTGAAGGTCCTGCAGGAAGAAACAGCTTCGGCTGAAGCTGTCTGCACGTGATGACCGAAGGTTGCTATTCATGAAGCTTCGGAATTGCAAACCGACTTAAAAGTAGAATGACCTTTTAGTCCATAAGTGTTTGAGTCGTTGTTGTAAACTTTTATGAGGGGCATGATTGTAATTCCTCACAGGCTGTGTCTTGTGCCTATAAATAGTGAACAGTATTCCTTTACTGTTCACGCATTCCTGTAATTGCAATCGCATCACTCGGGAATTAATCTTTGTCAAGGCAAAGGTATAAATGTATCCAATATTTGAATACATTAAGTTGACACAATATGAAAGTAATGATGTTCATTTATAATTTATTTATCTTTGATGCTTCATATTTCGTATTATTTTATATAATCTATTGAGGTTCAATTACGAAGATTTAACCTTCGTAATTGCATCGTCTTCAACCTTCGTCCGAAGTTCATTAATCCTTGAAGGAATAATGCTTCAACGGATGAAGGGCATTAACATTTAACATTTTATGTTGCCTTGTTCTTAATTCATAGCAGTTGAGAACGAGTCCCCAACAGGAATCATTCCATCTCCGAGCAGTAGGATGTCCTAATGACAAAGGAGCCTTCCATATGTTAGCAAGAGAAGAAGGGTTGTTAATATCGGGGAAAGAAGAGAAGCTTCTTTAAGAGGTTACGAGGTCTTTTTCTTTTGAGGAAAGCTTTTTAGGTCAGGGCTGCGGTCTACGGCCAGTCCTATGGCTCCGATACCACCTTAAGCGTCCCGATCCTTTGGGACTCAAATGTGATACAATTACTAGTCCCAAGAGGCTAGTAAACATATTTATTTCTTCAAATAGTACAGAGTCTAGCGAGCCTGGAAACATAGCACGGTGGAATATCATCTAGCCCAAGCCACAGGCAGACTGGGTGCAGACACAGCCCCCTTCTAGTCAGACATAGCAGAAAAAAAGTCTTTAGCTGCTGAAAAACATAAATAAATCTAGGTGAATACACTAGGTATTCCGCAAGCCCATCCCGCTCGTAAAGAGAGAGGGGCCTATATAGTACATGCTTGGTATGGTGGAGTTGAAGTCACTCATTTTTTTCGGGAAAGGTGATACTTGAGGTTTTACCCAAAAGAGAGAAGTAGCACATTTTCACACTCAACCACCACTAAGCTTCCTGCTCCCATGGTATTATTTTTATTTCCAAAAGCACCCACACACACTTCCCTGTTTACGAAGATCAAAACACTAATTTCCATACCACACCAGACTCGTCTATACCAGTGGACACGGACTATTCGAATAGGTTTCCAACTCTGCGCAGAGGTGTACACTTTACCCACTAGTCCGGCTTTGTGGTCTCATGGCCAACGAGACCCGAATCTGAATCTCTTTCCTTCCTTGCATGTCCTTACCTTAACGATTATACCGGAAGGAGTCAGGCCACCACCTACCCAAACCGGACAAAACATTCCCCTTCCTTATCCTCCCGGTGCTCCCCAGCCATCATAACCCTGGGGTTCGGACCGTACAAGTTTAGATTGAGTGACTGCCCATACAGTCTCGAGTGGTTGTACTTGTCATGAGTACAGGTAGTAAAGGATGACAAACCGGTCCTTATATGAGGGGATGATCCTTCATGCTCACACCTAACCCGACTGAGCCAACACCTGAGGCCCTCCCCTAAACCAGGGAGTCCCTGATCATCCCACTCAATTGGTGATAAGGGTGAATACCCTTCATCATATACTTTATTTAAAACATTTCTCTCTTTGGAAATCCACCATTGCCTCAACCCATATTTTGTACCCAAAAAATATTCTTTAATGCAGGCCAACACTCAACTCACAATGCATAGAACCCAACCCATATTCCTGGCTTAGGCAATGGTAGAAAGAGTAGGTAATTTATGCATCAAGGGGAGAATGGACATGCCTTCGTCGAAGTTCTCTTGGCACGAAAGATCTATTTCTGAGAGGTCAGGCTCCTACCCTTCTTCCGGAGCTACGAATTCCGAAGGGTCGGATCCCTCTTCGCCTTGCAAAAACAGGCAAAAACAGTACATCAAACATTGTTGGCTAATAAAGTGTGTCAAGTTATTATTTTGTGACTTAAAGAATATTTGGACTATGTTTGGTGCGTAAAATATCAACATATATACATATATAATAAAATGGGAAAAAGAAAAAAGAAAGAAGGAAAAAGGAGAAGGGATTCTGGGTTAGCTGGGCCGTGGGGGGGATTTTGGCACAGCGCGGGCGCGCGACGCCGCGAGCGAACAGGCCCAGACGGCCCACGAGGAGGGGAGACGGCACGGGCGAACACCGTGAGCGCGAGCCCACACGTCAGAGAGAGGGGGAGAGCCGATGGCATAGGGCGGTCTGATGGGGGAGGGGGCGAAGCGGCTGGGGTCGGGAAAAACCGACCGCCGACGAGGTTCCGCGGCAGTTCTCCATCGTGGTTTCGGTTCTGGGTGGTTGGGGAGGTGGGCTAGTGTGTCCAGGGGTAGAGGGCCATGGTGGTGGGGTTAATTTTGCCGGTGGACACTCGGGATGGCCAGTCCACGGCGAGGTGGTGGGCTCCCGCGGTGGCGAGGTCTTCGGTGAGGCTACTGGGCATGATAGGCCAGGGAGAAGGGCACGTTGTGCTTGTGGTGAAGTGGCAAAGCTCGTGAACTACATCAATTAGACTCTATGCCACCGGAGAGGGGAGGGGGAAACTCACCAGAGAGGGGAGAGATGACGACGTCGAGCTTGATTGGGTCCAAGGGAGGGGGGAGTGGCCGAGGCCGGTGCGAGGAGATGAGGGGCTCGGGGCAGTCCTTTTAAAGGCAGCCGAGGAGAGGAGGAGGAGGTGGCGTGCACCAGCGAGGCGCGCTGCGGCGGCGATGATGGCGGCACAGTGGTGGCGACAGGATGGCTCGGTGCAGGCGGGGGCGACGGGACGGCTCGGTCACAGTGCGCGGAGACGCAAGGCGCCAAACCTTGCTAGTGAGCGAGTAATGGCGAGGAGACGAGGCGGGTGGTGGCTAGCAACGATCGCGTCGATGGCTGATCACGGGCGAGGGGGAAGGGGCTGACGAGCGGGACCGGGCTGTCAGCGGAACAGCGGGTGCGAGGGAGAATGGGTGGGCATGGCTAATGGGTGGGGCCAGGCTGTCACGGGAGAGTGCGGCGCGAGGGAGATGGGTCGCTTGGGTCGTGAGCGGGGGAGGAGCGCGGGCGCGCGGGAGAGAGGGGAAAATGGCTTGTGTGACGGAACCTCCTAAGTCATTAGGCCCACCTGCAGTTGTCCTTGTCCAACGGACCTCAGACAACCCTGCAGGTGCACCTGATCACTTGACAAGCTCGGTATCTGAGTTCCTTACCTTCTCCAGAGCGTTTTACCCGTCACACAGACATTACAATTCATCGGAGATGCGGAAGTGTGGAAGCAATTAGAAGAACTTATCTTTATTAGAAAGTAAGACAGAGTTAAATATTTACAGACCAGAACATAATATACGAGTGTAGAGTATTAATATTACAAACCATGGGAGGCAAAAACTCCTCCCCAAAAAGATAGTAAAAAGTTTTTAACTGAGGGCCTTCCCTCCCGCAGCACTAGTCTTGGTGCTCGTCTTTGGGTACCACCTTTGAACAGAAGCAACAAAAATTTGTCGCTTCCTCACCTAAAACAACATGGGACAAAGCCCTGAGTACGAAGTGTACTTTCGCAAGATTTACCCGACAAAGTAAAAGACTCTCAAGGATATGCTGGCTTTAAGGGAGTCAAGGTAAGGCTTATCAATAATCAATGACTCTGTTTGCAGAAATGCTTACTAAAGTGGATACTTAAATATCCAATTTTAATTTGTCAGGTTAAGTAAGATTACCTGCAACTAGAGTTCTTTCTACCCTAGTTCAAACACTTGACCTGCACTAGCCAATTTCTTAACAACCCTTTATCTTTACTGGATTTCTACGTATAGGGCAGTGACCAAGTCTTCATAACCGCGAAGGTACGGCGATCCGAATTGATTATACTCAGTTGAGGATCTCCAATCACACGAAATATGTAGCACTTAACCCTTGCATATGTCAACTCGCCACCGGGGTTCTTAAGACCAGATCAGGTTCACGCCAACCGAGAGCACAGATACACCACCGTCCAGCCTCTTGCCACGGAGGGTACACGCTACTCTCGCCATCTCTTCACGCCCATTGCGTGTTATCTTATTCTGGTATTAGTCTGCCCGAGGCAAAGCTTACCCATGACGAGGCATATGACCAGTTAAAGGGTCCTCGGTCAGCAAGCATACATCGGCACGGTCCTTAATCGACTCAGACGGAGACACTACACCGAGACTCCTTTCTCGTGCAAGTCAACTGCCCGGTCTCAGCTTTATTAATTTCAACCCAAAGTTTGGTACCTGGCAAAGGTACATCTTTTCCGATGTTGAACCCTTCATGGCCATGATGGATCCACCATCAAGTTTTATTTTCAAAAACATCCCTCCCACTTTGCAACATCATCTTTTTGTAAAAACAAAACATTTTGTTTTGCTAGAGCAAGACTAAGCATAGGAAAAACCTTTTGTAAAATAGGGATTCAAAGGAAGGTAATCAAATTCAAGGAAGGAAATGCAGGAATTGTTTTATCACTCAACTCCTATCACCTAATGCATCAAGCAAGTGAGAAAGATTTTAAAAGAATCAAGGAAGTGGCAAATGCACCAGGGCTTGCCTTGTTTTACTGGTGAATTAGGCTCGGTCCCGCAGATGTCAAAATAGAAACAGCTGCCTGCCTGATGTTCCTCAAGTGGTGGTGGTGGTGGTGTCCTTTCTTCTTCAACTTCAACTTCTTCTTCGTTTGCTATATATAGCCAAGTATAATAATGAATGCTCGTGTAGTGCTCATGAAGATGCAAAAACAATAGAAATTGGTTATCTAAAGTCTTGAGTACAATTTTCCTTTACGGTTCTCCGAGAACCTAGGGTTTCCGGAGTCAATAGTGAAGTTCATAGGACAGGGGGTAGGGTTTTGGGTTCTAAGTATCAAACAAGGTCCAAATCATACCAAACTATACCCAAGGCTTCTAAATACTATTTAGAGATTATCCTAAAAATTTAGTGAATTTTGGATTTATTATTTATTTTCTAAAAATCCAGAAGCAAGGTCTTAGGCTGTTTTAATTACTCTATAATTTCCTATTTGAATTAAAAATCCTAAAACTATTTTTATTAAATCTTATGGAAAATTAGGAATTTAACAAAATTGGTCCTACATTTTTAGGGTTTTTCTACAATTTTCTATAATTGTTTTAGCTCTGGCAGAAAAGGAAAAAGAAAAAGCATGAACAGTGTTGGACCTAAACTAGCCCAGTCGGACCAGTCTGCACAGGAAACAGGGACGCGCCCACGCGCGCGCGCCCGCGATGGTAGGTTTACATCGAGGCCCCCGCTGTTGTGAATATTCGTTAAGAATCCCTAGTTACTATTCAACGTCTCACTGACATTCGCAGAAAAACCCCTGCACTTCTAATTCTTCACCACCCGGAGTCCTCGACGGCGAACGGCGTCGCACAGAGCTCCGGCGAGCCCGTATACCGGCCGACTCACGCAATGACTGGCGCGTTGCTTTGACCGAGACCGAATTCAAGACCTAATAATTGTTTCCCCCAAATCAATTTCTGGATTACAGCCCTACAGCGCCCCGCCCATGGTGACCGCAAGCACTACGGCCAACCCAGCACGTTCCTGGTGATCTATGGAGTCTTAACTTAATTGACCGGGTCGAGAAGCATCACCAGCACACAAGGATGCTAAAACAAGAGCAAGGAGGGCATGATCGGACCTGTGACGGGCTGACCGCGGCGAGCCCAAACACACGGTGTTCTTGACCAAATTGGGGGAAATTCCAAATTGGGGAGTTGTGGGGAACGATTGGAGGTAAGAGTTGGTTTACTGGACGCGCAGTTACCTAGCGGAGCTCCAGGAGGCTGCAATTTATAGAACGCAATGGTGGTGGCGCTCAATTTGGCAGAGGAGTGCTGGCAGCCGGAGAGAGGGGAGATTACTGGCGCAGTGGATTCGTGTCTTCCGTCGTGGCGACTTCACCGGCGATGAGTAACTATCGCAAGCCGAGCTACTGCGATGTGGTAAAGTGCTTAGCACATGGCGCACGGCAGTGATCGGCCAATGGCGGCGAGGTTTATCCCGATCGGCAGGTGAGCAAGTGGTACGGGGAACCTAGCCGCGGCCGGACCCAAGTTGATCCGGGCGCCACGATCTTTACTTGTTCACCGTTATCCACAAGTCACAGCGCACGAATCACGGCGACCGACATGAATCATGGTGCGACGGTCGTTGGTGGCGAAGGGGAATATACTGGGTATCTGCTTCAGTTATTGTACCATGGCATTCATCTTCAGTTAACCTGACAAAGCAACTTGAAGCTGGATTTTCTCCTAAATTCACTTGGCAACCTACTGATCGACCAGTATGAAAGTTGTCGTCGTATGATCCATCTACAAACCAACTGTAGTCACCATACTCAAACATCCACGGAATCATCTTCAAAATAGCCCCCAAAGTTCATCCCATAATACTGAATATCCAATTTCAGGCTTCAGACAGACTGACAGCCTAACTTTGGGTGTATTTTTCTTCACATTTTTCATAACAACGGTGTTGAATCCCTTAAACAAAGTTATTCTACTTTGATAGATCTACAATATTGATGTGGTGACCTAGGGTAAAATCCCTTTTGTTTGGAAGTTACAAGGCCCCAAAGTTGAACCCATTATACTGAAATCCAGACTTAGTCAAAAAGTTCAATTGTGGCTCTTTTGCAAATAAGTCCAAAACTCAGGGTTTAGGTTGCAAATCTTCATAATTGTGGACCATATGACTTAAGATGCTTTAACTTCATAGTTTTTGCACTTTAGTCCAAAAGTGCACTAATTTTGCATTTAGCCCCCTAGGGTTTAACTTTACGGGGCGTTTGGATCCCTTCATTTTAATGGAATTGGAATTCACTCAATAAAGTAACTTATTTAGTTTGGAATTTGGCATTCCATCACTTTCCAAAGTTCAGATATAAGACTATCTCAAATTCATAGGGTGGAGGATAGGAAATGATTTTATGCATGACTAGAATTTGTTTCTACTCTATAACTTACATGACACTCTTCGTTCCACTTCTCTATAATAAAAATGTAGCACATAAATATCTCGGACATCATGCTAATAATAATATATAAATATATTTTGCATAAAAGCGAATTAGCTTAATTGATATATGCCTAAATTACTATTATTAAAATGGAATTCAATTCCAATGATCCAAACGGGGCATTAGGGTTTTTCCAGGGTTCTATTTAGGGTTTCTTGTACTCTTAGGGTTTGGATCCAACTTAAGCTCATCCATGGTGACACTTTATGACTTTTTCAATTGAATTTTGAAGTTTTCTCTTGTTTAGGCCTTGTCTACCCCTTTAAACCCAATCTAGGGTTAACACTGTATCCTAGGGTTTCACTAGTAACATGTCACATCAATACAACTTGTTTGAAATTTTTGCCTAGTGAATGCACTCTAGGTGTAACAAACATATGAAATGCCAATGCTTATGATGTTATGCTCAAGTTTTAGTAACAGTAACACCAGAGGTGTTACATCCTTCCCCCCATAAAAGAATCTCGTCCCGGGATTAAAAGTCCTTGGGCAAGTAATGGAAAAGGAAACACGACATGTCTTTATTTCCTTATTCTTGGTACAAGGCAGGGGTGGTTTGGGGCTCACTCCTTTATTACATCAATTGTATACACTTTACAAATTACACGAGGCTAAAAAGCTTGGGAAATCCTTTTCTAAAAAGTCCTGAGTTTCCCATGTAGCCTCATCTTCTGAATGTTGGTTCCACTGTATCTTGTAAAACTTGAGAGTTTTTCTTCTGGTAATTCTGTCCTTTTGATCCAAGACTCGAACAGGATGCTCGGAATATGTCAAGTCTGGTTCTAGGGCAACATCGGTTACTTCAATGGTTCGATCGGGAACCCAAAGACACTTCTTCAATTGAGATACGTGGAACACATTATGTACTGCAGACAAGGTTTTGGGTAACTGAAGTCGGTATGCCACTGGTCCATATTGTTTAAGAACAGGAAAAGGACCAATATACCGGGGTGCAAGCTTCCCTTTTACCCCGAAACGTGATACACCTTTCGTCGGTGAAACTTTCTGGTAGACATAATCTCCAGCTAGAAAGTACAAGGGTTGTCGTCGCTTGTCTGCATAACTCTTCTGGCGAGCTTGAGCTTCTTTCAAATTATGAATTATTCGTTGAACTTTTTCTTCAGTCTCCTTTACCATATCAGGTCTGAAGAAGCTTCTTTCACCTGGTTCAGACCAATTTAACAGAGTACGACATCGTCGTCCATATAAAGCTTCGAAGGGTGCCATCTTAATACTTTCTTGATAGCTATTATTATATGAGAACTCCGCTAATGGTAGACAATCATCCCATTTCTGTGGGAACTCCAAAGCACAAGCTCGTAACATATCTTCAAGTATTTGATTTACCCTCTCAGTCTGCCCGCTGGTTTGAGGATGATAGGCTGAACTATGGAGCAACTTAGTATCCAAAGCCTTGTGAAGTTCTTCCCAAAATTTGGACACGAATTGCGGTCCACGATCTGACACTATAGTCTTCGGAACACCATGCAAACTGAGAATACGGGCAATGTATAATTCTGCATACGTGGCCACTGTATACTTTACCCTGACTGGAAGGAAGTGGGCAATCTTCGTAAGTCGATCAACGATAACCCAGATAGAATCATACCCTTTGGCGGTCCTGGGCAATCCCACAATAAAGTCCATACTAATATCCTCCCATTTCCATGTTGGAATCGGTAATGATTGCAATGGCCCAGCAGCCTTCATGTGTATGGCCTTGACACGTCTACAAGTGTCACATCTTGCCACATAGCATGCGATCTCGATCTTCATCTTTGTCCACCAATAATGTTGTTTCAGATCATGATACATCTTAGTGCTTCCGGGATGAATAGAATAGAGACTAAGATGTGCTTCATCCAAAATTTGCTGGCAGATCTCCTCATTTTTAGGCACAACTATGCGGTTGTTGAACCATACAACACCTTGATCATCTCTTCGGAAGCAGTCAGCTTTTCCAGCTTCTATCTTCTCATGAATGTGCTTCATTCCCTCATCATTTTTTGTGCGTCAATTATTCATGGCAAGATGACTGACTCAAACTTCAAATGATTTGAAGTTCCATGCTGAATCATTCCCAGGTTCAACTTCTCCATTTCTTGACATAACGTATTGTCAGAAGTCTTCATGGTAAGGCAATGGTAGAAAGCCTTACGACTTAATGCATCTGCCACAACATTAGCTTTGCCTGGGTGATAGTGAATCTCTAATTCATAACCCTTTATCAGCTCGAGCCATCTCCTTTGTCTCATATTGAGCTCTGACTGGGTAAAGATATACTTTAAACTCTTATGATCTGTATAAATGTGACAGACATTCCCCACCAGATAGTGACGCCATAATTTGAGGGCATGAACCACCGCAGCTAACTCTAGGTCATGAGTTGGATAATGTTGCTCATGTCAGTGCAACTGCCTTGAAGCATAAGCTATTACTCGGCCTTCTTGCATTAAAACACAGCCGAGACCACTGCCTGATGCGTCACAATACACATCAAATGGCTTTTCAATATCCGGTTGAGCCAATACCGAAGCAGTGGTTAATAATACTTTTAGCTGCTCAAAAGCTTCATTACATTTCGAAGACCAATTGAATTTAATATCACTCTTCAATAAACTTGTGATTGGTTTCACAAGCTTAGAAAAATCTGGAATGAATCGGCGGTAATAACCAGCCAGCCCAAGGAAACTTCGGACTTGATGTACAGTGGTTGGGGGTTTCCACTCCAAAATATCCTTGACTTTGCTGGGATCCACCGCAATCCCCTTGGCAGATAATACATGTCCCAGAAATTGAATTTCCTCCAGCCAGAATGCGCACTTACTAAACTTAGCATACAATTGGTGTTCCCTTAAGCGCGTCAATACGATCCATAAGTGTTGAGCATGCTCCTCTCCATTCTTGGAGTATATCAAGATATCGTAAATGAATACCACCACAAACTTGTCCAACTCGGGCATAAATACTGAGTTCATCAGATATGTGAAGTGGGCAGGATCATTCGTCAGTCCGAAAGACATAACCAAATATTCAAATAGTCCATACCGCGTGGTGAATGCGATCTTTGGTATATCTTCGGGTCGGATATGGATCTGATGATAACCCGACCTGAGGTCAATCTTAGAGAATACCCGAGCTCCGGTAAGTTGATCAAATAGAATGTCAATCCGGGGAAGAGGGTATTTATTCTTGATAGTGACCTCATTAAGGGGTCTATAATCCACGCACATCTGCAGTGTTTGATCCTTCTTTTTGACGAAGATGGCTGGACAACCCCAAGGCGAAGAACTTGGTTGGATAAATCCTTTTTCAAGTAGATCTTGCAATTGGGTCTTGAGTTCTGTCAATTCATTTGGAGGCATTCGGTACGACCTTCTAGAAATAGGAGCCGTACCGGGCTTCAACTCAATCACAAATTCTATATCTCTTTCTGGAGGCAATCCCGGCAGATCTTCCGGGAAGACATATGGGAACTCACATACTACCGGAATATCTTGGATCTCCGGTATGATAGCTTCATACACTCTGCCAGTTGGTCTAGCTGGAATGGCTACAGGGATAGACAAAAGAATCTCTTCTTGGCCATAACTCAACCTGATTGTTCTCAGATCAGTGTTGAGGATTGCTTTATGCTGGGCTAACCAATTCATGCCCAAAATTACATCTATGTCTTGGCCTTTTAGAACAATCATGTTTGTTGGAAAGTCCCGTTCAGCCAATGTTACGGGTACTTGGTAAGCCACTTCTTTAGTATATTTGTCCCCCAGGCGAATGAATAGTAAACCCTTCCCTTGATTCAGTATATGGAATGCAATGTTTTTCCACAAATTTCTTGCTCATGAAAGTATGTGAAGCACCAGAATCAAAGAGAATAAGTGGAGGGTGATTGGCCACGAGGAACGTACCCATCATCACCGGTTCGCCTTCCTGTGTTGTGGCCACTTGAGTGTAATAGATCCGTCCCGTTTTCCTTGTATTTTTGGTCGTGGTATTGTTTGCTGCATTTCCCTTGGAACTCCCGAAACTCTGTTGATTATTTGATTGATTCTGCCTCGGGTATGGACAGTCCTTAATAAAATGCCCGGACTTTCCACAGTTGAAGCAGCCTGTTGATGAGCTAGGAAGAGCAGGGAAACGAGTGTCAGGGACACCTGGCTGATTTGTAGCGGTGGGGGCAGCGGTAGGACGGATGAAAACTGGTTGCTTGAAAGGGAAGGAGGGTGGGCGCGATGAAGAACGATTCTGATTGAAAGGTCGGATGACCAACCTTTGTCTTTTTTAGGCCCCTGGTTGGGCCTGTCACCTCCAGTTCCCTTTGATTTGCTGGAGCCTGCATATTTAGCTTCTACTGCCAGCGCCGTGTTGATAGCCCTTCCATAGGTAAGGTCGATGCTGGTGGCCATCTTTCTTTGCATTCGATCATTCAAGCCTCTCATGAAGCAATTCCTCTTCTTTATATCCGTGTTGACTTGATCGATTGCGTATTGGGATAAGTGGTTGAATTTATTGAGATACTGGGTGACAGTATCCCCGCCTTGCTTCAACTTCATAAACTCCTCCTGCTTCATATGGAGGACTCCTTCAGGTATATAATGCTCTCTGAAGGCCAACTTGAACTCATCCCACGTGATTTGATGATTAGCCGGCTGAACGGCAACAAAATTTCCCCACCACGTACTGGTAGGGCCACACAATTGTTGTGCTGCGAATAGGGTCTTTTGAATCTCCGTGCACCGGAGAAGCCCGAACTTCTGTTCAATAACGCGGATCCATTCATCCGCTTCCAAAGGATCTTCGGCTTTGACAAACAAGGGAGGGCGTGTCTCGGAGAAGTCCAGATAGGATGTTTCGCGGGGGCCTTGCAGATATGCTCGCCCGCCTTGTTGCTGCATCTGTTGCCCTGCCATTTCTCGTAGGAAACGGGTATTGTCAGTTGTAGCATTAACCAAGGCAGTGATGGCCTCGACTAGCGTCGGAGGTACTGGGGGTGGATTCGGAGTTGGTTCCCTCCCACGGGAGGTGCCTGCCCCATCCTGTGCGCGAGTCTTAGACGACATCTGAGGCAAAGAACATTTAAAAATATGATATGCCAGAACAAACCATCCATTTCACATTACTGAAAAGGTAATGTTACAGACTCGTATATACAACAGGATTACATTACCTATTACACACTACTACTGCTTCTATACTATACTACTCTTGCTTCTTGTCGCTTTTGGTAGCCTCACTGTCAGGCATAGGAGACCACTGATCAACCAGATTCATTGAAGGAGGGGGCCTGAAAAGGTCTAGTTCTCCTCCAAAGGCTTCTCCTGCTGCTCCAGATGGTCCGGCTCCCATCCCGACAGGATCCGCAGGGACGTTCGGGTGCAATTGTGAATACAATACATGAACTTCTTCATGTAATGTATTACAATATACCTGCAAGTTATCAACAACTGAGCTAAGCTCTTCCACGCGGGCTCGAGCTCTAGCTTCCTTTGCCCAGGCTAGTGAATGAGAGTTCACAGCCCAGTCGAGCGCTAGATCCCGATCCGCTAGCTGGTATTTCAGGTGGCGGATTTCTGCCCTCAATTCATTGATTCTTTCGCCATCCGCAACCCATAGATCGTTCCTATGCCGGAGTTCTGATTGAAGCTGATTAACTTGTGCTTCTAGATCCCCGATTGGATCGTTACTACCACTGCTACTATCTTCATGTTGTGGGGCAAGTTGATGACGGGGCACGCCAAACGGCCCGGTAGACTTGCGCGCAGTCTTTCTCGTGCGCGGCGGCATATCTCCATGAGGGGAAAATCTTATTAGCATAGTTTTTAGCATGATGCATGTATAATTACAGAATCAACCTTAGTTGATTCACACCTTCTATACATTGCACTCCTACTATCTGGTCTTTAAAATAAACTCTTCAGAGATACTTACGTAAGAAGGGAAGAAATTTTCTAGATAAGTCTTGGAAAATTCTTTTTGAAGATGTCTCATAATATCTGCAAAGATGGGCTTCGCTCCGATAGTAGCTGTGACGGAACCTCCCAAGTCATTAGGCCCACCTGCAGTTGTCCTTGTCCAACGGACCTCAAACAACCCTGCAGGTGCACCTGATCACTTGACAAGCTCGGTATCTGAGTTCCTTACCTTCCCAAGAGCGTTTTACCCGTCACGCAGACATTACAATTCATCGGAGATGCGGAAGTGCGAAAGCAGTTACAAGAACTTATTTTTATTGGAAAGTAAGACATAGTTAAATATTTACAGACCAGAACATAATATACGAGTGCAGAGTATTAATATTACAAACCATGGGAGGCAAAAACTCCTCCCCAAAAAGATAGTAAAAAGTTTTTAACGGAGGGCCTTCCCTCCCGCAGCTCTAGCCTTGGTGCTCGTCTTTGGGTACCACCTTTGAACAGAAGCAACAAAAATTTGTCGCTTCCTCACCTAAAACAACATGGGACAAATCCCTGAGTACGAAGTGTACTTTCGCAAGACTTACTCGACAAAGTAAAACACTCTCAAGGATATGCTGGCTTTAAGGGAGTCAAGGTAAGGCTTATCAATAATCAATGACTCTGTTTGCAGAAATGCTCTAAAGTAGATCCTTAAAAATCCAATTTTAATTTGTCAGGTTAAGTAAGATTACCTGCAACTAGAGTTCTTTCTACCCTAGTTCAAACACTTCACCTGCACTAGCCAATTTTTTAACAACCCTTTATCTTTACTGGATTTCTACGTATAGGGCAGTGACCAAGTCTTCATAACCGTGAAGGTACGGCGATCCGAATCGATTATACTCAGCTGAGGATCTCCAATCACACGACATATGTAGCACTTAACCCTTGCATATGTCAACTCGCCACCGAGGTTCTTAAGACCAGATCAGGTTTACGCCAACCAAGAGCACAGATACACCACCGTCCAGCCTCTTGCCACGGAGGGTACACGCTACTCTCGCCATTTCTCCACGCCCATTGCGTGTTATCTTATTCTAGTATTAATCTGCCCGAGGCAAAGCTTACCCATGACGAGGCATGTGACCAGTTAAAGGGTCCTCGGTCAGCAAGACTACATCGGCACGGTCCTTAATCGACTCAGACGGAGACACTACACCGAGACTCCTTTCTCGTGCAAGTCAACTGCCCGGTCTCAGCTTTATTAATTTCAACCCAAAGTTTGGTACCTGGCAGAGGTACATCTTTTCCGATGTTGAACCCATCATGGCCATGATGGATCCACCATCAAGTTTTATTTTCAAAAACATCCCTCCCACTTTGCAACATCATCTTTTTGTAAAAACAAAACATTTTGTTTTGCTAGAGCAAGACTAAGCATAGAAAAAACCTTTTGTAAAATAGGGATTCAAAGGAAGGTAATCAAATTCAAGGAAGGAAATGCAAGAATTGTTTTAGCACTCAACTATGCATCAAGCAAGTGAGAAAGAATTTAAAAGAATCAAGGAGGTGGCAAATGCACCGGGGCTTGCCTTGTTTTACTGGTGAATCAGGCTCGGTCCCGCAGATGTCAAAATAGAAACAGCTGACTGCCTGATGTTCCTCAGGTAGTGGTGGTGGTGGTGTCCTTTCTTCTTCAACTTCAACTTCTTCTTCGTTTGCTATATATAGCCAAGTATAATAATGAATGCTCATGTAGTGCTCATGAAGATGCAAAAACAATAGAAATTGGTTATCTAAAGTCTTGAGTACAATTTTCCTTCACGGTTCTCCGAGAACCTAGGGTTTCCGGAGTCAATAGTGAAGTTCATAGGACAGGGGGTAGGGTTTTAGGTTCTAAGTATCAAACAAGGTCCAAATCATACCAAACTCTACTCAAGGCTTCTAAATACTATTTAGAGATTATCCTAAAAATTTAGTGAATTTTGGATTTATTATTTATTTTCTAAAAATCCAGAAGCAAGGTCTTAGGCTGTTTTAATTACTCTATAATTTCCTATTTGGATTAAAAATCCTAAAACTATTTTTATTAAATCTTATGGAAAATTAGGAATTTAACAAAATTGGTCCTACATTTTTAGGATTTTCTACAATTTTCTATAATTGTTTTAGCTCTGGTAGAAAAGGAAAAAGAAAAAGCATGAACAATGTTGGACCTAAACTAACCCACTCGGCCCAGTCTGCATAGGAAACAGGGACGCGCCCACGCGTGCGCGCCCGCGATGGTAGGTTTGCACTGAGGCCCCGGCTGTTGTGAATATCCGTTAAGAATCCCTAGTTCTATTCAACGTCTCACTGACATTCGCAGAAAAACCCCTGCACTTCTAATTCTTCACCACCCGGAGTCCTCGACGGCGAATGGTGTCGCGCAGAGCTCCAGCGAGCCCGTATACCGGCCGACTCACGTAATGACTGGCGCCTTGCTTTGACCGAGACCAAATTCAAGACCTAATAATCGTTTCCCCCAAATCAATTTCTGGATTACAGCCCCACATCGCCCCCGCCCACGGTGACCGCAAGCACTACAGCCAACCCAGCACGTTCTCGGTGATCTATGGAGTCTTAACTTAATTGACCGAGTCGAGAAGCATCACCAGAACACAAGGATGCTAAAACAAGAGCAAGGAGGGCATGATCGGACCTGTGACGGGCTGACCGTGGCGAGCCCAAACACATGGTGTTATTGACCAAATTGGGGAGTTGTGGGGAACGATTGGAGGTAAGAGTTGGTTTACTGGATGTGTAGTTACCTAGCGGAGCTCTAGGAGGCTGCAATTTATAGAACGCAACGGCGGTGGCGCTCAATTTGGCAGAGAAGTGCTGGCGGCCGGAGAGAGGGGAGATTACTGGCGTAGTGGATTCGTGTCTTCCGTCATGGCGACTTCACCGGCGATGAGTAACTATCGCAAGCCGAGCTACTGCGACGTGGTAAAGTGCTTAGCACGTGGCGCACGGTAGTGATCGGCCAACGGCGGTGAGGTTTATCCCGATCGGCAGGTGAGCAAGTGGTACGGGGAACCTAGCCGCGACCGGACCCAAGTTGATCCGGGTGCCACGATCTTTACTCGTTCACCGTTATCCACAAGTCACAGCGCACGAATCACGGCGACCGACATGAATCATGGTGTGACGGTCGTCGGCGGCGAAGGGGAATAAACTAGGTATCTTCTTCAGTTATTGTACCATGGCATTCATCTTCAGTTGACCTGACAGAGCAACTTGAAGCTGGATTTTCTCCTAAATTCACTTGGCAACCTACTGATCGACCAGTATGAAAGTTGTCGCCGTATGATCCATCTACAAACCAACTGTAGTCACCATACTCAAACATCCATGAAATCATCTTCAAAATAGCCCCCAAAGTTCATCCCATAATACTGAATATCCAATTTCAAGCTTCAGACACACTGACAGCCTAACTTTGGGTGTATTTTTCTTCACATTTTTCATAACAACAGTGTTGAATCCCTTAAACAAAGTTATTCTCCTTTGATAGATCTACAATATTGATGTGTTGACCTAGGGTAAAATCCCTTTTCGTTGGAAGTTATAAGGCCCCAAAGTTGAACCCATTATACTGAAATCCAAACTTAGTCAAAAGAGTTCAATTGTGGCTCTTTTGCAAATAAGTCCAAAACTCAGGGTTTAGGTTGCAAATCTTCATAATTTTGGACCATATGACTTAAGATGCTTTAACTTCATAGTTTTTGCACTTTAGCCCAAAAGTGCACTAATTTTTCATTTAGCCCCCTAGGGTTTAACTTTAGGGTTTTTCCAGGGTTCTATTTAGGGTTTCTTGTACTCTTAGGGTTTGGATCCCACTTAAGCTCATCCATGGTGACACTTTATGACTTTTTCAATTGAATTTTGAAGTTTTCTCTTGTTTAGGCCTTGTCTACCCCTTTAAACCCAATCTAGGGTTAACACTGTATCCTAGGGTTTCACTAGTAACATGTCACATCAATACAACTTGTTTGAAATTTTTGCCTAGTGAATGCACTCTAGGTGTAACAAACATATGAAATGCCAATGCTTATGATGCTATGCTCAAGTTTTAGTAACAGTAACACCAGAGGTGTTACAGCTTGGGCCGGATCCGGCCCAACCGAGAGGGGGAGAAGGGATTTCTCTTTTTTCTTTTTCTATTTGTTTTCTATTTCCTTTTCCTAAATCCCTTTTTCTTCTTCAAACAAATATTCATCTAAATTTCTTGGGTGCCAAAATGAGATACTCTATGTGGAGTGCCACTAGAAATCATGGTGTATGCATATGATGAATAAAATGCTTCATGTGATGGGGTCTTAGGAGGAATAAAAAGGGGGGTTTAGGAGTTTAGGGTTTCTAACCTGGGGATCAAAACTGGGATGTTACTCAAAAGAAGAAAGAGCTTGCTACTCCACAAATAAGTCAACCGAAGGAATTCTTTCACACATCTTCGTACTATTCTCCTTATATCCCACAACAAAAATTCAGCATCAAGATCCAAAACCAACAAAAGCTCCTCAAGACATTGCATTTTAAAGTTGTTTTAGGTGCTTCAAAGCGATAATGAAGCTATCCTTTGTACGAGACCTTCATCTAGGTGACACTTATGCAATGGTGAAACTAAGAAGCTTCGACTTTGTATTCTAGGCACAACAACAAGTTATCAAAAGAGGGAGGACTAAAACACCAGAAGGCTTGATCAGCATGTCTGAGAAGGAAAAGACGATGGTGCCCTTAGAGGAGGCAAAATGCCATGCAGATGGATACTGTTTTGGTTGGAGAGGCCACGATTGCTTTGACTCTGAAGCTAACCATTTGTAATAAGGAAAGAAGAAGTACTTAGTACACTAACTTGGTTATCCTAACAGCAAGCGTTTACGACTATCAACCTCATATTAACCATGACAAAACCAAAAATCACTTCAATTCTCTTAAATCCCTATATCCTTACTTATTTGGACTTACACTACAACTACTATTTATTTTTTTCCAAAAATACTATAAACATTACAGTGAGCAGTGATTAGCTAATACATCTCATCATAAAAATATTATCTCATTTAGATCAATATTTTTTCATTGTGCAAAAATAACAAATAGCAGGGTAGAGAAGCACTTTAGACTACTTTGCACTACCAAACTAACCACACAACATATGTTATAATTTTTCCCATGATATACTTAGTACAAGAACATAGTACAAAAATTTCCATAGTTATTCTCACTAGAATCCTTTTTCTAAGATTTTCTAAAGAAAACAGCCTTTCATGTTTTTAAGTCTTAACTCACCAAATTTCTATACAAACAATAGCTCATATTTGAATGAAAGGTGATGAAACACATAAGAAATGCTCACAAAAAGTTTCACACCAATCTCACAGCATTTCCTATTTATTTCTTAGTTTCTAAGAAATCAACACTTTTCATTTTCTATAAAAAATCATTTCATCCACATAACATACTAATAATATATTTATTACACATAGGTAATCTTATGAGGAACCTAACCAAACTAGAATCATATTTTTCTGACGAATATTCTAATTAATATGACTTTTAAAAAGAAAACTCAATTTCTTTGTTTAAATTAAAACCCTATATAAAAGTACTAGAAACTAGTAAAAAAATTTAGAGAAACATAGTAAAAAAATTCACACATTTTGGAACCCTATAACTCAAGTTGTAATTTTTCAAAGATTTCCAGCAGTTTGCACCAAAGTAAATCGAAAAGGAAAAAGGGAAAACTACTTGCAAGCTACCCCCTGAAAGATCCACTAACTAATATCCTTACAAACCAGTCTAAGTTACTATCCAATTGAGTCTATGACGCATTGCAAAAAATCCCTTTCTATTCCTATTCCTTCTCCCCCTTGGCCCTTCTTCTAACCACGTCAACAGAGAGCGAGACGAGCGGGTTGAGGCCGAGGGCTTACCGACGAGAACTCGGCTGGGCGGAGCTATGGCGAGCGGTGGCGGGTGGAGGCAAGCTCAGCAGCATCCGCGTCTTGTCGAGATGTATACGGGAGAGGCGCATCCACGTGCACAGGTGACTGCAAACCGACGACGACTATGGCGAGCGCGCTCCCGGCGTGCTCAAGCTTCAGAGAGGAGCGCGGTCCACTCAGGAAAGCTCCAGGAATATGACAGAAGGTTCGATTGGCAGAGATGACGGTCGAGGGAGATCGACCATGAGTGACGCTACCGGTGTCAATGGCGTGGGCTCGACATGAGGGCGATTCCGGCAAGAGCGAGCGGGAGAGGTGTCACACCCACGTTTTAGGGACCCGGGTGTGAACATAATCACCAGGTGTGTTGGGACCAAGTCTCACACATATGGTGAATCATGGTACAGAAACAAATGTCACAACTTTATCATACAATAGGAGTTTTGTGCAAAATAAATAAATAATTACATTGTAAGGAGACAACGATCCAACAACCCAAAGTTGACTGGGAGACGACAACCTAGGCCTCTCACGAACACATCGCAACATCCTTCATGTGCCTCATCCTGTGGTACCTATTCTTAACCTGTGGGGGTGTGAGACAGCAAGGGTGAGCTCACATACGTTCATAGCTCAACAAGTTGTGGGGAATAATGTGCATGAACTCATCAAGGGTGGGAGCTCATGTGAAGTGTAAGGCTTACCAAAGAGAATGGTTAAAGCTGAGCAATGCTTTTAAAGTTGGTCAAAATTTTATTAGCAATTACTAGATGTAAGTAAATACCAAACCATAATAATAGAACAAAATTAATAATAAATCCCATGCAATACAAATGACAAATTGAATTTAATTCCATAGTTTAATCATAGGAGAGTCCTGAGCTGCTCATGACCGCGAGCACGACTAGTATACCAGTTTTACACTCTGCAGAGGTTGTAACATGTACCCACAAGTCGTGTATCCCATGTCGCTAGGGTTAGCTAGACCCTCAAACACTACCGAGGTGAATGGCTAGGGATCCACTATGAGGCCTTTACAAAGTTCCACTAGCTTCTGAAAACCCGCTACAGTTCTGGGAAGAGCAATGCAGGAATCCCTCGTCTGACCGCCATTGCAGCAAAATCAACACGAGAACCTCCCTACATGCCTACTCCCCTACTGCCCTTGCCCCTTTCGGGTAAGGTAGTCTTCCACTAGCTTTCCTAATTAGTCAGCCAAGGGCGTCCCATTCCACCCTTATGGTGGCACATGTTGGGGGCCTTCGGCTTCCGAAGGTCCTCAAAAACATGATTTAACAATGTCTCTGGAGTATATTGTATGAACAGGGATCTTCGAACAAAGGCCCACGGTGTGAAGAAGCACGGAAACAACACGAAGGATGGAGCAGAGCCGAAGCTGTACGCAAGGGAGCTTCGGCATGATGATAGAAAAGAGGAAACCGACTTAAAAAGGAAAAGACTATTTAGACCCGGATAAATTACTATAGAGTTGTTGTCATAGGCAAAGGGCTTGGATGTAATTTTACATGGGCTGCGACCCGTGCCTATAAATAGATGAACAGTACTCCCGTACTGCTCACGCTGACTGGGCATTCACTTTTGCGTCACGCCTGTATTCTCTTTCCTTCAAACCGAAGGTACATTTGTAATTTATCATTGTTTACACAAGTAATATAAATGGAAATAAATTAATAATAATGTTTATAGCAATTATGTTACTTTCTGTACTTTGTTTGAATGTCCTCCATCTTTTATCATGATCATGAAGGTATGTCCTTCATGACCTTCGTCCTAAATTCGTTATATCCAAAGGGAAATAATGATTCGAAGGACGAAGGGCTTTGATATTTAACATTTTATGTTGCCTTGTTCTTGATTCATAGCATTTGAGAACAAGTCCCCAACATTGGCGCCCACCTCTGGTGAACTCACTTCCATTTTTTTAGTCTTGAACACTTTCGGCAAGCATCACCTTCGTCATGCCGCCGAAAAAAGCTTCAGCGATAGGGGCTGGTACTCTACAGTCGCTGGATCCCAATCAGGACGTCCTTTCTCTCAGGGAGGCCCGAAGTCAAAAGAGGAAGGCTACCAGTCCACCGCCTCCGGAGGACGACTTGGACCAAGAAATCCAAAACCTGGAAATGCTTCAGCAACAATTTCAACGGAAGAAGGAAAAGATGGCCCGTCTAGCTGACCTTCAGAGGCAGATAGACGAAGCGTCGGAAGAGGTTCGTCATCTTGTTCAAGATGACCAGAGCCGAAGGCCTCAGCGCGGAGAGCTCCATCAGGAGGGTTTCTACAATGAGGAAGACTAGTATGAAGATTTCCACCATGGAAATTTTGCTTTTGATGATGCTTCTCCTTTGTCAACAGAATTACAGGCTACACCATGGCCCCAGTCTTACAAGCCACCTCAGCTCCCCATGTATGACGGTCATTCAGACCCGAAGCAATTCTTGATGAGCTATGAGGCAATCATATCTTCGTATGGTGGCAATACGGCAGTCATGGCAAAGTCTTTTGTCATGGCCGTCAAGAGTGTCGCTCAGACTTGGTACTCTTCTCTTCGGCCAGGGACAATCACCTCATGGCAAAAGCTGAATGATATGTTGATAACCAGCTTCCAAGGATTTCAGACAAAGCCAGTCACCGCTCAGGCTCTATTCCAGTGTACTCAGGATCACGAAGAATACCTTCAGGCGTATGTCCGAAGGTTTCTGCGTCTGAGGGCACAGGCGCCAACAGTGCCCAATGAAATTGTCATTGAGGCCATGATTAAGGGGCTTCGGCCGGGACCTTCAGCGCAGTACTTTGCCAGGAAGCCACCACAAACGTTGGAGAAGCTGCTCTAGAAGATGGACGAATACATCCGAGCTGACAATGACTTCCGCCAAAGAAGGGAGGAAGCATTCAGGTTCTCTGAAATGACCAGGGGCTTCGGAGGAAGATTTCACCCGAGGCACGTTAGGTCAATTCATAACTCTACTCAAACTGATGATCGAGGGAGCCAGCAGCAAAGGCCACAATACTCTTCACAAGCTTCGGGGCAGCAGCAAAGTTCTTTTCGGCCACCAGCTCCAAGGGGCAGAGGCGCCAGGGGCTTCGAGGGAAGGTTTGGAGATCAGCCAAGAAAAATTTACTGCCTATTCTGTGGTGAAGACAAGGGCCATACCACCAGGATGTGCCACGTTACCATCCAGAAGCAGAAGGAGATAGCAGAAGCAGCAGCGCAACAAAGTCAGCCGAAGCAGGTCATGCATACTGCTTCGTATCATTCGCCTTATATTCCAGAATATGTATGCAACCACCCTGCAGCTTCTGTTGCTTCGGCAAGCCAACCCCAAGCATCTTGGCAGCAGCCTCCACCGCCACCGCCGACGCAGCGAAGACAGCAGCCAGAAGGGAGTCAGCACAATCACCTTCAGAGGGACTTCAGAGAGGAGTCCGAAGCTCGCACAGTCAATAGCACTGTGCCAGAGTCGAAGCACATTTATTGATAAATATCCTACCTCAACAGCAGTTTTTTCGCATTTTTACATTCAGTATTACCTTTTTGTTAATAAGGAACAATTATTGGTGGCATGAAGTGTCTTTTATCGTTTTTCAATTTCTTGTAACACTTTTGTCTTTTACCATAATAAAAATATGTCTTTTCCATAGGCTTGAGTTGCCGAAGCATAAGAATTTATGGTGGCATGAAGGACCTTTGTATTATCAAGAATTTGTTCTAACGGATACAGTACAAATTGTTCGAAACAGTAAAAAGTCGTTCCTAAGGGAGCGCAGAGTAAGTTTTCTGAACCTACAGCGAAAAGTCAACGCTGATTCCGCCGAAAGTAAAAAGGCGAAGAAGCTCCTAAGGGAGGCTTACAGCGAAAAATAAACGCTGATTCCGCTGAAAGTAAAAGGCGAAGAAGCTCCTAAGGGAGGCTTACAGCGAAAAATAAACGCTGATTCCGCTGAAAGTAAAAGGCGAAGAAGCTCCTAAGGGAGACTTACAGCGAAAAGTCAGCGCTGATATAAAAAGTGTGTGTGCTCTATTACAGGGATATGTATCTGCGGCACAAATATCATTTTGCATAACATAACATCATCACATCATTCTGCATAACATAAGCATCATACAGCATATTGCATGTGGAACAAGAAGGGGATACAGTGTTGATCTTCGGAGAATATTTTGGAAAAGAGAAAATCGTGCTAAGGCACAAGATAAATCGAGACGAAGTGTAGCTTCATTAGAGAGGCAACACAAAACTTTTTTATAAGCTTCGGAGAATATTTCACGAAGCTTGGATACTCTTCATCAGAGAAGTAAGCAAATTCTTGTGATATAGAAAAGATTTTCTTCACGAAGCATGAAAAGAAGGGAAGGTGTTTTTTCGCCGAAGGCTCAAAAAATGGTATGTATGCAAAATTTCATGCATCGTAAAGAATTAAACTATAAATAGATTATATATTACATTCGAAGTTACAATGTATTACACATGTTACGTCCCAAATGTTTCTACAATAGCATTTAATCCTCCTTAAGAACTATTTCTGCAGCTTCGTTCAATAGCTGGTCGACAACCTTGTCCATAATGGCTTCGGCCATTTTTTCTAATTTCATCGTCCCCCTTCGGGTGAGGGCCCGGAGATGCCCCAGCAGGTTCTGAGGGAAGAGAAGATACGGCTATATTACTATTACAAACCGCGAACAAAGTCTGGAATTAAAAATTACAACATAATAAAAACCACTAATTAGTACCTATTTGTCCTTCGGGCTCTGTACTTTTCTCAGCAGCCTCTGTAATTTTTCTAGCATCGTGAATGCCTTTTTCGCTCTTTTGAATAATTTCTTGAGCCATTTCTCGTCCGCCGTTGTCCCAAATATCGGTGAAAATTTTTCCGCCGATCATGCTTGCTTCGGCTGAGGGGTCTTTAATGTCTTCGGAGGACAAAGTAGCTTCGGATTGCGCTAAGGATTTTACATGCTCGCAACCTTTCCTCTCCAAAACAGTAGCAATTCCTCTAGCACCCGAAAAAGCACATATGTCTCCGCGGCTATTCAGTATTTCCTCGAAGGCCTCAGCTTCGTGACTGATCCATTCAATCGGACCTTCGGGATTGCCCCTTGAGAAATTCTCTTCGCTAGAGAATGCGCCAACATTGGCGAAGCTAGATTTTATCTTCTTAACGCACTCTATGGATTTAACATAGCATCTTCTCTGGGATGCACGAAGCTCTTTAACATTTATTTCTAAATGATCAGCCCATTGATCACTAAGCTCTCGTTTTGTCTCTTCAAGTATACGTTCTTCTTTAGCTCTAGCTAGCTGTTTCTGAAGATCTTTAATTTCGCGTTTTTGGGCTTCAGCCTGGGCTTTTGAGGCAGCTTCGTCCTCTTTTATCTTGTCCACCAATGTAAGTAGAATTTTATCCTTTTCCAGAGCTTCGTTTCTCAGCTTAATAACCTCTGACCGTAGGTTGTTGAAAGC
This sequence comes from Zea mays, assembly GCF_902167145.1. Classification (NCBI taxonomy): domain Eukaryota; kingdom Viridiplantae; phylum Streptophyta; class Magnoliopsida; order Poales; family Poaceae; genus Zea; species Zea mays. Next base: position 69,983,132 of record NC_050104.1, on the reverse strand, counting down.
AATATCATAGCTCTCGTCTTCGGCATTCTTTTGCGCCCTCAGCGCGTTGCTCAATATTAAACCCTATATATACAAGAATTAGTATAAAAATAAAAGAATGTATCAAAAATTGTAAATTTCTAAATATACAATTCTCGCACCTTCAGGCTATTGTATGCAAGGCTATCCGCAAGATCCTCCTTCGTCATAGCGCATAATCCAGCTTCAAGCTTCGGAAACCCCATGCTTCTAGCCATCTCCCGGCAGACGGATAATTCTTTGTTGTCCGGGAGGCTGTATAGGAAGTCATCTTCGTCTGTCCCATTGAACACTAGTGCCCCCTTCGGATATTTCAATTCTCTGGCATAGTGATTAGCTTCAAAAATTTCTTCTTCGGATAATTTCTTCCCCGAAGCGTGCCGCATAATATAATCGTATATTTTGGAAGGTGCTTCGGGGGCACCAGTGTCAGCTTCTTCAACCAAAATTGGCTCTGGTATTTTCATTTTTTCGGTTGCCTCTGCAATGTTCGTTTCTTCGGTTTCAAAAGGTTTTACCTTGGCTGGCTCTGAAGGCCCAGCTTCAGTTTCAAATTGTTGCTTCGAAGCTTCAGCACCAACGGCTTCAATAGACACTTCAGAAGTTTCAACAGTTTTCTTTGGAATTATGCTCGAAGATTTAATTGTCTCCAAAACATCTAATACATTAACCATTCTTTTTCTTTTTGGGGTTACGGTTGGACCTTTCTGGCTTTTTCCTGTCTCAATCTTTGCCGAAGGACTTAAAACCTCTGATGTTTTTGCTTTTTCAGTCCTTGGTTCTTCCATCTTTTCTATTGCTGGCACTTCGGCCAGCCCTTTGATTTCTGGCAGCAGAGTCTTTGGTTCTTCCAATTTTTCTGTTGCTGGCACTTCGGCCAACTCTTTGATTTCTGGCAACAGGGTTGGTTCTTTAGCTTCGGTGGCCGAAGAGGTCTCACCGGCGTACTCAGGTACCGTGGCTGGTTCAATATAGCGTGGCCGGTGTGTGAGAACTTTTACCCTTTTTCTCTTCGGCACTGGCTCGCTAGGAGCAGCTGAAGCAGTTTCTTTCGCAGAAGTTGTGCCTTTTCTCTTTTGCCCCCGCGCTGGATAGCGGTAGTCGGGGTAGACAAAACCAATTGCATCAAATACGCGGTTGAGTCTTTTCTTTTTTCGGCCTCCGAAGGCCGCTGACAATGCAGTGTCTTCGGCCTTCGAATATACTCCAAGTAGTTCATCACTTACAGTTTCAATGCTTTTCAGCCAGTCGTCATCTGGCTCAACGAATTTATCTCCAAACTTAAATGTGTACTTCAGCCTGACTAGTCCACCTTCGTCAGTCTCTTTAATGGTCTCCTGCGGCATTTCCCATTCTTTCACAAGCGGCCATACTCTGAAGGCAATGTGCTCTTGGACCAAATCCCTCGTCCCAATAAAAGAGCAAACAACTCTGAAAGCTCTCTGGCATTCTTCGGCTGCTTCATTCATTTCTACCTTCGGCCTCCGCAGGCCGAAGCGTTGCCAGATGGGACGCATAATGATCTTCTTTATATCTTCTCGTGATTTCAAGTCATTCTTCACGTAAAACCATTCCGTCATCCAGTCGCCAGGCCATCTCTTTTGAAAGGTCGGCACTGGGCAGCTTGACCCAGATCGGGAACCGAAGCTGTAGCAGCCAAAGTTGTTATGATACTGTTCCTTACCCTAGGGTTTTGTCTCGTATAACAATTCATGGATGTTGCAGAAACTTTTCGCATCAGGTTCCAAGCCTTGGCTTCTTGCGGCCCACACGAAGATATTCATCCTTATGATTGATTCAGGAGTGAGTTGGTGAAGGTAGACTTCAAAAACCTTCAGTACTTCCACAACAAAACTGCTTAAGGGAAATCGTAGTCCAGCTTTCAAGAAGCTTCGGAATACCACGACTTCATCTTCTTCGGGAGTAGGCACAATTTTCTCCCCAATATCCGCCCTCACAATAGACATGTCTCGAAAATACCTTCCCTTCATGGTATCAAGATGACTCTGCTTAATGCTCGACTTGCCGAAGACTGTATGGCTTGGTCGCCAGGGTCGATCTTCGGAGTCTTCTCCACCACTTTCCACATCATAACTGTCGCTATCGCCAGTATCTTCAGACAAACCTTCCAAAAATCTCCCTGGTAATCTTCTCTGTATTTGTCTTTGCCATTAATTCAAGAAAACCAAGATTCTTCTCTTCAGAAAGGCTCAGCCTCGACTCAGCGACAGCTTTCTTGTCTTCAGACATCTTCGAAAATGCTGAGAAGGTACTCTCAAACCCGAAGCTTAAAAATTTAAAAAGCCAACCAGGTGTTGGTGCGCAGGAGCTAAAAATTGAGTAAGCAAGAACAGATGGCAAGAAAGCGTGCCAAATGAACCCGTGGTGACTTCTTATTTACACGCCTAGCGTGTTGAGAACTGGAGGGTCCCGCTTGTCAGTGACTGTTGCTATTCTAGCAAAGGGAAGGTGTTTTTTCGGACCTTCGGCTTAAGGCCTTCATCCATGTCGCAATATAAATTCACCATTCTAATAAATTAATATTGCGAGGGGCTACTGTTGGGGGCCTTCGGCTTCTGAAGGTCCTCAAAAACATGATTTAATAATGTCTCTGGAGTATATTGTATGAACAGGGATCTTCGAACAAAGGCCCACGGTGTGAAGAAGCACGGAAACAACACGAAGGATGGAGCAGAGCCGAAGCTGTACGCAAGGGAGCTTCGGCATGATGACAGAAAAGAGGAAACCGACTTAAAAAGGAAAAGACTATTTAGACCCGGATAAATTACTATAGAGTTGTTGTCATAGGCAAAGGGCTTGGATGTAATTTTACATGGGCTGCGACCCGTGCCTATAAATAGATGAACAATACTCCTGTACTGCTCACGCTGACTGGGCATTCACTTTTGCGTCACGCCTGTATTCTCTTTCCTTCAAACCGAAGGTACATTTGTAATTTATCATTGTTTACACAAGTAATATAAATGGAAATAAATTAATAATAATGTTTATAGCAATTATGTTACTTTCTGTACTTTGTTTGAATGTCCTCCATCTTTTATCATGATCATGAAGGTATGTCCTTCATGACCTTCGTCCTAAATTCGTTATATCCAAAGGGAAATAATGATTCGAAGGACGAAGGGCTTTGATATTTAACATTTTATGTTGCCTTGTTCTTGATTCATAGCATTTGAGAACAAGTCCCCAACAACACATATTTCTCAAGTTAAGCTCCATGTTCCAATTAAAAATAAATGATCTTGACATGAACATAAATAAAATAACAGAATAACTGGAACATGGATATAATGAAATATTAACCCAAAAGCATATAAAGCAATAGCAAAACTAACCAAATGCTTCAGGGATAAACAAGGTAAAAGGATGAACAGTCTAGGGTGACTTATTGGGTCCCATCAAAATTAAACCTATGCATGAATAAGTGATAATAAAGAGCATTATTGGGTAAATGAAAGTGATCAAGGCCACAACTTGCCTGGGACTTGAGATTCTAGGTACCAGGATGATTCTTCAGATCCTCGTGACCTCACTGCTAATCGTAGCAATACAAACAAACATGGTATAGGCAAAAAATAACATCACACCAAACATAAGAATCAATTGTGTAATAATAATCTACACGTCGCTACGAGATTATGGGATCGAGAACTACTAAGATCGGAGTCATGGTTAAGGAGTTCTGATCTGTGGGAGATCTATGTGATTTAAACTATATTATAAATTGATTAATATACATCATATGAGAAAATATACTCTTAAATAATCAATTCATCTTTAATCTAGATTATACTTATTTAGAAAACCTATTATAGTCAAATTATAATTGTAGACATGTTAACCTTATTTAGTAAAATAGATATATTATACATAGGATACACGAATATCTAATTATAAAAGTATGTGATATAATAAAATAAGGTTCGCTACTGTGTAGACAATTTTATTACAAAGCCAACGCAACTGGAACGAGTCAATTCAGAATTAAAACGACGGAGTTATGAATTTCCGAAGTTTTAAGTGCTTGGCACGGGATAAATTAAGTAATCAATTTTAATCTATGTTTCATGTCTAAACAGAGTTACCAAGTGATAAATAATATTAATATAAAATTATTGCAACTAGAATGGATTAAAAAGGAGCTAAGATGAATTTTCTATGATTTATACAAGTTTCTGGATTTATTCTTATATTAAAAATCTATTTCTAATATTAATTTCCTATTTTCCATATTTCCTGGTCTGCGCGCCAAATACAGAAAAGCACAGGGACTGATCTAAAAACACTCCCTAGACTCAGTGTAACCCGAGATGGACTGCGGGTTGATTTCTGTTTCTCTCGGGGTCCCTTTAGTAAAATTCCAGAGCCAAAGGGGTATCCGTTCATATCAGCCGCCCGATCTATAATCGAGCGCTCAGATTAAAAGCATCTAAAATGAATCGGTATGCGTGATCTTGGCCCTTAGATTAGAAATCAACGGCACCAGAAGTAATACAACCTCAGGTCCGTCCGATCCTAGATCTACGGCTATGGTTTAATGAAACGAGGATCTAATCCTATCCGTCCATCATGAAACGAGCGGACGACGCGCAATCCTTCATCTCCCTCTCTCATCTCTTCCCCCACCGGACACAGGGCGGCGGCGCCATGGCCGGTGTGACATAGCCCCCGTTTGTTTCAGCTTTTTGGAGCTTTTGGCCACCAAAAGCTGCTGCGGACTGCCAAACGGTCAGCTTTTCAGTTAGCTTCTATAAAATTCGTTTGGGTAAAAACCATTCAAAATCAACATAAACACATAATTGGTTGAGTCGTTGCAATAGTAGAAATCTATCACTTTCTAAATCCTGAGTCCAATGGACACCTTTATCTTACTCCGCACGTAATTCTAATTATACTCAGATTCTCTACACAGCCAGATTCTCCCCACAGCCAGATTCTCAGAAAAGCTGGTCAGAAAAAAGCTGAACCAAACAGGCCCATAGTCTCGCAATCCCAATGCCCAAACTCCATTTAAACGAAAGCTACGCAAAGCGGAGATGATGGCGGTCTCGAAGGGAAGCTCCTTAGCAGCTATTGGGTCACAGGAACGCCCGGCCATGGCCCAGCGCGGGTTTATGGCGACGGCGAGGAATTCCGGCGGCATTGGTGGTAGACTCCGAGTGATACAGTCACGACTGCACTCCCCTGGTTTGTAGAAGACCCCAGGCACGACACTGAAGATTTATGTCTACGGCGGCGTGGAGTTCTCCCCTTCCCTGCAGCGGCACCCCCTCCACGGCTGCACCCTCCCCCTTTGCAAAACGCTTCGTCGCAGGGCCAAGAGATAGGAGAGGAGGCAAATTGGGTGCGCGGTGTATAGCCTGCCAGGGCGGACTCGACCGGTCAGTGGCATGCGCACGACCGCGGCATGCACGGTTTCTGTTGAACGGCGCGACGCGACGGATCCGAAAAGTGGGGAAAGAAGAAACTCCCGACATCCCGGGCCCGCTCGTAAGTGAAAGGAGATCGCGAGAGCACACGTGAGTCAATGGCCAAGTGGACCCACACGCCGGCGAGCCAACTAGAGAACGTGCGCGGTACACTGGCTGATGGTGTGGGTCTCGTTCGATAGTGAACACGAGCACAGTTCCAGCAGGTTCGGCTTAGCGCACGATAGTTAGTGGGCCGAGAGGAGGAAATTCGGCCCACGAGTAGTTTTCCTTTTTTGTCTTTTCTTATTTCTATTTTTCCTTTCTTATTTCAAATCCAAATAAAACCAATTTTAAATTCTAAATTTCAATTTATGCACGAGCAAAACTTCAGCATGGGATGCAAGTATAATTTGATCTATTTGTACCCTATTTATTTAAATAATTTTTCACATTTGTGAACGATAGGTAAGTGATTCACACCAATAATTAAACAGTCCTTCATGTCATTTATTCAATTTAATTTAATCAAAGAAAATGGTGTTTATTATTTACTTAGAAAAAATTATTTCTATATAACCTTTTATTTAATTTAGATTCTTTAGGGAATATTTATTAAATGTATTTTCAAGTTTGAAGTACATACAAAAATAAATGCTTATCACCTAGTCCCTTTAGGAGAAGTGAATATATAACTTCAATTATTTTAGTTCCAACAATTTTTAAATTTCTATTTCAAGTTCAAACCTGTTGAAACTTTCTGTTTTGAATTTCCAATTCCCATTCTTAAATATAAGCTTAATGTGAATATATGTTCATTCTTTTCCCCATTATTTATTTATGAAAAGGTCTTAAATGACTTCATTAAAATTTCTTTCCTCAATTTCTATTTTATGTTTTCATTTAAAGTTTTGAGGTCAAGTTTAAATTATGACTCCTTATTTCCATAAAATGTGCCACCCCACATCCATGTGTATGAGATGCCCACTTTTTCATATGACTATTTTAATATCTTAAGTTGATTATGAACAAGGAATGTTAATTCTTAGGAACACTATCATTTTTTATTTATTTATTTTATTATTTTATGATATATATATATTTCCTCTACCAACTTTAGGTTTTACAAATCCTACCCCTTAACAGAAATCTCGTCCTCGAGATTTGTAAGAAAAAGATGTATAACCATATTGTCTCAACACATATGTACAAACAAAAATCTCAACATGATGCATAACTTATTAGCAACACATAGGGTCAAATAGACCTTATTATTATTCCTAAAATAGTAATATACTAGCTACTATAACATTTAGGTCTTACAAATAGTAATATATATATATATATATATAGCTTGGTGGAGCTGGTGGTGGTGGTGGAGGTAGTGGGTGTTGTTGTCTTTCCAACCGTGCTTGCCTCATTGCTTGTCACATCTTCAAACGGTCCTGACGCATTTCCTCGCGTTCTTGCCTTATCTAATTTTGCATTTCGTTCACCATGTTTGTCATTTGTTGTAGTACCAGCATTTGGGCGGCAACCATTGGATCGGTTCCAGCCAGTGGGGGATTTGGAGGATTCATTTCTGCTTGTTGTTGCCTGATAATCCTCCCTTCCTAGTATTGACCATCAGAGTTAGAAGCATATGGTAAGATAGTTTTGCAAGGGAAATTATTTGGTAGGCAGAACGAATAGGCTAGTAGCTGGTTATAAACTGAAGATTCTTTGGCATGGCTTAATCTGTTGTTTTATGTCATGATTGGGATAACTAGTCGTATAAGGTGAATGTCCAAAGGTGAGATAGAATCTGTCAAGATGAGATAGATATGGGTGAGATAGACTATATGATGTAGGTCAAAATCTTGTTTGATGTTAGGTGGGGATATATAGATTATGCAATTCATCATGACTCTATTGGTTGGGTTAGCTCTTATACTCACGGTTGAGTTGGTCTAATGTGCTAGGTTAAGTTAGCACCTGGCTAGTAGGGTCTAATCCCTTCCACCAGTATCACTAATCTATTTAAGTTGACCATATTATATTAGATCACACTAGATTAGATCACATTAGATTCTATAATCCTATTTAAGAATATCATTTCGTTAAGCGTATCAAGTTGATTTTATCTTTATGAAGTTCTAGTATTATTTTATTTTTTTATCTAAGTGGAACTTCTAATTAGTATTTTTTCTATACACCTAAAATTCTTCATGCCATTAGCAGGTGTGGCATAGAAAACAAGGGTACATCAGGTTTTAGCTATTAGGTGAGTGTAGAGAGAATTTGGGGTAATAGAAAGTTAGGTAAGGGAGACTTTTATTCCGGGTGGTGGATCTCGATTCGTCTGAAGGTCTGTTTCCACTCATATCCTTCATTGTCGAGGTTAACCTTCTTCTTGGGTCTGACTTAGGGACCATCGGTCGTGGTGTTAGATGCCTTTATCTGAGTTGGGATAACAATTGCGGGTACATGGGGTAAGTAGATTAAACTGAGTTTTACTTTGCTTTTGGGATAAATGGGTAGGGCAACCTATAACATAGGCTAGGCTGTGGTTTCAAGTTGGTCTAAGACACCAATTTAGGTTTAAACCCCATTTATAGGAATATGGTCTAATCTATGTCACCAATATTAACTAACTTGTTTAAGTAACTTCCTTTAGATTGGATATAACTATATTAGACTAGTTTAAGTTAGATATACTAGGGTAGGATATATATTGTTAACATATGTTAGAATCATTTGAGATAGGCGTAGGTCGGTCGGAATCTCTTGTTAGGTTAAAACAGAGGGGTTATGCAACCATCGAATGGTTAAGGTAGTTGCATAAGGCCGAGTTGGTCGGTCATTCTTAACTTATTGCGGAGTGAATTAAGTTAAAACATATTTTATAGGAGTAGAGTCTCATTTATTTCATCAGTAGTATCCTTCTTGTTAAGCAACTTACATTTGATTAACTCAATTTGAGGTTAGCCTTCGTTAGGTTAGATTAATCCATCACATTAGATCAGATCTAAATTATATTTGTGTGACTAGATTAGACTAGATAAGATCTCATTATTTTGGATTAGATCCTGGTTGTTAATTTAGAATGAGATAAGTAAAGTGGTTAGGATAAGATGATTCCTTCAAAATAAGATGAATCTATTAAGATAAGAGAGTGGATCTATTAAACTAGATATATTTTTAATAGGGAATATTCTGTGTTGTCTATTTTATAAATATTTTCCCTTATGTCTAGGTGTATATGCAGATGCAATTGTGGACATTACTCCACAACCCATCACACTCAATCAAAGATCCAAATCAGACAAGTATCAAAAGAACAAACACTCAAGCGTATAGATACCTATAAAAATAGTTTTGTCTTTGTTCCTAAGAGTAGGTCTCCTATTCCTAAAGGTCACTTTAGGCATAGGATTTCGAAGTGTGAAATCCACATTTGTCTTTAGAAGGAAAAGGAGAATGGCTAGCATGCTAGATGCTATTCTGGAGTCCATAAAGACTTCAACTCCTGCCTCTGCCGAAGCTCTTAGCACACAGGCTAAAGATTCAAGGAAAACTACTGATGCCAGCATGGCCCACACTCCTACTGAAGTTGGACCTTCAGAAGCTCCTGCCGAAGCTAGACCTTCGGAAACTGCACCGATAGCTCTGGAGAAAGAGAGTATTCCTGAGAAATTTAAATCTCCTGCTCGTGAAGCACCCGTTAAAGAGCCGGAATTCATTGTTCGACATGCTCCGGGAAAGCAGCTATCAGAAGAGCAGGTTGCCGAAGTGCAACACTATCCCAGGGATTTGAAGTATCCCCGAGGGTCCTTGGTATATGGTGGCAATGAAGAAGATGAGTTCCTTTACAGTCTACCAGACAACAAAGAAATACATGTCTGCCAGGAAATGATGAACAATATAGGATACCCGAAGCTTGAACTTGGCCTATCTGCAATGTCGAAAGATCAACTTGCAGACAGTCTTGCTTACAATAGTCTGAAGGTGTGTATACTTTGACTTGTGTAATATAAATTATTTTTATGGTTTTTCTTGCTATCATTATGTGCTTACTCTTCGTTTTCTAGGGCTTAATTCTAAGCAAGGCTCTAAAGGCCCAGAAGGAAGCAAAAGATGAGAGCTACCAAATAGCTCTTGGGAATCTTCGTTCAGAAGTCATCACACTAAGGAACAAAGCTCTTGAAAAGGATAAGATATTACTTTCCTTAGTGGATAGGCTGAGATCTAACGAGGCTAAACTTGCTGCACAAGCCAAAGCTCATAAAGCCAAAGTGGAAGAACTGAAAAGGAAGGTTGCTGAAGCAACCGAAAAATTTGAAGTTGAGGTGGTGAAGCATGAGATATGCGAGATCGAAAGGTCAAGAGCACAAAAGAATGCCGATGAGCTTCGTGCTTCCAAAGAAAGATGTTATGAAATATCCTTGGAATGCGCCAGGAAATTAGAGGAAAACTTTGTTAGGGTTGGGGCATATTCCTCTAAGCAGAGATTCATCCGCGGCGACCCTGATGGAGTTGTCCAGTGGATCAGCGGGGAAGCCGAAGCTTTTGACGAAATTCTAAGTGACCGAGGAGTATTTTTGTGCCTTTGCTAGTGCGCGGGGGCCACGTCCATATTGGAGAAGGCTGGTTGCGAACATACTAAGGTTGTGGCTTAGTCAAACTTCGCTTTCTCAGTTGATGACATCAAGAATCCTTCAGCCGGAGCTGCTACGCTCGGTGGGAAATTTTACTTCGAGATATGGCTGAAGGGCGGTCGAGAAGTCGCTGATGAAGCCATTAAAAAGAACGAAAAGGAGTCACATGATGCTTCAGAAGCGGCGAGAAGGGCTGAAGAGGCTGCCGAGCGGGCTAGGCTTATAGGTACATCTGTTATATTTTAGCTTTGTAATATGTTTTAGCTTCGGAACTAACAAACATATACTTTGGTGCAGCTGAACTATCTCCGCCTCCGGAGCCATACAATCCAGAAGCTGACCCGTTCCTAAAAGAGGCACTCGAGACCATCAAAATTGTCAATGAAGCTATTGACGAAGACTGGAACTTTTATTTTTGCTAGTTCAAAATTGTTGAGCATGTTTTTAGTCTTGCAGAAAACACTTGTAAACAATTTGTGTATATTGATGTAATATATTTCTTTGTGATGCATGAAACTTCTGTACATACCGTTTTTGAGCCGCTGGTGAAAAAAACACCTTCCCTTCTTTTCATGCTTCACGAAGAAAAATATTTCCCTTTTGTTGATTCAATATTACACATTTTGCCACAATTGCTGCATAGTAATACTGCTGCCGAAGATGCTTGTCCTGTGTATAAATATGTCCATCGAAGGCATATTTTGTGCTACAGCACATTCATGGTCCAAAAGGTTTTTTCGAAGGAGCAATTTTCCTTCTTCTCCACGGCTTTTTGCTAATGCAAAATGATGTATGATACGATGCTATGCGAGATGATATGATGGTATGATGCAAAATGATGTTTATGCCGAAGATAAGAACCCACACGAGTACATACCCAGACTCTACATCCCCTTAGGAACGACTTTGGAGTCTCTTCACCTTTTACTTAGGTGGTTTTTCAGCTCTGCATTCCCTTAGGAACGACTTTGGAGCTAAGCTCTGCATCCCCTTAGGAACGACTTTGGAGCTTCTTCACCTTTGACTTAGGTAGCATTTAAGCTCTGCATTCCCTTAGGAACGACTTTGGAGCTTTTTGATCTGTTTTTGTTACACTCGATGGTGTAACCATAGGCTTATTACATCAATTGAAGGTTAGACCTTCTTGTATTGTCTTTTTAAGATAAAACGTAAAGGCAAAAAAGAGTAAAAATACATTGGATCAAGGCACTATTTGGTCGAAACGATGTGCCACCTTCAGTAGATATGTCTCGACTTGGGCACAGTGTTGTTGATTGTGCGAGCTTCAGACTCTTCTCGAAGGTCATGCTGTTGTTGTGCCTGACGATGCCTTCTGGCTGTTGATTATGAACCAAGGTAGGCGCCAGCGGTGGCGGTGGTGGCAACTGAGCCCAGGAAGCTTGAGAGTGACTCACCGAAGCAATGGAAGCCGTAGGCTGTTGATTGCCCACATACTCCAGGATATACGGAGAGTAGCACGAAGCAGTATGTAAGACCTGCTTCGGCGAGTTCTGTCGTGTTTTGGCTTCAGCGATTTCCTTTTGCTTCTAGATCATGACTTGGCCACAAAATAGGCAGAACAATCTCATGGGCAGATTACCATATCTTCCTCCAAAGCTTCTGCCCCCTCTGCCTCTCGGAGCTGGTGGCCTGAAAGAACTTTGTTGTGCCCCTGATGGTTGAGAGTTGTGTTGTTGCCCTTGGGTATGATTCCCCTTGTCGTCACTTGAGCTGGGTTATGGATCGTCCTGACATGCCTAGGGTGGAGTCTTCCTCCGAAGCCCCTGGTCATCTTGGAGTATCTGTAGGCTTCTTCCCTTCTTTGTCGAAAGTCATTATCGGCTCTGATGTAGTCATCCATTTTCTAAAGAAGCTTCTCCAAGGTTTGAAGTGGCTTTCTTGCAAAATATTGCGCCGTTGGTTCTCGTCTAAGCCCCTTGATCATGGCCTCAATGACAATCTCATTGGGCACTGTAGGCGCCTGAGCTCTCAGTCGCAAGAACCTTCAAACGTACGCATGTAGGTACTCGTCATGGTCCTGCGTGCACTGGAACAAGGCTTGGGCAGTGACTGGCTTCGTCTAAAAACCCTGGAAGCTAGTGACTAGCATATCCTTTAGCTTCTGCCATGACGTAATTGTTCTCAACCGAAGAGAAGAATACCATGTTTGAGCCACACTTCTGACTGCCATGACGAAGGATTTCGCAATGACAACAGTGTTGCCCCCATATGAAGATATGGTTGCTTCGTATCTCATTAGGAACCGCTTCGGATCTGAGTGTCCATCATACATGGGGAGCTGAGGTGGCTTATAAGATGGTGGCCATGGGGTAGCTTGCAACTCTGCTGCTAGAGGAGAAGCATCATCAAAAGCAAAGTTACCGTGATGAAAGTCATTGTACCATTCATCATCATTGATTGGGCTTTCTTGATGAAGCTCCCTGTGTTGAGGCCTTCGGTCTTGGTCGTCCTGAGTGAGGTGACGCATTTATTCGACTGCTTCGTCAATTTTTCTCTGAAGATCGGTGAGCCGAAGCATCTTTTCCCTCTTCCTTTGCACCTGTTGGTGAATAGCTTCCAAGTCCATGATCTCCTGGTCTAGCTCCTCCTGAGGTGTTGGGCTAGTAGCCTTTCTCTTTTGGCTCCTAGCTTCTCGTAGGGAGAGTGTCTCCTGGTTTGTGTCCAGTGGCTGTAGGGCAGCCCCTGGCGCTGTTGTCTTCTTCGGCGGCATGATGAAGGTGGATGCTTATCAAAGGTGGTCATTTGAGTTCACCGGAGGTGGGCACCAATGTTGTTCACTTGTTCTTGAGTGTTGTAGATCAAGAACGAGGCAACACAATTGTTAATTATTATGGACCTTCGTCCTCCGAAGCATTACCTCCACATGGGAGTAATGTTCATCAGGAGAAGGTCGAGAGGGACTTACCTTCATCATTAAATATTTGAATTAGAATGCAAAAGAATGAAGATAATGACTATATCTCATCAATCCATATATATATTTACATTTCATAAAACATATATGAATGTTGACGGTATTAATATTACATTAATACCTTCGGCTTGCTCGAAGGTGAAGACGCGAAAGAGTAATTACAATTCAGCGTGAATAGTACGGTGCTACTGTTCATCTATTTATAGGCACAGGACACAACCCGAGTAAAAGTACATTTATGCCCTTGACATTCACCTATAGGCATAACACGAATCATTAAGGATTGAATAGTCTTTGTCCCTTTTCGGTTATCATCATACTTGGTCTCGTCATCACATCAAGTCGAAGTTCTTTGGCTATAGCTTCGTCGTCCATTCTTACTACCTTCGAGCTACATCTTCACCCTACCACAAGAGAAAACCTTCATCCTTAAGCCGAAGCCCCCCTGTCACGATCCATGTCATACTGAAAACATATGGTTAGTCGTGTTTTTGAGGACCTTCGGAAGAGAAAGGCCCCCAACAATCATGGATAAAGAAAATTGGCAAAATAAACATAAACCAACCTTTCTTAGTAACCTTCTTCCAAAAAATAAAGATCAAAACCTCCCCACTTGTATTTTGTGAAATTTGGTCGTCCAATGGAAGTTGGGCTGCGAGCTACAGTTCCTGTCGAGAAGGATGAAGAGGTTAAACCCTATATCCAAAATGTGGCTAAAATTGAAGAAAATGAACAAAAATTGGCAAGAGAAACATAAACCAAACTTTCCTAGCTATACTCTTCTCTCTAACACATGGTGAAGGCCTAGTTCCAAAATGTAGCTAAAATTAAGCACAAATGAACAATAATTGGCAATTGAAACATAATTAAACCAACCTTTCATAGCAACTAATAAAAACAATTTTAATTACCAAACATATCTTCCTCTCTCCATACAACACATGCACCATTCATTAAACAACTTAATATGTCATGGATAAACTGATTTGAGAACTAAACATAAAAAAGAGAGAAGATAGAGAAAATCTAACCATCTTAAACGACTTCATTTGAGGAAATAGAGAAAATAACCTAGCTATACTCTTTCTCTCATATGGTGAAACCCTAGATCCAAAATGTGGCTAAAATTGAGCTATTGAACAAAAATTGACATTAGAAACATAAACCAACCTTTCTTAGCAACCTTCTTAAAAAACTGAAGATTAAAACATCTCGCCTTGTATTTTGTGAAATCTGGAACTCTGAAATCGTCTTCAATGTAAGTTGGCTGCGAGCTACAGCTCCTGTCGGGGAGGAAGAATGGGGTATTTATAGTACTAATGTCACTAGCGGTTGGCTTAAGGAACCGCCAGTGGAGTGTTGGGGCGAAGGCGAAGACGCCACCCTTCGCTCGATGCCTTCGCCGACCTCGCTGCACCAATGAAGACAAGACGATGGGCAGACTTACCCTTCGGCCCACACGTCGCCGGACGAAGACCTGCGACGAGGTCGTCTCATCTTGCGACCTCGTCCAACATGGAGGCCCACGTGTGATCCGGCCCTCTGTAACAGGCCCTGCGTGGCCGCTGCGCATTACGGGCCTAATTTGTAAAGGTCTCCCTGTAATTACGGTCTGTAACCCCGCTTTATGGGAATATTCCGGGGATAACCTAGGTGCCTGAGGGCACATGCGTCCTTAACATTAGACGCTGGGCACTCAGATACCTATAAATACCCCCGCACAGTGCCCCTGAGAGGCTAGATTAACAGAGCTATTGTCATCTCGAGCAAAAAACCCTGTTTGCGTTGCTACACTCCCCCGTTGGATCAACTTGCACCGGAGAGCAAGTTCCAACATTTGGCGCCCACCGTTCGTGCTACGAAAAAACCACCCGCGATGGCACCCAAGAAAGCTAGCTCGAAGGCTGACGAGGCTGCGAAGGCAGCACTGCTGGCCGAGAAAAAGGGCAAGGCCCTCGTCCTCGCCCACACCACCCACCAAGAGGCCACCGAAGACGATGCTCCCTACACCTGCGGCTCTGAAGAACAGCCGCAACCTCCCCCAGGCTTCGCTCCACTGGAGGGCGCGGACGTCATCGAGGACGATGAGGTCATCGGTGTCTCAGCGGAAGAACAGCTACAGCTACGCGCCTTGCGCATCAAGAACCGCAATCTCCAGAAGCAAAAAGAGATACTTGAGGCCAAGCGCCAACATGTGTCTGCACAAGCCAAGGTGCGGCAGATGATACGCGACGAAGAGCAGAAGGCCCAGGAGCTCGAACAAGAGATCGCGCTAATGCAGCGTGAAGGCCACCTTGGCCTGCAACACGGCCCACCCCTGCAACAGCGCGCACAAGTCGAAGACATATACTTCCCTCAGCGCGGACACGCCATCCCACATGTCGTGGCTTTCCAAGGTGTCAACTACCTCGATGAGCGAAGTCCCCTGGCGCCACACTTGCAAGTGACACCTTGGCCCGCCAACTTCCGGGCAGGGACCTATCCCAAGTACAACGGCAGCACTGACCCAGCACAGTACATCATGAGTTATCAGGTCGCCATTGCATCTTCCGGAGGGGACGACGCCACGATGGCCAAGTCCTTCATCATCGCCCTCGAAGGCCCAGCTCTCACCTGGTACACCAGGTTGCCCCCGTTGTCCATCGACTCCTGGAGAAGCCTCCGGGACAAATTCCTGCTTAACTTCCAAGGGTACCGACCAGACACCGACGCCTTGGCTGAACTTTCACTCTGCAAGCAGCTAGAAAAAGAGACCCTGCAGGAGTACTACCGCAAGTTTCTGACCCTCAAGTCACAGCTGCCTTCGGTCGATGACCAAATCGCCATCCACTACGCCATCAGTGGCCTTCGGGCCGGCGTCCTTTACAGCCACTGCATCAGGGATCCGCCCAAGAACCTCCAGGAGTTGTATCAGCTATTTGAAAAATATGCCAGATCCGAAGAGCTCCACCAGCGCAAAGTCGAGTCTCAGAGGAAACCCAAAGACACTCCACAGTCCAGCCGCACGTGGACGAGGCCTTCGCAGCCAGACTCCGGTCGGGACGGCCGCAATCAGCAGCAAGTGCACAACATCGCCAACCAGCACCCCGCTGGCGACGCCCCTCGCCGCCAAGAATATCCCCCCCCCAGGGCCGCGGGAACGACCAGGATGGCACGGGCACAACCAGCCGACAACCCTAGAGTTGTCGCACACACATATCAGCAACCCCCTCCGCCATACATCCACGGCCCCGCTCCGCATCCACCGCACCATGCATACCAACACCACCAGGAAGTACAAATCGTACCTCCCCCACCCCCACCTCCACACCAGCAACAACAAAACATCCATCACCCCCATGCCCCAAAGCAAGAGGACTTCGCAGATCAGCCGTATCGCGGAGTCATTCATATGATCACTGGGGGGTCCAGCGCCGACTTCGACACAAAGCGGCAGAAGCGGGACCACTACCGCAGCATCAACCACGTCGCCATCACCGGTCCGGTCGTGCAGACGAAGTGGTCCCATGTGCCGCTAACCTTCGACGCCCGAGACGTCGATCTGCGCAGCGCCCCCCACATCGACGCCGTGGTTATCAACTGCAGCGTGGCAGGCTGGGACCTGCATAAAGTCCTAGTCGACAATGGCAGCCAAGCAAACATCATCTTCCTCCATGCCTCCGACCGCATGGGCATAAGCCACAGCCTGCTCAAGCCTTCGGACAACCCCATGTATGGCTTCGGCGGCAAGGGCACGTTTCCCGTCAGAAAAATAGAGTTGCCTCTCTCCTTCGGTGTAGCACCCAATGCCCGAAGTGAGCAAGTGACTTTCGATATTGTCGACATGGTGTATCCATACAACGTCATTATGGGCCGAGGCTCCATCAACAAGTTTGAGGCAGCCATTCACGGACTTTACCTGTGCATGAAGATACCAGGTCCGCAAGGCGCCATCACGGTCTACGGCAACCAGCAGACTGCACGAAACATAGAATGGGACTTCGTCCCCGGACAAAGAAACGTGCACTACCTCACGGCCCAGCGCGAGGTCCCCGCGTCTGCCAGCCCAACTGACAAAGAACACGACAAAGCACAGCTACAGAGCAACGACAGGACCAAGACTGTTCCTCTCGACCAGACCACGCCCAAGCAGACGGTCACCATCAGCGAAGACCTCACTTCGCATGACGAGGAAAAACTCCTCTGCTGTTTGTCCAAGAACAAAGACGTCTTCGCCTGGTCCGCCCTCGACCTGGTCGGGGTCAGCCGATCCATCATTGAGCACAGCTTGGGAATCGACCCTTCGGTGAGACCGAAAAAATAGCGGCTCCACAAAATGTCTGATGAGAAGACAGAAGCCGCCAAGGCCGAGGTACATCGCCTCCTGGAGGCCAAATTTATCGAGCCAGTGGCCTAGCCCACATGGCTCGCCAACGTTGTGATGGTGCAGAAAAAGAGCGGCAAATGGCGGATGTGCATCGATTTCACCAGTCTCAACAAGGCCTGCCCAAAGGAAAACTTCCCGTTGCCTCGGATCGACAAAATAGTCGATAGCGCGGCCGGGTGCGAAGTCATGTCACTCCTCGACTGCTTCTCCGGCTACCATCAAATATACATGAAGGAGGAGGACAAGGCCAGCACCAGCTTCATAACACCCTTCGGCACGTATTGCTTCATCAGAATGCCGGAGGGACTCAAGAACGCCGGATCCACTTTCTCCCGGCTTACCAAAATGGTGCTCGAGGGGCAAGTCGGCAGAAATATATTCACGTATGTGGACGACATCGTCGTCGCCAGCAGGAGCAAGGAGGACCATCTTGCTGACCTCGCCGAAACGTTTGCGAACATGCGGGACGCACGACTTCGCCTAAACCCCGAAAAGTGCGTCTTCGGCGTTCGCCAGGGGAAAATATTGGGCTACCTGGTTTCACACCGCGGAATCGAGGCCAACCCAACCAAAATTCAGGCCATCATCAACATGACGCCCCCGCAGTCAGCCAGAGACGTCCAACGCCTGACAGGCAGATTGGCCGCCCTCAATAGATTCATCTCCAAATCCGCAGAGCGAAGTCCCCCCTTCCTCAAAACTCTCCGCGACACAAAAGACTTCGCTTGGGGACCAGAGCAGGCGGCGGCCTTCGCCTCATTGAAACAGTACCTATCGGAATTGGCGGTTCTTACAAGCCCCGACTCTTCGCTACCCTTGTTGCTTTATGTTGCGGCTTCGCCGCATGCGGTCAGCGCGGCACTGGTTCAGGAGCAGACAGTAGAGGGCGTGATCAGGCAGTGTCCAGTTTATTACGTCTCCGAAGTGCTCACACCATCAAAATGTAATATGACGGAACTAGAAAAGATTGCCTATGCAGTTGTTATGTCTTCGCGCAAATTGCGCCACTATTTTGAAGCATTCAAGGTCCGGGTCACCTCAGATAGGGGACTCGGCGAATTGTTCAGGAACCCGGAGGCATCAGTACGGATCACCAAATGGGCGGTCTGAAAGTTCCCTTTGACCCGGGAACAGGATCTGGATGTCGCCTAGAGGGGGGGGGTGAATAGGCGAATTAAACTTATTACTTTAAAACTTAAATTCTTACTCTACTCGAAGACTTAGTACGCAGTGGAGTGAGAAGACTCTTCGAGTAGGTTGCAGCGGAATGGAAGATCCTGTCTCAATATGTCCTGCACTTCAAATCAAGCTTGTAACACAGATAAGTATTGAAGTGCAGATATAAAAACGAGTAAGGCAGAGAGTCAGGATAGAACAGAGCACACAGACGCAAGGGTTTATCCCGAGGTTCGGCCAAGCCTGAAATGCTTGCCTAGTCCTCGTTGGAGTTAGCCACACCTGGGCTTGGAGTCTATTTCAACTCCTTCCTCCGTTTGCTCAGATCTGTCAATATGACAGATAGAGCCTTTCACTATTGAGTGGGGTTACAACAGAACCGCGGCTGCTTACAAACTTCTTGGCAGCACCCCGGCAGAGTAACGACACGCTCAAGACCTTGCTCTAGCTCTAAGCAGCACTTCTCCTCTCTCTTAAGGCTTATAGCTGTGCCTTCTACACAAACTATAGAGTTACACACACGAGGGAGAGTGAGAATTGATTCGAGTGATGTCTACACTTGTTGGCTGCGCTTGTTGTTCTCTTGGAGGCGCCTAGGAGTCCCTTTTATAGACCCAAGGGGCCTAGGAGCCGTTGGACTTCATTTGGAAGGCAATATCAGCTTTCTGTCGAGTGGTGCACCGGACAGTCCGGTGCACACCGGACACTGTCCGGTGCCCGATTCCTTTCCTTCTATGGCGAGGCCGACCGTTGGCAGTCTTGGAGCCGTTGGCGCACCGGACAGTCCGGTGCACACCGGACAGTCCGGTGCCATCTTCTAGCCATTGGCTCGGCCACGTGTCCCGCGCAGATTGCGCGGCCGACCGTTGGCCCGGCCGACCGTTGGCTCACCGGACAGTCCGGTGCACACCGGACAGTCCGGTGAATTTTAGCCGAACGTCGCCGACGAATTCCCGAGAGCGGTCTTTTCACCAGAGTTAGCCTGGCGCACCGGACACTGTCCGGTGCACCACCGGACACTGTCCGGTGCACCACCGGACAGTCCGGTGCACTCAGACTGAGCAGAACCTTGGCTGTACACAGCCAAGCCTTTGCACCTCGTTCCTTTTCTTCTTCTTTCTGTTTCTATCACTTAGACAAGTATATTAGTACACTAAAACCAATGTACCAAGTCTAGAAACATACCTTCACTTAATTATTACATCCATAGCATTTCACATGCTTGAGCTTTGATGTTGGACTCATAAATCATCAAGTCGGCTTGACTTGATCTAGATTGACATTTCTTAGCTCCAACATCCTGCAAAGGTCACATAGAACATTTCCAAACATAGGAACAACCCAAACTAAAGATCAAGATGAACTTAGCTCTTTTGGGCTGCTTCCAGTTCTGGTTTTGACACTTGTTCTCCTTCTAGTGACCTTGATCTCCTTCTTAGAGCTTGATCTTGAGCCTTATGACTTACACCACATGACTGTAGCTTTTACCTCATTGGTTGTAAGTCACGTCCTTATGTAGTGATCCTTGATGTGTCGTAGCTGTTCTCAACTCGATCACCCTTGACTTTGCAAGCCTTCTTCTTCACCCTTGGCTTTGGGTTCCTCAGTCTCCTTGACCTTCTCCCGTGCACTTGGTACCTCGAAGCTCTTCTTGCCTCAGTCCTTGGCTTGATCAGTTGTCTCCGAGCTACTCACCCGAGTATCACTTTTGCAATGTCCATCTTACTTGTGATGTCCATCATGTATCCATAATCCAGTTCTTGGACCATCACATTTGTTCACTTGTGTTGAACCCTGTCAGCTTTACACTAAGCACCTGTTCAACACTTAACACACTTGTTAGTCCTTTAATTGAGTTGTCATCCAAACACCAAAACCACAAGAGAGCTTTCAATCTCCCCCTTTTTGGTGATTGATGGCAACGCAATTAAAGCTTACATTAGAATATGATTTAAAGCACAAACTTTGAAATCTAAGTTTATAGAATTGCTCCCCCTAAATATGTGCTTACTTCAAAATCATAATTTTGGCCTAATATGCCAATTTGCACATACTTAGGCAATTCGAAGCATTTCTACACCTTAGCACTTTTTGGAATGCATTGTGTCAAAGATCAAACCATGATGCTATAACACACAATGTACGTAATCAGAGTTAAACACCATTCAATTTAGTGGATATCTCACAGGAATATCAACCTACCACTATTCACCATTAAGATACCAATTTAAACTCAGATACTAATTTAAAGCAATCTTAAGCACCATAAACCACATGCATCATTATCCACATGACTGTCTATTTCAGAATGAACACAATAGATGCCAATTAATTCATAGCAACGGAAGCACTAGTCCATATGATGCAACACATATAATACTGCAAGAAGCATATGAAAAACACACTAGCAAAGCTCAAACTAACACATCACCAAAGCTCAAACTAACACATCACCCCTTAGGATAAGCTTTCCTCTCAGGTTGAGATAAGCTTTAATGCACATATTCTCCCCCTTTGACATCAAACACCAAAACCATATTCAAGCAAGAACATAGGATGATGTCAAGGGACAGCAGGGTGTTAAGGAGGAGAGACACATTATCAAAACTCCCCCTTACTTATTGAGCATATGCACTACCAACATTTAAGTAAGATACAAATACGCAAAAAGATTACTACTTCCTTTTGTACCTTTACCATGTTGTAGTGTACTTCCCATCTTGAGAGTATGAAATCTCTCGAGAGCTTCTCCACACTTGTGCCTGATTCTTTATCCTAATCTTTTCTTGTTGCTAAGACACCAAACTTAGAACAAGTTATAGTATTGGGCACAGGAAGAAACTTCTATTCTAGTGATTACCAAAAGATACCAATTGAAGCACACTACCAAGGCTACCAATTGAAAAATCATTACTGTCATAGCTCCATGATATTTAAAGATAAGCATCTAGGATCACCAACTATTATAGAGCACGAGCAACCTTTAAATACGTAATTACTCACAACTTTAGATACCAATTACTCGACTTGTGGAGGTACCCAAGTCCTGATCGCTCCATTTCTTGCTCATCTTCCCTTTTCCACCTTGAGACTATATAGGATCACTCAAAAAACAGTTAGTCTCAAAAGACATAAGTTATGTGTGCTCCCCCTAAAGTTGTGCATCAAGTATTTGAATGACTTGCACCTTGCACATTCTAGCATCCTCAGAAGTAAAGGGGAAACATACCTTGGTCTAGGCATAATATATCAATTACATCACAAAAAGATACCAATTGAATAGATGAGATAATACAACTTATGACTAGTGGAAACAATGCATGCCTCATGATATATAACATTTAAAAACACCAAGGCACGCTTCACACATGATGATCATTGCAACACATATACTAATTGAAAAACGACAAGATCATACATATAAAGCACAATGTCTAAGCACACCATGATTAAGAAGTATTTTCTTAGGTACACCAAGGAAACAACATTTTAAAGCATAAAGCACCTAAGCCAAGATACTACCAATTGAAAGGCAAGAACATAGCTATGATCACAATCAACGGAACTTCAAGATATTCAATGAAATTGCATAGTTCCATTCTCCATACCTTTGCCTTTTACCTGAATGTCATGAGATTCATTCTTTTAGGTATTGTGTAGTGAGAGCACATGTTGTCACCAATTTAGGGCTCCTTTTGCTCATGCACCTCATAGCTCGAGAGGGTGCATTAGAGACACAACATGGATTTCATCCTTTGGAGAGCAAGTTGTAGATTCTCATCAAAGTCCTTTACATGATTCACCAATAATGATTCAGGACCTATACACCTTATTTCACTTGAGATGAACATGGGATTAGTGTTTCACAATGATTCGACCTTGGGTCAATAAACACCAAAACAATTAACAGCTTAAGTATAGAGTTTTAGATAACCGTCTTAAGCTCTCCCATGGTCTCCAGTCCATCTCAAGGCACCTGCATGGTCTAGTTAGCACAGTTTGGTACCCATCTCGGGATGGGTCCATAATGATCATCTAAATGTGCCTTTGGTACCCAAATTGCCTTTGTGCTAGTTCTAGGTGATCTCGTTATAGATCTAGCACAAGTGTATGATTTGGGTCTCCTATGCGAATAAGATTGACACAAATTCACTTGCTTAGGAATCTTACCTTTATAACATACCTTTGATATATGACCCTGCTCACCACACTTGTAGCAGAAGCGTCGCTCAACCTGACATGACGCTTGCTGTTTGTCATTTTCCTTGGAGAGGGTCATCTTGGAGGATGCACATCCTTGATTCTTCATGACCGGACATGAAGTGATCGTGTGGTCCTTTTTGTTGCATCCAAAACAACTCCTTGTCCCTTCATTCTTGTCTTTGTACGGACAAGACGCGATGAGGTGGCCTAACTTCTTGCACTTGAAACACCTCCTTTTTCCTTTTCCCTTTTTGTACTTGAATGACATGGAGAGAAGGTCAGTGCAAACAACATGATTAATTGAATCTTTACCTTTTTCCTTTTTCATGTTGATTTCTTCATTTATAGCTTTGGGAACATTCTTCTTGTTGAGCTTAACACTTGCTGCAGTTTTTCCTTTCTCAAGCTTCTTCACCACGCGCCCGTGGATATCTTGAGAGAGTTGAGCAATGTGTCTTCTCCTTAGCTGTCTTTGCTTCTTGTTCCCACGCAATTTTCTTTTTGATCCTGCAACTTGTTTCTCAAACAAAGATTGGCCTTTCTTGGGGCGGTGGAGGTCAGCACATGATAATATTTTGACCAATTGATTACTAGTGCAAGAATGAGGTTCATATGAGTTCAAACTAGTAATTACTACCTCATGAGCAATATCGAGCATGATATGATCATCAACTAGTTTACTATGAGAGTATGACAACATATCATACTTTTCACTAAGAGCAAGCTTTTCTAAATCCATTGTTTCTACTTGACTTCTAAGCATAGAATTTTCAGTTTTAAGTTGAGCAACATCAGATAATACATCATGATTATTTCTTTGCTCAAATAAAATAGATTCATACCGTTGGACCAAATTATCATGAGAGCACTTTAGCTCCTCATGTTCTTTGGTCATCTTCTCCAGGCTGTCGTTGGTTTTGATGAGAGTCTCCTCTAGCCTGAGAAGCGTCTCGCCTTGTTCCTTGTTCCTACTCAACAACTTAACCAAGAGCACTTTGTCTTCTTTGTTGAGATTGGTGTATAACCGGCGAATCTCCTCTTCTTCCACATCACCGGTCTCATTTTCCCTGTCATTATTATTAGTGGAAGCAATACAGGAAAATGTACCTTGTGGTGATGAAGACTCATCCTCGCTATCATCCTCATATTCCTCCTCATCATCGCTTTCGTCTCCACTATCATTGTTAGCAATAAGACATTTATAACTAGTGGAAGACAAACCTGTCGGTGAGGTGGATTCATCGTTGGGTGCCCATCGTTCTTGATCTTCTCCCTTTGAAAGGTTAGTATCACAAGCAATATAGGGAGTAGAAGCAGTACAATTTGCCACACAATATTTTACTTTAATTCTATTCCATAAATCATGAGCATCAACAATTAAATCATTACCACTACTCATGATGGCAAAATAAGCACCTCTAGAAAGAGAATCAACTAAGATGCTGCAAGCACGGTGATTGAGAGAAAAACATCTTAGTTCATCATTAGAGGGATTTTTACTAATATCAGATGGAAAAATACTTCTCCTAAAGATCTGTCTCAAATCAGGATCAACACTCATGAAAGCATTATAAATAGAGACACACCAAGATTTGTAATTAGAGCCATCGCCTAAAAGAAGTTCTACAGTTACCTCTTGTGACGACATCGTTATCTCCGGACGGCTAAGCCCACACTGGAGAGGCCTAGCTCCGATACCAATTGAAAGTTCCCTTTGACCCGGGAACAGGATCTGGATGTCGCCTAGAGGGGGGGGGTGAATAGGCGAATTAAACTTATTACTTTAAAACTTAAATTCTTACTCTACTCGAAGACTTAGTACGCAGTGGAGTGAGAAGACTCTTCGAGTAGGTTGCAGCGGAATGGAAGATCCTGTCTCAATATGTCCTGCACTTCAAATCAAGCTTGTAACACAGATAAGTATTGAAGTGCAGATATAAAAACGAGTAAGGCAGAGAGTCAGGATAGAACAGAGCACACAGACGCAAGGGTTTATCCCGAGGTTCGGCCAAGCCTGAAATGCTTGCCTAGTCCTCGTTGGAGTTAGCCACACCTGGGCTTGGAGTCTATTTCAACTCCTTCCTCCGTTTGCTCAGATCTGTCAATATGACAGATAGAGCCTTTCACTATTGAGTGGGGTTACAACAGAACCGCGGCTGCTTACAAACTTCTTGGCAGCACCCCGGCAGAGTAACGACACGCTCAAGACCTTGCTCTAGCTCTAAGCAGCACTTCTCCTCTCTCTTAAGGCTTATAGCTGTGCCTTCTACACAAACTATAGAGTTACACACACGAGGGAGAGTGAGAATTGATTCGAGTGATGTCTACACTTGTTGGCTGCGCTTGTTGTTCTCTTGGAGGCGCCTAGGAGTCCCTTTTATAGACCCAAGGGGCCTAGGAGCCGTTGGACTTCATTTGGAAGGCAATATCAGCTTTCTGTCGAGTGGTGCACCGGACAGTCCGGTGCACACCGGACACTGTCCGGTGCCCGATTCCTTTCCTTCTATGGCGAGGCCGACCGTTGGCAGTCTTGGAGCCGTTGGCGCACCGGACAGTCCGGTGCACACCGGACAGTCCGGTGCCATCTTCTAGCCGTTGGCTCGGCCACGTGTCCCGCGCAGATTGCGCGGCCGACCGTTGGCCCGGCCGACCGTTGGCTCACCGGACAGTCCGGTGCACACCGGACAGTCCGGTGAATTTTAGCCGAACGTCGCCGACGAATTCCCGAGAGCGGTCTTTTCACCAGAGTTAGCCTGGCGCACCGGACACTGTCCGGTGCACCACCGGACACTGTCCGGTGCACCACCGGACAGTCCGGTGCACTCAGACTGAGCAGAACCTTGGCTGTACACAGCCAAGCCTTTGCACCTCGTTCCTTTTCTTCTTCTTTCTGTTTCTATCACTTAGACAAGTATATTAGTACACTAAAACCAATGTACCAAGTCTAGAAACATACCTTCACTTAATTATTACATCCATAGCATTTCACATGCTTGAGCTTTGATGTTGGACTCATAAATCATCAAGTCGGCTTGACTTGATCTAGATTGACATTTCTTAGCTCCAACATCCTGCAAAGGTCACATAGAACATTTCCAAACATAGGAACAACCCAAACTAAAGATCAAGATGAACTTAGCTCTTTTGGGCTGCTTCCAGTTCTGGTTTTGACACTTGTTCTCCTTCTAGTGACCTTGATCTCCTTCTTAGAGCTTGATCTTGAGCCTTATGACTTACACCACATGACTGTAGCTTTTACCTCATTGGTTGTAAGTCACGTCCTTATGTAGTGATCCTTGATGTGTCGTAGCTGTTCTCAACTCGATCACCCTTGACTTTGCAAGCCTTCTTCTTCACCCTTGGCTTTGGGTTCCTCAGTCTCCTTGACCTTCTCCCGTGCACTTGGTACCTCGAAGCTCTTCTTGCCTCAGTCCTTGGCTTGATCAGTTGTCTCCGAGCTACTCACCCGAGTATCACTTTTGCAATGTCCATCTTACTTGTGATGTCCATCATGTATCCATAATCCAGTTCTTGGACCATCACATTTGTTCACTTGTGTTGAACCCTGTCAGCTTTACACTAAGCACCTGTTCAACACTTAACACACTTGTTAGTCCTTTAATTGAGTTGTCATCCAAACACCAAAACCACAAGAGAGCTTTCACGGTCGAACTCTCCGGCTACCACATCACATTCGAGCCCAGGACAACCATCAAGTCACAAGTTCTGGCAGACTTCGTCGTCGACTGGACTGGGCCAATAACACAACCGGACCCGTCCGTAGAGAAGGTTTGGACAATCCATTGCGACGGCGCATGGTGCCATGCGGGGGCAGGCGCTGCTGCAATCATTACCTCACCCACCGGGGTCAAGCACAGATACGCGGCACGCCTCAGCTTTGCTCTGGAATCTGACAGATGCACTAACAACATAGCAGAATACGAAGCTGTCATCCTCGGCCTCCGCAAACTAAGGGCCCTTGGTGTCACTACCTGCATTATCAGAACCAACTCCAAGGTAGTCGCCGGCCAAGTCAAGAAAGACTACGCAGCAAAGGACCCCGCACTTATGCAATACCTCGCGGCCATCCGTAGTCTCGAGAGACAATTCAAGGGTTTCACCTTGCAGCATGTGGACCGGGCCAAGAATGAGGAGGCCGACGCATTGGCCAAGGCTGCCGCCAGAGGCGAGTCCCTGCCCTCCGACGTGTTCTACCATGTTATCGGCACACCAGCCGTCCGGAGCCCCGAAGGGCTCCAAATAACCAATGACAGCGAGGGCCACCGCATAGTCAACCTTATTATGACCGAAGACTGGCGGGCACCAATAACCCTGTTTCTACAGGGGTACTACCATCCAACCGACATCAACGAGGCCAAGCGCCTCAAACATCGAAGCCGGGACTTCACACTGATTGAAGGCCAGCTTTACAAGAAGGGGGTCAGTCAACCAATGCTTAAATGTGTCACCGAGACTAAAGGCGTCCAAATCCTGCGCGAAGTCCACATCGGGACTTGCGGCTCTCACGCAGGGCCAAGGGCCCTAGCCGCAAAGGTGATCCGTCAAGGCTTCTACTGGCCCGCAATGATCTGCGCCGTAAATCGAGTCACAAGGTCATGCGAAGCCTGCCAGAAGTTTTCTCCTCGATCAGGAAGCCCTTCGCAATTCATGAAACTAATCGCCCACACATGGCCTCTTCAGCGCTGGGGCCTGGACATTGTCGGGCCCCTGCCCACGGCTCAGGGGAACCTCAAATTCACCTTCGTCGCTGTCGAGTATTTTACCAAATGGATCAAGGCGAGGGCTGTATCCACAATAACATCAAAGACTACACAGAAATTCTTCTGGCAAAACATTGTTTGCCACTTCGGAGACCCGTCCGAACTCACAGTTGACAACGGCAAGCAATTTGATAGTCAAGACTTCAAGGATTTCTGCTTCTCCATTGGCACCAAGCTTGCCTTCGCCTCAGTATACCTCCCGCAGTCCAACGGAGTTGTGGAACGCGCCAATGGCAAAATTTTCACAGCTGTCAAGAAGATGCTCCTCGACGACAAAAAGGGCAAGTGGGCCAATTTGTTACCTGAAGCGGTCTGGGCATTAAACACGACTGAGTGCAGGGCGACTGGGTTCACCCCTTTCCGCCTTCTGTATGGATCGGAGGCTATGACCCCGCAAGAAATAAAACATGGGTCCCCACGGACAGTCCCGTCAGCTGTCCCCGACGTGGACGAGCCCACTTCAAAGGACCTGATCAATGGAGACCGGGTCTTCGCACTACAGGCTCTAAACAAATACCAAGCCCAAACAAAAGCATGGCGTGACCATGCAGTCATCCCAAGGGAATTTAGCGAAGGAGACCTCGTACTCGTCCGGACCGCTCGGACAGAGTCCCGGGGCAAACTGGAGCCCAAGTGGGAGGGCCCTTTCATCGTCAAGACAAAGGCGTCCCCCATCGCATACAGGCTCGCAACGCCATCCGGCGAAGAATTGGAGCATTCCTGGAACATTGATAATCTCTGCAAATTTTTTGTTTGACTGCTCGGGGCCCGCTCGCCCTTGTAATTCCCACAACAATTTTATTCTGGCCCGTACTCTTTTCCTCCCTGGGGGTGAGGTTTTTAATGAGGCGGAGCCATGTAATATACAAGCGAAAAATCCCCCGCAAAAATCTACGTCGAAAAAAGACCGCATCGACGGTCTTCGACATTCGACCAATACAAAGTCACCGCGAGGGGCAGCGCTAGCTACCCTCGCGTGCGACACTCCGCGTGAAAAGTCGCCTAAGGGTGCAGCCGGACTAGCACAACAAGTGCGCAAAATCGAAGTCTTCTTCAAAAGACTATCCGAGCAAAAGTCGCCTAAGGGTGTAGCCGGACTAGCACAACAAGTGCGCAAAATCGAAGTCTTCTTCAAAAGACTATCCGAGCAAAAGTCACCTAAGGGTGCAGCCGGACTAGCACAACAAGTGCGCAAAATCGAAGTCTTCTTCAAAAGACTACCCGTGCAAAAGTCGCCTAAGGGTGCAGCCGGACTAGCACAACAAGCGCGCAAAATCGAAGTCTACCTAAAAAGACTATCCGCGCAAAAGTCGCCTAAGGGTGCAGCCAGATTAATTCAACACGCGCGCCGGACCGACATAATAAACGTACTAGACCAAGTGTGCAACGCCTTTATGAACATAGCCGGATGCGCGAAGGTGCACAGCCTCATCATACAACCTATAGTTACATATGTACAGCGAGGGCATCACACCTTACATCGGTTCAACCTCCAGAATAATCCCCATCTCCCTATAGTTAAATAGCATTATCCTCAGCTCCTCACCCTCAAAAAGACTTTGCAACTCCCCCTCACCTACACTCGGCCGGCGAGGACAACAATTCCTGCTTGCCAGCCCTGCCCACACGAAGCCGACTGCCATCCACCTCACTCACTCTACGCTTCGCAACCGCCCTTCGCCGCCTACGCCCAGCACTCGGACCAGGCACAACTTCAGCATCCGCAGCACGCGGCGAAGCCTCTGCCGCTGCCACATCCAAGGCCGCAAAGTAATCCAAGTCCTCATCCGACGACTCTTCCGTCCACTCAGCCGAACTCCCAGAGTCACCAAAATCAGAAAACTTAGAAGCAGACTCATCCGATTCATTCCCAGCATCCACGGTCGAAGCCGCCACAAAATTAGCAGTAGCGGTTGCGTGCGCAGGCCCAAAATCTTGAACCTGCGCAACAACCAAGGTTCAGCAACATAGACAAAATTCTCTAACTACCCACACCCACTAAGCCACCTGCGAAGACCCAGCCGCCGTGGGATCCTCCGCTGCCGGCTCCGTCGCCGTCTTCGGGGGATCCTTAGCCCTCGGCACAGCGGTTGGCGTCAAGCCACCACCGAACACAGTAGCCGCAGGGGCAGCGAGGGAGCCTTCACCGATTTCCGGAGGCGGCGCCGGGTTGACCTCGGCCTCGGTCGCCGCCGGGTTCGACTCTACTCCAGGCCGCGCGCTGTTCAAAACCCCGAAGTCCTCCACGTTCTCGGCACGCGCCGCCTGCAACACAGCACACCGATTCAGCAAGCCCACATATAACCCACATTCAACAACACTAAACAAAAGATAAACATTACTTGATCCCTCGCACGGTCGTACCGCTCCCTAACCACCTCCCGACCGTGGGGGCCCCACATCCGGTCAAAGAGGGCTCCCGCAGATTCCTTCACCACAGGGTCCTCGACCTTGTAAATCTCGCGCTCGAAATCCTCATCAGATCGGTCGAAGACCTCATAGTGACTGCACCCTTCGCGGGACAGCGCGTTCATCGCCCCTTCGCAGGTGACCAGGGAGGCGAAGGACATATATCTCTCCACAATGGTCGGGAGCGCCAACAATTCCTCTTGCAGCCACTCGAGGCAGCGAAGGCCTGACTCTCGGTCGGGCACTTCGAAGTCAGCGGTCCGCGCGCCCAGCTCGCGGTATGAGTCCATGAGCTGTTTGTGCGTCCGCTCAACTTCCGAGCGCGTAGAAGCCTCGGCCCTCTCCATGCGGGCCTGCAGAGCGTTAAACCGCGTCTCCCATTCCTCGGCGCGCTGGCTGGCGAGACTACCCTCCACCCGCGCCAAATTGGCCTCCGCCTGCGCCGACTGCGCCTTGGCGAGGGCCTGATTAGCCTCCCTCCTCTCCTCCACCAGCTGGCGCCGGAGGTCAGTCCTCTCGCCCTCCAGGGCGGCCACCTTATCCGCCAGCTTGCGGCACTTGCTATCGGCGGCCGACTTTTCCCGGACGGCGTCAGCATGCTGCGCCCGAAGTCTCTCGACTTCGGCAGACACAACTGCCGTAAGGGCCCCCGACGCCACGCGGTCAGCGAAGTCAGCCGCCTAAAAGACACACATAAGACCACAATCCCCACAAAAGCGGTAAACACCGAAGTCTAGCTCAACTTACCTGACTTAGCCGCTGCGACGCCTCCCTCAGCCGGCGGGACACAGTGCCCACTTCGTCCTTGACGGCAGCAAGCGCCGGAATCTCACCACCAGCGCTGAGAGCGCTACCCTTCGCCCCAGACACCGCGGTCGCCACCACAGGCGGAACAACATCAAGTTGCCCCTCGCCCGATCCTGCAACGTATCAACAGTCAAAAAAAACCCGGGCCAACGACTTACCAACGAGATAATCGTCCACACTAATATCGGTGCCGAAGTCGGCAACGCGCTTCCCCGGCGAAGGCAATTCTCGGGCCTTCGCGGCTCCGGCCGAGGTAGACTTGGTTCCGCCGGCTCCGGCTGCCTTCACGACCTCTGGCACCTTGCTGGACCCAGGGGCGGCCGACTTCGCCGCCAGCGTCGGCTGGCTACCACCGGGGGCGGCAGCCTTCGCAGTCCCCCGCGCCCTCTTCGGCCTAGCCTCGGGCAGCCTGATGACCGCCCGACGCTTCTGCGCAGCTTCCTGACGGTGCTTGTCCATCACTGCCGACACAACAGCAGCAATATTCCGTCCATAAGGAAACACTCTCATGTCACGAACCATGCGAGATGTAAAAAAGTCTTCGCCGGCCGCGCGGGGGATAGGAACGTTCTTAGGCCACCAACCCCCGGTAACCTTCAGCATCCGCGCCGAAGACTCCCGGAGCTCGGGCGAAGACATCCTTCCCCCGGGGGCCGCGCATGTCCCCATCAACTCTATAGCAAAACTATCGGAGACCCCAAGTCCTCCCTCGCAGTACCTAGCTTCCTCTTCTTAGTGGATGGGGCGGCCGCTGGCGCGGAGTCGTCTTCAGTCTCCGCCACCGGTTTTTTCCCACGGCGGTCGACAACGTCTTGCCCGGGATAACCGCCATACGACAGACGGTTTAACTCGAAGACCCTATTCAAGCGATCGTTGGATCCGCGTATATCCCAACTACGCTGGGCCTCCGTCTTTGGCACATAGCGACCAACAATCCGCACCGCCCCATCCTCCGCCTCACGCACGAATGCGGCGGGATCGCGGCCATGCAAATCCAGTGCGAAGGCGGGACTCCGCACCAGCATCCCGCCACGGGAAGGCATCTGGCGAGGGCATACTTCGCCCAGCGCCCAGCCACGCGCCAAGGGCCACACCCCATACGCGACAAACTCCTCAACCAGATCGCGCCCGCTACTCATGCCGGCCGCGCACCACAGGGCCCCTTCGTCTGCATCCTCCTCTGCTACTTCAAACTGCGGGTACGCTGAGTAATAATGCGAGCACATCTCGGCCACGGGGAGCCCCGGATGGTCTTCTACTGCGCCTTCGGCAACGTAGAACCAAAATTCCCACCAGTTACCCCATTTATTGCGGGCGCAGGGAACCAACTCAACGACTTCCATCGAAGTCTTGCCGGTCTTCGGCGTAAATGTACAAGATCCAAATTGAGCAATCTTATCTCCGATCCTCCTTTTCTGCCAATGCAGGCAATAATACTTCGCGAAGACTTCGACCGATGGCTGCCCGCCGTACGAAGTCGTTGCCCAGACATATTTCGACAGGGCCACCACGACATTTGGTGTCAGCTGGTGGACCTGGACGTTGAATCTACGCAGAACTTCTCCCACAAATCGATGCACGGGCAGACGAAGGCCAGCGGCGAAGAAAGCCTCGAAGACAACCAACTCGCCTTCTGGCTCGGGGACCTCCTCCGTCCCCAAGACACGTGCCACTCCGCCGCCGAAATAACCAAGTTGTTGCATGTCTTGCACGCAGACCGAGGACATCCGCGACACGCCGAACTCCACTGTGTCACCGGCGCGCAACTCCTCCGCCGCCACATTGCTCAGCGTCTCCTCGGACGACGCGCCGGCCGGCGGTGTAGCGGCAGCAGAAGAAGAAGAGGACGACATCGCTACGTACCGTCGGCGGCGGCGGGCGGTCTGCTTCACACGGGCCAGATCTCCGACGAGCAAGAGCAAGGAGGGCAGACGAGCAGCGAGCGGTTTGAGAAGGCGGTTAGGGTTTTCGCGGAGCGCGGAAAGATAAAGTTCAAAACGTGCCGCCCCCCGCCCCCTTTTATACACAGGGCGCGGCGCTTCGGGAAACCCGCAATCCAACAGTACGACGCCAATCAACGGTCATGTCAAAAACCCCCGCGGAACCACTTCGAGCGAGGGCAGCGTCTCCACCATCTAGCGACGTCTTCGGCACCAGATGACTTAGTCGAACTGGTCCCTCGGAGGGCAAATGTTGGGGCGAAGGCGAAGACGCCACCCTTCGCTCGATGCCTTCGCCGACCTCGCTGCACCAACGGAGACAAGACGACGGGCAGACTTACCCTTCGGCCCACACGTCGCCGGACGAAGACCTGCGACGAGGTCGTCTCATCTTGCGACCTCGTCCAACATGGAGGCCCACGTGTGATCCGGCCCACTGTAACAGGCCCTGCGTGGCCGCTGTGCATTACAGGCCTAATTTGTAAAGGTCTCCCTGTAATTACGGTCTGTAACCCCGCTTTATGGGAATATTCCGGGGATAACCTAGGTGCCTGAGGGCACATGCGTCCTTAACATTGGACGCTGGACACTCAGATACCTATAAATACCCCCACACAGTGCCCCTGAGAGGCTAGATTAACAGAGCTATTGCCATCTCGAGCAAAAAACCCTGTTTGCGTTGCTACACTCCCCCGTTGGATCAACTTGCACCGGAGAGCAAGTTCCAACATGGAGGTAGTTCTCTTTACAGGATTATTTCCACTGATAGTTGGTGTAACAAAACCATCAGTGGAAATTAGATTATCATTAGCAGTTTTGTTACACCAACTGTAAGTGAAAATAGGTTCCACTAGCGGTTCTTTAAGCTGACCCTGCCTATTTTTTCTACTAATATTTGATAACCTAAACCGGTAGTGAAAATTTGAATATGTTAGAATACCAATATATTAATTAATTTGATATTATATAAGTATATATAAGCGTTTTGCATGTAATTTTTTTTATCCATGTGCGTTTAGCATCTGCACTTTCACTAGTTTACTAATAAAATATTGAAAATATTAAAGGTAAAGACTTTTAGCAGTAGGTCTTTTTATTAAAGTTGTTATCGGGCAGCTCCATTATAAAACACGTTAAATGTAACGCAAAATGATACTGCGCTGCATAAAAAACTCAAATTCAAATATAAAAATCTGACATCACAGTCTTGAAAGTAAAAATACACACACATCACAGCGCATTTCTGGAAAAGCCAAACTTAAAGCCGGGGGCACAAGCGAAAGCGAAAGCGCATAGTGCCCGTGCTGCCTGTCCCTTACCGCAACGGTAGCATTCGAATTCTCTCCCCAAATCGCCACCCTGGGGCACCCAATGCTGGCAGCCTCCCTTCTCGCTCTCCGCTTCCTCCTCGTCGGCGCCACTGCGGCGGGGATGGGGACCGGGACGGTGGGGGTGAGTGGTGGTGGCCAGCTGTGGTGCGTTGCGAAGAACAACGCGGAGGACGGCGCGCTGCAGAGCGCGATTGATTGGGCGTGCAGTGTTGACGGTGGCCGCGCGGACTGTGCAGCCATCCAGCAGGGTGGCGCCTGTTACGATCCGCCCGACCTCCAGCAGCACGCCTCCTACGCCTTCAACGACTACTTCCTCCGTTCCGGCGGTGCCGGGAGCCCCGCCGCCTGCGACTTCTCCGGCGCCGCCGCACTCACCGCGCTCAACCCCAGTAAGAACCCCGAATAGCTTGCCCACACTTTGAATGATCTTGAATCAGCAGCATTCTTCAGATTCGAACTTTTCTTTTTAGTTCTCGTTTTTTTTGTTGGATTATTCCTACCGAATGTGTAATCTTGTTGCGTCGGTGCTGCGAATTGTTTGGGCAGGTCATGGGAGCTGCGTGTTTCCTTCCAGGTTAGTCATTGCTCCTAACCTCCATATTTGTGTTGACCTTTCCAGTTTCCTCCTTTTTGGTATTCTTGTCTACTTTACAGTTTACAGTATATATGCATACCATTACAATACGCAAAATCTAAAATCCTGGATCTTCGATATTCAAGAACTGGGTATTTCATGTAGTGTCATAAGCAGCACACTGGCTATGCTTGTGTCTGTTTAAACTTTGAAGGGCAAGTTAGACCTCAGCTGGCCGAGACGAGGTGGCGCACAGAGGTTAAAGTTGCTCTGCTGACACAACCTGAAGGGCTTCAAACACCTGTTACCAGCCTGATGCGACCCAATTCCTACCTAGCTTCAGTAGTACTCGGTACTCAGTACTGCCTGGCTGGTTGCTCCTACCCCATCTTCCTCCGCGTCTTCCATTGTCCTGTAACTTCGGCAGTTCGGCTCCACAATTGCTAAAGTATGTGATTGTATCATAGTTCCAAACATAACACAATACAGTCGGATCTGCAGTTCCGAACCTATATTGACCATATGTATCCTTATCTTGCCATGATTTAACCTAACGATTGAGTGGATGATGCACGAGTAGGATCTTCTATCAGTCAATATGTCTCGTTTGTCCAAATAGTCTTAAACTCTTAATGGTTACCCACCCTTTTTCAAATCAGCTGCCACTCCATCTTGAAGTGATAATTCAAGCATAGAGTTGAAACAACCACACATATATTAATGTCTTGGTTGATATTCCAAATTTCTGTTGATATGCAATGTGCTCAATCATGCATGTTAACGTAACCAATCGTTTCTTGCAATCGTCAAGTGAAAACGTCCATGTGATGGATGTACAAATCATTCTTCAAAGCAATGTGTCTTGTTTCTACGGACAGTAGAAACAATACCATTTTGAGTCTTGCTTGAGATCAACTCAACAATTTATTGCACCTGTCTTTAGCCTCCTGTGTGCTCTCCCTGCATTTCTTCACATTTTTTCCAACATTGGCCACATGTTGCTTCAACCGATGAATCCCTCCTTGGCTCTAATGATCACAAAAACATGCACTTCACCTTGTCCTTGTTCTAAGCATCAGCAAGAACCCCATATTCCCATCCCACGTCACCTGAATTTCTTTTCAGGATATTTGCTCCTTCGATTTTAGGAGATTCATGCTATATAGTCGACATCCTACATTCAGTCATTCAGAGTTCAGTGAGCAACTAACAAGTGAAAAACAATATTACCACTACAGTAGGCATTCAGGCAATCTGCTAACCTATACATTCAGGCAATCAAAGATAGATGCAGGGAATCAGCTAAACAACTAACACAGAATACTTTTCAGACTAACAACTAACAAACTAATTAATAATAGGGATTCAATTCAGATTTGAGGCATCAGATTCAAACCACTTAAAAGAAACAGAGCAGGCCGCAGAAAGACACCTTTTAGAACCTTGTATATGACTTGTTCCGAAATAAAACCAGACCTCAAAAATGGATTGCAGTTCTATGACAACCTTTTCAGTGTTGTGCTTGGAGTCCAGAAGCAAAATCTGGTGCTCTGTGCAACATGATTTATCATAGTTCTGGAACAACCTTTAGATTTGATACAGTATGCACATATCAAAAGTCAGCCCTAAATTCTTCAAACTTTGAAAAACGCTCCATAACCTACCAAAGCATATTTGTTGGATGTAAAAATTGTAGTGTGCCAGGTTGTTCAGGAAGTTTAGTATCTCACCACTTCCCTGCTGTAGTTCTTGGAAATTGGGGTTGCTTCCTCGAGAAAGCAGAATAAATTGGAGCTGCCTTGTGCTGTTCAAGCTTTTCTCTCCATGTCAAAACACGCACAACTGACTTTCCTTTTCGATTGCATCTTCCGTAGTATGGCAAGTCTCTGCTAAACCTTTGACACTTCACTTTGGACCCTGCAGTGCATCTCCGAAAAATGGTAGCTTCACAGGAACGACAACCTATGGTCCAACCGGTGCAGACTTCAGCAGCAGTTTTTCATGGAAACTCAACTTCTGGCCATTGCTCTTGCATATATCTACATCTGTAACGTTTTGTGCCACTCATGTGTTGTAGTTTTTTCTTAAACTGTGTTCTGCGCGTATGATAAACTATCAGGCTGCAGAAT
This sequence comes from Zea mays, assembly GCF_902167145.1. Lineage (NCBI taxonomy): Eukaryota > Viridiplantae > Streptophyta > Magnoliopsida > Poales > Poaceae > Zea > Zea mays. The sequence goes on along the minus strand of NC_050104.1, from coordinate 69,946,397 downwards.
GTGGTTTGTTCGCTGGTCTCCCCTTGAGTTTTCTGCATTGTTTGGGAGAGAGAAAACTGTCCAATATCAGCTGCTCCCTCTTTTACCAGGCAGTCCTCTTCAGTTTTGTGTGGCCATGTGATTTCATCCTTCTGCTAACTGTAAGTGCACGAACCTGTTGTCTTGGTGTGTGTAGTGTAGGTCCTGAATTTATGTTGCTCTGTTTTCAACAATGTAAACAAAGTTCTCCATAATCTTAACTTAATAAAAATCGCGAACTCCTAACAACTGAGATGTAATAAATACGCTCACGTTTCCAACGAAAGTGTATGTAACCTTGTAAATAAACAAATTTACTCTGTGCTAATCAACATGGATCTTAAGCAGCACAACTGCACAAGTGCGGCTTGATCTCTTACAGCTGTTGAGTGTGGAGAAACTGAAGTGGCCAGTACAAACATCTGTGACGGGCGCGTGAGGATTCATCTTATTTGAGGGGAAGGTTGAGCAAGCTGCCGGGGCGTCTCCTGGCCGGCGCCGATCTCGGAGGGAGGACCGACCCTGCAGCGGCAGAGCGGGCACGTCGAGCGCGACGAGAGCCACAGGTCGATGCAGTCGCGGTGGTAAACATGGCTGCACGCGGGCAGAAGCTTGACCATGGCGCCGACCTGGATGATGCCGAGGCAGACCGCGCACTCGGTCAAGCCCGCGCCCTTGCCGCAGTGCCTCACCAGCCGGTTGTACATGAACGTGGGGACGGCCGCGGCAACGGCGCTCAGCGGCAGCAGCTCCTCTGGCTCGGCGGAGCCTCCTGAGGAGCTCGTCGCGAGGACGTCCGCGGTGGGCTGCTGCGGTCGGCGGTGCGCCAGGTGCCTGCACAGCGCGACGAGAGCGAAGGAGGCGGCCACCGACGCCGTTACGGAGCAGAAGAAGAGGAGGTTGTCCGGTGACATTGCAAATTGCATGGCGCCCAACTCGGATGGAGATGGCTCGCTGGCTGTCTGGTTGCGTATGCAGGCAGGCACGCTGCCTCAAGTACCTCTTCTAGTTCTAGGCTTCTATAGCAGTTTTCTTGAGCTGAAATGGAGTTTACTGATGATTGCAGTTGGTGTGTCGGAAGGCTATGAAGCCTTAACAAACACTTTTGCGGTGGTTAGCATAGCAACTACAGTATTCCTTTCATTAGTTTGGAAAACTCTGCCACGTGTCTGCATCAGACCGAGCACATGGCAGGTATGTTGTCGGAGCGGAGCTTTCAGCGGGCAGATTTGGTATGCTATATTACATAGATACACAAGATCCTGCTGACTGAACGAAAACGACTGGGCATACGGATTAGGCGAACGTTCACATCACCCATCTGTGGATATAAGTTGACGCGAAGGTCACCATTGTGGGGTTTAGAACCGAAACACCCTTGTGATGCGAAAAATGAAACGTACTAGTTCAGAGCGTCAGGCCCAAAAGTACAACATAAAATAATGTTTTTGTAAAATGATGTATATGAATTACTGGTCATATCGGTCATGTAAATTTATATTCTTGTTTTTAGCATTTAACCTATTAAGGTTCATAAGAAGTAAACCTCAAATTTGTCCTATAACATCTCAAATAATAGATATAAAATACAGATATAGATTCAAATTCAGATGTTTATTCACCTTTTCCGTTGTAGGGAGCAAATACTGCACAAAAATAATTACACAAAAATTTGTTATTGTTTTTATAATATACTTAACAACATAACTAAAAATAACATTAAATTATATATATATATATATATATATTAAATTTGTCATATAACTCAGGTCCAATCCATCCCTACCCATTTGGTCTTTTCCAGTTTGGTAAGGATATCTGACGTGGGTTTGACCCCGTTTCTAGTTTGGCAATCGTTCATTTGGAAACAAAGATATCCGACCTGGAGTGGGCCACCGTCGACATGGACACGCGTACATGAGCAATTGTGAAGCATCTGACCCCTAAGTAGTGTTTTGGTAATTAATAACACCTATATGTGGACTAACGAATTCTTGGAGAAATAAGAATGCAGGTTGGACCACTGAAAGATGAAGTTCATTGAAAGTTTTAGAGACTTCGACGTTGATTGTGAAATGGATCAAGGCAAAGGTATTGGTTAGGGGTTTACTTTTGCCGGTGACAAGGTGATTAGAGAAGGAAATTGACCAGATTAGTAGGCTAGATAGTCGTACTACCAAGAGAGGTCAATGACAATTACTTGTGTGAAACTTAGTGCCTCATAGAGCATATAGATGTTGCATGTGCATGAGGACTAACATCGCTTCCGAATTTGCGAGTTAAAAATATTTTCAAAAGAGAATTTGGAAAGTGGGCTAAGTGTCTCTGTCGCGAACCGTCTGGGCCAGGAGACTGGACCGTCCGCGCAATTCTAGAGAGGTCTGAAGATTGGTGGTCTACAGAGTGGTCTAAAGTATTTGTACTGCGGACCGTGCGGGCCTAGTGGCTAGCCATCCACAGTCTTGACCAGGAAGGGTGTCGATATGCACAAGTCCATGTGTTGTTGTGCGGACTGCCGTCCGGGGCCGACGGATCGTCCGCAAGTGCCTTAGTTGAGTTTGGGAAGGGACTGTGTGCTCAGGGCCAATTGTATTGTGGACTGTCTGAGGTCTGAGTTCAGTTAGTATCAACTCCCAGGTCGAGGACCGTCCGACCTTGATTAAAGCCAGGTGGGGCAGAGATCGGAGAGGTTTCTGAAAGGGAAATGACCTTAACCATTTCTCTCATTGATTCTGGTGCTTGATGACCATCACAACCTTTTGGTAACTAGTTTACCTCATCTTTGATTTATAGGTGCATAAGTCCACTCAATTTAGTTCTCAATCAGAAACAGCTCAAATCCAACCATTAAGGGGTAAAACTTGGAAAAGATGAAGAATACCGAGTTTCACACAATGGATAAGTTGTATACTCCCCTAGGAACCTATTTATTGCATCTAACAAGGTTGGTTAGCTCAGATTCACAAAGTCACCATTTGGAGCTAGTTTGAACAAAAATAGTTCTCTCATAAAGAGAGAAGAACAAAAATCCAAGAATTATGACTTAGACTAGTTGGATTGTCACTATAAATGTTTGTCTAAGTCATAGGTACATCCTCAAAGATAGTAAAAAGATTTGAAGAAGCTTTGAAGAAAAGAGGAGAAATTGGTCTGCTGCCAGAGGCATCGGACAGGTCCAGTGTGCACTACTCGGTTCAGAGTTATTTTTACTGAACTGGATGGTCACACGAAATTTGGAGCGGGAGCATCGGACTGGTCCGGTGGCACACCGAACCGTTAGATAAGGATCAATGGTCACCTGCATAATTTAGAACAGTCACATGCCAGACCACTCTTCAAGGTCCGGTGGTGCACGGACTGACACTATGTAGGGTCCAGTGCACCACTGCGTAGTCAACTTTTGGGAAGATTTTTCCAATGGCTCTTTTGGTATTTGGGGGATATAAATACCCCTCCCCCAACTAGCACATTGAATACCACAAGACTCACTCCAACCTACCATTCATTAAGTGCAACATCTCCAAGCTTCCAAAGCCATACTCCGCGCCACATTTGATCGATTCATGTTTTTAGAGACACAGCGGCTAGTGCATTTGAGTGTTGCAAAGTCTTGTGGTCATTTGAGCTTTGATTGTTTCTCATTTTCACCCCTATTATCGTTGTTGTAAACTTGAGCAAGAGACTCTGATTCTTTGTGTGGAGGTCCTTGCGGGACTTAGTGTCCCCGAGATTGAGAAGAAATCTCAACTGGTCTCCATGATCGTTTGAGAGAGGGAAAGGATTGAAAGAAACCAATCCTTAGTGGACTCCTCAACAGGGAGTTGTTTCCTTAGAACTGAACCCCAGGAAACAAATCGCCCGTGTCTTTGCATTATTCATACTCTTTGTGATGTGCTTCTTTCCTTACCCCTATCTAGTTTTCTTGCTTGTGATCGTTTTAAGTTGGCTCCCAACGTTATTCGCATTGATTGAGCAACTCATTGCAAGAAGAACTTCTCTTCCGCACTATGATTTTATTAATACCCATTCTCAATAGAGCCAAAGATAGTTCAAGATTCAATGTAGATGAAGGCTAAACTAGGGCTACTCCTAATGCTTAAGGTAAAAATGATAAGTATAATTGATTGGATCGATTGTGGGGGGTTCAATCGGATGTACCCTTCATCTATATAAGGGGGAGGTCTGGACCCATTATAAGTTGGTTCCTGAGCTAATCTTGCGAAGATCGCTAACAAATCCCGCAAGAAACAAGGAATCGTAACCAATTATGCGCACACGCGGACCGTCTGACCCCGAGGGCGGACAATCCGCCCTGCCAAGAGTGGTGCTCAACACATGCTCCCCTACATTTTAGTGGACGTTGATGAACCAAAAGCATATGCACTGCTTGTACCCTTCAGGAAACAATAGATCTCACAAGTCATCTTGTTCCCGAAGTAACAACTAAGCCTGATGGAAGTCACCTACTTTTCAATCAAATAGGGTGATCATTCAATATAGCTCTAATGCATCAAGGCCATTTTGGATTGCATCTTTCTTAGGTATGACCATCTGATCAATGGATCAAAACGTATAGAATGGAGGTGCCCCACAGCCTAAATAGGAAAAGGGACTATGCATGTACCATGGGTTCACCGGCGTACCATCCCACATTTGAACAGGACAATATGTCAACGATGCGTAGATGGGTGGAAAGTATCCTGGCATCACTAGATAAATAAGCGATGCTTGCCGCATCACCTTTTGGGCCGTTTATTCGGTTGTTTTATTGGACCATTTTGTTTTAGCGGGTGACCGAGATTTCTTTGTTGGTCGATCGCGTAGAACGACCTTCTTGCTAGCGTATTTGGAGAGCAATTGATCAAAAGTAGGGCTGGCTTTGACCAGTCGACCATGTGTGTTATATGTGCTTTGCTCTTGTGTCCCCTTTTTCGCTTTGTGTGGAGGTCGACGCCTCTAGCCATGGGCGATCTGTCCGGCTGAGTCAGTTGGACCGTCTATTTGAGTATCAGACTGTTCGTGCGCAGGTGCCGGACCATCCGTGATGCTCGAGTTAGGGATTTTTGCTCGGCTTGGTTGAGCCTGCTCCCCAACGCCTCCGGACTTGTTAGTCTTCCTGTCTAGAGCTTTCCAAGCAATCCCTCCTTGTGATATATTCGACATGTGAGGATCACTGAAGACGATGTTTTTGCCTTTGGCTCTATCGGCCACTTTGAGCTAAACCAAGACTTATTTTGCTTGCTAGTTCTATTATATGGACATGAAATGGTTGTGTGTCCCCTTGCATCTCCTGAAAACTCAGCCGACCCTCATTTATGGCAGATTGTATCTATCGACGAAAAATGTTACAATCATTTGTGGCATGCGGAAAAGAATTATGCCACTTGCAGTAAGCACATCTCTTTAATTCATTTAGAGGAGGAAGAGTATTAGTTACTTTGATGTTGCCACTTTTCACTAGTTCCTTAAATATTTTATCACACTTAGCAACATTAAAAGTAAATTTAATTTCTTGCCGATTCTTTTGAACCGTCTGTAAAGAAGAACAAGGTGAAGGTTTGGCCTTTATTTGCTAAACAAGTTTAGCGGTACATATATCTGCAGATTTGTCATCCGAATTATCACGCTCCACTAGAAGTATAGTACGACCGATCGATTTTGGTGTCTCTTTACATCGACTCTCACAGGTCAAAGCCCACTGATGTAGCCGAGCTATTGAAAAAACTGAGTGACATCCAATTTGTCTCTTAAGTAGGATAGCAACCCATTAACAGCTAGCCCTGCTAGCTCTTTGTCTGCGACATGGATTTGAAAGGATCAGTTTCTAGTGTCCTAGAACCTCCGTATATAATCATTAACCGATTCTTCGCGTCCTTGTCAGTCTGAGGCTAAATCAGCCAACCCTAATTCATATTCCCAAAAAAGAAATGCACATGAAATTTACTTTCTAAATCATTCAAGGAATTAATGTAATTAGGATGTAGGGCGATGTACGATGTAAAAGCGGTACCAGTAAGGAACAAAGAAAATAAACGAACACGAAAGGCTTCTCCATCAGCCAATTCGCCTAGGTGTGCTAGGAACTGGCCTACATGTTCGTGTGTGCTTCTACCACTTTCACCAAAAAAACATGGAAAACTCCGGTATCCTTGCCCCTTGTGGGTACGGGACAATGTCAAACCGATGATCATATGGCTTTTGATAGCATTGCCCTACTCTGGCTACACTAACTCCAAGGCTATCTCGAAATAGTTTAGCCATCTCTTACCTAATTTTCTCCATTGCGCTCGATGGCAGACCAACAGACCCTAGGCTATGGGGCTTATTTGGCTGGGCATTGTTATGCCGACCTTCCTGCTGTGGCCGATAGAGAACGTTGACCGACCTGTGATCATATGGTGTGTTGTGGTTTAAATATGTATGGGGAGGAACATACTGCTGTTGTGGTGTGTAATAAATTGGCGTATGATTTGCAATAGTAGGCTCTGCATATGTGTATCTGGACAGTCTGGCCCAGGTGGCCGGACGGTTCGACGCTAAGCCGGACTGTCCAATGGTAAATCCGGACTGTCCGGTTGTGTTCGCTATCACAGGGGTGCCATGTGATGGTCCTAGTGCAGCCCTAAACTGTCCGGCAGGAAAAGACGAATGGTCCATGTAGGGTCCGAACTGTCTGGGCAAAGGCTTGAACAGTCCGATCGTGTCTAGAGGCGTCGATTTGCCAAGCAGGGACGACAGTGGTGGTATTTTTCCTTAGATATGAGTTCATCGACATATCATATAATTGTTGGGGCTATGAATCCCCATTTGTTGCTGATGTATTAGACACAGACATCCTGTTACTAGATTCTAATGATGGGTACTAGAAGCAACATATTTCTCCAACGAACATGTTAATTTTCTAATTGATTCTTCTAACCCTTCAATCTATTGTTTCAATTGATCTTGCTGCTGATCTACATACTATTTAATAGATTGGATGTCGTTGGGTTTACTTACATTGGAGATTTGAAGCGAATGTACAAGAGATGCGACCTCAATCTTTCCATGTTTGACAACCTTCTAGTGACGATCCAACGTGAATTGTGACAAGAAATTCTTCTTCACTTGACACATGTAGTCTTCGTATCGCTCTTGCTCATCGGTCGATAGGCTTTCAACAGCCAGCCTAAGGATATTGTCTGGGGAGATACCGGTGTGATCTTTAGAATCGACCATTTGAGGGCCTGATTTTTTGTAGATCTAGATACATGTTCCGCATCGGAGTCACCAAAAAGTATGTTGGTGCCGATCTAGGCGCCAAACACTAGGAGATGAATCGCCTAGCGGTGTTCTCTATGGAGGAGCATATGGTCCACAGCCCTAGGTTGGACGGTCTGAGACCTAGACGCAGGAGCGGCTCCTTCTCTGCGTACGTCTGGATGGTCCACGACGACACAAAGGGTCGTCTTCTTCGCAACAGACTTAAATCTTGCCTCCTTGGAAGGACCCCGCCATGGAGGAGATATCCTAGGGTGTGCCTTGCGGTCGGCAAGCCACCCAAGACGCTACTAGTGGACGAGCTGAAGAGAGGTGAAGATTCGAGGTAGAGGAAGGCTAAACTAGGGTTACTCCTAATACTTAAGGTAAAATGATAAGTAGAATTGATTGGATTGAATGTGTGTGTGGGGGGTGGGGGGTTCAATCGTCCGTACCCCTTCATCTATATAAGGGGTAGGTCTGGATCCGTTACAAGTTAGTTCTTGAGCTAATCCCGTGAAGATTGCTAACAAATCCCACAAGAAACGAGGAACCATAACTGATTTTGCACACGTGCGGGACAGTCCGCCCTGCCAAAAGTGGTGCTCAACACTGTCTAATTTAGAAGTAGGTACTAGCAGGCTATTAAGACTGTCACTAGCAGATTGTGCATATTGCAGACTACACTGTTCACAGAGTGTAGTTTAAATTAAAATAGGAAGCACGATAAGTAAGACTATTGGAGATAGCTTAAGGCTATCTCCAACAGCTTTCCTATTCCACCTCCTATCACGCCTCCTATTTTAAACACAAACTCTGTAAATAGTGCACTCTACAGACAGTGTTTTGTACGACCATATGCATGGTATGTTCAAGATAGGCTAAGAAGACCTCATGTTATTTGCAGGACATCAAGAATCTCCAGGTTCTAGGTTATATGTTAAAATATAATATAATGATATAACTTCATGCATGAGAAGAGTCTAGATCAGATTCAAAGCATTTTTGGAAGTAAAAAGGGAAAAAAGAAAGGAGTTGTAGAAGCACTTTGCTATTTAATATTACAATAATAAAAAATAGATAATAGTTACATATATAGGGCTTGTGCTTTTGAAAAGCTGGAATAAGGTTTCTGGGAAATAAACCGAAAACTGAAAAGCCTGCTGAGTTAAGCTTTTCTCACTTTTGTTGTGTTGAAGAGTTAAAATTTTATTTTACTAGCAAAGTGCTCATACATTGCTACGATTTTCATTTATATTTAATATAGAATATAAAACATAAAGACATGTGGTTTTCTTGGCTTGGTGGGTGTGAATGTGGGTTCAGAGCCAATAACCATGATTTAAATCCCTATTTATAATGCATAATTTTAGCATTTTTACAATTTCAATTTGGTGCGACAATGGTGGAAACCATGGAACCACAAACTGATGCTTTAATATAGTAGAGGAAAGTCAATAAAAAAATCCAACACTAAGAAGTTAAGGGCTCGTTTGGTAGAGCTCCGCTTCATGATTCTTTAGCTCCGAGAGCTGATTCTCTAGTATAATGATTTCGATTGATTCTCTATCGAAAGTGAATCTATTTAACTAAAATTGTTTGGCAAATAGGCTGTATAAAACAGACACATATATAAAACAGACACGATCTATGCACATATTAAAAGCATCTATAAGAAAACCCTTAAACCAACCCTAAAAGTGGCTTTAGAGGAAAAACACAATTTTAGCCGTCCAACAGTTCCCTCATTCCTGCTATATTATTAACGTCCCACATTCATAACCTGCTGTCATGTAAATATGCGCGTCGTGGATCGTCTCCCAATCTCCACAGCTCGCGGTCAGCTAGCTGCTTCCCCACGTTATTTTTGCCTCATGCGCTGTTTTATTGGTGGAGGAAGGAGGGAAGTGTCCGGCCAAAGCGGCAAGAGAGGCTTCAACGACCATGGAGGCGGCATCGTCGTAGACGGATGGATATTATGCTGCTCCTCCATCCACCTCGCCATCAACTCTAGCTGCAAATTGACGTCTCAGTTCCTGCTCCGACTCGGGCGCCTTCGCCGACCCCGCCGCACGTTGGGGGCACGCGATGCAAGTGGCCAGTCGTAGCGGTAGCATTTGATGTTTCACGGTCTTGAAGCACGCAAGCACACAGGAAGTCCCTTCATCAATTTCTCGGTGGAGGTCGGAATTCCTTTGGAACCTGGACTTGCTGCCTTTTATGGAGTCTGATTGCATTCATATGTCTTCGAAATTTAGAATCTGTTAGCGAAACATTCGTATTAGAATGTCGACATTTCATTTACCTAGTGTATCGGAAACTTGAGTCTCATATTAGCGGATTAGCCTTGTTTTTTACTCCCTTTTCAAAAAAATTTCATTTTACTTTTTTACTAGATTCATATAATAATTAATATATGTGCTGTATATATCTAGATTTCTAATCATTTATATAAATAAAAATCAATTTAGAGCTAAAACAATCACTATTTTGAAACGGATGGAGTATTCCTTAGTTACCATCAAAAGTCGTTTTTATTCCTGTGTTTTCATTTGAGTCTTCCGTCAAATGACGTCCAATATTGCAAGCGCCCAGGCGTACCATCTAGCTATTGACGCGTCCAATATTTTTAGTAAAAATCACGTCGTCTGTTGAACGTGGGGCAAGTTCTTCCGTCAAGTAGAGAAACACGGCTGATACAAAATGGCCGATTCATGCCTGCGCTTTTTTTTGCTGGTATATTTTTCATTTGAGTCTTTTAAAGATTTGTTTATGTACTCTAATATTGACCCTAATCCACAAGTTACACCCTAACCCACCTCAACATATATAGATTGAGATTAATACTAAACTACCTAAACTAGGTCTAATTGGAAAACTGTTAGAGTAAACAGGGTATTCTATTTCTAATAAATTTTAGTCTGCCGCTAAAAAACAGTTTTTGGTGAAATTTTTTTGGTATCATCTTGGAGATGCTCTTTTATAGATACAAATATAGAAGTACTATAACTTGAATTCTCTGTCACAAAAATAACAGCTGAAAATATACACTGCATTATTTGCGCAATTATATTAATATTATGGTAAAAAAATAACGAAATTAATTTACAACGCACCTATGCAAACAATGCACGCCGTGAAGGCCTGATCCAATCGAGCGCGCCTAAACCGGCAGAAGCAGGCCGCCGTGCATCGTCGGGTCGTCAGTGCCCGACCGGCATAGCGGGCACGTCGAATGGGCTTGAAGCCAGGGGTCGATGCACTCGACGTGGTAAAGGTGCATACACACCGGCAGCAGCCGCACCGTCTCCCCGGGCTGGAACGCTCCGAGGCACACGGAGCACGTGGCCGCCTCCTCCCCGCTGCCCTTCACGTTGTGCCTCACCGCCCGGTTGTACGTGAACGACGGGAGGCCCGCCGTCGGGCTGGCGCGCCGTGTGCGGCCGTCGTCCTCCCGGTCGCTGCGGTGGCGGCGTAGCCACTGCTCCTCGTTGTCCCAGGGCTCTGGTCGTGGTGGCGCCCGCGGCCGCGCGGCGAGCGCTGCAGCGGCTGCGGTTGCGGCAGCGTCGACCGCGGCATTGGCACGCCTGTTGCGGTACCCTTGGCAGAGGCTGCACAGGAAGGAGAGCACGAGAAAGAAGGCGCCGACGGATATGGCGACGCCTGCGATGACCCCGCCGTGGGACGCCGCGTCGTTGTCTCTGGACTTGGGCGAAAACTGCGGACGCGGTGTCGTCTGGGGCGGTGGCGGAGACCACGCAGAGCGCGGCGGCGGTGGTGGAGAAAGGAAGGGGAAGCCCGGTGGCAAGTAGCCAGCCATGGGCGAAACTTGATACCAGCTGCGCTGATGATCGTTTGTTAGCTAGCTGCTGTTGTTTGGTGCATCCGTGCATGCATGGGTTTTATGCTGCGGGCAGGAATTTTGAACAAACCGTGTTGAATTGAAGGATGCAAACGCGTTAACAACCTGGAATTGAAGGCATAAAACCAGCTAGTAATGGTTACTAATCGTTTATATGCCTCCAGCACTCCGATATCCAGTGTGGAGAGAAGCCATATCGGATGGGACCTTGAGGTCAATTGCTGAACCATTGCCAAATGCGCGTCCAGGAGAGGAAAACGATCGACGCCCCATTGGCGCGGTTCTGATTTGTTTAAGTGTGACGGCAACTGGCCGGCCGGCGACGGTACTCTTACGCTGTCAGGGTTGTGTGGTGTCAGTGAAGGTTTGGTTCATGCTTAGTCACGTAGAGACAACAAGAAACATCTGCAGATTCAATAATTGGTAGTGGAACAATGTTATTACATGAAGGTGATAGTATAGTTCGTTCGCGTCGCTCGAACAAAGCATAACACAGTATCGATGGTAGCTAAGGATGGTCGTCACACATCACGTCTTGTTCGGTTAGGCCTAGAACGATTGAAAAGAAACCTTCTTGGATCAGACCTCTCGATGAAATCCCGGCCCACAAATTAGCAGCATTTGTTTAAGCCCGTTCGGGCGTCAATCCCGGCCCACCCTGACCGTTTCCACCTCATCTCCACCGGGAAACAAGCCTCGTCCCTTCGGTATGGAAAGAAACCATGTTAGCGCACTACTGGAATCCGGGTCTTTGCCGAGTGCCGGCGGCTTTATCGAGTATTTTTTATCGGGCACTCGGCAAAAAAGACTTTGCCGAGCGCCGCACTCGGCAAAGTCCTGCGCTCGGTAAAGAGCTTATTTACCGAGTGCAGGACACTCGGTACAACCAAGCACTCGGCAAAGACTGCTTTGCCGAGAGTCAAACACTCGGCAAAGATGAATCTCGGCAAAGGGCCGTTAGCGGCCGTCTACAGCTGACGTTCGTCAGTCTTTGCCGAGTGTCAAATATCTGGCACTCGGCAAAGAGAGTCTTTGCCGAGTGTCTTCTGTAGACACTCGGCAAAGCATATTTTTATTTTTTTTATTTTGGTCACCAAACTTTTTGTGGTATGTTCCTACACTATGTAGACCTACATGTACCATTTTGGGACAATTATAACAGTGTTTTCTATAGCTAGTAGATTTAGTTTGTTTATTTGAATTTCTTCGAAAAATTCAGATTTGAACTGCAGGTCACTCGAAACTTGGAAAACCGTGCATACAAAAATGATATTCATGCTACTTAGCACAAGTTACGACCGATTTCAGGAGCGGGCCGAAAACTTCGAGCACCATGCTCACTCAACATGACCGTGAACTTGCCATTCAGGTGTTTAAAAATTGTATAAAACACAAACAAAGTCAGAAAATCATGAAACCTGTCCACGTGTCATGATATCATATGTAGAGGCTGTGATAAAAATTTGAAAAAGTTTCGAGAAAGCTGTAACGCACTATGTGTACAAACCTAAGAGATCCACATTGAAACTCTATGATTTCATGTGTAGTTCTCTTAGGTTTCTACACATAATGTCTCACAACTTTCTCCAAACATTCTAAATTTTTTATCACAGACTCTACATACGATATCATGACACGTGGACAAGTTTCATGATTTTCTAAGTTTGTTTGTGTTTTATAAAATTTTTAAACAGCTGTATGGCAAGTTCACGGCCATGTTGAGTGAGCATGGTGCTCGAAGTTTCCGGTCCGCTCCTGAAATCGGTCGTAACTTGTGCTAAGTAGCATGGATATCATTTTTGCATGCACGGTTTTCCATGTTTCGAGTGACCTGCAGTTCAAATGTGATTTTTTCGAAGAAATTCAAATAAATGAACTAAATCTACTAGCTATAGAAAACAATTTTCTAATTGTCTCAAAATGGTACATGTAGGTCTATATAGTGTAGGAACATACCACAAAAATTTTGGTTGGGAAAATAAAAAAAATAAAAATGTACTTTGCCGAGTGTCAAGAAATGACACTCGGCAAAGCAGCCTTTGCCGAGTGCCAGCTGGTTGACACTCGACAAAGAATTGTAAATTATATTTGTCGAGTGCCGCCGAGGGGACACTCAGCAAAGTCGTCTTTGCCGAGTGCCCCCGATCTGGCACTCGGCAAAGCGTATTTTAAAATTAAAAAAAAAACTTTGCCGAGTGCTAGATCACGGGCACTCGGCAAAGAAGTAAAATATGCCGACCGGTTGTCTCCTTCTCCTTCTCTTCTCTCACTCACTCACTCCGCCGCTCACTCTCTCTCACTCACGCCGCCGTGCCCCGCGCCGTCGCGGCCGTGCCCCTGCGCCGCGCCGTCAGTGCACTTGCCGCGCCCGGAGCGCCGCCGTCCTCTACGTCGAGTAGCCCGGCCAAGCTTCACCATCGGTGAGAACCGTCGATCCTCTCTCCTTTTTCTATTTAAACAGCACCTATATTTAATTGATATTTAAACATTCGGACTTTAGTCAGATGGATCAAACACCCTCTATTTGGTTGAATTCATATGAGTATAATATTGTGGGCGGATGTATATATACATATGAGTATGATTAGTTACTTTGTTGTTAAACTTCTCTAGTCTAATAAAACAGTTAGAGAAAAAAATCACATTCTACAAGCTGGTAATAACCAGGCGTATTGTTTTTTTAAGTTACAAGAATAACTTGCGATTTTGTTATTCAATTGAAGCCTATATATGATCGGTCCCCGTTGGAAATGACTTGTAGAGCTGGTAACCCAATTGAAATGTCTACTTGAGAACTACAAATTGTCTTCTGCCACGCATAGCACATGGATACTCTTGTGAAATTCGTATATGGAATTCATGTGTGTGGTACTGCATTGAATTCCTTGAAAATATTTTGTGAAGACCGCCACCATGATATTGCATGTGCATGCTATGATATGCATTGAGTGAGGTGCTGTCGATTTTTTTTGTATTAACAGACTTGTGTTTCTTTTTTACAGAGAAGATACTTGTCTTCCTAGCCGCTGCGGGTCTGCCTGCACCGCGTCGCGTCGCCACTGCACCGACCCGCCACAGCCCCACTAGCCTGACTCCACCGCCACCCTAGGTATACCCTCTATTTCCGCATCATGGTCGTAGATCACGTAACCCAGTTAGACGTCTCCATTTCGAAAGAGATACGGTGTAGATATGCAAGAAGGACGCCCGAACCATGTCGTTGACTCCGGACCAGTACTTGCAGCTAAATACAAAACTTTATTATTGGTACTAAATATGCTTAATTTTATCTTCTGATATGTCGTGTACTTGTATTTTTTTAGATGATTCCTTATTGGTGCGCCGCACATCCTGAGTGCTGGTGGGAGCAGATGGTGCAGAGGTGGTGCTCGGCTGAGTGGGACGAGGCGCACAACGCTAGCCGGGAACGACATTTGATGATGCAAGGTCCCTCCCACCATCAAGGCAACCGCAGCCTGGGCAAATACGCGGAAGCATGGGTACGCGCTCTTTTTTATTTAGGTATATAACTTTCGATTAGACATGATTTCTAACCATCTCGTTGGTTTTCTCGCAGTCGGCGTCACATGGTGGCGCGCCTTGCTCCATCTTCTCGGCATATGCTATGGCCCACAAGGGGAAGGCGACGTCCGACGTCACCTACAACCCGAATGACGGGCCCGAGGCGTACACCAACCCCGTCGTCCACAGCCGCCTCAGTGAGTACACCGCCATGGCCAAGGAGGTCCATGGGCTAGATTACGATCCGAGGACCGAGGACATCGACGGAGATGTCCTCATGAGGGTCGGAGGAGGCAAGAGGCATGGGCGATACTGGATTGCCGACGGGGCAATCGACTCGTCCTCCACTCCCACTCTATCTCAGGTGCGAGCAAGGAGCACGAGCGCGAACCCAGCCATACGACCTCGGCAGGACAGCTCACAACATCGTATCCAGCAACTCCAGGTTATTCCTTATCTATTCATCGTTCATTGATTATTATATATCTTCTCTTTGCATTATCGTAACATTAGGGCGAAATATTACAGACTCATCTAGATGATGAGAGGAGGCAACGTGAGGAGCTGGAGAAGAGGATGGCGGAGATGTTCGCGTACATGTAGAGCCTTGGCGCCGCACAGGGTCATGCTCCACCACCTCCGTTGTTCCCTGTAGCTGACCCTGCTGAGTTCACTACTCCTGTGAGTATCAAATTTTTAGTACTGCATGATATATATTCATATGTTCTCACACATGCAATCTCTTCTCTGTGCAGGGTCAATCGGCGGCGTCGAACAACCCTCACGCTTCGTCCAGTCCTTCGCCGAACCAGTCCAGATGCCCACCTCGTTGATGACCTGTTTTGTGATGATCCAGACTTATATTTGTGAGTGTTGGTGATGTTAGTTATACTTGGTCTTGTGAGATACTTAGTGAGATTTATGTGCTATGAAACCTGATTTATGTGGTGATATTTGTGATATATATGGTGTTGATGATAAATGTGTTGATTCTGTGATGCGAATGATATATAATGTGATGTGAATGATATATATCTTTTGTTTGTTTGGATGGAACAACAAAAACAAATAAAAAAGGGACTTCCTGGTCACTTTGCCGAGTGTAACACTCGGCAAAGGGTATCTTTGCCGAGTGCTATGACCATGGCACTCGGCAAAGAAGGATACCTGGGAACCGGTAAAGCCTTCTTTGCCGAGTGATGTGGTCAAGGCACTCGGCAAAGAAGCTACCTTTGCCGAGTGCCGCCCAGCGCACTCGGCAAAGGGACTGGCAAAGGGGCCCACTGGAGGACTCTTTGCCGAGAGCCCATCCACTAGACACTCGGCAAAGAAGCCTCCTTTGCCGAGTGCCTACGAGAGCTCTTGGCATAGGGACTAGCGGTGGGGCCCACTAGAGCCGTCTTTGCCGAGGGCCATGATAGCAGGCACTCAGCAAAATTGGCCTCTTTGCCGAGTGCCAAAGAAGACACTCGGCAAAGGATCCGTCACCGTCACTTGGCGCCGTGACGGCGACTTTTCTTTGCCGAGTACCAAATGGCACTCGGCAAAGTCTTTGCCGAGTGCCCGACAAAAAGTACTGGGCAAAGAGGCCGTTGCCGATGTACAGTTCGCCGAGCGTTCTTTGCCGAGTGTTACACTCGGCAAAGTGTTTGCCGAGTGTTTTCTAGGTTTTGCCGAGTGCCTAAGGCACTCGGCAAAGGAGCTGTGTCCGGTAGTGGCGGCGCGCGAGGCGGCTACGACAGCCGACAGGCTACAGACAGAGGCAGCTCCGGCAGCTACGGGACGGAGGTGGCTGCAGCAACGTAACATCGACAAGATCCACAAGGCTGACCGGCTGCACGAGATCCACAAAGGTTGACCGACGGCTACGATACGAGATCTGGCGGTGGCGTCTTCACCAGCTGATGGGCGTCCACAAGGGGAACGATAGCTGGCTGACCGACGCTATTCCTTACATGGCTGCTTCTCGCTGGTACTCACGTCCCCCACCTCTAACTTCTTTCCCATGAACTACAAATCTTAGTGCTAGGGTTTCTTGGGTCGATGCCGATTGCTCAAAATTCTTGGGTTCTTGGATTCTTGGGCCGGTACTCAAACTAGCTAGCAGTCCGGCCGATGGATCAAAATAACATATCGGTTGTATCACTTTAATTCACGATGTGGCTCATCAATCAAACTAGTAGCTAATTGAACAGGTCCCCCATGTGGTTATTTTTTGTATATATTGTGATACACAAAGGAGTATGTAGTACTCGACAAGGAGTGATATAGTACTACTGTGAACACACCAAGCACAGAATAGCCCATACAACGGTAAGTCATGCATAGAGTACTGGTACCAAACATGCATTTTGAAGTTTGTCTTCGTAGCTCGGTCATACGTCCATTCCCCTTCCTCCAAAGCACATACCAATTCATCAATGAAAGGCTCCATGTACACGCCCATTTTATTCCCCGGGTGTCCGGGAATTATCAACGACACGAATATGTTTTGCCTTTGAAAGCATACACTGGGGGAGATTGATTGGGATAAAAACACAGGCCAACATGTCTACGGAGCAGCGCTCATTCCATAGGGATTGAACCCATCTGTGGCCAGCGCAACACGTACATTACGATCCTCTTCGGCTTTCTCACGGTAAATGGCATCAAAGTGTTTCCATGCTTCACCATCGGATGTGTGCACCGTTTTGTCAGGATTGTATCATTTACCATTTTTGTGCCATGTCATCTGTTTCGCGAATTCCTCGGTCATGTATAGATGCTGGATCCTCGGTATGAACGGAAGGTGGCGTAGGATTGTCACGGGGATGTCGAGCTGCCTCTTCTGTCCATCACCAGAGTCTACCTCCATGAACCTAGATGATTTACACTTCAGGCAGTACTTTGCCTCTGCGTATTCTTTCCTAAATAGCACGCAACCCTTCGAACAAGCATGTATCTGCTCATACGCCATTTTGAGTGCACGAAGGAGTTTCTGTGCCTCGTACATGCTCTTTGGCAGAATGTGATCCTCCGGAAGCAGGCTGCCAATAACCGTCAACAAGCCATCAAATGCGTCTCGACTCATGTTGTACTGCGACTTGAACGCCATTACACGCACAATGGCGTCGAGTTGCAAAACCTTTGTCTGACCGTGAAGGGGCTTCTGTGCCGCGTCAAACATATCGTAGAACATCTTTGAGGTCGACGCTGGCTCGTCCTCCGTACATCCTCCGACGAACTATGCCTCGTGATAGTCGTTCAACATATTTGCTACCCCGACATCAGCATCATAATCCTCGACGCATTGTCACACCACCTCCTCTCTCATATGATGCGCATCACCATGGAAGATTCATTGAGTATAGCCTTATTTGCCGAGTGTCCTACGGCTGACACTAAGACACTCGACAAAGATTAATTTATTTAAAAAAACAAGTTTACTGAGCGACCCTCCATAGGACACTCGGCAAAACATACTTTTATTTTTTTTCTTTTCCCTTCAAACTTTTTGTACTCTCTTTCTACAGTATATAGACCTACATGTTCCATGTTTGCACAATTATAAAAATGTTTGCTATACATATTAGATTTTGTTCGTTTAATTGTATTTCCTCGGATAATTCATATTTGAAATGCAAGTCTCTCGAAAAATGGAAAACAGTGAATGCAAAATTGATATTCATGTTATTTAGCACAAGTTACGGCCAATTTCAGGAGCAGACCGGAATGTTCGAGCACCATGCTCACGAAACATGACTGTGAAGTTGCCATCCAGTTGTTTAAAAATTGTATATAACACAATCAAAGTCAGAAAATCATGAAACTTGTCCACATGTCATGATATCATATGTAGAGCCTATAATAAAAAAATTAAGAATGTTTCGAGAAAGTTGTCATGCACCATGTGTAGAAACCTAGCTGGTCTACACTGAAGTTCTACGATTTCATGTGTAGCTCGTCTAGGTTTCTACACATAGAGCATGATAACTTTCTTGAAACATTCTCAAATTTTTATCATAGGCTCTACATATGATATCATGACATGTGGACAAGTTTCATGATTTTCTGACTTTGTTTGTGTTTTATACAATTTTAAACAACAAGATGGCAAGTCTACATTCATGTTTCGTGAGCATGGTGCTCGAACATTTCGGCCTGCTCCTGAAATCGGCCGTAACTTATGCTAAATAACATGAATATCATTTTTGCATTCACGATTTTCCATTTTTCGAGTGACTTGTAGTTCATATATGAATTATCCGAGGAAATACAATTAAACAGACAAAATCTAATATTTATAGCAAACACTTTTATAATTGTTCCAAAAATAGAACATGTAAGTCTACATAGTGTAGGAACAAACCACAAAAAGTTTGGTTGGAAAAAGAAAAAAATGGAAATAAACTTTGCCGTGTGTTTAGCATTCGACAAAGTATGCTTTGCCGAGTGTCGCCCGACCCGACACTCGGCAACGTACCCGCTTTGCCGAGTGTCAACGCCTAGCGCTCGGTAAAGATAACGACCGTCAGCTATAGACGGCTGTTGGCGGCCCTTTGCTAAGCATCACCATTCGTCGAGTGTTTGACACTTGGCAAAGAAATCAGTGCCGAGTGTCTGGCTATGCTGAGTGTGCTACCCTCAGTAAAGGTTGCCGTTACCGAGAGTCTTCCTTTGCCGAGGGTGGCACTCGGCAAAGAAGTCTTTGTCGAGTACCCGACAAAAGGTACTCGGCAAAGAGCCAGATTCCGGTAGTGAGTTACCAAACGCTTTCATTTATTAAACTAGTAAGCTAACGTTACAACATATTTAGATCCTAGAATTGTCTGTTTGCATCTCGCTATTTGCATATTCAGGCTTGCCCGTACTATTTGCATATCTCAATATTCATTGAATTAAGGTGAATGCCCCTTTGATTCTTCTTCATGCACATATACCTTCATTATTTACTTATTTTAGCCTCCATTCAGCAGATTGGACTGCTAGAATATATGCATATTGTAGTTTTGCTCTTACTTCTTTGCGTTGTTTAGAGTTTACTAAGTCTTTTGTAGTGACTTAAATTTTACCGTGAAAAATATCCCTGCACCAGTTCGAGTTGGTTTTCTACAATGTTTATTTCACTATTGTACTTGTCTAGATGTTTTCCTAACAAAAACCTATTATATTTCTAGATTATCCTTGCACCAATTCTAAGTATTTACACTTTTGGAGGTATGGAAGTATCAGCCTTAAATTTCTATTCATGCTTTCAGTATTTACAGCTCTTGAAAGATTATTCCAAGAGAACATACAATTATAAACAGATAGGAGGAAACAAAGGCTTTACAATGTTGAATCAAATAAGTGCTTTATTTGTCATGTTTAATATTTTAACACGAAGTAAAATAGATGTATACTTGTCAGTACTTGTCTTTTATAGGAACATTGTATTGTGCATCATTTCTAGGTGTGAGAATTGTTGCCTAGTTGTTCCTAGTTGTGCATATTTAGGCCTGAAATGTTTTATTAAGCATCTGTAGATATCTGTCTTGAACAACTCTGCGCCACAAGTTCTGTATATAGACTCCAGAATTGTAGTCTTAGACATGCAACTATGTGAATCTATTTCTTGCTTTGAGGACTGTTTATGCCGTCCTAGGCTCATGCCATGAGGTCTCTCATGTTTTCCATAATTGTGTGTTTGTGTATGATGATTCTAGTTGTGTACTATATTAGTTGAAACCATAAGATTGTTCATTGCAATTTGTTTCTACTCGACTCCCAAAATAGTTGATTGTTGCAACATCAGAGATCACCACACAAAACAATGCAATAGTTACCAATATAGTTTTAACATAGCCAGCCATAGTAGCATTCAGATTCACCCATATTGGTATTCAAAATTGCCCATATTGGCACATGCATCTCACTAGCATTTTGAGATCATACTATTTGTGTGTGCCAATCTGAATCTTGCAATTTTTTGTTGTTCCAGTTGGTGACCTGAACCATCTCATTTCCACAACCATGAGTTGTCAATATACAACATTTTTTACAAGATGTTTTAGTCAATATGCTGATTATTTTTAAAGCGATACATTGAATATTCACCTCGCTTAAATAGATTATAGTTGTTGACAGGTATTTACAATGGCATTTTTCCTTTTATGACAGTTACATGGTTTGAGTCATGCATGAAGTAGCTCCCGTCTTTAGAGGAAGAATATCTTTTTTGTTTATATTATCTAAGTGTCATTCTAATTAATATATTGAAGACCTTTTCTCAACGATTTTATGTACTTGTTCTTTAGATCCATGATCTTGTCATGTTCAGTACACTGGATATGTAATCTTTTGCAACTTAGTGTTAACAGACCATGAGATTATTGTGCTTGTTGTAATAAGGATGTCTTCATGGTGACAAAAATTGCATGTCAAATATTGTTATATGTTATCTTAGTATTTGTGAGCATGATCATGTACACTATGAAATGGGGTGATGAAATGTAATTACTCATTGTTTTATAGTATTATATTGATATTATTCTTCACTCAATTGCTGAGTTTTTATTCCATGCATTAATAAAATGGAGTACATATGAGTGTCTGACTAGATTTGGAGTGGAAGCCCATGAGAAAAGTAACAACTCATTATTGTTTCCTGCTTTATCCCTACAACAACCAAACAAGTTTTTTAAGAGAGGGATTAAACCCATAGAGGAATCCATCCAGAAAGGGATTGAGTGATATGGGAGGGATTCACTCAATCCCTCCATGGGTAGAATCCCTTTGGGTTTAAAAACCTATCAACCGAACATGGCCTCAGGTGGTACGTAGTCCTTCAATGCGTCTGGTTCGTGCTATGTACATGTTAGCAGCGTGATCGACTACCACAACAGTAAGGGCTTGTTTGTTTTGCTCCTAATGTATGTGGATTGGGTGAGATTGAGTTGGTTTAAATCCCAAACAAGTTAAAA
This sequence comes from Zea mays, assembly GCF_902167145.1. NCBI lineage: Eukaryota > Viridiplantae > Streptophyta > Magnoliopsida > Poales > Poaceae > Zea > Zea mays. The sequence goes on along the minus strand of NC_050104.1, from coordinate 69,924,815 downwards.
TCTTTTATATTTTTTTCCAATCACATTTAATCCACTGAGATAGGAATAACCAAACAAGGCCTAAACATGAAATATTCCGACAGCCTAAACCATGAGACATAAGTCATGTTTTACTTATTTTCGATGGTTAGGACCTATGTCCGACTGTAATGGTTCGTTGGTTCTAAAAGGTCAGAAATAAGTTTATATTTGATGGTTGCCATCGAAGATAATTTATGTCTGACGGTCCGACACCATCGGTAGTTAAACCGGGTAATGACCATGAAGGCATACAGTCGGCCCCATAGAGTTATGTCTGACCGGTCTGCATGCGGGGCGTCGAATGTAATGAGCTTATATTCGACGATTGCATGTGGGTCGGCAGACTTAAGTGGGTGGTATGTCCAATGGCCCACGGGCAGCCGTCGGACCTCATACCCTTTTGTCCGACATCCACCGAGAAGCCATACGTCTAACATAATGAATTGCAGGGAGTTTAAAATTCTTCCTGTTTTTTTAATTCTCACAATTCACAAAATAACCGATTTGATACACATTAGATTCATCTAGAATATCAATACATACATCCACATTCTGAGATACATCAATTCAAACATTCACATTCACATTTGCAACACATTGATAGCCATAAACCACAAAAACAACATTCACATTTCGATTCACACAAACGACATTCACAACCACAAACCTCATCAGATATACAGTTCAACATCACATACAAAACCACATTCACATAGTTCAAAGTCATTCAAATGTCATCATAAAATTACTAATGTTCTAAAGTTCCATGGAATACTAACGAACTAAGCCTACTAGCCGTCACCAGGTTGGTTTGAGTTATTGTCACTATCGGGGATAGGATCACTAGTCCCTAGTGCCTTGCAACCAACACAACAAGGCACCACTTCCCCCTCGCTGAAAATTCAGAAGAAACTTCTGCTAGTATCACAATACATGCCACGACGTCTGCCCCACCTTAGCTCACCCTTAGACCCAAACCCTTTGTGGAATAGTCAGTGTCTCGTGACAGGGAGATAGGAAGTACCATGATGGCTGACGGGGCACCCGCGTCGAGTCGCAGGGCAAGGGCGTGTCACAATGATAAACACTTATCATTGGCTTGCCTATGGTGGGGCGGGACACCTCATTTCCCTCGAGCAAGCCAGAACATCGTGGCCGCTGTGACAATCTTGGACAAGCTCCCCAAGGCAGATAATCGAGCGAGCGGAAGACACATCCAAAGATCTAGGTCCTCCTCGGCCTAATTGTGCGACAGCAGGCCGAGAGCTCCATGTTACAACATAATGAGCCAGGGACCAACCGATGCACCACCTCTACGGCAACGATGAACGATGCCACATCGTGATAACCTCGAGCTCAAAGAATGCGCGGTGTGGGTCCCACCTCCCCACCACCTAAGGCCAGGCCGAAGCACGTAGAGCACGCCTGACCATGGGCCTGGTGAGGAGGTACATAATGGGTCAGGTGAAACTCATCGGAACAACCAACATCGTGGAGGCCGCTTCGACCCCGATAGGAACCGAAGCCCGAGCCTGCCACCATTTGGGCCTCAAGCCTTTAGCCACCACATCCTTCGAGCACGGGTACCGCATCGGTATAGGACATCCTCCAACATCGCAAAATATTCGGGAGAATCAGACCCCGACCTCTTGTTGGGAGACTACCGAATGGCATGCCTTGCGGGAGGAGCAAACCACGATGACATCATAATCCGAAACCTCCCCTTGTACTGGGTGGATTCGACATGTGCATGGCTAGAGAACTTGAGGCCGAGTTGCATTCAAAATTGGGCCAACCTTAAGGAAATCTTCGTCGAAAATTCCCAAGGCACGGACATTTGCCTCGGAAACCCAACCCGTGAGACCTCAAGAACTGCCGACAGAAGCCTGATGAGACTATAAGGGACTCCATCCGATGTTTCTCATGACAATGCAACAAGTTGGCTAACCTCATCAATGTCGACGTTATCAGTGCTTTCATCTTGGGAACCACGAGCGAACTCTGGTGCAAAAGATAGGACGCAAGAGCCCATGAACCACGAAGGAGCTCCTCGACATTGCAACAAGCCACACGTCAGGAGAGGATGCAGTGGGAGCGATCTCCAACCACTGCAAGTAGAAAGCCAAACAAGACAAAGAGCCCGATAAGGGCCTAAGAGGTTGGCTCGATTAAGGAAGAAGGACAAGTGGAGGCACGACGAAATGCTGGTAGCCACAGTGGGTCAAAAAACAAAGAGTCCATTGACTAAAAAAGCCACCGACCATTTCGAGAAACTGCTTGAGGCCTCATGTCCTAACCACCGCTACCCGGTCTGACATGCCTACAGAGAATATGGGATGTTGAGGAAGTTCTTGAGTAAGGGATCACCACCCGAGAAAGGGGCCAACCCCTAGCAGGATGGCGAGTGGGAGAAAATGGGGGCCACTTTCCTCGACGAGATCGGGTGCTTGCTGATCTTCGATGGGTCCGACTACTACACGTCAATAAGGGATCGGAAGACAGAACGACGTGAGGTACTCTAGGCTGTGCAAGCGCCCCCGACCTTCCTAGACTGATTCAACCATGCCATTACCTATGACCACTCTGACCACCCAGATCAAATCTCATGACCCAAGTGATACTTGCTCATCGTCAGTCTTATTGTCGGATCGGTACGACTGATGAAGGTGTTCATGGATGATGGAAGCGAGCTCAATATCCTCTACTCTGCCATGCTCGACGCCATGGGCCTCGACCGAGGAGGCCCACGACCGATAGGAGGGCATTTCATGGGGTCGTACCAGGAAGGAGGGCGACCCTGCTCGGGCGAATCGATCCCCCGATCAGCTTCGGAACGCCGACCATCTTCAGGATCGAGACCCTGACCTTTGAGGTAGTTGGATTCCAGGGGACCTACCACGCCATCCTTGGGCGACAATGTTTAGAGGTTATGTACAAAATAGCTAAATAAATACACCATATGACGACAACGGTTCTCCACCATCATAGTTGACTAGGAGATGACGACTTAGACCTCTGCGAACTCATCGTATGATCCTTCATGTTCCTCTAGCGGTACCTGTTCATGACCTAGTGTGATTATAGCAAGAGTGAGCTCACATACGTCATCGTTCAATAAGTGTGGGGAATAATGTGCATGAGCTCACTTATGGTGGGGGCTCATGTGAGGTGTATGGCTTACCAAAGAGAATGGTTAAGGTTAAGCATTGCATTTAATAAGTTGGTCAAAATTTTATTAGCAATTACTCAGTATAAGTGGATACCAACCCAATTAATAATTGATCACAATTAATAATAATGAATTCCAGAATGCAATGCAATGAATGTCAGGTTAAGTGTAGTTCAACAATTAATCATGCGAGAGTCCTGAGCCGCTCTTGACCGAAAGCATGACTGATATACCAGTTTTACACTCTGTAGAGTTACACATCTTTACCCACAAGCCATGTTGTCACACCCGGGCTTTAAGGGACAAAGCCAGGTACATCTCATACATGCGCCAAGAAGACAACATATATAATAACAGAGTGTATAGAGATAAATGTCACAATAACATCAGAGTATTTATTACATAGAGGAAGTCTTACTACAAAACAAAAGATAAATATAAAATGAACTAAGGATCATCCTTAGCGCAAAAGTCAACTGGGGAAACGCCACCAAGATCAGATCAAACTCCTCGCTTTGTGGCTCCTTCTGAACCACCTGTTCTTCTCCTGTGGGGAGGGTGTGAGACAGCAAGGGTGAGCTCACACATGATCATAGCTCAACAAGTTGTGGGGAAACCAGTGGGCATGAACTCACCAAAGGTGGGAGTTCATGTGATGTGTAAGGCTAATCAACAACAGGGGTTAAAGCTGAGTATTGCTTTTAATTGGTTGGTCAAAGTTTTATTAGCAGTTACTAAATGTAAGTAAATACCAAACCTTAATAAAAGTAATAAAACAAAATTAATAAATAATCACATGCAAATGCAAACGACAAAATTGAATTTAAGTTCCATAAATTAATCATGCGAGAGTCCTGAGCTGCTCATGACCGTGAGCTCGGCTAGTATACCAGTTTTACATTCTGCAGAGGTTGTACCCTGTACCCACAAGTCATGTTACCCATCTGCCAAGGGATCGCGACTCCCATACACATCTACCAAGGAAGCGAGGCAGGAAAACACTACGAGGCCTTTACAAAGTTCCACTAGCTTCCGAAAACCCGCTACAGTTTATGGGAAGAGCACTTGCAAGAATCCCCCGTCTGACCGCCATCGCAGCAAAATCAACCCGAGAACCTCCTTGCATGCAACTCCCCTACTGCCCTTGCCCCTTTCGGGTAAGGTAGTCTTCAACTAGCTTTCCTAATTAGTCAGCCCAGGGCATTCTATTAAACCCTAGTGGTGGCACATGTTTCTCATGTTAAGCTTCATGTTCCAATTAACATTAATGATCTTGACATGAACATAAATAGAATAACAAAATAACTGGAACATGGATATAACAAAATATTATTCCAAAATCATGTAAAGCAATAGCAAAACTACCCAAGTGATTCAGGGATAACAAGGTAAAGAGATAAACAATCTAGGGTGACCTATCGGGTCCCATCAAAATTAAGCCTATGCATGGTACATGAATATAAAGAACGTTATTGGGTAACAAAAGTGGTCAAGGGCACAACGTGCCTTCAATGAGCTCCTGCTCAGCTACTTCTATCTGCTGGTCACCAGGATCCTCGGTCACAGGTTCTTCTACTCGCCACAATACAAACAAGCACAATATATAGAGAAAATTAACATCACACCAAACATGTAAACAAAATACATAATAATAATCTACACATTAAAATAAAATCCTAGGAACAGGAATCATAATTTTTGGAGTTATAGATTTTAAGATATGAATTTTCAAAGGTTTTATGTGCTTAAAATAGGATTAAGTGAGAGAGTATTTTTCTTACTGTTTCATGATAAAACAGAGACTCTAAGTGATAGAGAATAAAATTACAAAATTTTAGAAACTAGAATGGATTAATTTGGAGTTCATATGAATTTTCTATGAGTTATACAAATTCTAGCATTTATTTTATATTAAACATCTATTTTCTGATTCATTTATTCAATTTAAAACGGCACTGGACTGGGCGACAATTATTGCGAAGCGCACGGTCTCGGGGATAAAATTCCTAAGACACAACACACAATCCTGTGGACCGCGGGTTGAAATCCCGAAACCCCAAGGGTTCTTTAACACATTTGCCATGCCAAAAGGGTACCGTGCTCTCACAGCCGTTCGATCGAAATTCTAGGGCCCAGATAAGATCTCCATAAGCGAAATGGTACACGATCATTCACCGCACGATCAGCTATCTACGGCAGAGATCTAAAATACGTGTTAACTCATTTCCTCCGCCCATCTACAGATCTGCGGTTCAGATTGTTTCAAAGCGAAACACTATCCATCTCTTAATTGGGGCCACCCGTGGCTAGATCCACGGCAATGTGCCTGTTTCCCCCAACTCTGGTGACCCGACGTCGGCGCCCGCGATGGACATGGCGGCGCATTGCCGGAGTGCGCCCAAAATCCCATTCTCGCTGCCCCAAAACTCGATTAACACCCTCCTACTCGATGCCAAGCGAAAAGCAATACATGGGAAGGGGTATTACCAGTAGGCACGGAGCGAAGCTTCCAGCGCGCGGTGAGTTGCGAATGGCGGAAATGCTGGCCGGTCAGCGAGAAATTCCCCGGGCTTCAGTAGGCGCCCTTCCAATTAATCCTCCCCCCAGTTACAGTGAGGGCAGTCCAACACACGAATGGCTTCGCTGGCGCTTGAATCCCACCGGCGACGAGTATTCGCGGCATCGCTCCCACTGCCCCCCCTTTCTTCTATCTCGGCGGCGCGTGTGATTTTCTCTCTGCTACGGTCGTGGTCGCGAGGATAGGAGGACAAGGAGAGAGAGGCGAGCCTGGTTCGTACTCCCTATAAGGGCGCGGACGTGGTAGGTGCGTCAACAGAGCGCGCTGAGTCCGCGCATGCCGCCATGCCCGACGGGTTTGTTGAGAACGGAGCTGACGAAGTCGGCCCACTGATCAGTGGCAGAGAAACCGAGCGCGAGCGTGGAAGAAAGACAAGCGGGCCCCGGTTTCCAGCCTCCCAGAGTACGTCCAAGGTGATCCGTGTGCGAATGGCGCGTGAGCCTGGTGAGTCCGTGGTACAGATGAGGAAGCGGGCACGAGAGTTACACGGACGGGGTTGACAGCTGACGTGCGGGACCCATGCGGAAGTGACGTAGTGGTGAAGAGTGCGCGCGTGAGGGCTGGCGACCTGGTCCCACACGTTGGCGCTGCGCTCCTGAGTTGGGCCGCGCACGCGGGGAAGACTTGGGCCGCGCAGGGAGAAAGGGGAGGTGGGCCAGAATGATGCAGTCGGCCCAGACAACGGTTTTCCCTTTTTTATTTGATTTATTTTCTTTTCATTTGAATCTCTAGTTTGAATTTGAATCCTTTTGTGGACTTCACCTTGAGTCAAATATTCAAACTCAAATATGTATAAGAATAATATATATTTTTATACTTATTTTATCCACCTAGTAATTTCTCTTCCTCTCTTTTTCTCAATTCTTGAATTTTCCTATAGGTCTTAAATTCTATTTTTGAACTTTGATATATTTCTTTTCACATGATTTTTATATTATGTCACAAAATGCACACCACATAAAATCCAGCATGATACATATTTTAGTGGCTTTTATGTTATTAATTATTTGTTTTTACATAGGGTGTTCACTTGTGATGATGCATAAAGGTCAAACTCACATATAGATGAAGTGAAATTGTGTCCCCTTTTATATTATCTCTTACCAATTACAAATTGGGTATTATAAATCCTACCCCCTTAAAAAGAATCTCGTCCTTGAGATTTAGGAGGAACGAGGGAAAAGATGGGGAAAATCTATACGAAGCTCTTCTTCTCTCTCCCAAGTAGCTTCATCTTCACTATGGTGACTCCATTGCACCTTGCACATCTTTATCACATTTTTTCTTGTAACTCGAGTCAATGTATCAAGAATCTTGATAGGATATTCCGTGTAAGTCAAATCACCCTGAACACTGAGCTCTTCAATTGGTAACAGTTCCTCAGGGACACGGAGACACGTCTTAAGTTAAGACACATGAAATACATTATGCACATCAGATAGATTATCAGGTAGCTCGAGTTGGTATGCCATCTCCCCAACTCACCTAAAGATTCCAAATGGTCCAATAAAGCGAGGGGACAATTTGCCCTTAACCTTGAATCTCCTCATTCCACGAAGTTGTGACACCTTGAGGTACACATAATCTCCTTCTTCAAATTCCAGTGGTCTCCTTCTATTATCAGCATAGCTCTTTTGCCTGGTTTGAGCTACCCTCAAATTCTCCCGAATTATAAGGACTTGTTCTTCTGCCTCTTGAATCAGTTCAGGCCCAAAGAACTGTCTTTCTCCAGTCTGATCCCAATATAAAGGAGTCCTGCACTTCCTCCCATATAAAGCTTCAAAAGGTGACATCTTCAGACTAGCCTGATAACTATTATTATATGAGAACTCAGCATAAGGTAGACTTTTATCCCAACTTTCTCCATGCTGAAGGCCACAAGCTCTCAACATATCCTCTAGTACTTGATTAGTCCTTTCAGTCTGTCCATCAGTCTGAGGGTGATAGGCTGTACTAAAATTCAACTTTGTATTCATGTTCTCATGAAAGCTTCTCCAGAAACTTGAGGTAAACTGTGAACCTCGATCAGACACGATCTTCTTCGGTACTCCATGTAAACACACAATCCGAGCCATATATAACTCTGCTAGTTGATAACCTTTATATGTAGTCTTGACCGGAATGAAATGAGCCACTTTAGTCAATCTATCCACAGTCACCCATATAACATCATATCCTTTCTGGGTGCGAGGCAATCCAGTAATGAAATCCATACTAATCTCTTCCCACTTCCACTCGGGTATCTTCAGTGGGTGCAATAGTCCAGCTGGCCTCTGGTGTTTAGCCTTAACTCTTTGACACACATCGCACATAGCCACCTATGCAGCTACATCTCTCTTCAATCCATACCACCAGTATTTCTGCTTCAAATCTTGATACATCTTGGTACTACCAGGATGAATAGAATAATCCGAGTCATGGGCCTCCTTTAAAATAGTCTCACGAAGGCTTTCAATATCAGGAACACATATCCTGTCCTTGAACCATATGGTGCCTTGCTCATCCTCGGTAAACTCTGGACCTCTACCCTCAGTAATAAGATCCTTAATCTCTTGTATATTAGCATCACCAATCTGTCCTTTGCGGATTTCTTGCTCCAAAGTAGGTTCCACATCAATAGTAACTCCTTCAGTGTGAGCAACTATCCCCAGGTTAAGTCTCCTGAAATCCTCAATAATCTCATCAGGTAGCTGGGCCACAATAGCTGAATCAACGTGCTCCTTTGGACTCAAGGCATCTGCAACCAAGTTCGCCTTGCCCGGGTGGTAGTGAATCTCCAAATCATAATCCTGAATAAGCTCCAACCAACGGCGTTGCCTAAGGTTGATATCCTTCTGAGTGAATATATACTTCAAACTCTTATGATCTGTGTATACTTGGCACTTAGTTCCCATGATGTAATATCTCCATATCTTAAGTGCGTGCACTACAGCCGCCAGTTCTAAGTCATGAGTGGGGTAGTTCAACTCATGTTTCTGCAACTGACGAGACGCGTAGGCGATCACATGTCCTTCTTGCATGAGCACACATCCCAAGCCTTGGCCATATGCATCACAATAAATTTCAAATCCCTTTTGTAGATCTGGCATAACCAACACTGGTGGCGACATTAATCTCTTCTTTAATTGATCAAAGCTATCTTGGCACTTTTCGTCCCACTTAAACTCTCTTCCCTTCTCCAGAAGCGAGGTCATATGCTTAGCGATCTTAGAAAATCCTTCAATAAATCTCCGATAATATCCTGCAAGTCCCAAGAAACTCCGGACCTCAGTAACTGTAGTGGGTACGCTCCACTCCATAATCTCCTTGACCTTAGCAGGATCCACTGATATTCCTCCATTAGAAATGATATGTCCAAGAAATGGCACCTCACCAATCCAAAACTCGCACTTGCTAAACTTGGCGTAGAGTTGATTATCTCGTAGCTTCTGTAGCACCAATCTTATATGTTCCTCATGATCACTATCACTCTTGGAATAAATAAGTATATCGTCGATGAATACTACGATGAATCTGTCCAAATACTCCATAAACACCTTATTCATCAAATTCATAAAATAAGTTGGCGCATTAGTTAGTCCAAATGACATAACGGTGAACTCATATAATCCATATCGAGTCGAGAAAGCTGTCTTGGGAATATCCGATGGTCTAATCCTCATCTGATGGTAACCCGATCGGAGGTCAATCTTAGAGAATACCCTAGCACCTCTCATCTGATCAAATAAATCCTCAATGTGGGGTAATGGATACTTGTTATTTACAGTAACATCATTAAGAGATCTATAATCCACACGCATTCTTTGTGATCCATCCTTCTTCTGTACAAACAGAACCGACGTTCCCCAAGGTGAGGAACTCAGACGAATGTACCCAACCTCTTGTAACTCTGTTAATTGCTTCTTCAGTTCCTTTAACTCTTCTATAGACATCTTGTATGGCCGTTTAGAAATAGGAGCAGTCTTAGGTAAGAGATCAATAACAAACTCAACTTCCCTATCTAGTGGCATCCCTGGTAACTCCTCTGGAAAGACATCCAGAAAACCCCTAACCACACGGATGTTGTCACCAACAAACTCCTCAGGTATAAAGAACATTGCACGTTTGGATGAGGTGGTTACTGCAATTTGAACTTCAAGTCTTTCTCCTTTAGGGCTGGTGAGTTCTACAGTACCCCTACCACATGCTATAATTGCCTTTGCCTTTCTTAACCATGACATACCAAGGATCATATCTATACTGCTTGCCTCTAATATTATAGTAGTAGCTCCAAATTCTCTTCCCATAATTGTTAATGTCAATCTACGTGTCATATGCTTTGCCTCAACAGGCCCTTTAGGTGTAATTACTATCATTGGGTTTCTCATATTTAGTAGTGGTATCTCATTTGTGTTGGCATATTGAGCAGACATGAATGAATGTGTAGCACCAGAATCAAATAATATTGTTGCAGGAATAGCATTAATGTAAAACATACCAAGTGCAATGTCAGCTCCATCAGGAGTAGCATCAGCGTTGACTTGACTAACCTTGGCAATAGAGTATCCATTGCCAGATCCTAGAGTCTGCTGCTTATTCTGAACTGGGGTAGTAGCAATCCTCTGTGGGCAAACATTTGCATAATGTCCAGTCTTCCCACACTTGAAGCAAGTAGTGCCTGCACTCTGTCCTGAGAATTTCATCGGGGTACCAGTGGGGGTAGCCTGACGAGGCAGTGGAGTCCTCTGAGGTGATTGCTGAACTGGGCGCTGGCCTCCGCCAGTGCGAACTGGTGTACCCTAGGGTGAACTGTAGCGTGGACGAACACTGCTGCTTCCATGTCCTTGGGATATAGCCTTTCTCTTCAAATCTCCTAGCTTAACATGCTTGTGTTCAATAGCTAGGGCCTTGTCAAGCAGCCTCTGAAATGATGGAAATGTATGTGCCACTAGAGCATACTGCAGGGGTCCATTGAGTCCTTCAATAAAATGCTCTTGTTTCCTCTCATTTTCGAAAACTTCATCAGGTGCATATCTGGATAGCTGGATGAACTTGTCGCGGTACTCACTGACTGACATGCTTCCCCGCTTCAGCGACAAAAACTCTTTCTTCTTAATCTTCATCAATCCAGCTGGTATATGATGGTTCCTGAATTGCGTCGTGAACTCCGCCCATGTGATAGTGTTCGTAGCATCATGGGCAGCAGTGTATGAATCCCACCAATCAGCAGTAGGACCAATCAGACGTCCAGAAGCATATAAAAGCTTCTCCAGGTTAGTACACTGAGCAATGTTCAACATCTTCTCTACGGACTTCAGCCAATCATCTGCGTCCAGTGGATCAGGAGAACTAGCAAATGTCAGTGGCTTATGGCTCATGAACTCCCGGTGCTTATCTCGGGGTGGAACTGGTGGTGGTGGCGGAGGAAGTGGTGCTTGCTGATGTTGCTGTTGTTGTTGTTGTTGTTGCTACTGCGCCCTCCTTTCCTGGCGTATCTCTTCTCGTTCTTGGTGCAGCTCTCGACATATCTCCTCCCACTCTTGGTGCATCTCCTGGCGTTCCTGCTGCATCTGAGCACGCATATCTGCCATAGTTTCAGCCATTTGTTGCATCATCCTCATCTGAGCTGCAACCAGTGGGTCAACTCCTGCTGGTGGAGGTGGTCGTGGAGGATCCATCTCTGCTGGTTGTGGCTGGGGTTGTCTAAATATCCTCCGAGTGTGTCGATTGGGAGGTAAATCAATTCCACCACCCTTCCTGGTATTGACCATCTGAGTTAGAAACATATGGTAAGAGAGAAAGGATTGTAGACAAGGCAGGTGATTACAAGGCATGTTACTTTGGGGAATTTATTAGCTAAGCAGATTAATATTTTACCTACCATAGCTAATTCATTACCTTATGGTGGTACATGCTAAGATGTCCATATATAATATTTCAATCAATCAAAGAAGCAAATCAGGCATTTATCATCAGAACAACCAACCAACATTTTTAAATAGAGAAAATAGTTTTAATTTTGTCTTAGGTTCCCTATCCCTTAAAAAGATCATAGTTGTAGGATTCCAAGATGTGAAATCCATCTTGTCTTAGAGTAGAAAAGATAAGAGTAATCAGATTAGAAAAGGTGAGACAGGATCAAGACAAGATGAGTATGGAAAGAATCAGAGTAGGATAAGTAGGTAAGGGTTTTGTCCATTTCTATCTAGGTTTCGTCCTACAGTCAACATTTCCTCTGATACCACTTCTATCACACCCATGCTTTAAGGGACAAAGTCGGGTGCATCTCATACATGCGCCAAGAAGACAACATATATAATAACAGAGTGTATAGAGATAAATGTCACAATAACATCAGAGTATTTATTACATAGCGGAAGTCTTATTACAAAATAAAAGATAAATATAAAACGAACTAAGGATCACCCTTGGCGCAAAAGTCAACTTGGGAAACACCACCTAGATTAGATCAAACTCCTCGCTTTGTGGCTCCTCCTGAACCACCTGTTCTTCTCCTGTGGGGGTGTGAGACAACAAGGGTGAGCTCACACATGATCATAGCTCAACAAGTTGTGGGGAAACCAGTGGGCATGAACTCACCAAAGGTGGGAGTTCATGTGATGTGTAAGGCTAATCAACAACAAGGGTTAAAGCTGAGCATTGCTTTTAATTGGTTGGTCAAAATTTTATTAGCAGTTACTAAATGTAAGTAAATACCAAACCTTAATAAAAGTAATAAAAAAATTAATAAATAATCCCATGCAAATGCAAACGACAAAATTGAATTTAAGTTCCATAAATTAATCATGCGAGAGTCCTGAGCTGCTCATGACCGTGAGCTCGGCTAGTATACCAGTTTTACACTCTGCAGAGGTTGTACTCTGTACCCACAAGTCATGTTACCCATCTGCCAACGGATCTCGACTCCCATACACCTATACCAAGGAAGCGAGGTAGGGCAACACTACGAGGCCTTTACAAAGTTCCACTAGCTTCCGAAAACCCGCTACAGTTTATGGGAAGAGCACTTGCAAGAATCCCCCGTCTGACCGCCATCGCAGCAAAATCAACCCGAGAACCTCCTTGCATGCAACTCCCCTACTGCCCTTGCCCCTTTCGGGTAAGGTAGTCTTCCACTAGCTTTCCTAATTAGTCAGTCAAGGGCGTCCCATTAAACCCTTGTGGTGGCACGTGTTTCTCAAGTTAAGCTCCATGTTCCAATTAACATTAATGATCTTGACATGAACATAAATAGAATAACAAAATGACTGGAACATGGATATAACAAAATATTATCCCAAAACCATGTAAAGCAATAGCAAAACTACCTAAGTGATTCAGGGATAACAAGGTAAAGAGATAAACAATCTACGGTGACCTATCGGGTCCCATCAAAATTAAGCCTATGCATGGTACATGATTATAAAGAACGTTATTGGGTAACAAAAGTGGTCAAGGGCACAACTTGCCTTCAATGAGCTCTTGCTCAGCTACTTCTATCTGTTGGTCACCAGGATCCTCGGTCACAGGTTCTTCTACTCGCCACAATACAAACAAGCACAATATATAGAGAAAATTAACATCACACCAAACATGTAAATAAAATGCATAATAATAATCTACACATTAAAATAAAATCCTAGGAACAGGAATCATAATTTTTGTAGTTATAGATTTAAGATATGAATTTTCAAAGGTTTTATGTGCTTAAAATAGGATTAAGTGAGAGAGTATTTTTCTTACTGTTTTCATGACAAAACAGAGACTCTAAGTGATAGATAATAAAATTACAAAATTTTAGAAACTGGAATGGATTAATTTTGAGTTCATATGAATTTTCTATGAGTTATACAAATTCTAGCATTTATTTTATATTAAACATCTATTTTATGATTCATTTATTCAATTTAAAATGGCACTGGACTGGGCTATAATTATTGCGAAGCACAGGGGTCTCGGGGATAAAATTCCTAAGACACATCACACAGTCCTGTGGATCGTGGGTTGAAATCCCGAAACCCCAGGGGTTCTTTAACACATTTGCCAAGCCGAACGGGTACCGTGCTCTCACAGTTGTTCGATCGAAATTCTAGGTCCCAGATTAGATCTCCATAAGCGAAACGGTACGCGATCATTCATCGCACGATCAGCTATCTACGGCGGAGATCTAAAATACGTGTTAACTCATTTCCTCCACCCATCTATAGATCTGCGGTTAAGATTGTTTCAAAGCGAAATGCTATCCATCTCTTAATCGGGGCCGTCCGTGGCTAGATCCATTGCAGCGTGCCTGTTTCCTCCAACTCTGGTGACCCGACGGCGGCGCCCGCGACGGACGTGGCGGCGCTTCACGGAGTGCACCCAAAATCCCATTCTCGCTGCCCCAAAACTCGATTAACACCCTCCTACTCGATGCCACGCGAAAAGCAATACATGGGAAGGGGTATTACCAGTAGGCAAGGAGCGAAGCTTCCAGCGCGCGACGAGTTGCGAATGGCGGAAATGCTGGTCGGTCGGCGAGAAATTCCCCGGGCTTCAGGAGGCGCCCTTCCAATTAATCCTCCCCCCAGTTGTAGTGAGGGCAGTCCAACACACGAATGGCTTCGCTAGCGCTTGAATCCCACCGGCGACGAGTATTCGCGGCAGCGCTCCCACTGTCCCCCCTTTCTTCTCTCTCGGCGGCGCATGGGATTTTCTCTCTGCTACGGCGGTGGTCGCGAGGATAGGAGGATAAGGAGAGAGAGGCGAGCCCGGTTCGTACTCCCTATAAGGGCGCAGAAGTGGTAGGTGCGTCAATAGAGCGCGCGGAGTCCGCGCATGCCGCCATGCCCGGCGGGTTTGTTGAGAACGGAGCTGACAAAGCCGGCCCATTGATCAGTGGCAGAGAAACCGAGCGTGAGCATGGAAGACAGACAAGTGGGCCCTGGTTTCCAGCCTCCCAGAGTACGTCCGAGGTGATCCATGTGCGAATGGCGCGTGGGCCCGGTGAGTCTGTGGTACATATGAGGAAGCGGGCGCGAGAGTTACGCGGACGGGGTTGACAGCTGACATGTGGGACCCACGTGGAAGTGACGGAGTGGTGAAGAGTGCGCGCGTGAGGGCTGACGACCTGGTCCCACACGTCGGCGCTGCGCTCCTGAGTTGGGCCGCGCACGCGGAGAAGACTTGGGCCGCGTAGGGAGAAAGGGGAGGTGGGCTAGAATGAGGCAGTCGGCCTAGACAACGGTTTTTCCCTTTTTTTATTTGATTTATTTTCTTTTCATTTGAATCTCTAGTTTGAATTTGAATCCTTTTGTGGACTTCACCTTGAGTCAAATATTCAAACTCAAATATGTATAAGAATAATATATATATATATATTTATACTTATTTTTATTCACCTAGTAATTTCTCTTCCTCTCTTTTTCTCAATTCTTGAATTTTCCTTTAGGTCTTAAATTCTATTTTTGAACTTTGATATATTTCTTTTCACATGATTTTTATATTATGTCACAAAATGCACACCACATAAAATCTAGCATGATACATATTTTAGTGGGTTTTATGTTATTAATTATTTGTTTTTACATAGGGTGTTCACCTGTGATGATGCATAAAGGTCAAACTCACAAATAGATGAAGTGAAATTGTGTCCCCTTTTATATTATCTCTTACTAATTACAAATTGGGTATTATACATGTTATCCATTTTCTAAGGGGTCTCGAATCGCATTCATCTCTATGGATGAGACGAGACAGGTAGCACTACGAGGCAATTCCAAAGTTACACTAGTTTGAGAAAACCCGCTACGGTGTCAGGAAGAAGGAAGCATAGGAATCCTTCGCCCGAAAAGTTATCACAGACAGTTCGAATGAGGACCTCTCTATACTCTGTAGCGACGCACTCCCCGCTTGCCCCTTTCAGGTAAGGTTGTCTTTCCCTAGCTTTCCTAATTAATTGGCCAAGGGCTTCCCATTCCACCCTTATGGTCCCAGGTTAAGCTCCATGTTCCAATTAATAAAATGATCTTATTACGGAAATAAAAAATTCATTGACAATAGAGCATGATCATAATTTATATATAGCATTAATCCCAAAACTAGGTAGAGCTATAGCTAGACTAGCCAATAATTCATTTGTATACAAGGTATTGGGTAAACAAATCTAGGTAACCTATTAGGTCCCATCAATTTAATTTAAGCATGCACGGTGATTATCATGGACATTATTAGGTAAAAGACGGTGATCAAATACACAAATTACCTTATACTTGTGATAACCTTGTTGTCCAGATGCTGCTCCAAAAGTTGGGCTTTAGATTCTTTGTCACCTCGTGTGTTTCAGCTGCAAGATGGGAAATCTACAACCACGATTAGTTTTGATCTGCGTCAAACTAATACACAACACGGTCCATTGGATCTTAGATTGACGCCCTAGATTTTAAATTGCCAAGATGGATTCCCACGCGCCCAATTTGAGATCTACAGTGTCGATGCATTTGGAGAACCGTTACGCCCAGATATAATCTCAGTCGTCGATCGAGTATCGAATGCATCACCCTCACCCCTCGGGTAACTGCATGGCGGCACCGCCCAACTCCATAGTGGAGCGCCGCCGGAGCATGTCGCTCTCGCTCTCAGTGCTTGGTTACAAAAATTGATAGGCGCTACTCGAAGTGCACAACAATGCGAATAATGTGGAGGTGTTATTACCTGTGAGGGTTTGTTCGGTTAGCTCTCAATCCATGTGGATTGAGTGGGATTAGATGGGTTTGAATCTCAAACAAGTCAAACTTCTTCTCATTTTTTTAATCTCATCTAATCCATATGTATTGAGAATAACCGAACAAGCCATGATTGAGTAACGTAGAACCCTAGTGACGGAGGTTGGCGTCTGGGCAGCCTCCTCCAAGTCCGGAGAGCATTTCTCTTCCCTCTTGTTGCCGCCCGAGCCTGAAATCACCCCGAGACAAACGGTTACGCTGCCGATGCAGGCGCGATTTCCCTAGATGGATCTCGATTCTCTCTCCTCACGTCGATGCCCGCGCATGGTTGCCCTCTCAGTTCCCAAACGCTGGTACAAGGTGGATGAGGGTGTGACCGGTTTTATATTTGGCCAGAGAAAGGTGGTTGTGAGGGATTGAATCTACATCGATCCCTGGTGCAGTTTGCGGAACGGAACTACCGAGCGGACTCTATCGTTTGACATGATCGGAGAAAGGCGGTTACACGAGGCTCTGCTGGGCATGCGCTTGAGCAGAGATGGGCTGACTAGGCAATGGACTGACGGTTGTGGGTTCTAGGCCAGACAACACGTAAGTCGTTTTATATTTTTTTATTAGTTTTTTCTATTTCAGTTTTCAATTCAAATTCAAACCTGAGTTTGAATCTCAGACTTTACATTAAATGGACAGACAAGACCCATCATGTATATATTGTTGAGGGCTTATGTCGGCGTTTCGACCCCGGGGGTCACTGAACCAACGAGTAAATTGTCGCTGCGTGTCTCAGCCCAGATATGGCGGCGCGAGATGGAACACAAGGGGGCAGAGAACCGCGGCTCGTGTTATCCAGTGCCCAGGGCGGATGCGCTTGCAGTAGGGGGTTACAAACGTTCGCGAGGGAGAGAGAGAGAGCCTGTTCGTCAGCCCGTCCTCCCGCGCAACCACCCTCCTGTATGAAGGCCCTGGACCTTCCTTTTATAGACATAAGGAGAGGGTCCAGGTGTACAATGGGGGTATAGCAATATGCTAACGTGTCCAGCAGAGAGGAGCCAGAGCCCTACGTACATGCCAACGTGGCTGTCGGAGAGGTGTTGGAACCCTATGCATGCGATGTCGTGGCCGTCGAAGGAGCGCTTGAGCCCTATAGAAGCACAGCTGTCGGGGCTACCAGGACCTTGCTGACGTCTCCTTGCCTCCGTAGGGGGCTGAGAACCGCCGTCGTCATGGGCGCACGCGGGGTGCCATCATTACTTGTTTACCGGGGCGAGCCAGATGTGACGCCGGTCTTGTTCCCCGTAGCCTGAGCTAGCTAGGGGTAGGGTAATGATGTACCCTCCCATGGCGTGGTCGGTCCGAGACCAATGTCGGGCGAGGCGGAGACTCCTCCTAAGGACGAGGCCGGGGTTGGGTGAGGACGCGATTCCTTCTGAGGTCGGGGCCGAGGCCGAGCCCTGGGGTCGGGCGAGGCGGAGACCATCCTCCGAGGTCGAGGTTGAGGCCGAGCCTTGGGGTCGGGCGAGGCGGAGACCACCTTACGAGGCCGAGGCGAGGGCCGAGCCCTGAGGTCGGGCGAGGCGGAGCTTCCTGTTGCGCCTGAGGCTGGACTTAGCTGTTATCAGCCTTGCCCTGGCGTGTGGCACAACAGTCGGAGCGGGGCACGCGGCACTGTTTTCCTGTCAGGTCAGTCAGTGGAGGGGCGAAGTGACTGCAGTCACTTCGGCCCTGCCGACTGAGGAACGTGCGTCAGGATAAGGTGTCAGGCGATCCTCGCATTGAATGCTCCTGCGATCTGGCCAAAGTTGCTTCACTGCGAAGCCTGCCCGAGCTGGGCCTCGGACGAGTCGAGGGTGCGCCCGTTGCTTGAGGAGGCCCTCGGGCGAGGCGTGAATCCACTTGGGTCTACTGTTCCTGCCCGAGGCTGGGCTCGAGCGAGGCGAGATCGCGTCCCTTGAGTGGACGGAGCCTTGACCTGAATTGCGCCCATCAGTCTCGGCAGCTTGTGCTGATGGTGATTACCAGCCGAGTTTAGGAGTGTTGGGGGTACCCCTAATTATGGTACCCGACAGTAGCCCCCGAGCCTCAAAGGGAGTGTTGGTACTCGCTTGGAGGCTTTGTCGCACTTTTTTGCAAGGGGACCGGCCTTTCTCGGTTACATTTTGTTCCGGTGGGTGCGTGCGAGCGCACCCGCCAGGTGTAGCCCCCGAGGCCTCGGAGGAGTGGTTTGACTCCTCTGAGGTCTTAATGCTTTTCGCAATGCCTTGGCCGGTCTAGTTGTTCCCTCATGCGATCTGATGGTAGCCCGGGTGCATGGTCAGGTTCCGAGTTCTCAGGCTGGTCTGTTGACGCTGTCAACGGTTTGGCCATAGCCAGGTTTGCGAGAGCAGCCCCCGAGCCTCTGCACGGAGCGAGAGGACGATCAAGGACTGACTCGACTTTTATCATACGCCCCTTCGTCGCCTTTCCGCAAGGAGGAGGGGGGGGGAAAGCGTCATGTTGCCTTCGGAGGGCGCCGAACATGGTGTCTCCAGTGAGTTGCTAACGGGTGATCCGAGTGGACACCCGTGCCCCGTTCGATAAGGGTCGGCTAGTGGCCCAGAGGCGTGCTCCAAAAGTACCTGCAGGTGATTTGCCGGACCCAGCCCCGTTCGATTGGCTCCGAGGCTCGATGCCTCCCTCTGGTGGGATTCCGTTACAAAATCGCTCCTGCTGGTCTCGGAAATGTCCTAGGGTACCTCGGGAGCGTAGCCCGAGCCTCGGCCATGTATCGGACGTACCCAGAGTCATCCCTCGCTCTGCGTGCTCTAGGGCGGCTGTCGAACCCTTCGAGGGGCCAGCCATCGAACCCCTGATCAGTAGTGGGCGCGGAGCCCGAGTGCTCTGAGGCGGCTGTCGAACCCTTCCGAGGGGCCAGCCTTCGAACCTTTGATCAGTAATGAGCCTAAAGCCCGGGTGCTCTAGAGCGGCTATCGAACCCTTCCGAGGGGCCAGCCTTCGAACCCCTGATCAGTAGGAGGGCTCGGGGCCCGCTTCCTTCGCGAAGAAGGATCCCTTTCGAAATACCCCCTTTCCCGGTCCCTGTAGCAAGAGAGAGAAAGGGGAAGAAGAAAATGATACCAATTTAAACGATGTGGCACACCTTTTTTGACACGGTCATCATGGAGGAGGTGAAACGTCGCCCGCTTCACCTGCCAAAGGTGTCGTCTGCCCTGCCGTGAAGTTAATGCGACAGGACGGGTGGTTCGCGGGGCAGCCGTTGCGCGTGCGCGAGTCGTTCGAGGAACAGGCGTTTCGCCTTCGAGTTTGAATTTCTCGGTGGGTTCGGGCGAAGTGTTGAACGGGTCTTGCCCGGGCCTTTATATACCCGGAAGAGGGACCGGTGGTGGTTCTTTACTCTGCTGCTCGCCTTCTGCTTTGGTCTCCGCAACCTAAGGGAATAGCCAGAGAAAGGAAACCGCGCACCTTGTCCGCTTCGCCACCACCCTCTTCGTTTGGCGATGACCGACCGGGTGATCGTCGTTCCGCCGCGCGACCCATGGCCTTTCTCCATTGTCACAGTGGACGATCTGGAGGCCCTCGTCGCTGATGGTTTGCTCTGTCCCCTCTCCGGTGACCCGCAGCCGGAGTGGATGGTCCGTCCGAGCGGGGCCGACCCGACCCCGCCGCCGGGGTATGTGCTGAGTTTCGTCTCCTTCCATGAGCGGGGGTTCGGAGTGCCAGCAAGCCGTTTCATGCGGGCGCTCCTGCATTACTACGAGGTGGAGCTGCACAACTTCAACCCCAACTCCATTGCGCAAGCGGCCATCTTCGCGGCGGATTGCGAAGGCTTTTTGGGGATTGACCCCTACTGGGATCTGTGGACCCATCTCTTCTCCACAGAGCTTTTTGCCTTGACGACGGGGGAAAAGAAGGTCCGCATGGCGGTGCGGGCCGGTGGCTGCACCCTCCAATTGAGGAAGGCGCGCGCGCAGTAGTACATCCCCGCCATCCTTGTGTCTTCGAACAAGGGGTGGCAGTGTCGATGGTTTTACCTCTAGAATGACGATGGAAGGCTCCCGTCGTTTTCTCAACGAGTGGTGACTGCCACCAGCAGCAACTAGCGCTATGGGGCCACGCGCGAGAAACAGGAGAAACTCCAGCCCCTTCTGGAGGCCTTGCAAAAGTTACGAGATAGGGGGCTCACCGCCGCGGGGGTGGTTGCCGCCATCCATCGCCGGAGGGTGCTTCCCTTGGCAGAGCGGCGGTTGCCGCTTTCGGAGATGACGCGGGGGGTCGACTTGGAGGGTTCGCAGATGTCCTCGGTCTCCCTCTCTGCCGATGACCTCCGCAGACGGGTAGCAGGCACGGTAGGGAGGCTGGACGCCGGTGCCCTTACCCAGCCCTTGATGCGTCCCGAGCGTGGGTGTGTGTCCCTGGTGAGTGTCTGATCCTTCTCCTTTCTTGTGTCAGGTTGCCCTTGATTCTCCCAGTCGGGATTTTCGTTCGTCTCTAGGAGTTGGGGTGTTACAAGCCTTCCCTGCCACTGGTCCCGGAGGACGTGGTGGACTGAGCCGCGCGGAGGGTCGCTGCGGAGAAGAAGAAGGAGAAGAAGGACGTGGAAAAGGCTCGGGCTCGCGAGCAGATGCGGGCTCGGGACGCCTTGGAGAGGCGCTGTCGAATGCAGGAGAGGGATGGGCTCCCGAGGGAGCCGTCGCCGGAGACGCCTGACGATGACGATGACGACGATGATGACGAGGACGACGACATGGCGGCCCGCCTTGGCCTTAGCCCGGATCTGAGGCTGGGCCTGGGGTCGTCGAGCCAGCCCCCGAGTGGGCTGGCGCCGTCAGTACCTGGGGCTGGGACATCAGGGTCCCGGTCCGAAGAGCAGGGGAAGGCTGAGGGAGTACTTGACCCCTTGGCCGAGCTAGTTGAGGTGACTCCAGGGAGTCGGGCCGACCTGCCTGTCTCCCAAGAGCGGTTGCTCGTGTCGGCCGTACAGGAGGTTGATCCTCGGGCCGTCGTCACGGCGCACGGGCAGGCCGTCCCTTCGGCGCCCTGGGCGCCGGAAGTGGGAACGGCGCCGAAGCCGGCAGCGGGGTGAACCTCAGCGGCGCCTGCGGGGACCGAGGCCCAAGGGGCCTCCCCGCAGGCACGATTGGCCTTGGTCCGGAGCGGGTAAGTATCTGAGGATACCTCTGTTTTGGCTCCTTCTTCATGTGTCTTGATCCTACTTTACCTTTTCCTCTCAGCAAACGGAGGCACGGTTCGGCCGGTCTGGCTCCCAGGAAGGCCCTTAAGACGGTGTCGGCTTCTGCAGCCAGTGCCGCACCACGCCACGCCGGTTGGCTGGCCTCCGCACAAGACGCCCTCAAGCGGGGGGCCCAGGCAACACGAATTGCCATGGGGCAAGCCTCCCAGGCCGACCCTTCTGTCGGGGCAGCCATCGTGCCGGGGGAAGCTGCTAGCGTGGCCGCGACCCTGGGCCCACCTGACGCATTGCCGGCACCGGCCCTGGCTTCTGCCGAGGTCGTTGTTGTTTTGCCCATGGAGCCACCCGTCGCCGCTGATGCTGGGATGGCTGAGGTGCCGCTGCTCGAGGCCGTCTCCGACCTTCCCAGTCTCGGCCATAAGGAGGGGGCGACCGCTGTTGCCGAGGTCGGTGATTGGAAGCCCACCTCCTTAGCCGAGGTGGTACCTGATGCGTCGACTGCAGGGGGTCCCGACGCCTTGGAGGAGGGGTGCGCAGAGCCGCGACCCGTCTTAGGGAGCGGTGACCTCATCCTCGCGCGGCGCGATCCCAACGAGCGGCGTGGGTAGGCGCTCCAGTTCTGGACCCGTGGCGCCTCAAAACCCCTCTTCGTCCTTGACGACGAGCGGGAGGAGCAGTCTCGGGATGAGCTCCGTGAGTATGCCGAGGCAGCGATGGGGTCGCTTCGGTCGACCATGGAGATCCTTTCCAGGGACGTTCCCAGGGTCCTCCAGGTGAGGGTTTCAGGCATCCCTTTTGTGTGACCTAGGCATTCTTTGTGACACCTTGTATCCCTTCTTCAGGATCTGACGGATCTGAGCACCGCCAAGTCGCTGTTCATCCACCATGAGACCAGTGTCTGGGGTTCGCTGCGGTTCCTGAGGGCCGCTCTTACCGAGGCTACCGAACGCCTTGCCCAACGGAGCACCGAGGCAGCGGACCTTCGGTTGCTCTGTGATGAGCTAGAGGTGGAGGCAGCGGCGGCACGGGCAGAGGCGTAGTAGCGGCAGCTGGAGCTTGGCCAGGTCATCGGCGAGCGGGACCAATCTCGGAACCAGGCTGCCGAGGCTGAAGGCCGGGCTGAGGCCCTTGGGGGCCAGCTAGCCGAGGTGTCTGCTCGGGTCGGAGCCCTTGCGGAGGACCTGGCCGTGGCCATCGGGTCTGCCCAGTCCGCCCAAGCCGCAGCCTTGGAGCAGCGTGCCCGGGCTGAAGGTATGTTTTGGCCGCTTTGTGACTTCAATTTAGCTTCATTCTTCAACTCGTGTCTGAAGAATTCTGTTTGGCTGTTTGCAGAGTTTGAGTCAGCCCTCAACGAGTCCGCCAAGGCACTTGCCCAGGCAGCTGAGCAGAAGGAGGCCGACCGCGTGGCCATGTCTGAAGCCATCTCGACCTTCTGCCAAGTCTTTGGTCTTGACGACGTCCCCTCGGGAAGCTCCCCCCAGAGTCGCCTGCAGGCCTTGGGCGGCCATGTGCGGAACAGACTCCGTGAGGCGCTGCACCACGGCGTTAGGCGGGCCTTCGCCGTGCTCGCTTCCCACTACGACGTGGACCTGGAGCGGGTCAGCGAGGGGTACTGTCTACCCGACGAAGATGAAGCTACCTTAGCCGAGGTTCAGAGGCTTGACGCGGCCGTCGCGGGCCCAAGCGCGGTGCTGGCGTCCTCCTTCGAGGTGGAGATCCTTCCACTCGCGTCGCCATCCAAGGCCAGGGCAGATCTCACCGAGGGTGGAGACGACGCTGAGGGTGGAGACGAAGCCGAGGGTGCCGCTCCTCCCCCGGGCGATGCCTGATTCTGTCGGAGCAGTTTGTTTGGAACATGCATGTGTCTTTCGCGGCTGCCGAGGCCTAAACACTTTGTCGTCGTGTTATAAAGTTGCGTTTCTTTTCGTCTTGTTCCGAGTATCCGGACTTGTTCGTCAGTAGCAGAATCGCTTATCCGAGTAAGAGTTATTTTTCGCGGAAGGTGACGAGTGAGGTATCCGTATCCCGGAGGCGTAGGAGTCCCTTGGCTCAGTCGGCCTTGCCGCTTACATGCGCTCTTATTCGTTTTGCGGGATTCTGTTATCGATATAGTCGGGAAACACGAAAGTCGTTTTGATAGAAAACTTTTCTGAGGAAAATTTTGACGCAGAGGGGGTTCCCCCCCTTCTAGCCCCCGAGGGAGGGTCGGGCTTTGCCGAGGCAAGGCTGACCCTTCCTTGATGGTTAGACTCTATTTGTGTATGTAAAGAGAACAAGGTATATGAACGACATGAAAACATCTTAAGGGTAAAAGCGACGTAGCTGTCGGATGTTCCAAGCGTTGTCGTAGACCTCGCCTTGACTGTTGGCCAGCTTGTATGTTCCGGGCTTCAAAATCTTGGCGATGATGAACGACCCTTCCCAGGGAGGAGTGAGCTTGTGGCGCGTCTTGTCGCAGCCGAAGTACCAAGTCCCCCACCTGGAGGTCTCGGGACCGAACCCCTCGGGCATGGTAGCATCGCAGAGACTGCTGATACCGTGCCGAGTGTAGTAAGGCCATGTCCCGAGCCTCTTCTAGCTGGTCCAGCGAGTATTCTCGGCTGGTCTGGTTGCTTCGGTCGTCGTACGCCCTCGTCCTCGGGGAACCGTATTCTAAGTCTGTGGGCAAGATAGCCTCGGACCCATAGACTAGGAAGAACGGCGAGAAGCCCGTGGCTCGGCTTGGCGTCGTCCTCAGACTCCAGACCACCGAGGGTAGTTACTTCATCCATTGCTTGCCAAACTTGTTGAGGTTGTTGTAAATCCTCGGTTTTAGTCCTTGTAGAAGCATACCGTTGGCACGCTCTACCTGGCCATTCGTCATGGGGTGAGCTACGGTGGCCTAGTCCACACGGATGTGGTGGTCCTCGTAGAAGTCCAGGAACTTCTTGCCAGTGAACTGGGTGCCATTGTCAGTGATGATGGAGTTTGGGACCCCAAAGCGATGGATGATGTTGGTGAAGAATGCCACCGCCTGCTCAGACCTGATGCTGGTTAGGGGTCGGACCTCGATCCACTTGGAGAATTTGTCGATGGCGACCAGCAGGTGCGTGAAGCCTCCGGGTGCCTTCTGCCAGGGACCGACAAGGTCCAGACCCCACACAGCAAACGGCCAGGTGATGGGTATTGTTTGCAGGGCCTGAGCGGGCAGGTGTGTCTGTCTTGCATAGAATTGACACCCTTGGCAGGTGCGTACAATCCTAGTGGCGTCAGCCACCGCAGTCGGCCAATAGAAACCTTGTCGATAGGCGTTCCTGATGAGGGCTCGGGGTGCCGCATGGTGACCGCAAGCCCCCGAGTGTATCTCTTGCAATAGCTCCTGACCTTCGGCGATGGGTATGCATCGTTGGAGGATGCCTGAGGGGCTGTGGTGGTAGAGCTCCTTTTCGTCACCTAGTAAGACGAACGACTTGGCACGCCGCGCCAGTCGCCGAGCTTCGGCTTTGTCGAGGGGTAGCTCTCCTCGGTGGAGATATTGCAGGTACGGGGTCTGCCAGTTTCGATTAGGCGTGACCCCATTCCGCTCTTCCTCGACGCGCAGTGCCTCACCCTTGGCGGCCGAGGGTGCCTCGGGCTGGGCCGAGGCTTCCTCGGGCTTGGGCGTGTCGTTGGTCTTGATGGAGGGTTGATGTAGGTCTCGGGAGAAGACGCCCGGGGGAACCGTTGTCCGCCCCGAGGCTATCTTAGCCAGCTCATCCGCAGTCTCGTTGTACCGTCGGGCGACGTGGTTGAGCTCGAGTCCGTAGAACTTGTCTTCCAGGCGCCGAACCTCATCGCAGTAGGCCTCCATCTTCCGGTCGCGGCAGTGGGAGTTCTTCATGACTTGGTCGATGAAAAGCTTCGAGTCGCCACGAGCGTCGAGGCGCCGAACCCCTAGCTCGATGGTGATGCGCAACCCGTTAACCAGAGCCTCGTACCCGGCCACGTTGTTTGACGCCGGGAAATGGAGGCGCAGCACGTAGCGGAGGTGCTTCCCGAGGGGTGAGATGAAGAGCAGGCCCGCATCTGCTCCTGTTTTCATCAGCGACCCATTGAAATACATGGTCTAGAGTTCCGATTGGATCAGAGCTGTTGGTAGCTGGGTGTCGACCCATTCAGCCACAAAGTCCGCCAAGACTTGGGACTTGATGGCCTTCCGAGGAGCGAACGAGATTGTCTCGCCCATGATCTCCACCGCCCACTTTGCAATCCTACCCAAGGCCTCTCGGCACTGGATGATCTCCCCTAGGGGGAAGGATGACACCACAGTCACTGGATGAGACTCGAAGTAGTGTCACAACTTTCGCCTCATCAGAATTACCGCGTACAGTAGCTTCTGAATTTGCGGGTAGCGGATCTTGGTCTCGGATAGCACTTCACTGATGAAGTAGACTGGCCTCTAGACGAGCAATGCATGCCCTTCTTCTCGTCTCTCGACCACAATCGCGGCGCTGACCACCTGAGTGGTTGCGGCTACGTAGATCAAGAGGGCTTCTCCCGCGGCGGGGGGTACCAAGATGGGCGCGCTTGTAAGAAGCGCCTTTAAGTTTCTGAGGGCTTCCTCGGCCTCGGGGGTCCAAGCAAAGCGCTCGGTCTTCCTTAAGAGGCGGTACAAGGGTAGGCCTCTTTCGTCGAGGCGCGAGATGAAGCGGCTCAGAGCCGCAAGGCATCCCATGACCCTCTGTACTCCTTTCAAGTCTTTGATAGGCCCCATGTTGGTGATGGCCGCGATTTTCTTCGAGTTGGCCTCGATGCCCCACTCGGAGACGATGAACCCCAGGAGCATGCCTCGGGGGACTCCGAAGACACACTTCTCGGGGTTGAGTTTCACGCCCTTCGCCCTCAGACACTTGAATGTCGTTTCAAGGTCAGAGAGGAGGTCGGAGGCTTTTCTCGTCTTGACTACGATGTCATCGACGTAAGCCTCGACCGTTCGACCGATGTGCTCTCCGAACACGTGGTTCATGCACCTTTGGTATGTCGCGCCTGCATTCCTCAAACCAAACGGCATAGTAATATAGCAATACATGCCAAAAGGTGTGATGAAAGAAGTCGCGAGTTGGTCAGACTCTTTCATCTTAATTTGGTGATACCCTGAGTAGGCATCGAGGAATGAAAGGGTTTCACACCCAGCAGTGGAATCCACGATTTGATCGATGCGAGGCAGAGGGTAGGGAACCTTCGGACATGCTTTGTTTAGACCAGTGTAGTCTACACACATCCTCCATTTCCCACCTTTCTTTTTCACAAGCATAGGGTTGGCTAACCATTCGGGATGGAATACCCCTTTGATGAACCCCGCAGCCGTCAGCTTGTGGATCTCCTCGCCTATGGCTCTGTGCTTTTTTTCGTCGAAACGGCGCAGAGGTTGCTTCACGGGTCAGGCTCCAGCTCGGATATCCAGCGAGTGCTCGGCGACATCCCTCGGTATGCCGGGCATGTCCAAGGGCCTCCATGCAAACACCTCGGCGTTCGCGCGGAGAAAGTCGACGAGCACTACTTCCTATTTGGGGGTCGAGTTCGGAGCCGATCTGGACTTGCTTACAGGCGTCGTTGCTGGGGTCGAGGGGGATAGACTTGACCGCCTCCGCTGGTTCGAAGTTGCTGGCGTGGCGCTTCGCATCAGGCACCTCCATGGAGAGGCACTCCAGGTCAGCGATGAGGGCCTCGGATTCGGCGAGGGCCTCAGCGTACTCCACGCACTCCACGTCGCATTCGTACGCGTGTCGTTATGTGGATCCGACGGTGATGACCCCGTTGGGGCCCGGCATCTTGAGCTTGAGGTAGGTGTAGTTGGGGACGGCCATGAACTTGGCGTAGCATGGTCTCCCCAGCACTGCGTGGTAGGTTCCTCGGAACCCGACCGCCTCGAACGTGAGGGTTTCCTTTCGGAAGTTGGAGGGAGTCCCAAAGCAGACGGGCAGATCGAGTTGTCCAAGGGGCTGGACGCGCTTCCCGGGGATGATCCCGTGAAAGGGCGCGCACCGGCCCGGATCATGGACAGATCGATTTGCAAAAGCCCAAGGGTCTCGGCGTAGATGATGTTGAGGCTGCTACCTCCATCCATGAGGACCTTGGTGAGCCTGACGTTGCCAATGACGGGGTCGACAACGAGCGGGTACTTTCCTGGGCTCGGCATGCGGTCGGGGTGATCGCCTTGGTCGAAGGTGATGGGCTTGTCGGACCAGTCTAGGTAGACTGGCGCCGCCACCTTCACCAAGCAGACCTCCCGGCGCTCCTGCTTGTGGTCGCCACTTGCCCACCGTAGATCATGAAACAGTCGTGGACCTCGGGGAACTCCTCTGCCTTGTTGCCCTTCTTCTTGTCGTTGTCCTGGCCTTTGCCACCCTCCGCCGGGGGCCCGGCCTTGTGGAAGTAGCGCCGAAGCATGACGCATTCCTCAAGGGTGTGCTTGACGGGACCCTGGTGATAGGGACATGACTCCTTGAGCATCTTGTCAAACAGGTTGGCCCCTCCGGGAGGCTTCCGATGGTTCCTGTGCTCGGCGGCGACGACAAGATCTGCGTCGGCGGCATCGCGTTTCACTTGCGACTTCTTCTTGGCCTTCTTTTTCGTGCCGCGCTGGGTGGACGCCTCGGGGACGTCTTCCTGTTGGTGTCCCTGAGGCTGCTTGTCCTTCCGGAAGATGGCCTCGACCGCCTCCTGACCAGAGGCGAACTTGGTGGCGATGTCCATCAACTCGCTCGCCCTGGTGGGAGTCTTGCGACCCAGCTTGCTCACCAGGTCGCGGCAAGTGGTGCCGGCGAGGAATGCGCTGATGACATCCGAGTCGGTGATGTTGGGCAGCTCGGTGCGCTTCTTCGAAAATCGTCGGATGTAGTCTCGCAGGGATTCCACTGGCTGCTGGCGGCAGCTTCGGAGATCCCAAGAGTTCCCAGGGCGCACGTATGTGCCCTGGAAGTTTCCAGCGAAGGCTTTGACTAGGTCGTCCCAGTTGGAGATCTGCGCAGGAGGAAGATGCTCCAGCCTGGCTCGGGCGGCGTCGGAGAGGAACAGGGGGAGGTTGCAGATGATGAGGTTGTCATCGTCCGTTTCACCCAGCTGGCAGGCCAGCCGGTAGTCCGCAAGCCACAGTTCCGACCTTGTTTCCCCCGAGTACTTAGTAATGGTAGTCAGGGCTCGGAACCGGGTCGGGAATGGCGCCCGTCGTATGGCCCGGCTAAAAGCTAGCGGACCGGGTGGTTCAGGCGAGGGTCTCCGATCCTCCCCGCTGTCGTAGCGTCTCCCACGCCTGGGGTGGTAGCCTCGGCGCACCTTCTCGTCGAGGTGGGCTCGACGGTCGCAGCGGCGGTACTCGTTGCCGAGGCGACCCGGGGCTGCAGGCGTTGCGTCCCGCGTGCGCCCGGTGTGGACCGAGGCTTCCCGCATGAATCGGGAAGTCACGGCGCGATGCTCCGGGGGGTACCCTTGCCTTCGGGAGGCATAGCTCTCGGCCCGTCGGACCGCGGCATCCTCCAGGAGATTCTTGAGTTCTCCCTGGATACGTCGCCCCTCGGTGGTGGATGGCTCCGGCATCGCTCGGAGTAGTATTGCTGCTGTAGCCAGGTTCTGGCCGACTCCACTAGAAGTCGGGGGCAGCCTTGCCCTAGCATCATCAGTGATACGGCGCTAGATGTCTTGGGGCTAATGACACGCTTCTCCGGCTAGTGCTCGGCCTGCCCACTCCTGCTTGATGTTTTGTCGGAGCTGCACAAGTTGTCCTGCTTCCTCGTCGAGCTTGGCCTGCATCTCGTGGATTTGCTTGAGCTATGTGTCCTGACCCCCCGCAGGGACTACGACCATAGCTAGCTCCCGCAGGATGTCAACGCGAGGCACAGGCCTAGGGGGATCGTCGTCCTCCGGCATACCAAGGTGGTTGCCTTCGTCGTGACCCCCTAGATCGACGTGGAAACATTCGCGACTTGGGCCACATCCCTCGTCGTCAAGGCTGTGGCCATCATCAGAGTAATCGGAGAGGCAGTAGTCACATGCGGTCATGAAGTCTCGCATGGCACTGGGATTACCGAGCCCGGAGAAATCCTGACCAGAGTCGGGCTCGTCATCTTCCTCGGAGCCCGGGGGCCTGTAGGTCGAGACGACCGTCAGTCGGTCCCAGGTCGACCACATACGGTACCCCGGAAGGTTAGGATATGCATTTATGAAAGAGCTCACCAAAGCGGGATCGCTTGGTGGATCAAAACTGAATCTAAAAGGCACAGGGTGGAAAACGGACGGTACCTCTCGATCGATGGATGGTGACGAAGTCGCGTCGGGGACGGACTGCACCGTTATCTCAGGTACAAGGCTAACGCCCAGCAAGTCCTTCGCGAGAGTGCTGGCGTCGTCTGTCCGCTTGGGGTTGGCACGTTGCGGGGAAACGACACTCGCCGTCGTTCCGGGCGCGAGGTCAACGCCTGACTTGTCCCCCGCTGGGGTGCCGGCGCCGTCGACTCGCTCGACGGCCGGCGAGGTGTCGCCTCCTGCTTGGCCACGGTTGCCCCGCCTCCTCCTCCTGCGGCGAGGAAGGTGGCGAGACAGACCCGGATGCTGCTCTTCCGCCACGGGAGGAAGACGTCGTCGAGTCCGCCGCCGGGCGGGCTGACGGCCATCGTTGTCGCTATCACGCGGCGGAGGAAGGAGTACCATGTCGTAGCTGCCGTTGAGGGACATGAACTCGAGACTCCCGAGACAGAGCAGCGTCCCGGGCTGAAGAGGTTGCTGGAGACTACCCATCTGGAGCTCGACGGGAAGTTGTTCGTCAAGACGTAGCAGGCCCCTACCTGGCGCGCCAACTGTCGGCGTTTCCCAGCCTAGATGGGTCGGCGCAAGATGGAACACAAGGGGGGAGAGAACCGCGGCTCGTGTTATCCGGCGCCCAGGGCGGATGCGCTTGCAGTAGGGGGTTACAAGCGTTCGCGAGGGAGAGAGAGAGAGAGCCAGTTCGTCAGCCCGTCCTCCCGCGCGACCACCCTCCCGTATGAGGGCCCTGGACCTTCCTTTTATAGACGTAAGGAGAGGGTCCAGGTGTACAATGGGGGTGTAGCAATATGCTAACGTGTCCTGCAGAGAGGAGCCAGAGCCCTATGTACATGCCAACATGGCTGTCGGAGAGGTGCTGGAGCCCTATGCATGCGATGTCGTGGCCGTCGGAGGAGCGCTTGAGCCCTGTAGAAGCACAGCTGTCGGGGCTGCCGGGACCTTGCTGATGTCTCCTTGCTTCCGTAGGGGCTGAGAACCACCGTTGTCATGGGCGCACGCGGGGTGCCATCATTACTTGTTTACCGGGGCGAGCCAGATGGGACGCTAGTTTTGTTCTCCATAGCCTGAGCTAGCTAGGGGTAGGGTAATGATGTACCCTCCCATGGCGTGGTCGGTCCGAGCCCAAGGTCGGGCGAGGCGGAGACTCCTCCTGAGGCCGAGGCTGGGGTTGGGTGAGGACACGATTCCTTCTGAGGTCGGGGCCGAGGCCGAGCCCTGGGGTCGGGCGAGGTGGAGACCATCCTCCGAGGTCGAGGTTGAGGCCGAGCCCTGGGGTCAGGCGAGGCGGAGACCATCCTCCGAGGTCGAGGTTGAGGCTGAGCCTTGGGGTCGGGCGAGGCGGAGACCACCTTTCGAGGCCGAGGCGGGGGCCGAGCCTTGAGGTCGGGCGAGGCGGAGCTTCCTGTTGCGCCTGAGGCTGGACTTAGCTGTTGTCAGCCTTGCCCTGGCGGGTGGCACATCAGTAGGAGCGGGGCAGGCGGCGCTGTTTTTCTGTTAGGTCAGTCAGTGGAGGGGCAAAGTGACTACGGTCACTTTGGCCCTACCGACTGAGGAACGTGCGTCATGATAAGGTGTCAGGCGATCCTCGCATTGAATGCTCCTGCGATACTGTCGGTTGGCGAGGCGATCTGGCCAAGGTTGCTTCACTGCGAAGCCTGCCCGAGCTGGGCCTCGGACGAGTCGAGGGTGCGCCCGTTGCTTGAGGAGGCCCTCGGGCGAGGCGTGAATCCGCCTGGGTCTACTGTTCCTGCCCGAGGCTGGGCTCGAGCGAGGCGAGATCGCGTCCCTTGAGTGGACGGAGCCTTGACCTGAATTGCGCCAATCAGTCTCGGTAGCTTGTGCTGATGGTGATTACCAGCCGAGTTTAGGAGTGTTGGGGGTACCCCTAATTATGGTACCCGACAGCTTACTCTTCCGAAAGTCCTCAAAAACACAACTAATCATTTGTTTCTAGCATACTAGAAAATACTACAGGAACGTTTTTGTAAAGGTTCATGATGGGAGTCTTCTTTTCCGCCCAAGGTCCTTAAGACGAAGACATTGCCTGAAAATGACAACGATGAATACCGAAGCTATAGCCGAAGAGCAACAGCTTCGGCTTAAAGTGGAGACAAAGATCAAGCATGATGTCGAGCCGAAGAGAAAAAGACTAGTTAGTACCTAATGATTTATGTTACAATTATGAGTACATGTTAAGGTCATAAATGTATTTTTACTTGGGCTGCTTCCCGTGCCTATAAATAGGTGAACAGTACCCCTGTAATGATCACGCTGGATTGTAATTGCTCTTGCGTCTACACCTTCAATCAAGGCGAAGGTATCAATGTAATATACATCCAGTTAACATTCATGTATATCCATTTTGAAATAAATATATAAATGAATGAATTGATAATATATATTATCTGTATGGATTTCTATTCTCATAAATCATGAAGATTTGTCCTTCATGACCTTCGTCCGAAGATCATTATATCTGAAAGGAGATAATGCTTCGAAGGACGAAGGTCCTTAATCTTTAACAATTGTGTTGCCTTGTCTTTAATCACAACATTTGAGAACAAGTGACCAACATTGGTGCCCACCTCTGGTGAACTCAAACGACCACCTTCGACAACAGCTCGAGCAACCACCGTTGTCATGCCACCGAAGAAAGCAATAGCGTGAGGGGCTGCCCTTGCACCACTGGACATCAACCAAGAAGGGATTCCTCTGAGAGAAGCCCAAAACAAGAAAAGAAAGGCCATTAGCCCAAGACCAGAGGAAGAGGAGCTAGATGAAGAGATCAGAGCTCTAGAGGCCATCCACCAGCAAGTGTAGAGAAGAAGGGAGAAAATGCTTCGGCTAGCTGAACTCCAGAAGAAGATTGATGAAGCTGCTGAAGAGATGCGCCATATCACACAGGACAACGAGCAAGGATGAAGGCCACAATAGAGAGAGCTTCGTCAGGAAAGCCCAAGCTATGATGATGTATGGTATGACGATTTCAATCATGGTAACTTAGCTTTTGATGATGCTTCTCCTATAGCAGCAGAGTTGCAGGCTACCCCGTGGCCACCTTCATACAAACCACCACAACTCCCCATGTATGACGTGCACTCGACCCGAAGCAGTTCCTTATGAGCTACGAGGCAACCATATCATCATATGGTGGCAACACTACCGTCATGGCCAAGTTTTTCGTCATAGCAGTTAGGAGTGTGGCTCAAACATGGTATTCTTCCCTTCGGCCGGGAACAATCATGTCATGGCTGAAGCTGAAGGACATGCTGGTAACCAGTTTCCATGATTTCCAGACGAAGCCAGTGACTGCTCAAGCTCTGTTCTAGTGCACACAGCACCATGAGGAATATTTGCAAGCGTATTTCAAAAGGTTTCTGCATCTTAGAGCTCACGCGCCAACGGTGCCAAATGAGATTGTCATTGAAGCCATGATCAAGGGGCTTCGACCAGGTTCTACAACATAGTATTTTGCAAGGAAGCCCCCACAAACTTTGGAGAAGCTCCTATAGAAGATGGACAAATACATCAGGGCCGACAATGACTTTCGGCAGAGAAGGGAAGAAGCCTACAGATACTCCAAGATGACAAGGGGCTTCGGAGGAAGACTCCACCCTAGGCATGTTAGGACGATCCATAATCCTAGCTTAAGCGACGATAGGGGAAGTCATACTCAAGGGCATCAGCACAACTCCTAATCATCAGGGATACAACAAAGCTCCTTCAGGCCAACAGCTCCAAGAGGCAGAGGAGGTAGAAGCTTCGGTTGAAGATTTGGCTCCCAACCAAGAAGGTTGTTTTGCCTATTCTGTGGGGAAGATAAGGGGCATACAACAAGGACTTGCCAAGTCACGATACAAAAGCATAATGAAATAGCTAAAGCCAAAGCATCGCAGAATCAGCCGAAGCAGGTCCTGCATACTGCTTCATGCTATTCCCCATACATCCCTGAGTATGTGGGCAACCCACAACCCATGACATTAGTTGCTTTGGAAGCCACTCACAAGCTGCATGGGCCCCGCTACCACCACCCCTCATGGCTCCAACCGCGTTTCACAACCAACAACCAGAAGGGCACCGCCAGCTACAACAACAATGTGATGCACGCGACGAGTCGGAGATATAAGAAGGTACAACCTTCGGCCTGTTGTAATAAATCTGGGGTTACACCATTGAGTGTAACAGAAAAGTCACGATGCTCCAAAGTCATTCCTATGGGAATGCCGAGCTAAAATACCACCTAAATAAAAGGTGAAGAAGCTCCAAAGTCGTTCCTACGAGGATGCAAAGCTAAAATGCCACCTAAGTAAAAGGTGAAGAATCTCCAAAGTCATTCCTAAGGGGATGCAGAGCTTAGCTCCAAAGTCGTTCCTATGAGGATGTAGAGCTAAAATGCCACATAAGTAAAAGGTGAAGAGACTCCAAAGTCGTTCCTAAGGGAATGCAAAGTCTTACTTTTATGAAGCATTCATGCATTAACATCAGTTGCATCACATCATCATATCATACTGCCTAGCATCGCATCATTCATCTTCTTGCATCATCCGAAACAACGGAAAAAGAAGGGAAATTGCTCCTTCAAACATACTGGCTAACCAGTGAGGTTGAGTCATCTTCGACAAAGAGTTATGAAAGGACGTATCAACAATGCAAGATCTATGCCTTCGACATCTGTATTTTTATACAAGATTTATGCCTTCGACGACGGTGCTCTTATGCAATATCTATGGCAAGACCTTCGAGTCCAATAAGCTGCTTTGGTAGAAAAGGGGATTTTTATCTTTATGAAGCGTGAAAAGAAGGGAAGGTGTTTTTTGTCTGCGGCTCAAAAATGGTACGTATGAGGGTTTCATGCTC
The DNA here is from genome assembly GCF_902167145.1 of Zea mays. NCBI lineage: Eukaryota > Viridiplantae > Streptophyta > Magnoliopsida > Poales > Poaceae > Zea > Zea mays. The sequence continues at coordinate 69,890,043 of NC_050104.1, read as the reverse complement.
CACAAAGAAATATATTACATCATTAGATACATATAGTTGATAATTGTTTCTTAGATAAGAAAACCGCATACAAAAATTCTACAATTGTTTAAATAAACAAGGTCTAATCATCCTATTTTAAAACTTTATCAGCAGCTTCGTTCAGAAGCCTATTCACAGCATCGTCAACGACTTCGTTAGCTATTCTGGTTACATCAAGAGCCCCCTTCAGAGCTGGATCAGCCTCAGGATCATATGGCTCCATATGGGGAGAAAGTTTGGCTACACCACAATATAAGTGTTTGTTAGTTACGGAGCTAAAACAATTTACGAAGCTAAGTCACAACAAAAATACCAATAAGCTTTCACATTCTGCGGCTTCTTCAACTTTCCTTGCCTCTTCCAAAGCAGTATGAGACTCCTTCTCATTTTTTCTACTAGCTTCGTCTGCTATATCTTGGCCACCTTCCAACCAGACTCCGGAATAAAATTTTCCGATCAGCGCAGTGGCTTCAGCTAAAGGGTTCTTTATATCACTAGCTGAGACCGAGAATTCTGGCTGAATTACATCCTTTGTGTGCTCACATCCATCTTTCTCAAGGAATGAGACAGCTCCTCGGGCGCAGGCGAAGGTGCAAAAATCTCCTCTATCACTAAGAATTTCATCGAAAGCTTCGGCTTCGCCACTAATCCACCGAATAACCCCGTCAGGATCACCACGGATAAAGTTCTGCTCCGAAGAGAATGCACCAACTTTAGCAAAACTATTTTTCAAATTATTACAACATTCCATAGAAACTTTGTTCGACATTAAAATTTACAATTTTCCTCTTTGGCCTCACGAAGCTCCTCGATATTTCTTTGAACTCTTAACCGTTCAGTATTGGATATCTCACGTTTTGTTTGTTCGACATTAAAATTTTCAGTCATTTCATCGAGCTTCTTCTCCAATTCTTGAACCTCTAATCTGTGCAATACCACCTGAATAGATAGTGCTGTCACACCCGGATTTAAGGAACAAAGCTGGGTGCATCTCATACATGCGCCAAAGAAGACAACATATATAATAACAGAGTGTATAGAGATAAATGTCACAATAACATCAAAGTACTTATTACAAAGCGTAAGTCTTACAAAAATAAAATATAAATATAAAACAAACTAAATCCATCCTTGGCGCCAATAAGTCAACTGGGAGACGCCACCTAGATCAGATCAAACTCCTCGTTGTGTGGCTCCTCTTGAACCACCTGTTCTTCTCCTGTGGGGGGTGTGAGACAGCAAGGGTGAGCTCACACATGATCATAGCTCAACAAGTTGTGGGGAAACTAGTGGACATGAACTCACCAAAGGTGTGAGTTCATGTGATGTGTAAGGCTGATCAACAATAGGGGTTAAAGCTGAGCATTGCTTTTAATAGGTTGGTCAAATTTTATTAGCAGTTACTAAGTGAAAGTAAATATCAAACCATAATAAATAATAGAACAAAATTAATAAATAATCCCATGCAAATGCAAATGAAAAATTGAATTTAAGTTACATAAATTAATCATGTGAGTGTCTGAGTCGCTCATGACTGTGAGCACGGCTAGTATACCAGTTTTACACTCTGCAGAGGTTGTACCCTGTACCCACAAGTCATGTTACCCATCTGCCAAGAGACGACCAATCCCATACACCTCTACCGAGGAGGTGAGTCAGGGTAACACTACGAGGCCTTTACAAAGTCCCACTAACTTCAGAAAACCCGCTACAGTTTATGGGAAGAGCACTTGCAAGAATCCCCCGTCTGTCCGCCATCGTAGCAAAATCAACCCGAGAACCTCCCTGCATGCAACTCCCCTACTGCCCTTGCCCCTTTCGGGTAAGGTAGTCTTCCACTAGCTATCCTAATTAGTTAGCCAAAGGGTCCCATTCCTCCTTTGTGGTGGCATATTTTCCTGGGTGGTTCTCCATGTTCCCATTACCATAATGATCTTATCATGAACATAAATAACATAACAGAATAATTGGAACATGGATGTAATGAAATATTAACCCAAAACCATATAAAGCAATAGCAAAACTACCCAAGTGATTCATGGGTAAAAAAGGTAAAAAGGATGAACAGACTAGGGTGACCTAATGGGTCCCATCAAAATTAACCTATGTAGATCATTATGATTAATAAGAACATGATTGGGTAAAAAAAGAAGTGTTCAAGGGCACAACTTGCCTTCAATGAGCTCCTGCTCAGCAACTTCTATCTGCTGAACTTTAGGATCCACAGTAGCTTGCTCATCTACTCGCATCAATACAAACATACATAGTATAGCAAAATTAACATCACACCAAACATGTAAACAAAATACATAATAAAAATCTACACATTAACATAAGATCATAGGAACAGGAATCATAAATTTTGGGATTATAGATTTTAAGTTATGAATTTTCAAAGGTTTTATGTATTTAATACAAGATTAAGTAAGACATAAATTTTAAAGTGTATTTCATGTCAAAACAGTGGCACTGGGTGATAATCAATAATATTACAAAATTTTAGAAACTAGAATGGATTGATTTGGAGTTCATATGAATTTTATATGAATTAAACAAGTTCTTATCATTTATTTAAACATTAAAAATCTATTTCTAATTACTTTTTCCTGGTTTTCGAGTTTTCTGGACTGGGCCTCAATTTCTTGTAAGCACAGGGGCGTTTAGGTAAAAACTCTGAGACAAAGTGAACAATACCCTTGGACGGTGGGTCAATTCCTAAATAGTCTAGGGGCTCTTAAGAAAATGTGCAAGGGCGAAAGGGTTCCACACCACAGTGACCGTCCAATCCTCACTGGACGACCAGTATTAAATCTAGGCTATCCGAACCGGTACATGATGCAAGCCATAGGATCTAGATCTAACGGTCGTAATTCAATTAACTCTGCACCGCTCTCGCCCGTCCGATCCGAAACAGGCGGCCCTCGTTACACCAACCCAACCGGTACGCATCTTCTAATCTGGGCCGTTCGCGGTCAGATCTACGGCAGAGCGCCAGTTCTCCCTCCGGTGACCGCACACAACGGTGCTCAGGTACCCGCAGTGACGCCATAGCCGGACCCTGTGTGCCCCACGATTCCTACGGCCATCCTTCGATCTGAACTATGCTACACGTAGCTAAGGAGCAATCGAACGTAGCAAGGACTTCTTACCGAGGGATTGCGCAACATAGATGTCCTCTGTCGGTGACCCATGGCACAACGGCAATTACTTAACCTCGGCGAGTAATTGCGCCGGCGCAACGATGACAACAGTGAAATCAGAGGCGTGGGAAGCTTCTATGGGTCGCGGAATCAGAATGCAACAGTGAAATCAGAATGCACCACGGCAGTCCGAGTGCCCGTGGTTCCTGCATTCGACGGCGGCGGTGAATTCCCCCCCCCCCCCCCCCCCCCCCCCCCCCCCCCCCCCCCCCCCCCCCCCGGCGCACCGCGGCGGCGGCTTCCGCGATCAACGCAAGCTTGGCTAGGTGGAGGCGTGAAAGTGGGGCAAGTTCAGAGGGAGGCTGCGGCTCTTGTAGGGCGGCTAGAAGAGGTCCTGGTCAACTTCCCGCGCCGCGTGGGCGATGCCGACGCCGGTGATCGCAACACGTCTGTTACGAAGACACTGTCGATGCTTTGGCCCCACATGGCAGTGACGACCCAGTTGGAGAAACGATTTTGTGCTGCGCTGGCTTCGTGGACCCGCAAGCCAGAGAGATAGACGCCTGGTGCGCATGCAAAGTGCCACTGTCGAGTGGGCCCCACAATCCAGTGAAAGATTGAGCGGCGCGAGAGGGGAGGCTGGCTAGTGGGCCCCAGGTGTCGGCGCCAGGTTCTGGGTGGGCTGTGCGGTATGCTTCTCCTGGTGGGCCAAAATGGGGTACCGAGGCCCAGTTAGGCTCTTTATTCATTTTCTTTTTATTTTTCTCATTTCTTTTCCTTTTTTTACTTTTAGATTCCAAATTTGGATTCAAACTGTTGTGGTAAATATTTAATCAAATTTCTGAATATATGATTTGAATAAATTATTGTGGAATAAATTTATTTATTCTTAAATTTATTTTTGTATTGTATAGTATTTTCTCTTTCCTTCTCCATTCCACACCCTAATTCTCAATTTAGGATTCAAACTTCATCTAAAGTCATTGTTTTATTTCTACTAGCATTATTGTTGTTATTATTTCAATGCACAAGCAAACAAAACTCCAACTGGATGCATAAGTTATTTGAGTTTCTTTTGTTAACTATGTATTTGCTTAATTGACGTGTTCACATGTGATGGCAAATAGATACAACAGACACATATAAATAAAGGAAATAATTTTTTTTCTCCTTTTATATTATCTCTTACAAACTGGGTATTACAAATCCTACCCCCCTTAACAAGAATCTTGTCCTCGAGATTTAGGAAGGACTAGGGAACAGATGGGGAAAATCTATGCGAAGTTCTTGTTCTATCTCCCAAGTAGCTTCATCTTCTCCATGGTGACTCCATTGCACTTTACACATTTTAATAACTTTATTTCTTGTAACTCGAGTCAAAGTGTCAAGAAGCTTGATTGGATATTCCGTATAAGTCAGATCATCTTGGACACTAAGATCCCCCATCGGTACCTGCTCTTCAGGTACCCTGAGGCACTTCTTTAGTTATGACACGTGGAAGACATCATGTACATCCGCAAGATGATCGGGTAGTTCTAGTTGATATGCAGCTTCTCCCACTCGCTTTAAGATCAAGAAAGGTCCAATAAAGCGAGGGGACAACTTTCCTTTAACTTTAAATCTCCTCATACCCCGGATCGGTGACACCTTCAGATACACGTGATCACCCTCCTTAAACTCTAGCAGTCTTCTTCTATTATCAGTGTAGCTCTTTTGCCTGGTTTGAGCTACCCTCAAATTCTCCCGAATTATATGGACTTGTTCTTCTGCCTCTTGTATAAGTTCAGGCCCAAAGAACTGTCTTTCTCCAGTCTGATCCCAATATAGAGGAGTCCAACACTTCCTGCCGTATAATGCCTCAAATGGTGACATCTTCAGACTGGCCTGGTAACTATTATTATAAGAGAACTCCACATATGGTAAGCTCTTATCCCAACTACCACCATGTTTAAGAGCACAATCTCTTAACATATCCTCCAATACTTGGTTAGTCCTCTCGGTCTGCCCATCAGTTTGAGGATGGTAGGCCGAACTGAAATTCAACTGGGTGTCCAAGCACTCATGCAACTTCTTCCAAAACCGGGAAGTAAACTGTGATCCTCGGTGAGACACGATCTTCTTAGGCACCCCATGTAGGCAAACTATCCGAGTCATATACAATTCTGCTAGCTTGGCTCCCGTGTAATTAGTCCTCACAGGTATGAAGTGAGCCACATTTGTCAGTCTGTCCACAATCACCCAAATGGAGTCATACCCTACAAGAGTGCGGGGTAGTCCAACAATGAAATCCATGCTAATTTCTTCTCATTTCCACTCGGGTATCTTTAATGGGTGCAATAGTCTAGCTGGTCTTTGGTGTTCAGCCTTAACTCTTTGGCACACATCACACATAGCTACATGTGCAGCCACATCTCTCTTCAATCCGTACCACCAATACTTCTGCTTCAGATCCTGATACATCTTAGTGCTACCATGGTGAATAAAGTAATCAGAATCATGGGCTTCCTTCAGTATAGTCTCACGAAGGCTATCAATATCAGGAACACATATCCGGTTCTTGAACCATACTATGTCTTGCTCATCCTTCGTGAATTCCGGACATCTACCTTCAGTAATAAGATCCTTGATCTCTTGAATTTTGGCATCACCAATCTGACCTTTACAAATTTCTTGTTCCAAGGTAGATTCCACATCAATAGTGACTACTTCAGTATGTGCAACTATTCCCAGGTTGAGTCACCTGAAATCCTCAACAATCTCCTCGGGTAGCTGGGCAACAATAGTTGAATGAACATGTTTGTTGGGGACTTGTTCTCAAATGCTATGAGTTAAGAACAAGGCAACACATAAAGTTAAAGGTTAATGCCTTTCGTCCTTCGAAGCATTATCTCCCTTAGGATATAATGATCTTCAGATGAAGGTTCTGAAGGACGAACCTTCATCATCGCAGTATATGTTAATGAAAGAAGAAGCATATGAAATATAAGAGAGAACATGAATAATCATATGACAACATTAATATATCTTTATTATATCATCATGGATAAACAAGAACAATATTGAATTACATTTGTACCTTCGGCTTGATAGAAGGCAAGAACCCAAGTGTGACGCACAAGCGAATACAAGTCAGCGTGAACAGTACGTGGGTACTGTTCATCTATTTATAGGCACAAGGCGCAGCCTGTGTAAAATTACATTCATGCCCTTCATGTTTACTATTGACTTAAGGACAATCTATCGAGGGCTATATAGCCTTTTCCTCCTTAAGTCGGTTCCTTTTTCTACTACTGAGCCGATGCTTCCTTGCGCGTAGCTTCGTAGCTGGTTCAACCTTCGTCCAACCATGCTTTCATATTGTGTACAGCTTCATTCCGAGTCCGAAGGTTCCTATATATATATTACACTTGGGAAACATTGTTAATCATGTTTTTGAGGACCTTCGGAAGACGAAGGCCCCCAACAGTAGCCCCTCACAGTATTAATTTGTTATAACAACGAATTCAGACTGCGACGTGAACGAAGGACCTAAGCTGAAGGTCCAAAAAAACACCTTCCCTTTGCTAGAATAGCAACAATCAATGACAGACGGGGCCCTTCAAGTTGCAGCGTACTGGGCGTATAAATATCAACCCACACCGGCAGCATTTGATACGTCGTTTCTGCCATTTGCATTATTTTCTCAAACTTTTAGTTCTTGCTCACTAGATCTCGCCAGATTTTCAAGCTTTTGAGCTTCGGTTTAAAGACGCGTTTGCACCATGTCTGGGGAAAATGACTGAAGAGGTGAAGCTGACTGAGGAGACGAAGCTGTTTGAAGAGAAAAAGGTTGCGGATCCTTACATTGCTGGATTTATTGAGTACATGACAAAAACAAATACAGAGAAGATCACTAAGTAGATCCTGGAGGGTTTATCCGAAGATTCTGATGACAGTGATAGTTATGACGTGGAAAGTGGGGACGAAGACTCTGAGGATCGGCCGTGGCGCCCAAGCCATACTATCTTCGGAAAATCAACTATCAAGCAAAGTCATATTGATGCCATGAGGGGGAGATATTTTCGTGACATGTCTATTGTTAGAGTTGGGGGAGACAGTACTGCCCCTGCTCCGGAGGAAAACAAAGTTGTTATATACCGAAGCTTCTTAAAGGCAGGTCTTCGGTTCCCGCTGAGCAAGTTTGTGGTTGAAGTGCTGAAGATATACCAGATCTTCCTTCATCAGATCACCCCCGAAGCTATTATTAGGATGGGGATTTTTGTCTAGGCTATAAGAAGTCAGGGGCTGGAGCCAAGCGTGAAGTGCTTCTGTAGTATGCATGAACTTTTATATGAGACGAAGGCTACTAGCAAAGAACAGTACCACAACAACTTCGGTTGTTATGGATTTATTGCTCGCCCCAATGCAAGCCACCCGGTGCCAACATTCCGGAAAAGATGGCCCAGGGCCTGGATGGAGGAGTGGTTTTATGTTAAGAATGATTTAAAGAAGAGAGAAGATATCAAGGAAGTTATCCAGTGCCCATCTGGTCCCGCTTCGGCCTCCGAAGACCGAAGGTGAATATTGATAGCGGCGTTGAAGAGTGCCAGAAGGTCTTTAGCACTGTGTGTTCCTTTATTGGCACGAGATATTTAATTCAAGAGCACATAGCCTTCAGGGTATGGCCACTTGTGGAGAGCTGGGATATGCCGAAGGAAACCACCGCCGACTCCAGTGAGGGTGGTCTAGTCCGATTGAAGTATAACTTCAGATTTGGGGAGAAGTTTGATGAGCCAAACGATGACTGGCTGAAGTGTATTAAAGCTACTAGCGATGAGCTACTTGGGGCATACTCCAAGGCCGAGGATAATGCTTTGTCTGCAACTTTCAGGGGTCAGAACAAGAAAAGTTTGAACAAGGTATTTGATGTTATTGGCTTCGTATACCCTGATTATCGCTACCCGCTGCGAGGGCAAGGGAAAAAGAGAAAGATTGCCGCTTCGGTCATTACAGCTGAGCCGAAGGGCAAGAAGGTGAAGGTTCTTACTCACCGGCTGCGTTATATTGAATCGGCCGTGATACCTGAATTTGGCAAAGGCACCTCTTCAGCTGCCAAAGCAAAAGAAACTGTTCCGATTGTGTAGAGCGCTGAAGAGCCGATTGTAGTGCCGAAGGTGCCTACAGTTAGGCTAGCCGAAGCTAAAGATGTTAAGGCCGAAGAGCCACATGTGGAAAGAATGATAGAAATGCCAGAAATCCTGAGCCCACCGGCAGCGGCAGATTTGCTGAAGATGCATAGAGCTCCTGTTGTAACTCTCAAGAGGAGGAGGATGGCTAGCGTGCTAGACGCTGTTATAGAGACAACGAAGGCCTTGAGCCTCGCTCCTAAGAAAATTGCCGAAGGTACCAAAGTCCAAGATGTGACCGAAGCTAGGCCTTCAGCGCCTATCGAGACGAAAGCCATCGTGCCTGAAGATAAAGCTGATCCACAGGCTTCAGATGTTGGCATGGCAGAAGAAGCAGACGCAGGAGAAAGGGCAAGGTCTCCTGCCCCCGAAGCCATTGTCGAGGATGCTGATTATATTTATCGTCATGCTTCGAGGAAAAAGTTGTCCGAAGAAGAAGTTGTGGAAGCCAGACATTATGCGCGAAAACTAAAATATCCGAAGGGAGCTTTAGTGTTTAACGGCTCAAACGATGACGACTTCTTATACTGTCTCCCGGACAATAAAGAAATATCTGTTTGCCGGGAGATAGCTAAGAGTATGGGATTCCTGAAGCTGGAAGATGGCCTTTCGATTTTGTCGAAGGATGATCTTGCTGACAACCTAGCATACAACAGTATAAAGGTATAAAAGTTAACTTTTAAGTTGAAAATCAATGTATTTCATTGTCATACTCAATTCTTTCTTCTTTTTTATAGGGCTTGATTCTTAGTAATGCCCTGAGGGCGCAGAAGAATTGTAACACTCTAAAATCCATCAAATGAAAACAACCATGTTTGAATTATTAATTTCTAGTAGAAAGAAAATTTATATTTTCAAATCATAAAATAGTAACATAAATAAATTAAATATTTTTTTTGTGAGTAGTAAAATTGTATCAAGTGTTTGATGCATTCATGCTGAAGCTTATGTTTTGTATGATTTGAATCCAATTCTTGGATTTAATTTTCTGAGAAAAATCTCATTGATTAAAAAAGAATTTTCTTAAAGATAATGTTTTGTACAAAAATAACTGTTTTTTAAGTGTTAATTCTAATTTTGGAAAAATTTATGTAAATGCAATAATGGGATTTATTTCTTGTTGTGGATCTTTTCATAAAACTATAATGGGCTGCTACAATTGTTTTTTTAAAATAATATGTATTTTAGATATGCTAATAATATTGAAATTTTTATTCTGAATTTTTGGAATATATATAATCTGTTATTAAAAATAGAAAAAATTGAAATAAAAAAAGGCCACCGAAACCCACGCCCAGGCTTCCCCGAGCACTTCCCCTTTTTTGTATTAGTTTTTTTTCTCTCTCCTACTCTCATCTAGTGTATGACAGGTGGGCCCCATTTCTTTTCTTCCTGACGGCACTTTCCTTTTCTTCTGTTCGCTCGTCGCACACCAGCCAGCGCAGCCGCCGCCGCTCTCTGCTCCTCTCTCCCCACCCTTTCTCTCTCTCCTCTGCTCCTCTCTCTCTTCCGCCCTGCCTCTCTGCTCCACGCACAGCCACCAGGAGCCCAGCGCCCGCAGGACCGCGCCAGCAGAGCGCCCAGTCGCGACCCTGTGCAGCCGACCGCGACGCTCCACCCCGCCCGCGCCCAACGCGACCGCGCGTCTGCCCCGACCGGCCCTGCACCGCGCGACGCCGGACGCGCCCAGCCGCCCTCGCCCTGCCCCAACACCAGGCGACCGAAGAACCGACCGCGCGCTCGACGCGAGGCCCGCTCGATTGCGCAGCCGCGTAGCCGCGCGATCCCACGCCGTCCGTGCGTTAATGGAGTTCAAGTCATCCGTTTTCTCCCCCATTAATCCCTCTGTTGATGAACGCCATTGATGGCCGGCCATCGTTTCCTCTCCCCGGCGCCCTTCTCTCTCTCTCTCCTCTCCCTCTATAAATTAGAGATGGATCTCCCTCTCTTCCTCCCCAGGCTCCCTTTCTCTCTCGCCCTCCTCACACCCATTGCTCGCCCACTGCGCAGAGCCGTGCCTTTGCTCAACTCGCAACAGCGTATTGTTGTGCCGTTGCCACTCGTCGCCCACGTACTCGCCGTCGTGAAGCTGGTCGCCGGACCGTCCGCATCCGCACGTCGTCGCCGGAGTCCGTGGAACCCCGTCGGAGCTCCGCCCGCGCAACACGAGGATCACGTCGTTCCCTGCTTGACGCCAAACTCACTGTCCTTCCCCTGCACGGTCGAAACCCCCTCGTCGACGTTCATCCCTTCGCATGAACGAAAACCCAAGGTTGAACACAACTCGCTAATTTATTTTCTAAATCATGCTTTAAAATTAATTTATGGATCTTGTGAATTATTGTTGTAATATTAATACGATTTAGCGATTCACGTGTAGGATTTTGGAGATTTTGATGTATACGTATAGCCAAAATCGAACCCTGCGACACTACTTTGAATATACGTATGATTTTATAATTCTAAAAATGAACACGGTCACTATTCACTACTTCCGTGATTTTCATACTAGAAATGTTTATGGATTTGTTTTCGCTTTAGTGTGTGGAGCGATAATCGGTTAGTAATAATATAAGTATAATTTTAGTGATATAAGAAATTGAAATAGGAATTAAGCCACGTGTTTCCGGCCGAATGAAAAATGTATAGATTTTACTAGTCATAATAAATATATAAATATATTCATAAGTATAGCACTTAATTACTTAGAATAGTAAAATGTTCATTTATGTCATAATAACCCTGAATAGGTTATTAAAAGTCGCATTTAATAATTTACAATTAATTCTAGTATATTAATGTTAAAGGAAATAAATAAATAATTTTTAGTATACGTATAAATTCTATTTAGAAAAGAAAGGAAAAAATCGAAAGAATAGAATTTTATTATGTTAAAATAACTTAATTAGACGCTCATACTTTTCTAATAAAAAATTGATAGTTATGTTGGTAAACGTAGGTTTCTTACTAAAGAATTAGATAACCTGTTTCTAGTTTAAAATAATCTTTTAATAGATATCATATTTAACAAGGTTCGTTATAGATGTTTAAGTATAGTCGTATTAAGTAAGAAGTTTAAAAAACTAGAGTTTTCCTAAAGATACTAGAATGATAGAGTCGATGTTCATATCTTTAAAATGATGACCTATCGATTTGAATGTAGTTTTCTCAACAAATATAGATTTAGTGTTTTTCCTAATATAATGATAATCATTTATTATCCCTTCACATAAAACTTATTTAGTCTCATATTTGAGTATCCATAATTACATGTTTTACAATAGTAAAATGTCATATAACTTTTCTAATAATGATATAATGACTTAATTTAGTACTCACACCGTCATAACTAAAATGATAGTTAATAATATACCAATAAATATAGTATTCATTTTAATTATCTAGATCATTTGTTCTTACAATAGAATTAAAGATAATTAATAGATTAATTATCCTTTATCATAATTTATTAATCAAACCTATAGTCATTTTGTTCTTAACTAGGTTTATGACATGATTAATGATTTCATAGAATTTAGTCCACATATATACGAATCACTTAGCTTTTCCTAAAGCATAAATAAAGTAATAAGAGTTTAAGTTCTTTTATAACTTAAAATTTTACTTTATATATGGACATCGAATATAATAATATAGGCTATGTGTTTTAATGAAATTAAAAGATAGTTATTTGTTTATTACCTTTTGCATGAAAATCCACTTAAGGCCCATAACCTAACTCGTTTTAAATAGGTGATTAATAATATAATTATGATCTTTTCACATAAAAGTTGTTTAAGCTATTTATGAGTTTTTTTATAAAAGTAATGTCTAATAATGTGTTTCATAACTTATTAACCTTAGATATATAAACTATATCTTTTCTAAAAGGTTAAAAATGTTTAATATCGTTATAACATGTTTTATCGTCTTATAAACCCTTAATCTTAGACATATCGCATATGACGTTTTATAAAAGACTAAATTGGTGAACCAAATATTTGTATATTTTAATTAAGATATTTTTAAGCTCATGTCTTGTTTTATAAAGTATAGATCACCCATTTTTTGAAAAGAATACCTTCTTATTATAACCATTACTTACGACGTTTTTGAAAAGCGAACGCTCTTTTCGTTAGGCTTTCTTTTAGCTTTAACTATGGTGAATGTTGTATGTTATTGAGTGGTGTTTGTTCTTCTTGTTTGTTTGTGTGATATTCAGTGGTTGATCTAGTAGTTGAGAATCAAGATATATTCCGTGGAAGAACCTCAAATTTTCAGTAAGCAGGCAAGTGGACTTCTCCCTCTGCATACTCTGTTTGATCCCAAACAATACATTTAATAAAGTTTATTCTTTTGGATATATATGCATAATTTGACGGGTTACCTATTTAGATAACCTTTCTAACCTTATTCCTTGATCAAACCTGGGAATTATACTTTACCTTCGTAGCTAAGCTATTGCTACAACTTAACTTTATGCAGTCACTCCCGCTTATGATATTAATGTTCCAAAATGGTAAGTTTACATTATTGTTGTTAACCCGATGGTTAAACAAAATTATTGCATAATAATTGGAACATGGAGTGACTACCCGGGAAAACAGTGCAACCACGAGTGCTATCATGGCTCTGGCTTTGGTAATTAGCTTTATATGCTTAGTGCCTGGCAACCTTACCTGAAATATGGGCAAGAGGGGGAGCGGTAGGTGTTGGCAGCCCACGTTAACATGGGGACGTATTATTGGCTAAGGTACCTCACCCAGGGGGCCACCACCATCGTCTTTAGAAACCTTAGCGGGTTGCTTCGTATTAAGTGTATTTTGTGAAAGCCTCATAGTGGATCCCTAGCCACTCACCTCGGAAGTGTTTACGGGTTTTGGCGGACCCAGGCTAGAGGGGATACACGGCTTGTGGGTAAAGTTGTACCACCTCTGCAGAGTGTAAAACTGATATATCAGCCGTGCTCACGGTTATGAGCAGCCTCGACTCCTCACATGATAATTGAACTTGAAGATGAAAATAAATCGAGATCCGATGATCTGCCAATGGTTCGCTTAAGTGGTTTCACTTAAATGTTTTTGATATACTCTTATACCTTTGTTTAATGGGAATACTTGGGATTCACACTTATTAGTAAGACAGGTGTTGTTAATAAAATGTTGACCAACTAAAATGCTTACTGCTCAACCTTAGCCTCACCTTGTTAAACCTGCATTAGTTTTTCCCCCACTTGCTGAGCCCCGACCATAAGTGAGCTCACCCTTGCTTAATTTTGATCTGAAGTTTGCAGATGAAGATATGATGCTGAACTCCATGGATGCTAGTCTAGTGACACCCCCGGTTATCTTCCTGTGGATGGATGTCCATGTTTTGCTGTACTTTGATGAATAAAGGTTAAGACATTATGTCTGTTCGAAGTGTAATATGTTAATATAATCATTAATTACGCTTTTATGCTTTGTTCTTTTGATATATTACACTTGTGACGTCAACATATGTGTGGAAATAGATCCTGGCACACATATGCTATACACCCGGCTCTGCCCCTCAGAAAAGGGTGTGACAGAAGTGGTATCAAAGGAATGTGACCGTAGGTCGCTAGATTAGTTAGAAATGGAAAGCCCAGTCAGTCTTTTAAAACTTGACTTAATTGTCTCCATAAAAACTTACTTTATATCAAAACTCATCTCTTTTATCTTCAACCCTTCTTGTCTGATACTTCGTCTATCAGAAAGTTCTAATGAGAAGCATTACAAGATGATCAAGTTAGGATTGTGGAACTTGAAGTGAAGTCTACCGGAAGAAACCCTTTCGAAGCTATCAACGATGCCCTATTCTCTGTCTTATCCCCACTCCGCAAGAAGTTTTGTTATGGATCCCCTGGATCTATTATTTGACTTCTTGGCTAAGGTGATAGGATTGTTCTTTAGTATTAAAATTTTCGACTAGATCGGTAATGGCGATATTATATTATATTATAAGTGGTTTTCTAATCCCTAATATTGCTATATAACCCTTGACTTCTTATACTTTTGTTGTCTTGCCATTCTATTGCCAACCTTGTGCAATATCTACCTTGATATATTAAACTTTTGCCTCTCTACTTTTCTCCTTGATAATGCTTTCTCCCTATTGAATTCTTATACTTTTGCTTTCATGCCATTGTATTGCCACCCTTGCGCAATATCTACCTTGATGTATGAAACCTTTGGCTCTCTACTCCTTGATAATTCTTTCTCCCTAACTCACTTTATATCCTTGGTTGTATCATTTATCCTGACTTTAATAGTTTATGATTATCTTATTTCACTATTGGCCACCGACAAATATGTTTTGTCTAAATCCTTGATAATTCTTACCTGACTCCTTGACTTTATAATATCTTTCTTATTCCAAACCTGGTCTCACCTTTTGTTTTGGTTGAATGAGTAGAATTGGATTGTGTTGTGCTGGTATGCTTGAATTCATTGTCCTTTGTGTTCATGTTTGATTTGCTTCTTTGGAATGATTGTTGGTGTATTGTGTGACTTTTGTCCACAATGACATCAGTTAGCTAGGTAAAACCTTAGATAGATGGGTTTTCTCTACCCTCTATACTCTATCCTTGCTTAGTATTTTCATCCCTTGTCTCCTTCCCACACCCAAACAGGAGAATCAAATTGAGCTCAACTGTTTAAGACATAGGCACCCAATCAACCACCATCTATCGTCTATCAAATGAAGCTGACTCGCGAAGAACTCAAATCAAGAAGTGCTTGCTACTACTGCAAAAATGAAGGACATATCATCCGCTAATGCCACAAGAAGCATCTAGGCCGACTTGAGAAGAAGGACATGAAATATAAGTTCCTTAAGTTTGGAAGAGTTCAATGTGAACCAAGAACCTACGAGTAACCATATATCCATTTTTTCTTGCTAGCCTTCTCTAATCTCGAGGACGAGATTCTTTTTAAGAGGGGTAGATTTTGTAACACTCTAAAATCCATCAAATGAAAACAACCATGTTTGAATTATTAATTTCTAGTAGAAAGAAAATTTATATTTTCAAATCATAAAATACTAACATAAATAAATTAAATATTTTTTTGTGAGTAGTAAAATTGTATCAAGTGTTTGATGCATTCATGCTAAAGCATATGTTTTGTATGATTTGAATCCAATTCTTGGATTTAATTTTCTAAGAAAAATCTCATTGATTAAAAAAGAATTTTCTTAAAGATAATGTTTTGTACAAAAATAACTGTTTTTTAAGTGTTAATTCTAATTTTGGAAAAATTTATGTAAATGCAATATTGGGATTTATTTCTTGTTGTGGATCTTTTCATAAAACTATAATGGGCTGCTACAATTGTTTTTTAAAACAATATGTATTTTAGATATGCTAATAATATTGAAATTTTTATTCTGAATTTTTGGAATATATATATAATCTGTTATTAAAAATAGAAAAAATTGAAATAAAAAAGGCCACGGAAACCCACGCCCAGGCTTCCCCGAGCACTTCCCCTTTTTTGTATTAGTTTTTTTCTCTCTCCTACTCTCATCTAGTGTATGACAGGTGGGCCCCATTTCTTTTCTTCCTGACGGCACTTTCCTTTTCTTCTATTCGCTCGTCGCACACCAACCAGCGCAGCCGCCGCCACTCTCTGCTCCTCTCTCCCCACCCTTTCTCTCTCTCCTCTGCTCCTCTCTCTCTCTCTCTTCCGCCTGCCTCTCTGCTCCACGCACAGCCACCAGGAGCCCAGCGCCTGCAGGACCGGGCCAGCAGAGCGCCCAGCCGCGACCCCGTGCAGCCGACCGCGACGTTCCACCCCGCCCGCGCCCGATGCGACCGCGCGTCTGCCCCGACCGGCCCTGCACCGCGCGACGCCGGACGCGCCCAGCCGACCTCGCCCTGCCCCCAACACCAGGCGACCGAAGAACCGACCGCGTGCTCGACGCCAGGCCCGCTCGACTGCACAGCCGCGTAGCCGCGCGATCCCGCACCGTCCGTGCGTTAATGGAGTTCAAGTCATCCGTTTTCTCTCCCATTAATCCCTCTGTTGATGAATGCCATTAATGGCCGGCCACCGTTTCCTCTCCGCGGCGCCCTTCTCTCTCTCTCCTCTCCCTCTATAAATTAGAGACGGATCTCCCTCTCTTCCTCCCTAGGCTCCCTTTCTCTCTCGTCCTCCTCACACCCATTGCTCGTCCACTGCGCAGAGCCGCGCCTTTGCTCAACTCGCAACAGCGTATTGTTGTGCTGTTGCCACTCGTCGCCCACGTACTTGCCGTCATGAAGCTGGTCGCCGGACCGTCCGCATCCGCACGCCGTCGCCGGAGTCCGTGGAACCCCGCCGGAGCTCCGCCCGCGCAACACGAGGATCACGTCGTTCCCTGCTTGACGCCAAACCCACTGTCCTTCCCCTGCACGGTCGAAACCCCCTCGTCGACGTTCATCCCTTCGCATGAACGAAAACCCAAGGTTGAAGACAACTCGCTAATTTATTTTCTAAATCATGCTTTAAAATTAATTTATGGATCTTGTGAATTATTGTTGTAATATTAATACGATTTAGCGATTCACGTGTAGGATTTTGGAGATTTTGATGTATACGTATAGCCAAAATCGAACCCCGCGACACTACTTTGAATATACGTATGATTTTATAATTCTAAAAATGAACGCGGTCACTATTCACTACTTTCGTGATTTTCATACTAGAAATGTTTACGGATTTGTTTTCGCTTTAGTGTGTGGAGCGATAATCGGTTAGTAATGATATAAGTATAATTTTAGTGATATAAGAAATTGAAATAGGAATTAAGCCACGTATTTCCGGCCCAATGAAAAATGTATAGATTTTACTATTCATAATAAATGTATAAATGTATTCATAAGTATAGCACTTAATTACTTAGAATAGTAAAATGTTCATTTATGTCATAATAACCATGAATAGGTTATTAAAAGTCCCATTTAGTAATTTACAATTAATTCTAGTATATTAATGTTAAAGGGAATAAATAAATAATTTTTAGTATACGTATAAATTCTATTAGAAAAGAAAGGAGAAAATCGAAAGAATAGAATTTTATTATGTTAAAATGACTTAATTAGACGCTCATACTTTTCTAATAAAAAATTGATAGTTATGTTGGTAAACGTAGGTTTCTTACTAAAGAATTAGATAACCTGTTTCTAGTTTAAAATAATATTTTAATAGATATCATATTTAACAAGGTTCGTTATAGATGTTTAAGTATAGTCGTATTAAGTAAGAAGTTTAAAAGAATAGAGTTTTCCTAAAGATACTAGAATGATAGAATCGATGTTCATATCTTTAAAATGATGACCTATCGATTTGAATGTAGTTTTCTCAACAAATATAGATTTAGTGTTTTTCCTAATATAATGATAATCATTTATTATCCCTTCACATAAAACTCATTTAGTCTCATATTTAAGTATCCATAATTACATGCTTTACAATAGTAATATGTCATATAACTTTTCTAATAATGATATAATGACTTAATTAAGTGCTCACATCGTCATAACTAAAATGATAGTTAATAATATACCAATAAATATAGTATTCATTTTAATTATCTAGATCATTTGTTCCTACAATAGAATTAAAGATAATTAATAGATTAATTATCCTTTATCATAATTTATTAATCAAACCTATAGTCAATTTGTTCTTAACTAGGTTTATGTCATGATTAATGGTTTTATAGAATTTAGTCCACATTATATACGAATCACTTAGCTTTTCCTAAAGGATAAAATAAAGTAATAAGAGTTTAAGTTCTTTTATAACTTAAAATGTTACTTTATATATGGACTTCGAATATAATAATATAGGCTATGTGTTTTAATGAAATTAAAAGATAGTTATTTGTTTATTATCTTTTGCATGAAAATCCACTTAAGGCCCATAACCTAACTCGTCTTAAATAGGTGATTAATAATATAATTATGATCTTTTCACATAAAAGTTGTTTAAGCTATTTATGAGTTTTTTTATAAAAGTAATGTCTAATAATGTGTTTTATAACTCATTAACTTTAGATATATAACCTATATCTTTTCTAAAAGGTTAAAAATGTTTAATATCGTTATAACATGTTTTATCGTCTTATAAACCCTTAATCTTAGACTTCGCATATGACGTTTTATAAAAGACTAAATTGGTGAACCAAATATTTGTATATTTTAATTAAGATATTTTTAAGCTCATGTCTTGTTTTATAAAGTATAGATCACCCATTTTTGAAAAGAATACCTTCTTATTATAACCATTACTTACGACGTTTTTGAAAAGCGAACGCTCTTTTCGTTAGGCTTTCTTTTAGCTTTAACTATGGTGAATGTTGTATGTTATTGAGTGATGTTTGTTCTTGTTTGTTTGTGTGATATTCAGTGGTTGATCTAGTAGTTGAGAATCAAGATATATTCCGTGGAAGAACCTCAAATTTTCAGTAAGCAAGGCAAGTGGACTTCTCCCTCTACATACTCTGTTTGATCCCAAACAATACATTTAATAAAGTTTATTCTTTTGGATATATATGCATAATTTGACGAGTTACCTATTTAGATAACCTTTCCAACCTTATTCCTTGATCAAACCTGGGAATTATACTTTACCTTCGTAGCTATGCTATTGCTACAACTTAACTTTATGCAGTCACTCCCGCTTATGATATTAATGTTCCAAAATGGTAAGTTTACATTATTGTTGTTAACCCGATGGTTAAACAAGATTATTGCATATTAATTGGAACATGGAGTGACCACCCGGGAAAACAGTGCAACGACGAGTGCTATCATGGATCTGGCTTTGGTAATTAGCTTTATATGCTTAGTGCCTGGCAACCTTACCTGAAATATGGGCAAGAGGGGGAGCGGTAGGTGTTGGCATCCCACGTTAACATGGGGACGCATTCTTGGCTAAGGTACCTCACCCAGGGGGCCACCACCATCGTCTTTAGAAACCTTAGCGGGTTGCTTCGTATTAAGTGTATTTTGTGAAAGCCTCATAGTGGATCCCTAGCCACTCACCTCGGAAGTGTTTACGGGTTTTGGCCGACCCAGGCTAGAGGAGATACACGGCTTGTGGGTAAAGTTGTACCACCTCTGCAGAGTGTAAAATTGATATATCAGTCGTGCTCATGGTTATGAGCAGTCTAGACTCCTCACATGATAATTGAACTTGAAGATGAAAATAAATCGAGATCCGATGATCTGCCAATGGTTCGCTTAAGTCGTTTCACTTAAGTGTTTTTGATATACTCTTATACCTTTGTTTAATGGGAATACTTGAGATTCACACTTATTAGTAAGACAGGTGTTGTTAATAAAATGTTGACCAACTAAAATGCTTACTGCTCAACCTTAGCCTCACCTTGTTAAACCTGCATTAGTTTTTCCCCCACTTGCTGAGCCCCGACCATAAGTGAGCTCACCCTTGCTTAATTTTGATCAGAAGTTTGCAGATGAAGATATGATGCTGAACTCCATGGATGCTAGTCTAGTGATACCCCTGGTCATCTTCCTGTGGATGGATGTCCATGTTTCGCTGTACTTTGATGAATAAAGGTTAAGATATTATGTCTGTTCGAAGTGTAATATGTTAATATAATCGTTATTTACGCTTTTATGCATTGTTCTTTTGATATATTACACTTGTGACGTCAACATATGTGTGGAAATAAATCTTGGCACACATATGCTATACACCCGGCTCTGCCCCTTGGAAACGGGTGTGACAAGAATATTGAAGACGAAGGCTATACAATGGCTCTTAATAACCTTCATTCAGAGGTGATTGAATTGAGAAACGAAAGTCTGGAAAAAGACAAAATCTTAATTTCATTGGTGAACAAAGTAAAGGAATACGAAGTTAATTTCAAAGCTCAAGCCAAAGCCCAGAAAACTAAAATTGAAGATCTTCGGAGACAACTGGCTGAAGCTAAGGAAAACTGCGCGCTTGCATAGGCTAATCAAGAAATCAGCGAATATTGGAAGAATCATCTAGAGAAAAATGTTGAAGAGCTTCGCGAATCCAAGGAAAGGTGCTTCGAGAAATCCTTGGATTGCATGAAAAAATTGAAAACTAGCTTCGCCAAAGTGGGTGCCTACTCTTCTGAAGAAAACTTCATACGAGGCGACCCCGAAGGCGTCATTGAATGGATAAATGGAGAAGTCGAAGCCTTCGAAGAAATTTTGAGTGATTGCGGGGATGTTTACGCGTTTTCCGATGCGCGTGGAATTTCAGCCATCTTGGAGAAGGCTGGATGCGATCAGATTAAAGCCATGGCCCAGCCCGAAACCGCCTTCTCCATGGATGATACGAAGGATACTTCAGCTGAAGCAACCTTGATGGGCGGGAAATTTTGCAATGATGTCTGGGTGAATGGTGGCCGAGAGATGGCACACGAGATTATTAAAAAGAGTGAAAAAGACACACATGATGCCCGGGCAGAAACAAAGCGAGCTGAAGAAGCTGCGAAACGCGAAAGACGTAAAGGTATTATTTTTTGGTTTTGATCTTCGGTACTTGTTTTTGCCTTCGGACTAATCAATTTTACCTACTTCAGCTGAACTATCTCCGCCGCCGAAACCGTACGATCCCCTAGCTGATCCAGAAATGAAAGAGGCGCTGGACATTATAAATATGGTGGACTCCATTATCGACGAAGTTGTCGATAAACTTTTAAATGAAGTTGCGGAAAAAGTTCTCAGAGAAGAATAGACTTCATTGTAATAATATTTTGAAATGCTCGATGTATGGGACAATGGAATGAACATTAAGCTTCTATTATAACAAGACTGTAATATTTGATGTATGTAACTTTGAATCGAATATGTAAACTATTGTAATTTACATCTTTGCGATGCATGAAACTTACACACATACTATTTTTGAGCCTTCGGCGAAAAAACACCTTCCCTTCTTTTCATGCTTCGTAAAGAAAGAGATCCCTTCTTGTGACAAAGCTAATAAATCTGTATTTCCTAAAGCTTACTTCGTGCCTTAGCACATTTTTATTTTGACGAAGCATGTGCCGAAGATTGGCTTCGTATTCGATTCTTGTGCCGTTGATGCAATATGATGTATGATGTAATGTTATGCGAAATGATGTGATGATATGATGAAAAATGATGAGGATGCCAAAGACACACACCCACACGCCCACACTGGAACACACAAGCTCTGCATCCCCTTATGAACGACTTTTGAGCTTCTTCACCTTCTATTTCGGTGATATAAGTTCTGTATCCCCTTAGGAACGTCTTTGGAACTTCTTCGCCTTCTATTTCGGCGTTATAAGTTCTGCATCCCCTTAGGAACGACTTTTGAACTTCTTCGCCTTATATTTCGGTGGTATTTGGCTCTACATTCCTTTTGGAACGACTTTTGAGCATAAAACTTACGCTGCGCTCCCTTAGGAACGACTTTTTGTAGCTTCGGCAATTTTGGCTCTGCATTCCCTTAGGAACAACTTTTGAGCATAAAACTTACGCTGCGCTCCCTTAGGAACGACTTTTTGTAGCTTCGGCAATTTCGGCTCTGCATTCCCTTAGGAACGACTTTTGAGCTTCGTAAATATGTGAAGAAGATATATTTCATTCTGATAGAAGCAAAATTATTACAAGAAATTAAAACTAAGTTTTCATTGCTTGTTCCTTATTCAAAAAGCAAAATAGCCTAGAAGATAAAAGTATTTGAGAAGTAGGATATTGCTCAGTATATGTGTTTTAATTCTGGTACAGTACTATTGACTGTACGAGCTTCGGACTCCTCCGTGAAGTCACGTTGTTGTTGGGAGTGCTGACTTCTCGCTGCTGGCTTCGAGAATAGGTAGGCTGCAGTGGTGGTGGCGGTGGAAGCTGAGGCCAAGAAGCTTATGAATGGCTTGCCGAAGCAACAGAAGCTGCAGGTTGGTTGCCCACATATTCTGGTATGTAAGGAGAGTGGCACGAAGAAGTGTGTAAAACCTGCTTTGGCTGATTCTGCCGAGCTTCTGCTTCGGCAATCTCTTTTTGCTTCAGAATAGTGATCTGGCACGTTCTTGTAGTGTGGCCCTTGTCCTCACCACAGAATAAGCAATAGATTTTTCTGGGCTGATCCCCATATCTTCCTCCAAAGCCCCTGCCGCTTCTGCCCCTTGGAGCTGGTGGCCTGGAGGAGCTTTGTTGCTGTCCCGAAGATTATGAGGTGTGTTGTGGCCTCTGAAGCTGGTTTCCTCTGTCATCATTTTGACTGGAGCTGTGGATTGATATGACATGCCTAGGGTGGATTCTCCCTCCGAAGCCCCTAGTCATCTCAGAAAATTTATAAGCTTCCTCCCTTCTTTGTCAGAAATCATTATCAGCCCGGATGTGCTCATCCATTTTCTGAAGCAGCTTCTCCAGAGTCTGGGGGGACTTCCTGGTGAAGTATTGGGCCGTGGGTCCTGGCCGAAGACCCTTGATCATGGCCTCAATGACAATTTCATTGGGCATTGTGGGCGCTTGTGCTCTCAGTCGCAAGAACCTTCGAACATACGCCTAAAGGTATTCCTCATGGTCTTGTGTGCACTAGAACAAGGCCTGAGATGTGACTGGCTTCGTTTGAAAGCCTTGAAAACGGGTAACCAACATGTCCTTGAGCTTCTGCCATGATGTCATTGTCCCTGGCCGAAGAGAAGAGTACCATGTCTGGGCCACATTTTGGACTGCCATGATGAAGGACTTTGCCATGACAGCTGCGTTGCCTCCATATGAGGATATTGTTTCCTCATAGCTCATCAAGAATTGTTTTGGGTCCGAGTGCCCATCGTACATGGGTAGCTGAGGTGGCTTGTAGGATTGTAGCCATGGGATAGCCTGCAATTCTGCTGCCAGAGGAGAAGCATCATCAAAAGTAAAGCTACCATGATTAAAATCATCGTACCATTCATCTTCATTGAATGAGCTCTCTTGATGAAGCTCCCTGTGTTGAGGCCTTCGGTCATGGTCATCTTGAGTAAGATGACGCACTTCCTCAGTAGCTTTGTCGATCTTCTTCTGAAGGTCGGCCAGCCGAGCCATCTTCTCCTTTTTCCTTTGCACCTACTGGTGAATGATTTCTAGGTCCCTGATCTCCTGGTCCAACTCCTCCTCCTGAAGTGTTTGTGTCCAGTGGCTGCAGTGCAGCCCCTGGCGCTGTTATCTTCTTCGACGACATGACGAAGGTTGATGCTTTGCCAAAGATTGTGGAAGTGAGTACACCGGAGGTGGGCGCCAATGTTGGGGACTTGTTCTCAAATGCTACGAGTTAAGAACAAGGCAACACATAATGTTGAAGGTTAATGCCCTTCGTCCTTCAAAGCATTATCTCCCTTAGGATATAATGATCTTCAGACGAAGGTCCTAAAGGACGAACCTTCATCATCGCAGTATATGTTAATGAAAGAAGAAGCATATAAAATATAAGAGAGAACATGAATAATCATATGACAACATTAATATATCTTTATTATATCATCATGGATAAACAAGAACAATATTGAATTACATTTGTACCTTCGGCTTGATAGAAGGCAAGAATCCAAGTGTGACGCATGAGTGAATACAAGTGAGTGTGAACAATACGGGGGTACTGTTCATCTATTTATAGGCACAGGGCGCAGCCTGTGTAAAATTACATTCATGCCCTTCATGTTTACTATTGACTTAAGGACAATCTATCGAGGACTAGATAGCCTTTTCCTCCTTAAGTCGGTTCCTTTTTCTGCTACTGAGCCGAAGCTTCCTTGCGTAGCTTCGTAGCTGGTTCAACCTTCGTCCAACCATGCTTTTCATATTGTGGACAACTTCATTCCGAGTCCGAAGGTTCCTGTACATATATTACACTTGGGAAACATTGTTAATCATGTTTTTGAGGACCTTCGAAAGACGAAGGCCCCCAACAGTGTTCCTTTCGACTCAAGGCATCTGCAACCAAATTTGCCTTGCCCGGGTGATAGTGAATCTCCAAATCATAATCCTTAATAAGGTCCAACCAACGGCATTGCCTAAGGTTGAGATCCTTTTGAGTGAATATATAATTCAAACTCTTATGATCCGTGTACACTTGGCACTTAGTACCCATAATGTAATGTCTCCGTGTCTTAAGTGCATGCACTACAGCTGCCAGTTCTAAGTCATGAGTGGGGTAGTTCAACTCATGTTTCCGCTACTGACGAGACGCGTAGGCAATCACGTGTCCTTCTTGCATAAGCAGACATCCTAATCCTTGGTCGCATGCATCACAATAAATGTCAAATCCCTTCTGTAGATCTGGCATAACCAATACTAGGGGCCACATCAATTTCTTCTTTAATTGATCAAAGCTATCTTGGCACTTCTCGTCCCACTTAAACTCTCCCCCCTTCTCCAGAAGTGAGGTCACAGGCTTAGCAATCTTAGAGAATCCTTCAATTAATCTTCGATAGTATCCTGCAAGTCCTATGAAACTTCGAATCTCTGTAATTGTAGTGGGTATGCTCCACGCCATTATCTTTTTGACTTTAGCAGGATCCATTGATATCTCTCCATTAGAAATGATATGTCCAAGGAATGACACCTCATCAATCCAGAACTCGCATTTACTCTACTTGGCATAGAGTTGATTATCTCGTAGCTTTTGTAACACCAATCTCAGATGTTCCTCATGATCACTATCACTCTTGGAATAAATAAGAATATCATCGATGAATACCACGAGGATTCTGTCCAGATACTCCATAAACACCTTATTCATTAAATTCATAAAATAAGCGGGTGCATTAGTTAGTAAAAATGACATAACTGTGAACTCATATAAACCATATTGGGTTGAGAAAGCCGTCTTGGGAATGTCAGAAGGCCTAATCTTAATTTGATGGTAACCCGATCGGAGATCAATCTTCGAGAATACCCTAGCACCCCTCATCTGATCAAATAAATCCTCAATGCAGGGTAACGGATACTTGTTCTTCACAGTAACATCATTAAGAGATCTATAGTCCACACACATCCTTTGTGATCCATCCTTCTTCTGTGCAAACAGGACCGACGCTCCCCAAGGTGAGGAACTCAGACGAATGTACCCAGCCTCTTGTAACTTCGTTAACTGCTTCTTAAGTTCTTTTAACTCTTCTACAAACATCATGTATGGCCGTTTAGAAATAGGAGCAGTCCCAAGTAAGAGATCAATGACAAACTCAACTTCCCTATCTGGTGGCATCCCTGGTAACTCCTCTGGAAAGACATCCAGAAAATCCCTAACCACACGGATGTTGTTTCCAACAAACTCCACATCTATGAAGAATGACACACGTATGGTAGAGGTAGTTACTGTGATTTCAACATCAAATCTTTCTCCTTTAGGGCTGGTGAGTTCTACTGCACCCCTACCATAGTGTATAATGGCCTTTGCCTTTCTTAACCATGACATACCAAGGATTAGATCTATGTTGTTTGCCTCTAATATTATAGCGGTAGCCCCAAATTCTCTTCCCATAATTGTCAATGTCAATTTATGTGTCATATGATTTGCCTCAATAGGCCCATTGGGTGTAATTACTATCATTGGTGTTTTCATAATTTTTAGTGGTAACTCATTTGTGTTGGATGTGTAGCACCAGAATCAAATAATATTGTTGCAGGAATTGCAATAATATAAAACATACTAAGTGCGATGTCATCCCCATCAGGAGTAGCATCAGTGCTGACTTGATTAACCCTGGCAATAGAAAATCCCTTGCCAGATCCCGGAGTCTGCTGCTTGTTCTGAACTGGAGTAGTAGCAATCCTCTGTGGGCAAACATTTGCATAATGTCCAGTCTTCCCACACTTGTAGCAAGTAGTGCATGCACTCTGTCCTGAAAATTTCGTTGGGGTGCCAGTGGGGGTAGCATGATGAGTCGGTGGAGTCCCCTGAGGTGAGTGCTGAGTTGGGCGCTGGTGTTGGGGACTTGTTCTCAAATGCTATGAATTAAGAACAAGGCAACATAAAATGTTAAATATTAATGCCCTTCGTCCGCTGAAGCATTATCTCCCTAAGGATTTAATGAGTTTCGGACGAAGGCCACGAGCAAAATATCACAAAGGTCATACCTTCGTGACCAGATTTGTAAAACAATATGAAATAAAAAATATAAAGCACAAAACATTATAGAAAGATATACTAAAAATAGATAACATTTTCACATACTTTATTATATGAACACAAATATTAAAACATAATATTCAGGTACATTTACACCTTTGTCTTGACAGAAAAGAATAATTCCAGCGCAATGTGCTATCAGTTGCAAGATTGAGGTAACAGTACAGGGGTACTGTTCATCTATTTATAGACACAGGGCGCAGCCTGTGTAAAATTACATTTATGCCCCTTACAATCGACTACAATAATGACACAAAACATCGCGGGTCTTTTAAGTCAATTCATCTTTAAGTCGATTCACTCCTTCGTCTTGAGACCTGTCACTGTACTGAAGCTTTATAGGTGATAGCTTCGGCGTTGCTTCTGATAGGATCTGCCGAAGGTGTTCTCTTTCTTTAGGATCTTCGGCTACGAAGCATACCCCTAACAGTAGCCCCTTCGCGGTGCTAGATCGTTTTTCGTAACGATCTTGATCCGTGAAAAAGTCTTCTAGGCTTCGGGATGCCGAAGATCTGAAAAACACCTTCCCTGAGCTCGTTGGCGAGAAACGATTAAAATAATCCGCGCTCGAGGTGGCTCCATCTTGCAGCAGTTACGCGCGCCCTAGCGATTCACCATCCCGGACCCTATGGCCCATCGTTCAGCGAGTGCGGGTGAATGTTTGTTCGGTGCGAGAGACCTTGATGATTCACCTTCCCACCTGTGGCACTATATAAACAGACGGGTAGGTGTGAAGTTACCACAGCAGTCATTGCTATTGCACTGTTTTGCTGCCAAAAATTTAACCATAGCCGAAGCTTGATCATCGTGCTCAAACGAAGCGCCGCTTTTGATTCTGCTTCGTCACAAGAGGAAGAGCTTCGGAAAAACAAAAAAGTCAACAACAAAAATTTCAAGAAATTCATAATCAAATGGCAAGAGTTCGTTCCACTGCCAGAGTTGGTAGTGAGGGAGATGAAACCGAAGCTACTGAGACTGTTCCGATTTCAGAAGCGATGAAGCGGTCTAGGCTGGTAACATCGGAGGAAGCACCTGTCGCCGAAACAGAGCAAGCTGATGTTGAGGAGACTGAGTCTGAAGATGATTATAGCGCAGCGCCAAGTAAACCCAGCCATCTGGATTTCGGGAAATCCACTATCTCCGAAGATGATCTGTCTAAGATGTTGAAATTGGGCTATTTCAATGAAGCGAAAAAAGAGCTGGTTCGTTTTGGTGGGGAAGAGACTACTCCGAAGCCAGGAAAGGATGAAGTAGTGGTCTTCAAAAGTTTTTTCAAGGCTGGTTTGAGATTTCCTTTGAACAAGATGATCGCTGATGTACTGAATAAGTTTGGGATTTACCTTCATAAGCTAACTCCTAACGCTATCATTAGGCTTAGTGTTTATATCTAAGCTCTCCAAAGCCAAGGAGTGGAGCCATTCGGTGTAGGCTTCTGCCGGATACACGAGCTGCATTATCAGACGAAGGCTAGAGGGGATGGGCTACATGAAAATTTTGGCTGCTACAACTTTGCCTATCGCAAGAATACAAAATTTCCAGTGATTAGCTACCGAAGCAAGTGGCCAGCTGGCTGGAAACACTACTACAAAACATGTTATATGAGACAGTTAATTTTCAGTTCTTAAGACACTTATGAAGTGTCCAAATTTGATGGAGTCGTAAAAGATGTCCCACATTTAAGATGGTTATAAACCGTCTTAAAAGATATTATATAAGACAATTTTTAATTTATAACCGTCTGAAAA
The DNA here is from genome assembly GCF_902167145.1 of Zea mays. Lineage (NCBI taxonomy): Eukaryota > Viridiplantae > Streptophyta > Magnoliopsida > Poales > Poaceae > Zea > Zea mays. The sequence continues at coordinate 69,861,826 of NC_050104.1, read as the reverse complement.
AGGTATTTGTTTAAGTCATTTTGTCCGATAAACCGTCTTAAATTAGGTTTTTGTTTAAGACACTGCTTCTAAAGAACCGTAGAGAATACAAACATTATAAGTCATAAAGTATTTATCAAACTGTCTCGAATATCCTACAATAATAGACGATTACAATAGGAAAACCATCTTATTTAGGTGACTAATAATAGACGTTTTAGAAACCGTCTTATTTAGGAGACTGATATTAGACATTTTGGTGACCGTCTTATTAAGATTTAAACGAAATGACTTACACGGCAGTACATTCTTCAATTTACAATCATTTTTTCAGAGATCACGTTATAATAATTTGAAAGAGTAATATACATACACATATATTGAACAACATTATAATTAATATAATATAAATAAGTACCATTCAATATATCATAAATAAGCATTGTCAAACAACACATACATAAGTGTACTCTAAATCTAAACTAAAATACAACTATTTGCACTAATGTTAAGCCTAACTTTATATGAATTCAAGTCTCCACATTTTGCGGCCACCAAATTTGAATTCCATTATATGTTTTCCTGTACAACAAATAGGAGAAAACTAGACATAGCAAAAAGCTCCAAGCAGCACGTGGATGGTCTCGAAGCTGCCCTTGTGCTTCTCCCTGTTCTTGATCACTCCTACACGCATGGTGTTCCTCCCGCCGGTCATCATGACCACGTTGCCGACGTCAAACTTGATGAAGTCCATGATCTTGTTGGTCTCCAGATCAATCTTGATGGTGCCATTTCTGCAAACTTTTAGCTATACAGAAGGGAGATTGTGTTTGCAGTAAAGAACGACCAACCTCACCACATATGGACTCAAAGAATAACTTTAGATCTGCTTGAGTGACCTGTGTGTATTAAAACAGAACCATGATAGAATGAATACCTAGTGGTAGTAGCATGAGTGCAGGTACCAAACCTTCTTGTCTATGTTTGTGCAGTAGATAGTCCTTGCACACATTTCACGTTCATCGTCAGACTGCAGAGCACAGAAAATCGACCAACTTTCTTAGAGACCATATCAGATAGAGCATGAACATTGAGCCATGAACTTAAGACAAGCATGTTGGTTCCGGAAGGTTTGCATACCCTGGGTAGGAATGTTTCGTTGACTGGTGCAATGGCAGTTTTTGACAGCAGAACATTGATAGGATAATATCCAAGCACGGTTCCTGACAGATTCAGAGCAGCCCTTGCACCCTCTGGGACATCGATGTTTTTCACCCCATAAACAGTAGATCCATTACACAGAGTAAGCAAACTGAAACATGGTTGGATATGGATATATTACCCTCATCAGTGAACTCTATGAAAGCAAACCTAAGGACTGAATTTGGGTCCCCACACATGCGACAGTCCACAACCTTCAGAGAGCATATCCAAGATTATGCACAGTTGGATCAAAATCAAATGGGGAACTAAATACATATAAAAGGGTTTACAACTGTCCCATAAATTTGTACCTGCCCGCAATTTATAAATAGTGCTGCGAGGTTTTCTTCAGTAACCTGAACAATAGAAGAGAAATTAGCACCAGAACTACATATGATTGTTAGTTAGCAACTCAAACATTTCACTACAATATTGAATAAATAGCACACTACAGAAGCTACCGTATAGAATAACAGTTAGATAAAAATTGTCCTAATACATTACCCCCAACGTTTTCAACTCCGATTGGCAAAAAGGTAACACTATCATGTATGACAGAAAAGAAAGGGGCACAACCATACAAAGCTATGGCAACAACTACATGTTTTAAGAAAGGTTGGCTATTCACAATTAATTTGTATTTTACAAAAACAACAGTATAACTAACTACATCAACAAACACTATCTTAGTAGCCATAGAAGTGTGCCAAACTTAAATATGTGCATTGCAAAATGTTTGTGTTTTGCATCTCAAACGACGACAAAGGCCTTCTGTCCCAAACTCCCAATCCAAGGTAGGGTCAGCCACGTCACTCTACCTCGCGACTTCAAAGTCGAGCTATATCGCCCTAATGGTTTCACCATCCAACCCTGAACATATAACCTACAAGTTCTAACACATCTGCTGCTCATTCTGTGGTCCTAAAGATGTCCTTCAAATGTAGCACAAATAGTTATTTAAAAGACAATATCAAATATGCGAGTTCATATGCATATAATGCATTAAGGATATTGAAATAGAATCAATAACGGAAGCATTCCAACTGTTTTAGGTCTCGCCAAGGCAAGGTACACCATTAAGGGATGAACAAATAGACATTTTCAGGACTGAAAGTTGATGTATATAATGCACTAAAGATACTAAAACAGGATTGACAATCTGAACCTAAACAAACTCTAAAATAGGCATTCCACCTCTGTAGCTAGTGACAAGGCACCAATTAGGAAGAAAATATTTTCCCCTTTTTTAGTGTGTGAAGGACAGCAGGACGACATAATGGAGTGGTTAGCCGACATCAATAAGATATTATGTCAGGAACACTTAGCATGGTCAGAGCATATGGGCTTGTTCATTTCAACATAACCAAAGGCATTTAATTTTACTCGATTGAACAGACCAAAAGGAGATGACATGGAGGAAGCTGTGAGAGTGGGAAATAAAATATACTGTTAGCACACACAAATCACATAGTTCAGCTAGGAAACACAAAAGGAAATCGAATGCACATCTGGTTGCTACTTTACCTGACAGAATACAATCAACCCCAGATGGTAGTTCTACTGGCACAAAGAAAAATGGAACCCCAGATCATTAATGCAATTTTGATTAAGAAAAGACTATGTAAAGAAAGAATTGTAATTCTAGAAATAAGCTTGAAATATTTACCTATCTTCCACTGAGATTATTTTTTCTTTGGGAGTGAATATGATGATCATTAGAGCAAGGAAATAGTCAGTTGATAGAGAGGAAAGGGAGACAGTAGTTGTGTAATCCCTCGCAGTGAAGAAAAACCCCAGATCGTGCGACTAAAATTAAAAGTACTGACATGTACGTAGCGAGGGACTATCTTTGTTCCCACACTTAATATATAGAAATATTAATGTAAATTTCTCTTCTAAAAATAAAGAAAAAAACCATGCGCTTCCAAATAGGCCCTTAATCAAACATGCAGCATTCAGTTGTGTAAATTATAACAAAACAACTATGGTAACAAAGGAGGAATGCCTGACGATGTGTGTCGTCGTTCTCGAATTCATCTAAACCTCAGGCTGGATGATATGATTTCAAGTAAATTCAGCCACATGCCTCAAAAGTGAATGGTACTGTTTCTAAGTAAATTCAACTGAAGGCCCCGCCAACACCAGTCGCTGCAGAGTTATTTCTACTCCATACTTCACCGTGTGAGATCTTGCAAACCTGAAGTATGAATCTCTAATAGCATGAATCTAAGTAGCAAGTGATAGCACATATCACAAAACAGTTGCTGTGAAAACCAAATAAATTAAAAACGATGAGATAGAGTACACGAGTTACTCTAGCCACAACGAAACGAGCACCTCACCCTGTAGAAAGTCCTGCTTTGAGTACAAGCTGTTATAGTCAACATCAACATCCGTCTCAGATTTGGAATCCAGGAATTCTGATACCTGAAACAAGTAACAGGAGAGATAACGATAGTATCATACGTAATGTAGATAAGCGGCTTAAAAAAATACGTTCCTAAAGTGGCCTACAACTAAGTGTAAGATAATGTGGTGAATGTTGTACCCATGAATAAAGTGAGCACTTATGCAATGTTGTACAAGATTTACCTCATCGACTAGTTGCCTAACTAAAACTGGTCATGCAGTCCCAACAACAAGAATCCTAATTTAACTCCTAGTTAACTTCTAAAATTTTCATGTGCCTAATACTTCAAATATGCTAATACCTTATATTAAAGTAGATCTAAAATCACCCACTTAATCACTGTTGGGGGCCTTCGGCTTCCGAAGGTCCTCAAAAACAAGATTTAACAGTGTTTCTGGAGTATAATGTGTGAACAGGTATCTTCGGACAAGAATCGATATCACAGTAGGAGAAGCCCAAATAATACGAAGGTTGATACAGCGCCGAAGATGTGAGCAGGAAAGCTTCGGCGTGGTAGCAGAAAAGGAAACCGACTTAAAGATGAAAAGGCTATTCAGACCTCGGTGGATTACTATAGAATTACTACCAAATGTAAAGGGCATGGATGTAATTTTATATGGGCTGTGTCCCGTGCCTATAAATAGGTGAACAGTACCCCCGTACTGCTCACGCTGACTTGGCATTTGCTTTTGCGTCACGCTTGTACTTTCGCCTTCTTTCAAGCCGAAGGTACATTTGTAATTTGATATTATTTCTACTTTTCTATAATAATAATACAGAAATGAGTTGATGATAATACATAATGGTTTATGCTATCTTTTGTGTCTCATATGATTCCTTCTTCATTATTATATGTTGAATTTATGAAGGTATGTCCTTCATAACCTTCGTCCGAAAATCATTATGTCCTAAGGGAAATAATGCTTCGAAGGACGAAGGACTTTAACGTTTACCATTTCTTGTGTTGCCTTGTTCTTAATTCATAGCATTTGAGAACAAGTCCCCAACATTGGCGCCCACCTCCGGTGAACTCACTTCCACTCTTTGAGTTTTGAACACCTTCGGCGATCATAAACCTTCGCTATGGCGCCGAAGAAAGCTTCAGCAACTGGGGCTGCAGCTCTGCAACCGCTAGACCCCAATCAGGAGACTCTCTCCCTTCGGGAGGCCCGAAGCTAGAAGAGGAAGGCTGTCAGCCCGACACCGCCAGAGGATGAGCTAGACCAAGAAATAAAAGACATGGAGATGCTTCATCAACAGGTGCAGAGGAAGAAGGAAAAGATGGCCAGACTAGCTGAACTGCAAAGGCAGATAGACGAAGCCTCTGAAGAAGTTTGTCATCTTACTCAGGATGAGCAGAACCGAAGGCCTCAGAATAAAGACCTTCATCAGGAGGGTTTCCTCAACGAAGATGACTGGTATGAGAATTTTCACCATGGAAATTTTGCTTTTGATGATGCTTCTCCTCTGTCCGCTGAGCTGCAGGCTACACCTTGGCCTCCGTCCTACAAGCCGCCTCAGCTTCCCATATTCGACGGCCATTCAGACCCGAAGCAGTTTTTGATGAGCTACGAAGCAACAGTATCTTCGTATGGTGGCAATACTGCAGTCATGGCAAAATCTTTTGTTATGGCTGTCAGGAGTGTTGCTCAAACCTGGTATTCCTCCCTTCGGCCAGGAACGATCACTTCATGGCAAAAGCTGAAGGACATGTTGTTAACCAGCTTCCAAGGGTTTCAGACGAAGCCGGTCACTGCTCAAGCTCTATTCCAGTGCACCCAGGATCACGAAGAATACCTTCAGGCGTATGTCCGGAGGTTCTTGCGTTTGAGGGCACAGGCACCAACAGTGCCCAATGAAATTGTTATTGAGGCCATGATCAAGGGACTTCGGCCAGGACCTTCAGCTCAGTACTTTGCTAGGAAGCCTCCTCAAACTTTGGAGAAGCTGCTCCAGAAGATGGACGAGTATATTCGTGCCGACAATGATTTTCGTCAAAGAAGGGAGGAGGCTTTCAGGTTTTCTGAAATGACCAGGGGTTTCGGAGGAAGATTTTATCCGAGGCATGTTAGGTCAATTCACAACTCTACTCAAAATGATGATAAGGGAAGTCAGCAGCAAAGGCCACAGTGCTCCTCACAGGCTTCGGGGCAACAACAAAGCTCCTTCCGGCCGCCAGCTCCAAGAGGCAGAGGCGCCAGGGGCTTCGGCGGAAGGTTTGGAGATCAACCAAGGAGAATATTTTGCTTGTTCTGTGGTAAAAACAAGGGCCATACCACCAGGATGTGCCATGTTACCATCCAGAAGCAAAAGGAGATAGCCGAAGTTGCAGCACAACAGGCTCAGCCGAAGCAAATCATGCACACTGCTTCGTATCATTCACCTTACATCCCAGAATATGTAGGCAACCACCCTGCAGTTTCTGTTGCTTCGGCGAGTCAACCTCAAGCTTCCTGGCAACAGCCTCCGCCTCCACCACCGCTGCAACAAGGCCAGCAGCCAGAAGGGGGCCAATATGCTCAACACCAAAGGGACTTCAGAGAACAGTCCGAAGCTCGCACAGTCAATAGCACTGTGCTAGAGTCGAAGCACATCTATTGACAAATATCCTACCTTGATAGTAGTCTTTTCCATTCAGTTTTATTTTCTGTGTAATAAAGGACATTTTTTAAATTTCATGTAATAGTTTCGTTGTTTGTCACAAGGAAAATATATTTTCTCCACAGGCTTAAGTTGTTGAAGCTTAAAGATTTGCGATAACAAGGAGGACCTTCGAATTATCAAAAATTCTTCGAAGCAACAAAAAGTCGTTCTAAGGAACGCAGAGTAAGTTTGCTGAAGTTACAAAAAGCCGTTCCAAAGGGAGCGCAGTGTAAGTTTTCTGCTCCAAAGTCGTTCCAAAGGGAATGCAGAGCTTATAGCGAAAAATAAACGCTGATACCGCCTAAGTAAAAGGCGAAGCACGAAAAGTCAACGCGAATACCGCTGAAAGTAAAAGGCGAAGAAGCTCCTAAGGGAGGCTTACAGCGAAAAATAAACGCTGATTCCGCTGAAGTAAAAGGCGAAGAAGCTCCTAAGGGAGGCTTACAGCGAAAAGTCAACGCTGATTTAAAAAGATTATGTGTTTTATTACAGGGATGTGTGTGTATCTTCGGAATAAATACCATTTTACATAGCATAACATCATCACATCATTTCGCATGGCATAAGCATCATACATCATGCTGCATATGGCACAAGAAGGGGACACAATATCGATCTTCAGAAGAATGTTTTGAAAAAGGGGAAAATCATGCTAAGTCGCAAGGAGATACACTATTGATCTTCGGAAGTGTAGCTTCGGAAAATATCTTCACGAAGCTTGGATATTCTTCATCAGAACACTACGGATATTATTGTGATAAATGAAAATTCTTCTTCACGAAGCATGAAAAGAAGGGAAGGTGTTTTTTCGTCAAAGACTCAAAAACGGTACGTATGTAAAATTTCATGCATCGTAAAGAATTGAACCATAAAAAAAGGACAAGTATATTACATTCAGGATTATAAGATATTATACATATTATATTTCAGATGTTTTTACAATAGCACCTAGTCTTCCCTAAGTACTACTTCCGCAGCTTCATTCAGGAGTTGATTAACAACTTGATCCATGATAGCTTCAGCCATCTTTTTAATTTCATCGTCATCTTTCGGGGGAGGGCCCAGAGACGCTTAGTAGGATCTGAGGGAGGACAGGATACAGCTACATTGCTATTACAAATTGCGAACGAAGTTTAAAATCAAAAATTACAACACAATAAAAACCATTAGTTAATACCTATTTGCCCTTCGGGCTCTGCGCTTTTCTCAGCAGCCTCTGCTACTTTTCTAGCATCATGGATGCCCTTTTCGCTTTTTTGGATAATTTCTCGGGCCATTTCTCGACCACCATTGTCCCAGACATCGGTGAAAAATTTTCCACCAACCATGCTAGCTTCGGCTGAAGGATCTTTTGCATCTTCGAAGGACAAGGTAGCTTCGGATTGCGCTAAAATCTTTACATGCTCGCAGCCTTTTTTCTCCAAAATGGTGGCAATCCCCCCTGGCACCCGAAAAAGCGCATATGTCTCCGCGGCTATTTAAAATTTCCTCAAAGGCCTCAGCTTCGTGATTAATCCATTCGATGGGACCTTCGGGGTTGCCTCTTGTAAAGTTTTCTTCGCTCGAGAATGCGCCAACGCTGGCGAAGCTAGCTTTCATTTTCTTAACACACTCCATAGATTTGACATAGCATCTTTTCTTGGACGAACGAAGCTCTTCAACAGTTCCTTCTAAATGATTTGCCCATTGGTTACTAAGTTCTCGCCTCGTTTCTTCAAGTATGCGTTCCTCTTTAGCTCTGGCTAGTTGTTTTCGAAGATCTTCAATTTCACGCTTCTGAGCCTCAGCTTGACCTTTAAAAGTAGCTTCGTCTTCTTTTATTCTATTTATCAATGAATGTAATATTTTATCTTTTTCGAGACCTTCGTTCCTTAGTTCAATTACTTCGGAACGAAGGTTGCTCAGGGCCATAACACACCCTTCGTCTTCGGCATCTTTTTGGGCCCTGAGGGCATTGCTAAGTATAAGGCCCTGCAAAGAAAAATGTGTGTGCGTCAATAAATTTAAGCAAACGAAAAATTTTGGTCTCAAGAAAAAATACAAAGACTTCATTTTTTGCACCTTTAAGCTATTGTACGCCAAGCTGTCGGCCAGCTCGTTTTTCGACAACACCGAGAGCCCGTCTTCTAGTGTTGGGAATCTGAAGCTCTTGCTCATCTCCCGACAGACAGAAATCTCCTTGCTGTCAGGGAGACAATACAAGAAGTCTTCTTCTCCGCTGCCGTTGAATACCAACGCCCCCTTTGGATATTTCAGTTTTTGGGCGTAAAACTGGGCCTCTTGCTTTTCTTTTTCAGACAATTTTTTCCCCGAAGCATGTCGAACAATATAATCAAGGACTTTAGGGGATGCTTCGGGGGCAACAGCACTGATTTCTTCAACAAGAATTGGCTCCATCATTTTTTCTTCCTCGGTTTCCAAGGATTTTACCTTCGTGGGCTCTGAAGGCCCAGCTTCAGCCTCAGTTTGTTGCTTTGGAGCTTTAGTATCAAAAATTTCAGTTTCCGCTTCGGAAGTTTCAACAGTCTTTTTCGGAGTTGTGCTTGAGGACTTAATTGTCTCCAGAACATCTAGCACATTGACCATTCTTTTTCTTTTCGGAGTCACCGCTGGACCCTTTTGGTTTTTTATTGTCTCAACACTTGCTGAAGGACTCAAAATTTCCAACACTTTCGTTCCCTCAGTCGATCCTTTTGATTCTTCCATTTTTTCTGTCGATGGCGCTTCGGCCATCTCTTTGGTTTCTGGTAATAAAATTTTTGGTTCCTCCAATTCTGTTGTTGTTGGCGCTTCGGCCATTTCTGTGACTTCTGGCAGCAAGGTTGGCTCTTCAGCCTCGGTGGCCGAAGAGGTCTCTCCGGTGAACTCAGGCACCGAGGCTAGTTCAATATAGCGTGGCCGATGTGTGAGGATCTTTATCCTTTTTCTTTTCAGTGCTGGCTCACTAGGAGCAGCGGCAGCTTCTTCTGTCGCAGGAGTCGTGCCTTTTCTTTTCTGCCCTCGAATGGGATAACGATAGTCAGGGTAGACAAACCCAATTGCGTCAAACACTCGGTTCAGTCTTTTCTTTTTTCGGCCTCCGAAGGCTGCTGACAATGCAGTTTCTTCGGCCTTTGAATAAACCCCAAGTAGTTCATCACTTACATTTTCAATGCTTTTTAGCCAGTCATCATCTGGCTCTACGAATTTGTCTCCGAATTTGAAAGTATACTTCAGCCTGATAAGTCCACCTTCGTCAGCCTCCTTTATAGTCTCTTGTGGCATTTCCCATTTTTCTGTGAGCGGCCATACTCTGAAGGCAATATGCTCTTGGACCAAATCTCTCGTTCCAATAAAAGAACAAATAACTCCGAAGGCTCTCTGGCATTCTTCGGCAGCTTCATTCATTTCAACCTTCGGCCTCCGCAGGCCGAAGCTTTGCCAAATAGGGCGCATAATTATACCTTTAATATCTTCCCGTGTTTTTAGGTCATTCTTTACATAAAACCATTCTGTCATCCAGTCGCCGGGCCATCTCTTCCGAAAGGTTGGCACGGGACAGCTTGACCCAGACCGAGAAACGAAACTGTAGCAGCCAAAATTATTGTGATACTGTTCCTTACCCCAGGGCTTTGTCTCGTATGATAATTCGTGTATGTTGCAGAAACTTTTCGCATCAGGTTCCAGACCTTGGCTTCTCACGGCCCACACGAAGATATTCAGCCTTATGATTGCTTCGGGGGTAAGTTGGTGAAGATAGACTTCAAATATTTTCAGCACCTCTACGACAAAGTTGCTCAAGGGAAATCGTAGTCCAGCTTTCAAAAAGCTTCGGTACACTACGACTTCATTTTCTTCAGGGTTCGGACAAGTCTTTTCTCCTTCGTCGGCCCTCACAACGGACAAGTCCCGGAAATATCTTCCCCTCATGTTGACAAGATGATTTTCTTTAATACTTGATTTGCCGAAAACCGCATGGCTTGGTCGCCAAGGGCGATCTTCGGAGTCTTCACCACCACTATCCACATCATAACTGTCGCTGTCATCAGTATCTTCAGACAAACCTTCTAAAATCTCTTTGGTGATTTTTTCTGTATTGGTCTTCGACATTGCTATAAGAAACCCCAGGTTTTTCTCTTCAGAGAGACTCAGCTTCATCTCGGCAGCAGCCTTCTTATCTTCAGACATCTTCGGAAACAGTAAAAAACTGTTTTCAACGCCGAAGCTTAAAAACTTAAAAAGCTAAGCAAGTCTTGGTGCGCAAGAGCTAAAAATTGAGTGAGCAAGAGCAGATGGCAAGAGAGCGTACCAAATGAGCTCGCGGTATGCTCTTATTTATACGCCCAGTGCGTTGAAAATTGGAAGACTTCGCTTGTCAGTGAATGTTGCTATTCTAGCAAAGGGAAGGTGTTTTTTCGGACCTTCGGCTTAAGGCCTTCGTCCATGTCACAATCTAAATTTATTATTCTAACAAATTAATATTGCGAGGGCTACTGTTGGGGGCCTTCGGCTTCCGAAGGTCCTCAAAAACAAGATTTAACAGTGTTTCTGGAGTATAATGTGTGAACAGGTATCTTCGGACTCGAATCGATATCACAGTAGGAGAAGCCCAAATAATACGAAGGTTGATACAGCGCCGAAGATGTGAGCAGGAAAGCTTCGGCGTGGTAGCACAAAAGGAAACCGACTTAAAGATGAAAAGGCTATTCAGACCTCGGTGGATTACTATAGAATTACTACCAAATGTAAAGGGCATGGATGTAATTTTATATGGGCTGTGTCCCGTGCCTATAAATAGGTGAACAGTACCCCCGTACTGCTCACGCTGACTTGGTATTTGCTTTTGCGTCACGCTTGTACTTTCGCCTTCTTTCAAGCCGAAGGTACATTTGTAATTTGATATTATTTCTACTTTTCTATAATAATAATACAGAAATGAGTTGATGATAATACATAATGGTTTATGCTATCTTTTGTGTCTCATATGATTCCTTCTTCATTATTATATGTTGAATTTATGAAGGTATGTCCTTCATAACCTTCGTCCGAAAATCATTATGTCCTAAGGGAAATAATGCTTCGAAGGACGAAGGACTTTAACGTTTACCATTTCTTGTGTTGCCTTGTTCTTAATTCATAGCATTTGAGAACAAGTCCCCAACAATCACATATATGTACTAGTCCACCTCATAATCGTGCACAAAATCATTTCAAATAAACTCATAATTTTAGACCTAAACTTCACATATAAACACAATCAACACAACAACACTGATAGGAACCGTCAGATAGACGATAAAAATTCTGAACTCATCCTACGCAATTTTAGTTCACCACAGTCATAACATCGAACCTATAAAACCTAGACTTGGTCATATCATTACAAATAATGGGACAACTAAACAAACACTTTATGGCGAGGCACTTCAACGATCATCTAATATAAGCACTACAAATACAATTTTAGTTCACCACAGTCATAACATCGAACCTATAAAACCTAGACTTGGTCATATCATTATAAATAATGGGACAACTAAACAAACACTTTATGGCGAGGCACTTCAACGATCATCTAATATAAGCACTACAAATACTTAATACCACCACAATATCTACAAAGAAAAGAGAGGAAAGAATCCTTCCCTATATAACTCAATGGACTAGCACGCAAGCACTGCTACGGATCATGAGGTTATCCCATAGCACATCAACCTCAATCAATTCCGAATACACAAGAACGACGTCAATCCCATGGCTCAGGCATCCCATCGAATACCTGGCGAGCATCACATGACCTCACTCCTTTAATTACTTCCTTGCTCAAACATGGGGATTTCAATTCTTCACCAAAAATGCACACATATACACAATTAATAATTAAGCACGGGCACCGGATGGGAAACGAACAGAGCAAAACACGACACGGACGTGACCTGAGCAAACATCGCTAGGGACCGAGCAGAGGAGGTCCGAAAATGAACGGTACCTAGATGCTTGACCACGCCATCGGGAGGTGCTAGGAGCTCGGCATCGGCCTGGGCGTCGATGGAGAGGAGCAGGGACGGGAGGGCGCTTGCGTGCTGGCATGGGGAGGGCGCGGTGAGCAAAACGGTCGGACCTAGCAAACCTGGTCAGAGCAGGGAGGGAATCAAGGGGATGGAGGAGCTGGACGTGAGGGCGACGGCACGTCCGACGTTGGGGCTGGGGCGAGCTCACCATGGAAGCAGGGAAAAAACCATGGTAGGGTTGCTGTAGAGAGGAAGATGGAGGGAGGGGCATCGGCTGGACACAACAACAGGAAGGGGAGCTGGTTGGACCTGAGCAGGGCGACGTCGGCCTTGGAGGTTTGGGCATTTGAGACGCTCGGCATGGGAGAAGCCAGGGATGGCGCTTGAGGAAGAGAGATGCTGGTGAAGGGATCTCACGTGTGGGGGAGGAAAACTAGGCTCCATGGTGGCTGAAAGGATAAGGATGGTTGGAGAATCTCCTGTTAAGCGATTTACACCAGGATAAGGCCCTTAAGGAGTCATGGGATCCATTCTTGAGAGGACAATGCCGGCTACAGAAAAGGCTAGAAGCCCCAAGCGGCTGAAGATAGGGCTGATGATTAGTAAAAGAGAAATTAGATTTTTCTCCCATTTTCTTCAACAAAAGAATACAAACCCGAGCTCTAAAATTAGGGTTTGAACAGGGTATAAGTGGATCAGATCATAATGATACGGGTCGACGGTACTTGTGACAGGGTTTGATTTAATCGAAACCAAATTGAATTTATCTGAGTCTCATTTATATTGGCAAAAACAAATTTCAGAAATCCGAGTTCTGGTATTAGGATTTAGACGTGGTCTAATTTAGTCGGACCAAAATTATATGGGTGATTGTATTTAGACAATGTTTGCTTAAGTTTGAAATTGGACAAAAATGTATCTGCTAAGGAACATATTTAATTTCTTCGCCTTAATGAATGGGGAAACTAATTAATTGCGAATACACGCTCTCGACTCCAATTTTCTTGGTCTAGTTTAATCTCGCATCAACACACTTGTCGCCGAGCTTCTAATAAACTTTACTCGGGTCAAAAATTACAAGAGTGGGTCGAGGTTCCAAATTCTTATCCGTTTAATCGATAAATTTTAATCAGACACAAAATTCGACATTTCGCGAAATAAATACGAGAGATTAATGTGGCATCGAATTGTGATCCTTTCTTAAGCGACGTCACGCAACGTTCATGTGGGCGAGAGGCTGCGTGCTGTCCAGACACGGATTTGCACTCGCCACACGCGTCATGATGTCTAACCACAGCTAGATATGGGCAACGCAAGCGTGAAAGAATTTCAAACGAATTTTAAGGAACCAGATTCGATTTCAAAGATTAGAGTTTGGGCAAGACGTCGATGGCTCAACCCAAACGATATTGGATCTGATGTTTTGGAAGATTACTAAAGTCTGAATTTTTGCAAAATAAATTAGGATAATTTAAACAAATGGAGACAGACACGATATCAAAATCGTGATAGACGAAGATGATCAAAATTTAGTGTCCATTTTATTGACCGCTATCACGTGTTAAAGTCCGCACTCGTGGTCGAGTCGACGATAAACACTTGGGGTGTTACAGATAAGTTTTATATTTATATCATATATATCATCAAACTAAGTCGAATTCACTATTCACTATGTTTTTTCACAATATGACTTATCAGAAATATCATACTAAGATGGTTTCGTATTTAAAAGTGTTTAGTATACCCACTAACATCTAAGTCAGTTCTTATACCTAGACGACTCTAATAATATCTTTATTTGAGATGGTTTCATATGTAGAAGTGTCTAATATACTAACCAAAATCTAAGACAATTCTTAAAATCATAATGAATCAAAAGGTATATTTATTTAAGATGTTTTTCAATAACAATCCGTCTTAAATCAACATAAGACATTTCTTACGATGTAACCATCTCAAAACACTTCTTTATTAAAGACAGATCTCCAACAAACTGTCTTACCTTATTCATCACCATATGATAAAAGACGCTTCTATAAAATGCATCTGTATCTGTCTTAAAATGTGCGTCTTAAATAAGCATATTTCTAATAGTGAAATATGAGTGGTTCTATGTCAAAGTTGACGAAGAGAAGGAGAAGCTAGTCTAGAGTCCGTTAGAATTGACCTTCGGAGAGACTAGGCCCCAGTGCAATATGACACCTGGGAGTCCGAGCCAAATTGCCTTGGCTGAATTTCGAGTTATTGCAGATCATATTGGCACTAGGGACCTAGTGCAAGAATTTTTGGCCTTCAGAGTGTTCCCAACTTTGAAGGAGTGGGAAATGCCGAAGCTGAAGGAGCAAAAGAAGAAGGGGGAGTTTGTTCGGTTGCCTTACTATTACAAATTCAAGAAACATTTCAAAGTGCCTTGCCAAGAGTGGCTGGACACAATTGAAGTAATGTGCAATGAAATACTGGGAAATTATTCTAAAAAATAAGACCAATTGATGACTGCGGCCTTCGGCACTCGTCCGAAGCGGAGGTTAAATCGAGTAATGGATGCTCTGGATTTTGAGTACCTGACTACGAGCGGCTAGACAAGGATGCCGAAGGCCAAAAGAGGAAAAGAGTAGCTGGTGCTCTGAATAAAGACGATGAACAACAACCAAAGAAGAAAAAGCTAGAGTCTGAGCCAAAAATAGGTGTTTCAAAGAAGAGAAAAGCTTCGACTCCGAAGCAAAAAGCAATTGACGAAGAAGAAGAAACTGCTGCATCACCCTCTACCACTGATGTAGAGGAAATTTTAAAGGTAATGACTGAATCCTTGCCTGTCAAGCTGAGTCCATTAGGGCCACATCTGACGAAGCTTTTTCAGAAGGACAAGGAGCCCGCGAGAACGAAGAAGATGGCTAGGCCAAAGAAGCAAAGAATCATTACAGTGACAGAAGCCATCGAAGGGACACCACGACAAGCTTCAGTTCCGAAGGCCCCAGCTATTGAGAGCACAACAACTAATGAAGCTGCACCTTCGGAAGCCACAAATGCCGAAGCTGCCGGAGTCGAAGATATTAATTTAGAAAGCATGGTTGCTGATATAGATAAAACACTATTAAACATGGTCGCGGAAGAAGCTGCCGCAGAAGAGGTTGCTGCAGCCACCGAAGGGATTACGGCCTGAGAGCCCAAGAGAGAGAGAGAAATAGCCGAAGACCCTTCGGAAGATGAAGCTTTTATCTTTCAAAACTTAGTTGGTCAAGAGCTAACAAAGGCTGAAAAGAAGAGCTAAATGAATATGCAATATCTTGCGGATATTGGCCTGGAGCACTTCTCTTTGGTGGCATTGATGACGAAAGGTTGGGCTGCGTGTGGGATCAAACTGGTGCGAAGGTTATCGGTACTCTATCAAAGAGTATCGGTTTCCCGAAGCTCGAAACAGATATCAGCCGCTACCGACGACAGCACATCGTCGGTAGTTTGTTTTATTCCAATTTCAAGGAAAACAACTTTTCTCTGACTTTTATTGTTTGTAATAACGAAGATGTTTTCTAACGAAGGTTGTTTGTGCGCAGAGTATGCTGCTGAGCAAAGCTTTGAAAATGCAACAGGACTTGGAAGATAAAAAACACGAGGTTATAATTGAAAATTTAGAGAGCAAAATAAAAGAGCAATCAGCTGCTATTGAAAAGAAAAACTTCGAGCTTCACACAACCGAAGGCTTACTGGTGGAAGCTGAAGCTAAAATAACAGAATTTAATACGAAACTTCTCTCTCAATCAGAAAACTTTGACCAAGAAAAGCAAAAGCTTACTGCAAAACTTGAGGCCGAAGTCCAAAAAAGTTCAGATTTGAAAAAATCATTGACAAGCCTTCAGAATAAATGTCTGGAGTTCAGCAATCGATGCGTTCAACGGCTGAAGCAGGTGTTCTATTTTGTTGGAGCCAGCAGCAAGAAATTTACTCCTTCGGCTGAAGACCTACCATGTGCCTTCGAACATATCGAAGGTGAAATTGATGACCTTGACGAAGTTATAGTTGGACATGGTGACTTCTGTGCCCTGGTAGCTTCTCAGGGCACAGATGTTGCCTTTCTGAAGTTTGGCTGCGAACACGGAAAGATTATCAATAGACCCAATTTTAGCTTATCACCAGCAGATTTGGATAATATTCCCAACCTTGCCCGAAGCATAGCCAAAAGATTTATAAAATTAGTATGGACAAAGGGTGGACGAAGCAAAGCTGGTGATGAAGCTCGGAGTCATCTTAAGCCGGTAACAAAATCATACCTTGTGCTTACCTTTTCCTTCGGACTTGAATTTTGCTTATAATACTTTAATACGTATAGGATGACAAAGCTGAGGCCGAAGCTGAAGAGTGAAAAGACGAAACTCCATGGATACTGACGAAGCTTGAGTAGTGTGTAGAAAAAGCTCTAAAAACTCTTGTAATAACTTGTGGAAAGAATGATGTTATTAAATTTAACTTCGTGGACTTTGTCCATACCTTGTAATATATTCTTACCTTCCCATCAATGTATAAAGTGCTTTGATGTGAACGAAATTAGCATTTTTGAGCCGGAGACGAAAAACACCTTCCCTTCTTTTCGTACACAGCGAAGCATAAAACTGCTTTTTTCCTTTTTTCGGAAGCCTTCTCTTTAGAACCGAAGTAACTGTTTATGTTATGATGATGATGATCCTATGTATGTCTAAATGAATGTTTTATGAATGCAAATGTATGATGTAATGTATCGTGCAAATGAATATCCAAACCCACACATACGATGCCATAACCAAAGCCTTCGCTCCCTTCGGAACAACCAAAGTCTCTTTGTCGTTTATTTTTCGGCTTCACCACTTATTTTTTGGTGTATCAGCGTTGACTTTTCACTGTAAGTTCTGCATTCCCTTAGGAACGTCTTTTGAACTTCTTCGCCTTCTATTTCGGCGGTATTCGCGTTGACTTTTCGCGCTTCGCCTTATATTTCGGCGGAATCAGCGTTGACTTTTCGCTGTAAGCAATGCATTCCCTTAGGAACGACTTTTGAGCAGAAAACTTACACTGCTGCTCCCTTAGGAATGGCTTTTTGTAGCTTCGTCGTGCTCTGCATCCCCTTAGGGACGTCTTTCGAGCTTCTCCCTGCTTTTTCTTTTCTCTTTGCACTCGATGGTGCATGCTCAGTTTTTACATTTACATCTTTGGGGGATATTGCTCTTGTAGAGCTGAAATAAGAAAAAAGAGAAATTACATGCTATGGCCCCGTTAAAAACCTTTCTCCCCCTTTGGAAAGGAAAAGGGTGCCATAGGAAAAAAGAATAAAAATGATTACATCAAACTACACATAATATCGCCGAAGCTCATCCGCATTCCAAGATCTAGGAATGTCGTTGCCGTCCATATCCTTCAATCTGTAAGAACTGGGTCTTGACGAAGATACTACCAGAAAAGGTCCTTCCCACTTTAACTGTAGTTTGCCTACTGTATCTGGGTTAGCAACTCTCCGAAGTACCAAGTGCCCTGGCTTGATATTTTTTAACCGAACTTTTCTGTCACGCCATTTTATTGTTTCGGCCTGATATTTATTGATGTTCTCCACAACCTGAAGCCTGATCCCTTCTATAACATCTTTTTCCACAGAATAATCAGCTTCGTCCTCCGCCGAAGCCACTGTTCTTATTGACCTAGCTTTAGCTTCTTCTGGGGTTATTGCTTCGTCGCCAAACAACAATTTGAATGGTGTAAAGCCTGTTGACCATGACATCGTTGTGTTGTGGCTCCACACCACTTTGATCAATTCATCTGGCCACTTTCCCCTAGGCTGATTGAAAATTAACTTCATTATTCCTATCATTATAATGCCATTAGCTCTTTCGACAAGTCCATTTGACTCTGGATGTCTAACAGATGCAAAATGGATCTTCGTGCCAATTTGCGCACAAAACTCTTTGAAAGCTTCTGCATCAAACTGTGTTCTGTTGTCCACAGTAATAGCCTTCGACACTCCGAAGCGACAGACAATATTTTGCCATATTTTTTTTGAACAGTGACCAAAGTTATTGTGGCTAAAGGTTTCGCCTCAATCCACTTAGAAAATATTCTACTGCCACCACAACATATTTTAGATTTCCTTGTGCTGGTGGAAGTGGGCCTAGCAAATCAAGGCCCCACCTTTGCAACGGCCAAGTGGGCTGTATTAATTGAGTCAAAGACAAAGGCTGTTTTTGATCTGCTGCACATTTTTGATAGCCTTCGCATTTTTGGACTAATTCTGCTGCATCCGAAGCTTCCTTCGGCCAATAAAATCCTTGACAAAAAACTTTTCCCAACAAGGGCCTAGATCCGATATGAGATCCACACAGGCCTGCGTGTATTTCCTTCATTAATTCTATACCTTCAGCTCTGGATAAACATTTGAGCAATGGAGAACAGACTCCATGTTTGTATAACTCCCCTTCTATTATTACATATGGTCGGGCTCTTGCCTCTATTCTCTTATTATAAGCTTCGTCATCTGAAAGGAAATTGCCCTGGAGAAAAGACATGATCTCGGTTCTCCAATCTTCACTATAAACGAGAGATATATTGAGCACTGCTCTTTCAAGAAGCTCCACCGAAGGTGCTTTTATTGTCTCAAAGAATACTTCCGAAGGGAAAGGCAGCCCCTGTGCCGCTGACTTGGCTAGCAGATCAGCATGCTCATTTTCTCCTCGTGGAATATTCTTGACAGAAAACCCTTCGAAAGAAGCTTCAAGCCTTCGAACTGTATCCAAATATTTCTCAAGCTTCGGATCTCTTGCTTTACAACTCTTGTCAACATGACCAGAAATAACTTGGGAATCGGTTTTGAGAACCGCCCTTCTTATCCCCATTGCCTTCAACTTCCGAAGCCCCAAAAGCGAAGCTTCGTATTCAGCAATATTATTTGTGCAACTGAAATCAAGTTTCACTGCATATCATGTTCTAACTTTGGAAGGTGCAACTAAAACAACAGCTACACCTGCCCCGAAGGTTCCCTAGGAACCGTCGCAGAACACTGTCCAGGCTTCGGCATCTTTACTTGCTTCTTCGTCCGAAGCCCCTGGCGTCCAGTCAGCGATGAAGTCTGCCAACGCCTGGGACTGAATCGAGGATCTGTGCACATAATCAATGCTGAATTCGTTGAGTTCTGCAGCCCACTTTCCAATTCTTCTAGTAGCTTCTCTGTTCCTCATAATATCCTTCAAAGCCTGTGATGAAGGAACAATTATATGGTATGCTTGAAAGTAGTGACGAAGCTTCCTGGAGGCCATTAAGACAGCATATAGCACCTTCTCCAATTCTGTATAGTTTTTCTTTGATAAACTGAGAACTTCGGAGACAAAATATACTAGAGCTTGCTTTTTAGTTTGTCCTTCAAGCTTCTCCTGGACAAGCGTCGCACTCACTGTAGAGTGTGAAGCTGCCACATACAGCAGCAGAGGAGCCCCTGACACTGGTGGAGTTAGCGTCGTTAGATCGATCAGATACTGCTTCAGCTCTTCGAAGGCTTTCTGCTGGACTGATCCCCATTGAAAGACTTCAGCTGATTTCAGCACTTCAAAGAATGGTAAATTTCTCTCTGCTGATCTGGATATAAATCGATTCAAAGATGCCAATCTTCCTGTCAGCCGCTGAGCCCCCTTCTTTGTGCTTGGCGGCTCCATTCGAAGAATCACTTCAATTTTGTTTGGATTGGCTTCGATTCCTTTTGTTGAAACTAGACAACCAAGGAATTTGCCCTTCTTTACTCCGAAGACACATTTTTCTGGATTCAACTTCAGGCCAGCTTGCCTAAAGTTAGCAAATGTTTCCTATAGATCAGCGATGTGATTTTCTTGCTTCGTGCTTTTTACTATGATATCATCAACATATGTTAGCACGTTTTTGCCTATCTAAGAATGAAGGACTTTGGCTGTCATCCTGCTGAAGCTTCCTCCAACATTCTTGAGCCCCTCAGGCATCCGAAGGTAACAATATGTACCACTGTGGGTGATGAAGCTGGTTTTTGGCTCATCTTCCTTCTTCATCCAGATTTGATGATAGCCTGAATAACAATCTAGTAGACTCATGAGCTCTGACGAAGCTGCTGCATCTACTAGAGAATCTATCCTTGGTAATGGAAATTCATCCTTCGGACAAGCCTTATTAAGATCAGTAAAATCAATGCACATTCTCCATTTACCATTGGCCTTCTTCACCATAACAGTGTTAGCTAGCCATTCTGGGTATTTTACTTCTCTGATGATGTTGGAACTTGCTCTCCGGTGCAAGTTGATCCAACAGGGGAGTGTAGCAACGCAAACAGGGTTTTTGCACGAGATGGCAATAGCTCTGTTAATCTAGCCTCTCAAGGGCACTGTGCGGGGGTATTTATAGGTATCTGAGTGCCCAGCGTCCAGTGTTAAGGACACATGTGCTCTCAGGCACCTAGGTTATCCCCGGAATATTCCCATAAAGAAGGGTTACAGACCGTAATTACAGGGAGACCTTTACAAATTAGGCCCGTAATGCGCAGCGGCCACACAGGGCCTGTTACAATGGGCCGGATCACATGTGGGCCTCCATGTTGGACGAGGTCACAAGATGAGACGACCTCGTCACAGGTCTTCGTCCGACGACGTGTGGGACGAAGGGTGAGTCTGCCCGTCGTCTTGCCTCCGTTGGTGCAGCGAGGTCGGCGAAGGCATCGAGCGAAGGGTGGCGTCTTCGCCTTCGCCCCAACAGATGACTCCAGCGCTGAGAAGTCTTTTCATTTCGTTCCGAGCACCTTCGGCTTTTTTGTCAGACATTTTCCGAAGCCTCTGCTTTCTGGGTCTGAAGGATGGATCAACATTGAGCGAGTGTTCAATAATATCCCTGTTGACACCACAAAGATCATTAGCTGACCATGCGAAGACATCTTTGTTGTTGAACATGAACCTTATTAGGGTTTTCTCCTGCTTCTCAGTCAACTGTGATCTCAGCAGCACCTTCTGCTCTGCTATTGACTTCCAAGAATAGCAATAGGCCCTTGATCCGAAGGTATCTTCATGCAAAGATATGCTGGATGAAGAATTGCTTCAAAAGCATTGAGTGTCCCACGACCAATGATTGCATTATAGGGGTACTCCATGTCGACAATATCGAACACAACTTCCTCAGTCCTTATATTGTTCACAAATCTGAAGGTCACTGGCATTGTGATCTTGCCGAGCGCTACAATCTGCCTTCCCCCAAAACCACAAAGAGGGTGTGTAGCATCATGAATCTTATCCTTTGGCTCTTGTATCTGTCTGAAGGCCTTAGCAAATATAATATCCGCTGCACTGCCTGTATCAACCAGAACATTGTGGACCAGAAATCCTTTGATGACACAAGAAATAACCATAGCATCATTGTGAGGGTAATCCTTGAGCTGAAGGTCCTCTTGGGAGAAGGTAATCGGGATGTGGGACCATCTTGACTTGATGAAGGGTCCTTGCACCCCGACATGTTGTACCCTTCTATGTGCCTCCTTCTTCTGCTTCTTGTTGGCTGGCTCTGAGCATGAACCGCCTGTTATCGGGAGTACCAGCTTCGGAGCCGAAGCAGCTCCAGCTTGATTGTTGAACGAAGCCATCAGCTCAAAAAAGTGGAAGTGAGTTCACCGGAGGTGGGCGCCAATGTTGGGGACTTGTTCTCAAATGCTATGAATTAAGAACAATGCAACATAAAATGTTAAATATTAATGCCCTTCGTCCGGTGAAGCATTATCTCCCCAAGGATTTAATGAGCTTCGGACGAAGGCCACGAGCAAAATATCACGAAGGTCATACCTTCGTGATCAGATTTGTAAAACAATATGAAATAAAAATTATAAAGCATGAAACATTATAGAAAGATATACTAAAAATAGATAACATTTTTCACATACTTTATTATATGAACACAGATATTAAAACATAATATTTAGGTACATTTATACCTTCGTCTTGACAGAAAAGATTAATTCCAGCGCAATGTGCCAGCAGTTGCAAGATTGCGTGAACAATACAGGGGTACTGTTCATCTATTTATAGGCACAGGGCGCAGCCTGTGTAAAATTACATTTATGCCCCTTACAATCGACTACAATAATGACACAAAACATCGCGGGTCTTTTAAGTCATTTCATCTTTAAGTCGGTTCACCCCTTCGTCTTGAGATCTGTCACTGTGCCGAAGCTTTATAGGTGATAGCTTCGGCGCTGCTTCTGATAGGATCTGCCGAAGGTGTTCTCTTTCTTTAGGATCTTCGGCTACGAAGCATACCCCCAACAGCTGGCCTCCTCCAATGCGAATTGGTGTACCCTGGGGATTAACCGTAGCGAGGACGAAAACTGCTGCTTCCCTATCCCTGGGATATCGCATTCCTCTTCAAATCTCTTAGTTGAACACACTTGTGTTCAATAGCTAGGGCTTTATCCAGCAGCCTCTGGAATGATGGAAATGTATGAGCCACTAGAGCATACTGCAGAGGTCCATTAAGTCCTTCAATAAAGTGCTCTTGCTTCCTCTCATCTTCAGCAACTTCATCTGGTGCATATCTGGAGAGCTGAATGAACTTATCGCGGTACTCTCTTACTGACATTCTTCCCTGCTTCAGCAACAGAAATTCCTTCTTCTTAATCTTCATCAATCCATCGGGAATATGGTAGTTTCTGAACTGAGTAGAAAATTCCACCCATGTAATAGTATCAGCAGCATCATAAGCAGCAGTGTATGAATCCCACCAATCAGCAGCAGACCTGTCAGACGACCAGAAGCATATAGAACCTTCTCCCGGTCAGAGCATTGGGCAATAATCAACATCTTTTCCATAGACTTCAGCCAATCATCAGCGTCTAGTGCATCAGGAGAACTGGCAAACATCGGTGGCTTATGGCTCATGAACTCCCGGTGCTTGTCCCAGGGTGGAACTGGTGGTGGAGGTGGAGGCAGTGGGGCTTGATGCTGTTGCTGTTGTTGTTGCGCCATTCTCTCCTGGCGTATCTCCTCTCACTTTTGGAGAATCTCCTGGCGTATATCCTCTCGCTCTTGGCGCATCTCCTGGTGTTCCTGCCGCATCTGCGCGTGCATATCCACCATGGTGTCTACCATCTGTTGCATTATCCGCGTCTGTGCTGCAACAGCGGGGTCAGCTCCGGCTGGTGGAGGTTGTGGAGCATCCATCTCAGGTTGTTGTTGTTGTGGTTGTCTAAATATCCTCCGAGTGTGGCGATTGGGAGGTAGATCAATTCCACCACCCTTCCTGGTATTGACCATCTGAGTTAGAAACCTATGGTAAGAGAGAAAGGATTGTAGACAAGGCAGGTAATTACGAGGCATGTAACTTTGGGGGATTAATTAGCTAAGCAGATTAATGTTTTACCTACCAAAGCTAATTCATTACTTTATGGTGGTACATGCTAAGATGTCCATTTATAATATCTCAATCAATCAAAGAAGCAAATCAGGCATTTGTCATCAGAACAATCAACCAACATTTTTAATAGAGAAAATAGTTTTAAATTTGTCTTAGGTTCCCTATTTCTTAATAATGTCATTAATGTAGGATTCCAAGGTGTGAAACCCATCTTGTCTTAGAGTGGAAAAGATAAGAGTAATTAGAGTATGACAGCAAAAAGGTGAGACAAGATCAAGATAAGTATAGAATGAATCAGAGTAAGGTAAGTAGGTAAGGGTTTTGTCCATTTCTATCTATGTTTTGTCCTACAGTTAACATTTCCTCTGATACCACTTCTGTCACACCCGGATTTAAGGAACAAAGCCGGGTGCATCTCATACATGCGCCAAAGAAGACAACATATATAATAATAGAGTGTATAGAGATAAATGTCACAATAACATCAGAGTACTTATTACATAGTGGAAGTCTTACAAAAATAAAAGATAAATATAAAACGAACTAAATCCATACTTGGCGCCAATAAGTCAACTGGGAGACGCCACCTAGATTAGATCAAACTCATCGTTGTGTGGCTCCTCTTGAACCACCTGTTCTTCTCCTATGGGGGGTGTGAGCCAGCAAGGGTGAGCTCACACATGATCATAGCTCAACAAGTTGTGGGGAAACCAGTGGACATGAACTCACCAAAGGTGGGAGTTCATGTGATGTGTAAGGCTGATCAACAATAGGGGTTAAAGCTAAGCATTGCTTTTAATAAGTTGGTCAAATTTTATTAGCAGTTACTAAGTGTAAGTAAATACCAAACCATAATAAATAATAGAACAAAATTAATAAATAACCACATGCAAATGCAAATTACAAATTGAATTTAAGTTACATAAATTAATCATGTGAGTGTTCGAGTCGCTCATGACCGTGAGCACGGCTAGTATACCAGTTTTACACTCTGCAGAGGTTGTACCGTGTACCCACAAGTCATGTTACCCATCTTCCAAGCGACGACCAATCCCATACACCTCTACCGAGGAGGCAAGGCGAGGCAGGGTAACACTACGAGGCCTTTACAAAGTTCCACTAGCTTCAGAAAACCCGCTACAGTTTATGAGAAGAGCGCTTGCAAGAATCCCCCGTCTAACCGCCATCGCAACAAAATCAACCCGAGAACCTCCCTGCATGGAACTCCCCTACTGCCCTTGCCCCTTTCGGGTAAGGTAGTCTTCCACTAGCTTTCCTAATTAGTTAGCCAAGGGGTCCCATTCCTCCCTTGTGGTGGCACGTTTTCCCGTGTGGTTCTCCATGTTCCCATTAACATAATGATCTTATCATGAACATAAATAACATAACAGAATAATTGGAACATGGATGTAATGAAATATTAACCCAAAACCATATAAAGCAATAGCAAAACTACCCAAGTGATTTAGGGGTAAACAAGGTAAAAAGGATAAACAGACTAGGGTGACCTAATGAGTCCCATCAAAATTAACCTATACAGATCATTATGATTAATAAGAACATGACTGGGTAAAAAAAGAAGTGTTCAAGGGCACAACTTGCCTTCAATGAGCTTCTGCTCAGCAACTTCTATCTGCTAAACCTCAGGATCCACAGTAGCTTGCTCGTCTACTTGCATCAATACAAACATACATAGTATAGCAAAATTAACATCACACCAAATATGTAAACAAAATACATAATAAAAATCTACACATGAACATAAGATCATAGGAACAGGAATCATAAATTTTGGGATTATAGATTTTAAGTTATGAATTTCCAAAGGTTTTATGTATTTAATACAAGATTAAGTAAGAGATAAATTTTAAATGTCTTTCATGTCAAAACAGTGGCACTGGGTGATAAACAATAATATTACAAAATTTTAGAAACTGGAATGGATTAATTTGGAGTTCTTATGAATTTTTTATGAATTAAACAAGTTCTTATCATTTATTTATACATTGAAAATCCATTTCTAATTACTTTTCCCTGGTTTTCGAGTTTTCTAGACTAGGCCTCAATTTCTGGTAAGCACAGGGGTGTCTAGGTAAAAACTTCGAGACACAGTGAACAATACCCCTGGACGGCGGGTCAATTCCTAAATAGTCTCGGGGCTCTTAAGAAAATGTGCCAGGGCGAAAGGGTTCCACACCACAGTGACCGTCCGATCCTCACTTGACGACCAGGATTAAATCTAGGCTATCCGAACCGGTACGCGACACAAGCCATAGGACCTAGATCTAACAATCGTAATTCAATTAACTCTGCATCGCTCTCACCCGTCCGATCCCAAACGGGCGGCCCTTGTTACACCAACCCAACCAGTATGCATCTTCTAATCTGGGTCATTCACGGTTAGATCTACGGCAGAGCGCCAATTCTCCCTCCGGCGACCGCACACGGTGGTGCTCAGGTACCCGCGGCGGCGCCATAGCGGGACCCCGCGTGCCCCACGATTCCTACGACCATCCTCCGATCCGAACTATGCTACACGTAGCTAAGGAGCTATCGAACACAGCAAGGACTTCTTACCAAGGGATTGCGCGACATAGACATCCTCTGTCGGTGACCTGCGGCAAGGCGGCGATTGCTTAACCTCGGCAAGCAACTATGCTGGCGCAGCAACGACAACCGCAAAATCAGAGGCTGCAGAATGCACCACGACAGCCCGAGTGCCCTTGGTTCCTGCATTCGACGGCGACGGCAAATCTCCCCCCCCCCCGGCGCACCGCGGCGGCGGCTTCCTCGATCGATGCAAGCGTGGCTAGGTGGAGGCATGAAAGTGGGGCGAGTTTAGAGGGAGACTGCGGCTCTTGTAGGGCGGTAGAAGAGGTCCTGGTCAACTCCCCACGCCGCACGGACGATGCGGACACCGGCGATCGCGGCACGTCTGTTACAAAGACACTGTTGACGCTTTGGCCCCACACGGCAGCGACGACCCAGTCGGAGAAACGATTCCTGCTGCGCTGGCTTCGTGGACCCGCAAGCCAGAGAGATAGATGCCTGGTGTGCACGTGAAGTGCCCCTGTCGAGCGAGCCCCGCAATCCAGTGAAAGATTGAGCAGCACGAGAGGGGAGGCTGGCCAGTGGGCCCCAGGTGTCGGCGCCAGGTTATGGGTGGGCTGTGCAGTATTGAGAGCACCTAGAGGGGGGTGAATAGGTGATCCTGTAAAATTAAACACTAAATAGCCACAAAACTTAGTTATAGAGGTGTTAGTGCGACTAAGTAGTTTTGAGGCGAGTTCTTGTGGACAAAACAATCACAGAGAAAGCAATCACAAGAGACACACATTTTATCCCGTGGTTCGGCCAAGTAACACTTGCCTACTTCCACGTTGTGGCGTCCCAATGGACGAGGGTTGCACTCAACCCCTTTCAAGTGATCCGATGATCAACTTGAATACCACGCCTTTTTCTTTTAGTGTATTTTCCCGTTTGCGAGGAATCTCCACAACTTGGAGTCTCTCGCCCTTACAATAGAGATCACAAAGAAAGCACAGAGTAAGGTTGGGAAGAGAAACACACACAAGACTCAAATCCGCAACACAACCATGCACACAAGTCACGACTTGAGCTCTAAACACAACACACGGAGTTCGCAACTCAAATGGAGCTCAAATCACTAACACAATGAAGCGAATGTGTGGGAGCAGAGTTTGGATGCTTTAGAATACTTAGAGAATGCTTAGATGTCTCCTCCATGTGCCTAGGGGTCCCTTTTATAGCCCCAAGGCAGCTAGGAGCCGTTGGAGATCAACATGGAAGGCTATTCTTGCCTTCTGTCGAGTGGCACACTGGACAGTCCGGTGCGCGATCTCCTTCTAAATCGGGCACAGTCAACCGTTGCAGGTTCAGGCCCGTTGGTGCACCGGACACTATCTGGTGCACACCGGACAGTCCGATGCCCCCTGCCGACCATTGGCGCGACCACGTGTCGCGCGAAGATTGTGCGACCAACCGTTGGCGCTGGCGACCGTTGGCTCACCGGACAGTCCGATGAATTATAGCTGTATGCCACCGTCGACACCCAAGAGCGGCGAATTCATCGCGGACCAGCCTGGCGCACCGGACACTGTCCGGTGCACCACCGGACAGTCCGGTGTGCCAGACCGAGCAGAAGATTGGCTGCACAGAGCCAAGTCTTTTAGGTTTCTTTTCTTCTTCTTTTCTCACTGTTTCAAGCACTTAGATAACTTCATTAGTATTCAAAAACAAATGTACTAAGTCTAGAAACATACCTCATGCCTTGATTTGCACTTTTCAACCTTTGGCACTTTAGGACTTAAAGAATATGTGTTGGGCACTTAATCACCAAAACATTATAGAAATGGCCCAAAGGCACATTTCCCTTTCAATCTCCCCCTTTTTGGTGATTTATGCCAACACAACCAAAAGCAACCAAAAGAAGTGCAACATCAATGCAATTGAGGACCAAATTGTTTTTTACTATAATTTGGCATATTTGGATCGCTCTTTGCCACCAC
Source organism: Zea mays (assembly GCF_902167145.1). Classification (NCBI taxonomy): domain Eukaryota; kingdom Viridiplantae; phylum Streptophyta; class Magnoliopsida; order Poales; family Poaceae; genus Zea; species Zea mays. Next base: position 69,833,714 of record NC_050104.1, on the reverse strand, counting down.
TTGGTTTGTTTTTGCAAATGAAATTCATTTTCTTATTTCTAAGTCAAACACACTTGTTTGGGCACAAAGAGAGATATTCCAAGAGAAAAATTGATCAAGTGCCAAAAACTCCCCCTTTTTGCCATAATCAAAATTCTCTCCCACAAGAGACCAAATTTTGCAATAAGAGTAATCAAAAGTTCTAACTCTATTGTTTTCAAAATTCACAATTGGTAGCTGATCCATTTGCTTTGGCCTTAATTTCTCCCCCTTTGGCATTAAGCACCAAAACAGAATCATTTTTGGCCCTTTTAACCCCATTGCCTCACCGAAAATGTCAATTAAGAGCAAAAAGGCAATGAGAACATAAGTATGAACTTAGAAGTGAGTACACTAATACCGGAGTGCAATGGAAGTCTTTGCATCGTCCAAGTTCACCTTTCCCTTTCAATGCACTTTTGAGACTACAACAAGTATACTCAAACACAAAGGTTAGTCTCAAAGGGTCAAGTTGTAGCATATCTCCCCCTAAATATGTGCACCATTTGCATATGGACTTGTGAGGTCCGGGGAGATTTTGTACAACTTGAGCACCACAAATAGATAACACAAAATGCATAAAGTAACATGATCAAAGGCATAGAACACATGTATGTTATAGATCAATCCAAGTTACGCGAATCTAAGACATTTAGCTCACTACGCAACCTGCAAAAGGTTTTCGCATCCAACGGCTTGGTAAAGATATCGGCTAGCTGGTTCTCGGTGCTAATATGGTACACCTCGATATCTCCCTTTTGCTGGTGGTCTCTCAGGAAGTGATGCCAGATGTCTATGTGCTTAGTGCGGCTGTGTTCAACAGGATTATCCGCCATGCGGATAGCACTCTCATTGTCACATAGGAGTGGGACTTTGCTCAGATTGTAGCCAAAGTCCCGGAGGGTTTGCCTCATCCAAATTAGTTGTGTGCAACGCTGTCCTGCGGCAACATACTCGGCCTCAGCGGCGGATAGGGCAACGGATGTTTGTTTCTTAGAACTCCAGGACACCAGGGACCTTCCTAGAAATTGGCACGTCCCCGATGTGCTCTTCCTATAAACCTTGCACCCGGCATAATCAGAATATGAGTATCCAATCAAGTCAAAGGTAGACCCCTTTGGATAGCAGATCCCGAAGCAAGGCATAGAAACTAAATATCTAAGAATTCTCTTAACAACCACAAGGTGACATTCCTTGGGGTCGAATTGATATCTAGCACACATGCATACACTTAGCATAATGTCCAGTCTACTTGCCCATAAATAAAGTAATGACCCTATCATAGACCGGTATGCCTTTTGATCAACGGACTTACCTCCTTTATTGAGGTCAACATGCCCGTCGGTTCCCATCGGTGTCTTCGCGGGCTTGGCGTCCTTCATCCCAAACCGCTTGAGAAGATCTTGTGTGTACTTCGTTTGGGAGATGAAGGTGCCGTCCTTGAGTTGCTTCACTTGGAACCCAAGGAAGTAGGTCAACTCGCCCATCATCGACATCTCGAACTTTTGTGTCATCACCCTGCTAAACTCCTCACAAGACTTTTGATTAGTAGAACCAAATATTATGTCATCGACATAAATTTGGCACACAAAAAGATCACCATCACAAGTCTTTGTAAAAAGAGTGGGATCGGCTTTCCCAACCTTGAAGGCATTAGCAATTAAGAAATCTCTAAGGCATTCATACCATGCTCTTGGGGCTTGCTTAAGTCCATAGAGCGCCTTAGAGAGCTTGAACACATGGTCGGGGTACCTATCATCCTCAAAGTGCTCTTCACATCCATTTGAAATAGCTTGAAAGAGTGGTGAGCGGCATAGGCTAATAAAATTCGAATAGACTCTAGCCTAGCCACATGAGCAAAAGTCTCCTCGAAATCCAAACCTGCGACTTGGGCATAACCTTTTGCCATAAGTCGAGCCTTGTTTCTTGTCACCACCCCGTGCTCGTCTTGCTTGTTGCGGAACACCCACTTGGTTCCCACAATGTTTTGCTTTGGACGTGGCACCAGACTCCAAACTTCATTTCTCTTGAAGTTGTTGAGCTCTTCCTGCATGGCCAACACCCAATCATGATCCTGCAAGGCCTCTTCTATCCTGAAAGGCTCAATAGAAGAGACAAATGAGTAATGCTCAGAAAAGTTAGCTAATCTTGAGCGAGTAGTTACTCTCTTGCTTATGTCACCCATAATCTTGTCAATGGGGTGATGTCGTTGGATCGTTGCTCGGACTTGAGTTGGAGGGGCACGTGGTGCTTCTTCTTCCATCACTTGTTCTTCCTATGCTCCCCCTTGATCCTGTCCCTCTTCTTGAGGTACCTATTCACCGTCTTGAGTTGGAGGATGCACCATTGTGGAGGATGATGGCTGATCTTGCTCATGTTGTTCTTGTGGTCGCACATCACCAATCGCCATCGTGCGCATTACGGCCGTTGGAACATCATCTTCATCTATGTCATCAAGACCAACTTGCTCTCTTGGAGAGCCATTAGTCTCATCAAATACAATGTCGCTAGAGACTTCAACCAAACCCGATGATTTGTTGAAGACTCTGTACGCCTTTGTATTTGAGTCATATCCTAGTAAAAACCCTTCTACTGCCTTGGGAGCAAATTTAGAATGTCTACCTTTCTTCACCAGAATGTAACATTTGCTCCCAAATACACGAAAGTAGGAGACGTTGGGTTTGTTACCAGTAAGGAGTTCGTAGGAGGTCTTCTTGAGAAGGCGATGCAGATAGAGCCGCTTTATGGCGTGGCAAGCTGTGTTCACATCTTCCAACCAAAACCGCTCGGGCATCTTGAACTCTCCAAGCATCGTTCTCTCCATGTCGATAAGCATCATGTTCTTCCTCTCTACCACACTGTTTTGCTATGGTGTGTAGGGAGCGGAGAACTCGTGCTTGACACCTTCCTTCTCAAGATACTCCTCAACTTGCAGATTCTTGAACTCGGACCCGTTGTCGCTCCTTATCTTTTTCACCTTTAGCTCAAATTTGTTTGAGCCCTCCTTAGGAAGCACTTTAGGGTCCCTTGGGTTTCTGATTTATCCTGTAAAAAGAACACCCAAGTGAAGCGGGAAAAATCATCAACAATTACAAGACCATACTTACTTCCCTCGATGCTTAGGTAGGCAACGGGTCCAAAGAGGTCCATGTGAAGAAGCTCCAGTGGTCTTGATGTTGTCATCACATTCTTGCCGTGATGATTGCTTCCCACCTGTTTCCCTGCCTAACATGCTGCACAAGGTCTGTCTTTCTCAAAACAGACATTGGTTAGTCCTAACACATGATCTCCTTTTAGAAGCTTATGAAGGTTCTTCATCCCAACATGTGCTAGACGGCGATGCCAAAGACAGCCCATATTAGTCTTAGCTATTAAGCATGCATCTAGATCGGCATTCTCATTCGAAAAATCAACTAAATAGAGCTTGCCATCTAGTACACCCTTAAACTCTAGTGAACCATCTCTTCTTCTAAAAACAAATACATCTATATTTGTAAATAGACAATTATAACCCATGTTACATAATTGACTCACAGACAATAAGTTGTACCCGAGCGATTCAACTAAGAACACATTGGAGATAGAATGCTCGGATGTAATGGCTATCTTTCCCAATCCTTTAACCTTGCCTTGGTTCCCATCTCCAAAGATGATCGAATCCTGGGAATCCTTGTTCTTGACGTAGGAGGTGAACATCTTCTTCTCCCCCGTCATGTGGTTTGTGCATCTGTTGTCGATAATCCAGCTTGAGCCCCCGGATGCATAAACCTGTAAGGCAATTTATGCTTGTGTTTTAGGTACCCAACTCTTTTTGGGTCCTACAAGGTTAGTCACAATAACTTTTGGAACCCAAATGCAAGTTTTGTCTCCCTTGCATTTAGATCCCAACTTCCTAGCAACTACTTTTGCATTCTTACATGAAAGAACAAAAGAAGTGTTCCAAGCATGAAAAACAGTAGTTGGTTCATTGCATATTTTCCTAGGCATATGAGACACAACCTTATTTCTCCTAGGCCTACTTCTATCATGCACAAAAGTAGAGCTAGAAGCAAACATAGCATGTGAATCATTATAAGCAACATGAATATGACTCTTATTATGATGAAGACGACTAGCAATTTTCCTATCATAAATGAAAGCATGGTTCCTTTGAGGACTACTAGCCATAGGGGCCTTCCCTTTCTCCTTGTTGAGAATGGGAGCCTTTTGGCTTGTTAAGTTTTAGGTTTCCCTTCGAAAACTAAGTCCATCCTTAATTGAGGGGTGTTTACCAATAGTGTAGGCATCCCTAGCAAACTTTAATTTATCAAAATCACTTTTGCAAGTCTTAAGTTGAGCATTAAGACTTGCCACTTCATCATTCAATTTAATAATAGAAATAAGATGTTCATCACATGCATCGACATTAAAATCCTTACATCTATTGCAAATAACAACATGCTCTACACATGAACTAGATTTACTAACTTCCTCTAGCTTAGCATTTAATTCATCATTTAAACTCCTTAAACTAGAGACAGATTCATGGCAAGTAGACAACTCAGAAGATAACACTTCATTTATTTTAATTTCTAGAGCAAGAGATTTTTGAACAGTAACAAATTTATCATGTTCTTCATATAAAATGTCCTCTTGCTTTTCTAACAGTCTATCCTTTTCATTTAGAGCATCAATCAATTCATTAATTTTTCTACTTTGGCTCTATCTAAACCTTTGAATAAACTAGAGTAATCTACTTCATCATCGGAGGATTCTTCATCACTAGATGAAGTGTACTTGGGTGTGTCCCGAATACGTACCTTTTTCTCCTTGGCCATAAGATATGTATGGCTTTCGTTGGGGAAGAGTGAGGATTTGTTGAAGGCGAGGCAGCAAGTCCTTCGTCGTCGGAGTCGGAAGAGGAGCAGTCCGAATCCCATTCTTTTCTAAGGTGCGCCTCGCCCTTTGCCTTTTTGTAGACTTTCTTCTTCTCCCTCTTCCCGTACTTTTCTTGTTCCTGGTCATTATCATTATCGGGGCATTGTGCTATGAAATGACCAGTCTTACCGCATTTGAAACAGTAGTGCTTTCCCCTTGTTTTGTTCTTTTTGGGGTACTCCTTGCGTCCTCTAAGCGCGGTCTTGAAGCGCTTGATGATGAGCGCCATTTCATCCTCATTGAGCCCGACAGCCTCTACCTGTGCTACCATGCTTGGTAGCGCCTCTCTGCTGCTAGTTGCTTTGAGAACAACGGGTTGTGGCTCGTAGACAGGTAGTGGACCATTGAGTGCATCATCCACGTATCGAGCCTCCTTCACCATCATGCGCCCGCTCACAAACTTTCCAAGGATCTCCTCGGGCGTCATCTTTGTGTACCTGGGGTTTTCACGAATAAGATTGACAAGATGGGGGTCAATTACAGTAAATGACCTTAGCATGAGTCGAACGACATCATGATCCGTCCATCTTGTGCTTCCATAGCTTCGGATCTTGTTTATGAGGGTCTTGAGCCTGTTGTAGGTCTGAGTTGGCTCCTCTCCTCTTATCATCGCGAACCTCCCTAGCTCGCCTTCCACTAGTTCCATCTTTGTGATCATAGTAGCATCGGTTCCCTCATGAGATATCTTGAGGGTATCCCAGATTTGCTTGGCATTGTCCAAGCCACTCACCTTATTATATTCATCCCTGCAAAGTGAAGCTAGCAAGACAGTAGTAGCTTGTGCATTTTTATGAATTTGCTCATTTTGAAAACGGGATTGTCAGTACTATCAAAATGCATTCCGTTTTCAACAATCTCCCAGATACTAGGATGGAGAGAAAATAGATGACTACGCATTTTATGACTCCAGAAAGAGTAGTCTTCTCCATCAAAGTGTGGAGGTTTCCCAAGTGAAATTGATAGCAAATGAGCATTTGAATTAAATGGAATACGGGAATAATCAAATGAATAGTTTTGATTAACCGTTTTCTTCTTTCAAGAGACGTCATCGTCGTCGTGTGGTGAAGAAGACGAGGCATCGCTGTCGTAGTAGATGATCTTCTTGATGCGCCTCTTCTTCTTCCTGCCTCTCTTCTTTTGACTCGAGCCTGAGTCAGTAGGCTTGTCGTCTCTTGGCTCGTTGAAGACAGACTCTTTTTCCATGTCGTTGACCACCATCCCCTTACCCTTAGGATCCATATCTTCGGGCGGTTAGTCCCTTAAGTGAAGAGTATGGCTATGATACCAATTGAGAGCACCTAGAGGGGGAGGGTGAATAGGTGATCCTGTAAAATTAAACACTAAATAGCCACAAAACTTAGTTATAGAGGTGTTAGTGCGACTAAGTAGTTTTGAGGCGAGTTCTTGTGGACAAAACAATCACAGAGAAAGCAATCACAAGAGACACGCGATTTTATCCCGTGGTTCGGCCAAGTAACACTTGCCTACTTCCATGTTGTGGCGTCCCAATGGACGAGGGTTGCACTCAACCCCTTTCAAGTGATCCGATGATCAACTTGAATACCACGGCTTTATCTTTTAGTGTATTTTCCCGTTTGTGAGGAATCTCCACAACTTGGAGTCTCTGGCCCTTACAATAGAGATCACAAAGAAAGCAAAGTAAGGTTGGGAAGAGCAACACACACAAGACTCAAATCTGCAGCACAACCCCGCACACAAGTCATGACTTGAGCTCTAAACACAACACACGGAGTTCGCAACTCAAATGGAGCTCAAATCACTAACACAATGAAGCTAATGCGTGGAAGCGGAGTCTAGATGCTTTAGAATACTTAGAGAATGCTTAGATGTCTCCTCCATGCGCCTAGAGGTCCTTTTTATAGCCCCAAGGCAGCTAGGAGCCGTTGGAGATCAACATGGAAGGCTATCCTTGCCTTCTGTTGAGTGGCGCACCAGACAGTCCGGTGCGCCACCAGACAGGTCCTGTAGACTGTCCGGTGCGTGATCTCCTTCCAAATCGGGCACAGTCGACCGTTGCAGCTTTGGGCCCGTTGGCGCACCAGACACTGTTCGGTGCACACCGGACAGTCCGATGCCCCCTGTCGACCGTTGGCGCGACCACGTGTCGCGCGAAGATTGCGCGGCCGACCGTTGGCGATGGCGACCATTGGCTGACTGGACAGTCCGGTGCACCACCGGACAGTCCGGTGAATTATAGTCGTACGCCGCCGTCGAAACCCGAGAGCGGCGAATTCACCGCGGACCAGCCTGGCGCACCGGACACTGTCCGGTGTGCCAGACCGAGCAGAAGATTGGCTGCACAGAGCCAAGTCTTTTCGGTTTCTTTTCTTCTTCTTTTCTCACTTTTTCTAGCACTTAGATGACTTCATTAGTATTTAGAAACCAATGTACTAAGTCTAGAAACATACCTCATGCCTTGATTTGCACTTTTCAACCTTTGGCACATTAGGACTTAAAGAATATGTGTTGGGCACTTAATCACCAAAATATTATAGAAATGGCCCAAAGGCACATTTCCCTTTCAGGTATGTTTCTCCTGGTGGGCCAGAATGGGGTACCGAGGCCCAGTTAGGCTCTTTATTCATTTTTCTTTTTATTTTTCTCATTTCGTTTCTTTTTTTTTACTTTTAGATTCCAAATTTGAATTCAAACTGTTGTTGTAAATTTGTAATCAAATTTCTGAATATATGATTTGAATAAATTATTGTGGAATAAATTTATTTATTCATAAATTTATTTTTGTATTGTATAGTATTTTATCTTTCCTTCTCCATTCCACACCCTAATTCTCAATTTAGGATTCAAACTTCATCTCAAGTCATTGTTTTATTTCTACTAGCATTATTGTTGTTATTATTTCAATGCACAAGCAAACAAAACTCCAACAGGATGCACATGTTATTTGAGTTTCTTTTGTTAACTATTTATTTGTTTAAGTGAGGTGTCCACATGTGATGGCAAATAGATACAACACACACATATAAATAAAGGAAATAATTTTTTCTCCTTTTATATTATCTCTTACAAATTGGGTATTACAAGCGCATATTCAAAATCAGCAATATGCTTCGCGTCTTTCTCTTTCTTCTTTTTGAACTCCTTCATTTTCTATTCAACTTCGGAAAGGCTAGCCAGTCTAGCTTCGCTAGACTTTAATCTCTCGACTAAGGAGAGCAGGATTTTGTCTTTCTCGAGAGCTTCATTCCGAAGCGTTATGACTTCCGAATGTAGGTTCCCAAAAGCCATCTGAGTGCTTTCGTCTTCTGCATCCTTCTAGGTTTTCAAAGCTTTGCTGAGGATAAGACCCTCACAAACAAAAAATGTACAAATATTAATAAGTATTACCACAAATCGTTTGCCGAAAACTCGCCTAACAAAAAATAGTAAATGCAGAAATAAAAATATACAAACCTTCATGCTGTTATAGGCAAGGCTGTCTGCAAGTTGGTCCTTCATCATTGCAGATAGGCCAAGTTCAAGCTTCAGATATCCCATGTTGTCCATCATTTCTTGACAAACATTTACCTCTTTATTGTCTAGTAGACAGTAAAGAAAGTCATCTTCGTCATCTCCTCCATAATTAGGGACCCTCGAGGGTATTTCAGGTCCTTCGCGTAATGTTGCACTTCAGCGATTTGCTCTTCTCATAGTCGTTTTCCTGAAGCACGACAAACAATATATTCCAAACTGTCTCGAGATGATGCTTCAGGCATAGGTGATGTCGGCTTCTCCAGAAGATCTTCTTTTTCTTGTTCCACTGGCTTGAATCTCAAAGGTCCAGCTTCAGCGCGTGCAGGAGAAACACTTGCAGCAGCTATCACTAATTTTTCAGTATTAACCTCTGAAGCTTCAGTAGAAGCAGGAGTTGGAACCTTTGAAGATTTCAAAACGACATCCAAAACACGAGCCATTCTCATTTTCCTAGGAGTCATTGTTGTAGCAATTGTTAGCTTCAGCAACCCTGTCATGGTTGGAAGACTCAGCAGTTTTGGATGCTCTTCTGCCTTTGAGCTCTCTGTTTCTGTTTCTTCAACCGGACTGACACTAGCTTCAACCGTCATAGCAGGAATTTTCTCCGGAGTCAAGGGGATGGCTTCGGCGTGTTCAGCAATCTCCATCTTTCTGTATCAAGCACTGCAGCTATCCTTTCTAAAGAATGTGGCTTCGGCCTACAAGTCAAAACCTTAACTCTCTTCGGCTTAGGCGCGGTGGAAGAAGATGAAGTTCCCATTTTTCTTTTCGAACCATGTTTTTGGGCAGGAAAGAAGTAATCAGGATAAAAAATCCGATCATATCAAAAACTCTGTTCAGTCTCCTCTTGCCACGAGCGCCGAAGGCAGTGGTCATGGCTTCGTCCTCTGCCTTCGTATAAGCTCCCAACAGCTCGTCGCTGGTAGCCACAATGACCTCAAGCCAGTCATCATTCGGCTCGTCAAATTGACTTCTATAGCGATAGGTGTATCTTAAATAAACCATACCACCTTCGCTAGAGCCAGCAGCAGTCTCCTTCGGCATCTCCCAGTCATTAACAAGCGGCCACACCTTATAGGAAATATGCTCTTGAACCAAATTCCTAGTGCCAATGTAAGTACACACCGTGTGGAAGGCCATCAAGCATGCTTGCACTTCGTTCCCACTCGCGATCGATGGCCTCCTAATGCCGAAGTGTGACCATACAGGGCGCTGGATTATACCCCTCACATCTTCCCTATTACCCAGGTCATTCTTGACATAAAACCATTGCTTCATTCAAGAGCTTGGCCATTTCTTTCGGAACGTTGGCACAAGACACCTCACATCAGACCGGTACACAAAGCTATAGCATCCGAACTTGTTATGATATTGCTCTTTCCCAACTGCCTTTGTCTGGTAGGATAATGTAACACCGAAGAATATTATTTCGGGAATTAGGAATATTGATCCAAAAAAAATTTCTAATAAGAGATTAAATAAAAAAATCCTTATATGGAGTAAATTATCCTTTGTTGAAAATGTATAGAATTATTCTCTGAAGGATTTGAGTTAAAGCCTATCTTAACAAAATTATGTATATTAGAAACGATCTTCTCTTAAAATAAATCAAGCAAAGATATTTTATCAATATAAATAATATGTATGCATTACATTTTTGAGTACTTATCCAGGTAAACAAGATAAATAAATAACCTACTTTTGCATTTGCATGCTGGAGTTTGTTTGTACGCATAAATTATAACTGAAAACCAAACTTAAATTTGAAATTTGCATTTAAATCTAGAAGTTGTATTTAACCCATGAAATTAAGTTTTATTTTCCCAAAGAAATAAAATAGGGATGTCTTCAATTAATAATGGATGAATTATGTGTTTAGAAAACCTTCTCTAAAAAGATTAAAGTGAAAATATCTCTTAATAAGCGATTATATACTAAAAAGTATTTCCCCTACAAAATAAAATAATAAAATTTGGATGAACCCTTAATTTAACAACACATTTAAAACAATATTTTGTTAACATAAATAATTTACGTACTGCATGTTTGGTGCAAATGGATTAAACAATTAGTATAAAAATACATAACTATGAGTGTGGATGTATTTCTTGAAATCTCAACACAGAATGTAATTTAAAATTTGCATGTAAAAAAATAGAAAAGAAAGAAATAGAAAACAGGAAAAAGAAAAAAAAACAAACCTACATGTATTATTGCAAAATTACAAATACAAATTAAACAAATGTGTGTTTGAAAGGTTGTAACATGCAACAAGTATTTTTAGGGAAACTATATCTATTTTATTTCCCTTCAAAATTATGTCATTAAGCAAAACATATGGGCAGTGCATGCACATCACGAGCACCTCGTCAGAATCTCTTGCTTTCAAATGGGTCCCACATGTCATTACCGTCTCCAATCTTTGAGTTCGATTAAGATTAAGCTTTCCTGGCATGGCCACCTTGGGGATCATTCTGGCTGCCAAGTTTTCCACAAGATCAGACCCTAGAACCCTTCACCTCTCCGGGATTTTTGCCTTGACTTTGGGATCAAAACTTCCTTGGCATGCGGCTATGTCCTGAGCCGTTGGGCCCCTTGGCCGTTGCATTATCCGCGTCGGGTTTTCTGTCCGGGACGACGGACTCAATCTCCTCGATCGAATACCCCTCAACACTCTGAAATACTTTGCCCTATATAATCATGGCTAGCGCAGGAGTTAGACCCAACCAATCTAGATCTACCCCAAACAATCGGATAACCATGTCGCCATTGCCAAACAGAGGAGGGATCGGGGCCAGGGCCGGGGCCGGGGTGGCCGGATCTATCGACCGGGGCACCGCCATGGTGTGACGACGACACCGTATCTTTCGCTCCGACGATTTGTCGTAGGCTACCTCGAGGTATGGGTTTAAATGCTAGCATTATTTGATCTAATCAAGGTCCCAGGTTCGATAATGACGCCGGAGTAGCAGTTTCGGTTCTCTGGCCACATGCTGTCATATGCCACCTAGTAGTCTTTCTCGTCCACGGTATCTGCTTCGCTGTTTCGGCAACGCTGTGTGTGAAATCACGATCTAGACTGCAGTAGTACGATGGGTCGGCGATCTCGCCACCATAGTTGTAGGAGAGCCACCATCGGGAGGTAAACGACAGGTTCCTGGCCGTTGATTCTGAAGCAGACGGTTGGGATTAGAATAGGGAGGAAATCTACTGGTCGTCGGATCTGAAATGGAGGGATAGGATTAGAGTAGAGATGACGCTTCGGCAACGATTCATCCTTGCCGTAGATCGATGAGTGGACGTATGAAAATAGATCGCAGCCTTTTTAAATTTTGATCATTGAGTCTCTCATGAACGCACCGGATTTGGTCTTGTGCGTACCCCTTTAGCCTTATGATCTGGGCCCTGGATTTTTATAGACCGAACCCCGAGCTTCCCAGTAATATTGCGTGCAGTCCAGAGTCGTGGGAAAATTGAATAAAACAGTATAGAAAATACTTTTTGGGTACAAAAATAATTCTAAAACTTGTATAATTCCTAGAAAATCCATTTTAACTCTTTTTTAATCCATTCCAGTTCCTATAATTTTGTATTAATATTGTATATCAATTGGTAACACTGTTTTAACATGAAACCATATTAAATTGGATCACCTAATTAATTTTGTATCAAGCCCATATAGACTTCAGAAGATCATAAGTAATTTATTTTAGCTCCGTTTCAATCCGTTCAAGTTGTGTTAGTCTCGTATAGATATTTACTACGTAGTAGCATTATTGATTATGTGATATCCCATACTTTTATAATTAAGTAACTAATTGGATCAATCTATGTTTATTGGACTAACTTTTCTAATATTAATATACTATTATGATCTTATTTTAATATGTAGATTATTAATATGTATTTTGCATATATGTTTGGTGTGGTGTTAATTTTGCCTATACCATGTTTGTTTGTATTGCTACGACTAGCGTGAGGTCACGAGTCATCTGAAAAGCAAGTTGGTACCTGGAATCTCAAGTGCCAGGCAAGTTGTGCCCTTGATCACTTCTTTTTACCCAGCCATGTTCTGATTAATCATAATGATCTGCATAGGTTAATTTAGATGGGACCTAATAGGTTACCCCAGTTTGTCTATCTTTATACCTTGTTTACCACTGAACTTTTTGGGTAGTACTTGCTAGTGCTTTATGTGGTTTTGGGTATGAAGATACATTATTCATGATCACACTTTTATTATCTGTTTATTATTACTGTTCATGATAAGATCATTATGTTAATTGGAACATGGAGCGACCACCCGGGAAAACAGTGCTACCACAAGGGTTTATGGACGCCCTTGGCTGATTAATTAGGAAAGCTAGTGGAGGACTACCTTACCCGAAAGGGGCAAGGGCAGTAGGGGAGTGGTCAGTGTAGGGAGGTCCTTGGTTGATTTTGCTGCGATGGCGGTCAGGCAAGAACCCTGCATTGGAGCTTCCTATAAACTGTAGCGGGTTTTCTGAAGCTAGTGGAACTTTGTAAAGGCCTCGTAGTGTTACCCTGCCTCGCCTCCTCGGTAGAGGTGTATGGGAAGTCGCGATCCCTTGGCAGATGGGTAACATGACTTGTGGGTAAAGATGCACAACCTCTGCAGAGTGTAAAACTGGTATACTAGCCGTGCTCATGGTCATGAGCAGCTCGGACCCTCACATGATTAATTTATGGAACTTAAATTCAATTTGTCATATGCATTGCATCGCAAGTGATGTTGTTACTTTTGTTCTACTACTTAATTGGGTTGTTATTTACTTATACTTAGTAATTGCTAATAAAATTTTGACCAACTTTAAAAGCAATGCTCAGCTCTAACCATCCTCTTTGGTAAGCCTTACACTTCACGTGAGCTCCCACCTTTGGTGAGTTCATGTACATTATTCCCCACAACTTGTTGAGCGATGAACGTATGTGAGCTCACTCTTGCTGTCTCACACCCCCCACAGGTCAAGAACAGGTACCGCAGGATGAGGCGCAAGGTGAATGCTGCGATGAGTTCGTGAGAGATCTAGGCCGTCGTCTCCCAGTCAACTTTGGATTGCTGGACCGTTGTCTCCTTATAATGTAATTATTTATTTTGTACAGAACTCCTGTTATATAGTAAAGATGTGACGTTCGATCCTGTGCCATGATTCATCATATGTGTGAGACTTGGTCCCAGCACACCTGGTGATTATGTTCGCGCCCGGGCTTTGGACCCCTAAAACCCGGGTGTGACAGATAATTCATGAATGTTGCAGAAGCACTTGGCATTTGGCTCCAGCCCTTGGCTTCTCATAGCCGAAATAAAAACTCCAACTTTAATTAAAGTTCAGGAGTAAGCTGATGAATGTATATCTCAAATGTCTTTAGCACTTTGACCAGCATCGTGTGCAAGGGAAAACGAAGTCCAGCTTTCATAAAACTTTTAAATACTACCACTTCATCTGCTTCAAGAAGAGGAATAGTGTTTTTCCTCCAGCCCTCACTATGGATATATCAAGAAAATATCTGCCCTTCATCCCTTCAATTTGCCCTTTCTTAACAACGGATTTCACGAAAACAACTTGACTTGGCCTCCATGGCCGATCTTCATCATCTTCATTCTCACTTTTAACATCAAGACTCTCGCTATCACTGGAATCCCCAGATAGCCCAACTCACATTTCATCAGTGATTTTCTCAACGTTGGTCCTTTCCATGGATTCGAAGAAACCAATGAGTGTGGGATCCACACTTTTCTTATCTTCGGCCATCTCGGTGATGATCGCAACAGAAAATCGAAGTTAAAAAACAATTGCGCTCATAGAAGAAGAAAGTTAAAATGACAATCACATCACGAAAGCTAGATAGCACAAAAAATATTCTCAGTGCAAGCCCCTGTATATATACACAAAGCACCACTGAACGGTGGGGCCCATGATACAGAATGATTCGCTATTCTAGCAAAGGGAAGGTGTTTTTCGGACCTTCGGCTAAAGGCCTTCGTTCGTTCCGCAGTCTGAATTTGTTACCAAGAAACAAACTAATACTACGAGGGGCTACTATTGGGGGCCTTCCTCTTCCGAAGGTCCTCAAAAACATAGCTAATCATTTGTTTCTAGCGTACTACTGAATACTACAGGAACTTTGTTGTAAATGTTTATGATGGGAGTCTTCTTCTCCACCGAAGGTCCTTAAGACGAAGACATTGTCTGGAAACGACAACGATGAATACCGAAGCTATAGCCGAAGAGCAACATCTTTGGCTTAAAGTGGCGACGAAGATCAAGCATGATGCCGAGCCGAAGAGGAAAAGACAAGTTAGTTCCTAATGATTTATGTTACAATTATGAGTATATGTTAAGGTCATAAATGTATTTTTACTCAAGCTGCATCTCGTGCCTATAAATAGGTGAACAATACCCCTGTAGTGATCATGTTGGATTGTAATTGCTCTCACGTCTACACCTTCAATCAAGCCGAAGTTATCAATATAATATACATCCAATTAACGTTCATGTGTATCCATTATGAAATATATATATATATATAAATGAATAAATGGATAATATATATTATCTCTATGAATTTCTATTCTCATAAATCATGAAGATGTGTCCTTCATGACCTTTCTCCGAAGATCATTATATATGAAATGAGATTGTTGGGGGCCTTTGCCTTCAGAAGGTCCTCAAAAACATGATTTAACAATGTCTTCCAAGTGTGACATACATGAACAAGTACCTTCGGACTCGGATCAAAACCACAGTGTGAGAAGCACGAACAATAAGAAGGTTGACACAGCACCGAAGCTACACGCAAGGAAGCTTCGACATGACAGCTAGAAAGGGAACCGACTTAAAGGGGAAAAGGCTATTTGGACCTCGATGGATTACCCTAGGGCCATTAACAAATATAAAGGGCATGAATGTAATTTCACATGGGCTGCGTCCCGTGCCTATAAATAGATGAATAGTACTCCCATATTGTTCACGTTGACTTGTATTTGCTCGTGCATCACACTTGTACTTTTACCTTCTATCAAGCCGAAGGTACATTTGTAATTTGATATCATTTCTATTTTTCTATGATAATAAAATAGAAATGAACTGATAATGTTACATAATTGTTCATGTTATTTCTTACATTCCATATGATTCTCCTTTTATTATCATATACTGCAATGATGAAGGCATGTCCTTCATGACCTTCGTCTGAAGATCATTATATCCTAAAGCAAATAATGTCTCGAAGGACGAAGGGCATTAACATTTAACAATTTTTGTGTTGCCTTGTTCTTAACTCATAGCATTTGAGAACAAGTCCCCAACATTGGCGCCCACCTCCGGTGAACTCTTTTCGACCACCTTCAGCAAGCACTGACCTTCGTCATGCCACCGAAGAAAGTTTCAGAGCCAGGGGCTGCCACTTTGCAGCCACTGGACCCAAACCAGGAGACCCTTTCTCTTCGAGAGGCCCGAAGCCAGAAGAGGAAGGCCACTAGTCCGACACTCCAAGAGGAAGAGTTGGACCAAGAAATCAGAAACATGGAGATGATCCATCAGCAAGTGCAAAGGAAGAAGGAGAAGATGGCCCGACTGGCTGATCTTCAAAGACAAATCGACGAAGCCACTAAAGAAGTACGACATCTTGCTCAAGACGAGCAAGATTGAAGGCCTCAACACAGGGAGCTTCATCAAGAGGGCCTGTTCAACGACAACAGACGGTATGATGATTTTAATCATGATACCTTTACTTTTGATGATGCTTCTCCCTTGGCAGTAGAACTGCAGGTGTTGGGGGCCTTCGGCTTCCGAAGGTCCTCAAAAACATGATTTAACAATGTTTCTGGAGTATAATACATGAGCAGGTACCTTCTGATTTGGATCCTTCAGACTTGGGTCAAAACCACAGTGCGAAGAAGCACAAGGGATACGAAGGATGGAGCAGAGCCGAAGCTATGCGCAGGGGAGCTTCGGCATGATAGCAGAAAAGGAAACCGACTTAAAGATGAAAAGGCTATTTAGACCTCGATGGATTACTATAGAGTTATTAGCAAATGTAAAGGGCATGGGTGTAATTTTACATGGGCTGGGTCCCGTGCCTATAAATAGATGAACAGTGCTCCCGTACTGTTCACGCTGACTTGGCATTTGCTTTTGCGTCACGCTTGTACTTTTACCTTCTTTCAAGCCGAAGGTACATTCATAATTTGTTATCATTTCTATTTTTCCATAATAATAAAATAGAAATGAGTTAATAATAATATTTAAGTGTTTATGTTATTTCTTATACTTTATATGAATCCTTCTTCATTATTTGTTGTGCTGATGAAGGTATGTCCTTCATAACCTTCGTCCGAAACTCATTATATCCCAAGGAAATAATGCTTCGAAGGACGAAGGACTTTAACGTTTAACAATTTCTATGTTGCCTTATTCTTAATTCATAGCATTTAAGGACAAGTCCCCAACATTGGCGCCCACCTCCGGTGAACCCTTTTCGACCACCTTCGGCAAGCATAGACCTTCGTCATGCCGCCAAAGAAAGAGTCAGTGACAGGGGCTGCCGTTCTGCAGCCGCTGGACCCGAACCAGGAGACCCTTTCTCTTTGAGAGGCCCAAAGCCAGAAGAGGAAGGCCACCAGTCCAACACCCCAAGAGGATGAGTTGGACGAAGAGATCAGTAATATGGAGATGCTTCATCAGCAAGTGCAAAAGAAGAAGGAAAAAATGGCTCGGCCAGCTGACCTACAAAGGCAGATTGACGAAGCCACTGAAGAAGTACGTCATCTTACTCAAGATGAGCAACACCGAAGACCCTAGCACAAAGAACTGTACCAAGACGGCTTCTACAACGAGGATGAATGGTATGAAGATTTCCATCATGGAAATTTTGCTTTTGATGGTGCTTCTCCTCTGTCAGCAGAACTGCAGGCTACACCCTGGCCCCCGTCTTACAAGCCACCCCAGCTCCCTATGTATGATGGACACTCAGATCCGAAACAGTTTCTGATGAGCTACGAAGCTACAATATCTTCATATGGAGGCAATATTGCAGTCGTGGCGAAATCTTTCGTCATGGCAGTCAAGAATGTTGCACAAACCTGGCACTCCTCTCTTCGGCGAGGAACAATCACATCATGGCAGAAGCTGAAGGACATGCTGATCACTAGTTTCCAAGGGTTTCAGACGAAGCCGGTTACTGCTCAAGCTTTGTTCCAGTGCACGCAAGATCACGAAGAATACCTTCAGGCGTATGTCCGAAGGTTCTTGCGTCTGAGGGCACAAGCGCCAACAGTGCCCAATGAAATTGTCATTGAGGCCATGATCAAGGGGCTTCGGCCAGGACCTATGGCCCAATACTTCGCCAGGAAGCCCCCTCAGACCCTGGAGAAATTGCTTCAGAAGATGGATGAATACATCCGCTGATAATGACTTTCGGCAAAGAAGGGAGGAAGCTTACAGGTTCTCCGAAATGACCAGGGGCTTCGGAGGGAGAGTCCACCCAAGGCACGTCAGATCAATCCACTCTACTCAGAATGATGACAGAGGAGGTCATCAGCAGAGGCCGCAATATTCCTCCCAGGCTTCGGGGCAGCAACAAAGCTATCCTCGGCCTCTAGCTCCAAGGGGCAGAGGCGTCAGGGTCTTCGGTGGAAGGTTTGGGGATCAGCCCAGGAAAATTTATTGCCTATTCTGCGGTGAGGACAAGGGCCATACTACAAGGATGTGCCATGTCACCATCTAGAAACAGAAGGAGATAGCAGAAGCTGTAGCTCAACAGAACCAGCCAAAGTAAATTATGCATACTGCTTCGTATCATTCACCGTACATACCAGAGTATGTGGGTAACCATCCTGCAGCTTCTGTTGCTTCGGCAAGCCAATCTCAGGCATCTTGGCAATAGCCTCCACCTCCACCACCAATGTAACCCGCATATCCCCAAGGCCAACAGCCAGAAGGGAGCCAGCACACTCACCAGTAGCGAGACTTCAGGGAGTAGTCCGAAGCTTGCAAAGTCAACAACATTGTGCCAGAATCGAAGCAGATCTACTAAGAGATATCCTACCTCTAAAACAGTTTTTGCATTCGTCATCATTTTCTTTTTAATAAGGAACAATCCTTGAAAGCCTAGTTCTTTTGTTGTTTTCAATTTCTTGTAATAGCTTCGTAATTGTCATGATATAATAAACCTTCTTCACAGACTCACGAAGTTCCAAAAGTCGGTGAAGCACGAAAGTTGTTCTCAAAAGAATGCAAGATTCACAATTATCTAAGTTATGCCGAAGCAACAAAAAATCGTTCCAAGGCATGCAGCGTAAGTTTGCCGAAGCAACAAAAAGTCGTTCTAAGGAACGCAGTGTAAGTTTGTCGAAGCAACAAAAAGTCATTCCTAAGGGAGCGCAGCGTAAGTTTTCTGCTCAAAAGTCGTTCCAAAGGGAATGCAGAGCTTACAACGAAAAATAAACGCTGATTCCGCCGAAATATAAGGCGAAGCGCGAAAAGTCAACGCGAATACCGCCGAAATAGAAGGCGAAGATGTTCAAAAGACGTTCCTAAGGGAATGCAAAACTTACAGCGAAAAGTCAACGCTGATACACCGAAAAACAAGCAGTGAACCGAAAAATAAACGGCAAAGAGATTGTGAGTTCTACTGTGGGAATGTGTGTGTATCTTCGGCACAAATATCATTTTGCATAGCATAACATTATCACATCATTCGCATAACATGACATCATACATCATATTTCATCAATGGCACAAGAAGGGGATACAATGTTGATCTTCGGAAATTATTTCGAAGAAATTGTGCCAAGGCACAAAATAAGTTTTGAAGAAGTACAGCTTCATCAACTCTAATATCAAAGGAGATCTATTGCTTACGAAGCATAAGGTTTTTACGAAGATTGGATGTTTATTTTTCACGGAATATGGATATTCTTCACGAAGCATGAAAAGAAGGGAAGGTGTTTTTTTCGCCGAAGGCTCAAAAACGGTATGTACGTAAAGTTTCATGCATCGTAAAGAATTGAGTTACAAACAGCTTATATATTACATTCAAAACTACAAGATGATACACACTGTGTTCAGCAAATATTACATTCCAAATGTTTTCACAATAATAGCTATTCTTCTCTTAGAACTGCTTCTGCAGCTTCGTTTAGTAGTCGAGTAACAGCTTCGTCCATAATAGCTTCGGCCATCTTAGTAATTTCATCTTCCTTTTTTGCTTCGGGGTCGGCCAGTGACTCGAAGGGCACCGGGGGAGGAGATAGTTTGGCTACGATATAAAACATAGATAAGTCCGAAGTCACAAAAATAAAATATAAAGTCAAAAGCAATTAGGTAATACCTATCCGCTTTTCAAGTTCTGCAGTCTTTTCAGCTGCCTTTGCTGCTTCTCTAGCATCGTGAGTACGTTTTTCACTTTTCTTTATAATTTCGTGGGCCATCCCTCGGCCGCCATTTTCCCAGATGTCGGTGAAAAACTTTTCACCAACTAAGCTTGCTTCGGCCGAGGGGTCTTTTGTATCTTCAATGGATAAGGCAGCTTCATTTTGCGCCAAAGATTTTACATGTTCGCAACCTATCTTCTCCAAAATGGCCGCAATTCCTCTGGCACCTGAGAAGGCACAGACATCCCCATGACAGCTCAAAATTTCCTCAACAACTTCGGCTTCGTTGCTGATCCAGTCAATTGGGCCCTCAGGATCGCCTCTTACGAAGTTGTCCTCGCTGGAGTATGCGCTAACATTAGCGAAGCTAGTTTTTATTCTTCCTACACATTCTATGGATTTTTCATAACATTTTTCTCTTGAAGAGCGAAGCTCTACAACTGTTTTCTCCTAATAGTTTTTCCAGTAATCACTGGCGTCTCGGTCAGCTTCGGCGATAGCACATTTTAATTTTGCTTCTGCCAGCTGTTTTCGAAGATCCTCAATTTCACATTTTTGGGCTTCAGCTTGGGCTTGGGAAGTAGCTTCGTCTTCTTTTATTTTATTCACCAATGAGTTTAATATTTTGTCTTTTTCAAGACCTTCGTTCCTTAGTTCAATTACTTCGGAACGAAGGTTGTTCAAAGCTATAGTACATCCTTTGTCTTCAGCACTTTTTTGCGCTCTGAGGGCGTTGCTAAGAATAAGGCCCTGCAAAAGAAGTGCGGTATTAAGTATAAGCAAATGGAAAAATCTTTTGTTTTTAAGTACAAAAAACTCATTCACGTACCTTTAGACTATTATATGTTAAGCTGTCCGCCAGTTCATCTTTCGATAGCACCGAAAGCCCATCTTCTAGCGTCGGGAAACCGAAGCTTTTGCCCATCTCCCGGCAGACAGAAATTTCCTTGTTGTCTGGGAGACAATACAAGAAATCTTCTTCTCCGCTGCCGTTGAAAATCAATGCCCCCTTTGGATATTTCAATTTTTGGTCATAGAATTGAGCTTCTCGCTTTTCTTTTTCAGATAGCCTTTTTCCCGAAGCATGTCGTACAATATAATCGAGAATTTAGGAAGATGCTTTAGGAGTAGGAGTGGCAGCTTGTTCAGACAGAATCTGTTTTGTAGCTTCTCTTTCCATTTCTTCAGTTTCCAAGGATTTCTCCTTGGTGGGCTCTAAAGGCCTAGCTTCGGTCTCGGCATGACTCTTTGCAGCTTCGGCTTCAGTTTGTTTTGTTTCAATTCTCATTTTTGAAGCTTCGGCTATTTTTCCTAGAGTAGAGCTTGAAGTCTTTATTTTCTCCAGTACATCAAGTACATTGACCATCCTTTTCCTCTTAGGGGTCGTTGTAAGATCTTTTTGTGCCTTCGGCACTGTCACCTTTGCCGAAGGGCTTATAACTTCTAATATTTTTGTTCTTTCGACCTCTGCCTCTTCAATATCAATGGCCTTTGGTTCATCTGATTTGGCTGATGGTGCCTTCAGCATTGCAACTGGATCTTCAGCTTTCTGCGTAACCACAGGTTCTTTGGCTTCAGTAGCCGAAGAGGTTTCACCGCCAAATTCAGGCAC
This sequence comes from Zea mays, assembly GCF_902167145.1. Classification (NCBI taxonomy): domain Eukaryota; kingdom Viridiplantae; phylum Streptophyta; class Magnoliopsida; order Poales; family Poaceae; genus Zea; species Zea mays. Next base: position 69,812,277 of record NC_050104.1, on the reverse strand, counting down.
TATGGCCGGTTCAATGAAGCGCGGTCGGTGAGTAAGGACTTTCACCTTTTTCCTCTTCGGCGCGGGCTCGCTTGGAGCAGCTGAAGCATCATCTTTCTTGGAAGTTGCACTTTTTCTCTTTTGCCCCTTTGGCGGGTAGCGGTAGTCAGGATACATAAATCCGATGGCATCAAAACTCTATTTAGCTTTTTCTTCTTCCGGCTTCCGAAAGCCGCAGATAACGCATTATCCTCTGCTTTGGAGTACGGCCCAAGCAGTTCATCACTTGTAGCTTCGATACATTTCAGTCAGTCGTCGTTAAGCTCATCAAATTTGTCCCCATACTTGAAGCTATATTTCAGTCGAACCAGTTCACCTTCGCCAGTTGTAGTAACAGTCTCCTTCGGCATTTCCCACTTCTCTAAAAGTGGCCATATTCTGAAGGCTATGTGTTCCTGGATTAGGTCCCTTGTCCCGATGAAAGAGCAAACTGTATAGAAGGCCCTTCGGCATCCTTCGGCTGCTTCATCAATCTCTATCTTCGGTTTCCGAAGGCCGAAGCGCTGCCAGATAGGACGCATGATGATGTCTTTAATGTCCTCTCGTGCCTTTAAGTCATTTTTCACATAAAACCATTCTCTCATCCAGTCTCCGGGCCATCTCTTCCGAAAGGTCGGCACGGTGTAGCTTGAGCCAGAACGAGTGACAAAGCCATAGCAACCAAAATTGTTATGATATTGCTCTTTACCCCAGGGCTTCGTCTCATATAAAAGCTCGTGCATACTGCAGAAACTTTTTGCACTTGGCTCCAAGCCCTGACTCCTCACGGCCCACACGAAGATTCCCATCCTTATAATTGCGTCGGGGGTAATTTGGTGAAGGAAAATTTGATATATCTTTAAGACTTCAACCACAAATCTGCTTAGAGCATCTCCAACAACGTGACCTATAAAAATGCCTTATAATTTAAAAATAAGTAAATTTTATAGAATTTAGGGCACCAACAAAACACCCCGCTCCAACAGTAAAGCCCCAAATCTAGATTATAGGGCAGCCCACTACGGTGTAGTATATTTGAGGCACTTGAGATGGTGCCCTATAGTTTTTTGACAAAATTTGTTGAATTGAGGCACTGTTGGAGTGGTTTTTCCTGTGTAGAGCCCTATATTTCGATTTGAGGCATTAGTTTAAGGCATTGTTGGAGATGCTCTTAGGGGGAGCCAAAGCCCAACTTTGAAAAAGCTTCGGAAGATCACAACTTCATTCTCTTCGGGAGTAGGAGCAGTCTTGTCTCCATTGCCAGCCCTTACAACAGACATATCATGAAAATATCTTCCCCTCATATTATCGAGATGACTCTGTTTAATACTCGATTTTCCGAAGACTGCGTGACTTGGCCGCCATGGTCGATCTTCGGAGTCTTCACCCCCACTTTCCACATCATAACTGTCACTATCATCGGTGTCTTCAGATAAACCTTCTAAAATTTCCCTAGTGATCTTCTCTGTATTTGTCTTTGCTATTGATTCAAGAAAGCCAAGATTCATCTCCTCGGAAAGGCTCAACTTCGTTTCAGCAACAACTTTTTTATCTTGAGACATCTTCGGAAATGCTGAAAAAGTGCTCTCAAAGCCGAAGCTTAGAAAGTTTAAAAACCAAGCAAGTGTTGGTGTGCAAGAGCTAAATTGAGCAAGCAAGAGCAGATGGCAAAAAAGCGTGCCAAATGAGCTCGTGGTGTGCTCTTATTTATACGCCCGGTATGTTGAAAACAGGAGGGCCCCGCTTGTCATTGACTGTTTCTATTCTAGCAAAGGGAAGGTGTTTTTTCGGACCTTCGGCTTAGGGCCTTCGTTCGTATCGCAATCTGAATTTATCATTCTAACAAATTAATATTGCCAGGGGCTACTGTTGGGGGTCTTCGGCTTCCGAAGGTCCTCAAAAACATGATTTAACAATGTTTCTGGAGTATAATACATGAGCAGGTACCTTCGGATTTGGATCCTTCGGACTTGGGTCAAAACCACAGTGCGAAGAAGCACAAGGGATACGAATGATGGAGCAGAGCCGAAGCTATGCGCAGGGGAGCTTCAGCATGATAGCAGAAAAGGAAACCGACTTAAAGAAGAAAAGGCTATTTAGACCTCAATGGATTACTATAGAGTTATTAGCAAATGTAAAGGGCATGGGTGTAATTTTACATGGGCTGCGTCCCGTGCCTATAAATAGATGAACAGTGCTCCCGTACTGTTCACGCTGACTTGGCATTTGCTTTTGCGTCACGCTTGTACTTTTACCTTCTTTCAAGCCGAATGTACATTCGTAATTTGTTATCATTTCTATTTTTCCATAATAATAAAATAGAAAGGAGTTAATAATAATATTTAAGTGTTTATGTTATTTCTTATACTTTATATGAATCCTTCTTCATTATTTGTTGTGCTGATGAAGGTATGTCCTTCATAACCTTCGTCTGAAACTCATTATATCCCAAGGGAAATAATGCTTCGAAGGACGAAGGACTTTAACGTTTAACAATTTATGTGTTGCCTTGTTCTTAATTCATAGCATTTAAGGACAAGTCCCCAACAGCAGGCTATCCCATGGCCCCCATCATACAAACCACCTCAGCTTCCCATGTATGATGGGCATTCAGACCCGAAGCAGTTTTTGATGAGTTATGAAGCAACTATATCTTCATATGGAGGCAATGCAGCTGTCATGGCCAAGTCTTTCATCATGGCAGTTCGGAATGTGGCCCAAACATGATATTCTTCTCTTCGGCCAGGCACCATCACTTCGTGGCAGAAGCTCAAGGACGATATGCTGGTGACAAGTTTCCAAGGCTTCCAGACGAAGCCAGTCATAGCTCAGGCCTTGTTTCAATGCACACAAGATCATGAAGAGTACCTCCAGGCATATGTCCGAAGGTTCTTGCGTCTTAGAGCACAAGCGCCTACAGTGCCCAATGAAATTGTCATTGAGGCCATGATCAAGGGGCTTTGTCCAGAACCAACTGCCCAGTATTTTGCTAGAAAGCCCCACGGACTCTAGAGATGCTGCTCCAGAAGATGGATAAGTACATCCGAGCTGACAATGACTTCCGCCAGAGAAGGGAGGAAGCATACAGGTTCTCTAAAATGACCAGGGCTTTGGAGGAAGAATCCATCCGAGGCACGTCAGGTCAATTCACAACTCTACTCAGAGTGATGACAGAGGAAGTCAACAACAGAGGCCACAGTATTCCTCGCAAGCTTCGGGGCAGCAACAAAGCTCTTTCCGGCCGTCGGCTCCAAGAGGCAGAGGCGCCAGGGGCTTCGGAGGAAGGTTTGGGGATCAACCTAGAAAAATTTATTGCTTATTCTGTGGTGAGGACAAGGGCCATACTACAAGGATGTGCCATGTCACCATTCAGAAACAAAAGGAAATAGCAGAAGCCGCAGCTCAGCAGAACCAGCCGAAGCAAGTCATGCACACTGCTTCGTATCACTCACCCTACATACCAGAGTATGTGGGTAACCATCTTGCAGCTTCTGTTGCTTTGGCTAGCCAGCCACAGGAATCTTAGCCACAACCTCCACCTTCGCCACCACTACAACTTGCATATTCACGAGGCCAGCAGCCAGAAGGGAGCCAACAAACTCATCATCAGCGAGATTTCAGGGAGGAGTCCGAAGCTCGCACAGTCAACAGTACTGTGCCAGAATCGAAACATATCTATTGAGGGATATCCTACCCCTGAAATAGTTTTTACATTCATTGTCATTTTCTTTTTTAATAAGGAACAATTATTGTAAACCTAGTTTTCTTGCCGTTTTCAATTTCTTGTAATAGCTTCATTCTTGCCATAGCGAAATATATCTTCTCCACAGACTCACGAAGTCCAAAAACTGATGAAGCACAAAAAGTCGTTCCTAAGGGAATGCGGGGCTATAAATCACATTGCAAGTATCGCCGAAGCTACCAAAAGTCATTCCTAAGGAACGCAGTGTAAGTTTGCCGAAGCTACAAAAAGTCATTCCTAAGGGAGCACAGTGTAAGTTTTCTGCTCAAAAGTCGTTCCAAAGGGAATGCAGAGCCAAATACCGCTGAAATATAAGGCGAAGCACGAAAAGTCAACGTGAATACCGCCGAAATAGAAGGCGAAGAAGTTCAAAAGATGTTCCTAAGGGAATGCAGAACTTACAGCGAAAAGTCAGCGTTGATACACTAAAAAATAAGCGGTGAAGATGAAAAATAAGCGGCAAAGAGATTGTGTATTCCACTATAGGGGTGTGAGTGTGTGTCTTCGGCATAAATATCATTTCGCATAACATAACATCATCATATCATTTTGCATAACATAACATCATACATCATATTGCATCAATGGCACAAGAAGGGGATACAATGTTGACCTTCGAAGAATGCTTCGAAAAAGTGAAATTGTGCTAAGGCACAAAATAAGTTTTGAAGAAATACAGCTTCATCAGCTCTGATGTGGAGGAAGAAATCTATTGTTGATGAAGCATTAATGTTTTTACGATGCTTGGAGGATTTTTTACGAAGCATAAAAGCTCTTCTTTACGAAGCATGAAAAGAAGGGAACGTGTTTTTTCGCCGAAGGCTCAAAAAAGGTATGTACTTAAAAGTTTCATGCATCGCAAAGAAATGAATTACTAACCGTTCATATATTACATTCAAAACCTATAAGCACCAAATATTACAAGCATAGTTCAGCAAATGTTACATTAATATTCTAGAAATGTTTTTACAAATAGCTATTCTTCTTCCTTCAGGACTTTTTCTGCAGCTTCGGTTAGTAATTTGGTGACAACTTCGTCTACAATAGCTTCGGCCATATTAATAATTTCTATTGCCTTCTTTGTCTCTGGGTCAGCCAGTGGGTCGAATGGCTCTGGGAGAGGAGATAGTTCAGCTGCAGTAGAAGACATAAATTAGTTCAAAGCCACAAAAATAAACAACTAAGTTAAAAGCCATTAAGTAATACCTATCCGTCTTTCGAGTTCCGCAGCTTTTTCGGCTGCTTTTGTTGCTTCTCGAGCGTTATGAATGTCTTTTTCGCTTTTCTTCATTATTTCATGGGTCATCCCTCGATCACCATTTCCCCAGATATCAGTGAAAATTTTCTGCCTATTAAGCTTGCTTCAGCCGAGGGGTCCTTCGTATCATCAATGGAGAGGGCAGCTTCGGCCTAGGCCAAGGTTTTAACATGTTCACAACCTACCTTCTCCAGAACGGCTGCAACTCCCCTAGCGCCAAAAAAGCACAGACGTCCCCGCGATCACTCAAAATCTCCTCAAAGGCTTCGGCTTCATTGCTGATCCACTCGATTACGCCCTCGGGATCGCCCAATATGAAATTGTCTTCGCTTGAGTACGCTCCCTCATTGGCGAAGCTAGTCTTTATCTTTTTTACGCACTCCACAGGTTTTTCAAAACATCTCTCTTTTGATGCGCGAAGCTCTGCAACTGTTTTTTCACAATAATTTTTCTAGTAATCACTGGCATCTCGTTTAGCTTCGACAACAGCACATTTTAATTTGGCTTCAGCCAGCTGTTTCCGAAGGTCTTCAATTTCACATTTCTGGGCTTCAGCTTGGGCTTTGAAAGTAGCCTCGTCTTCTTTTATTTTGCTTACCAATGAAATTAATATTTTATCTTTTTCAAGACCTTCATTCCTTAGTTTAATTACTTCTGAACGAAGGTTGTTCAAAGCTATAGTGCATCCTTCGTCTTCGATATTTTTCTGCGCCCTGAGGGCATTGCTAAGGATCAAGCCCTGCAAAACAAGTACGATATTGAGTATAAGCAAATGAAAAAAATTCGTTTTTAAGTACAAAAAATTTGATTTTCACACCTTCATACTATTATATGCTAAACTGTCGGCCAATTCATCTTTCGACAGTACTGAAAGCCCATCTTCTTATGTCGGGAATCCAAAGCTTTTCCTCATCTCCCGGCAGACAGAAATCTCCTTGCTGTCTGGGAGACAGTACAAGAAATCCTCTTCTCCACTGCCGTTGAATACTAATGCCCCCTTTGGATATTTCAGCTTCTGGGCATAGTGTTGAGCTTCTCGTTCTTCTTCTTTAGAGAGCTTTTTTCCCGAAGCATGACGGATAATATATTCAATATTTTCTTTCAAAGCTTCGGGAGTAGGAGTGACAGTTTTCTCAGGCAAACTCTGCTCTGCAGCCTCTTCCTCTGCTGCCTTTTTCTCAATTTCTGAAGGTTGTTTATCAATAGGCTCTGAAGGCCTGGCTTCGGCATTAGCTTGGCTCACTGCACCTTCATCTTCGGCCGGCCTTGTTTCAGCTTCGACTTGTATTTTCGAAGCCTCGGCAATTTTCCCTGAAGGAATAGAATTTGAAGCCTTTACTGTCTCTAGCACATCTAGCATACTAGCCATCCTTTTTCTCTTGGGGGTCGCCGCAAGACCTTTTTGTGCCTTCGGCACTATCACTTCTGCCAAAGGGCTTAAAACTTCTAATGTTTTCGTCCCTTCGACTCTTGTCTCCTCAATATTAGCAGTCTTCGGCTCAGCTAATTTGGCTGAGGGTGCCTTCGGCATTGCAGCCAGCTCTTCAATCTTCTGCGTAGGAGGAGCAGGTTCTTTTGCTTCAGTAACCGAAGAGGTTTCCCTGCCAAACTCTGGCACTATGGTCGTTTCAATGTAGCCCGGTCGATGGGTAAGGACCTTCATTTTTTCCTCTTCGGCGCAGGTTCGCTTGGAGTAGCCTAAGCAGCAACCTTTCCAGAAGCTGCACCCGTTCTTTTCTGCCCCCGTGGTGGGTAGCGATAGTCAGGATACACAAATCCAATAGCATCAAAAACTCTATTTAATCTTTTCTTTTTTCGGCTCCCGAAGGCCGCAGATAGTGCATTATCTTTAAACTTGGAATATGCTCCAAGTAACTCATCGCTAGTATTTTCGACACACTTCAGCCAGTCATCATCTGGCTCGACAAGCTGGTCTCCAATCCTGAAGGTATATTTCAATCGAATCAGACCACCTTCGCTAGGGTTAGTAATGGTTTCTTTTGACATTTCCTAGCTGTCTATCAATGGCCATATCCTATAGGCTACATGTTCTTGGACTAAGTCTCTTGTCCCAATAAAAGCACAAACTATGCTGAAGGCCCTTTGACATGCTTCGGCTGCCTCATCAATCTCTACCTTCGGCTTTTGGAGGCCGAAGCGCGACCAGATGGGGCGCATGATGATCTCTTTAATGTCTTCTCTCGCCTTCAAATCATTTTTCACATAAAACCACTCTTCCATCCAGGCCCCGGGCCACCTCTTCCGAAAAGTTGGCACTCGGTAGCTTGAGCCAGAGCGATCAACGAAGCTATAGCAACCAAAATTGTTATGATACTGTTCTTTACCCCAGGGCTTTGTCTCATACGAAAGTTCATGCATACTACAAAATCATTTTGCACTTGGCTCTAGACCTTGACTTCTCACAGCCTAGACGAAGATCCCCATTCTAATAATTGCTTTGGGAGTAATCTGGTGAAGGAAAATCTGGTATGTCTTTAAAACTTCAACAACAAATTTGCTCAACGGGAACCGAAGCCCAGCTTTGAAGAAGCTTCGGTAGATCACAACTTCATTTTCTTCGGGAGCAGGAACGACCCTGTCCACGTCAGCCCTCACAATAGACACATCTCGAAAATACCTTCCTCTCATATTATCAAGATGACTTTGTTTATAGTTGATTTCCCGAAGACTACATGACTTGGTCGCCAGAGCCGATCTTCAGAGTCTTCGCCTCCACTTTCTGCATCATAGCTGTCGTTTTCATCAATATCTTCAGATAAGCCTTCTAGAATCTCTTTAGTAATCTTCTCTATATTTGTTTTTGCTATTGACTCAACAAATCCAGCAGTCTTCTCCTCAAGGAGCTTCTCCTCTTCGCTCAGCTTCGTCTCAGCAGCAAATTTTTTGTCTTGAGACATCTTATCTTCGGAAATCACGAAAATGTGTCCTTAAAACCGAAGCTTAGGAAGTCTAAGAAACTAAGCAAACGTTGGCAAGCAAGAGCTAAAAAATTGAGCAAACAAAGCAGGCGGCAAGTAGCGTACCAAATGTGCTCGGGGTGAGTTCTTATTTATACGCCAAGTCCGCTCCAAATTTGAGGGCCCCGTCTGTCATTGACTGTTGCTATTCTAGCAAAGGGAAGGTGTTTTTTTGGACCTTCGGTTTAGAGCCTTCGTCCATATCGCAATCTGAATTCGTTATTCTAACAAATTAATATTGTGAGGGGCTACTGTTGGGGGCCTTCGCCTTCCGAAGATCCTCAAAAACATGATTTAACAATGTCTTCCAAGTGTGACATACATTAACAGGTACCTTCGGACTCGGACCAAAACCACAGTGTGAGAAGCACAAACAATACGAAGGTTGACGCAGCGCCCAAGCTACACGCAAGGAAGCTTCGGCATGATAGCTGGAAAGGGAACCGACTTAAAGGGGAAAAGGCTATTTGGACCTCGATGGATTACCCTAGGGCCATTAGCAAATATAAAGGGCATGAATGTAATTTCACATGGGCTGCGTCCCGTGCCTATAAATAGATGAATAGTACTCCCGTACTGTTCACGCTGACTTGTATTTGCTCGTGCGTCACACTTGTACTTTTACCTTCTATCAAGCCGAAGGTACATTTGTAATTTGATATCATTTCTATTTTTCTATGATAATAAAATAGAAATGAACTGATAATGTTACATAATTGTTCATGTTATTTCTTACATTCCATATGACTCTCCTTTTATTATCGTATACTGCAATGATGAAGGTATGTCCTTCATGACCTTCGTCTAAAGATCATTATATCCTAAGGGAAATAATGTCTCGAAGGACGAAGGGCATTAACATTTAACATTTTTTGTGTTGCCTTGTTCTTAACTCATAGCATTTGAGAACAAGTCCCCAACAGAGATAATGCTTTGAAGGATGAAGATCCTTAATCTTTAACAATTGTGTTGTCTTGTTCTTTAATCACATCATTTGAGAAAAAGTGACCAACATATATATCAATTTAGGTAAATTAGGTAAATGCTTCATGGCTCAATAATGATTAACTCACGCCATTAAATAATAAAAGATCATGTTGGGGGCCCATATTGTTGAAAGTCCTTTGTTATGTTATGTCACACAATTGCCTTAAAGGTACAAGAAAAGGATTTGTCGAAGATCGCTTGAATCTCGAATATTATTTGCCTAACATCTGGCTTTGGCAATTAACAAATGCATTTTAGGAATATACTTATAGGAGTATGAAGCCAAGATTTGACATAGAGCGACATACAAAACACTTCATCTATGTGCAAGCAAAGACAGTGGCCGAAGATGGCAGCTTCGGCCAAAAGCCAAAAGGAAGAAGCAGTCAAGTGACGAAGGATGGGACTCGTGGAGTCAAGAACAAAGAAAAGTACACAGCTGCTCCAATGTTGTTTGTAAATGACTTATGTAAAAATGGATGGGCATTATTGTAAATCCGTACTAGGTCGGTTCATCTCCCCTATAAATAGATGAACGGTACCTTGCATAAAGTACCTTTAGCCAGGTGCTATAGCTTTGTATAGCTCAGCCTCCGAAACACCTTCGTGCGATCTTGCATCAAGAAGACAAAGGTATGCTTGTAAACTTGTTTTGTATAAGAGGGATGAGATTCTAAGGCACATGAGATGAGTTCTCATATCTTCATCAAACTTTGTGTATTCCCTTCGATTACACTCTACCTTCGTCATTGAGTTGTTACCCTAGAGGGATAACACTTCAAGGGCGAAGGTTTCTACCTTTTAACATTGTGTAGCCTTGTTTTTTATTCCATACATAAATTGAAAAAAGTGACCAACAATGGTTCCCACCTCCGGTGATTTGAAGACCACACCAACACACACCATGCCGCTGAAGAAAGCAGCAGCAACTAGCTCCATCCTAGCACCAATCGATCCCAGTCAACAGAATGAAGGTCTCGTCAGAGGGGCAAGGATCCAGAAAAGGAGGCCATCAGCTCGCCCCCTCGAGAAGAAGAGCTTGATGAGGAAATCAGCAATCTCAAAGCTATTCACCAGCAAGTGAAAAGGCACTGGGAGAAGATGCTTCGTCTTTCTGAATATTAGAGAAAGATTGATGAAGCAACAGAGGAAATGCACAATATCGAATTGCATGAAAACATGAACAACTTCAGGGATCAAGGTTGTGATGCGCGAGACCATGACGATCTTCATCATGAAGTGTACAATGTGTGGCGGAACTGCCCGAATTATTCCAACTTAAGTGTCTAAGTCCCGCTTTAAAGGCTACACCACACTTAAATGGGAATAACCCGTCAATCCCTCGGATCTAGTCCGACGCGGCCACTGACAGGATCAAGTACCACAATCTCACTCGATGGTGAGTCACAGAGCAAATACAATAAAGCATAAAACCGTGCATGAAAGAGTATTAAGTTATTACATCATCATTGGAGTTTTTCAAAAGTAGCCATCAGTGTTCGAAGTGCAGCGGAATAAAACTAACGGTAATTAAACGGAGAGACGGGGAAGCCTGTCCCATCACTCCTCATGCTCCTCCTCAGCCGAGGCAGGGTCCCACTCGACAGTCCAACCCGGTGGCAAGATGGACGACCAAGTCACTCCAGCAACCATATCCTCCAGAGAACCTGTAAAAAATTATGCCACAAGCAAGGCTGAGTATACTAATACTCAGCTAGACTTACCCGGTGTGAGGAGTCTACTCCTCTACCTCTAGACATGCAGTTGTTTGGCTGTGGGGTTTGGTTGCCAAAAGCACTAGCTGAGTTTCTAAATCAAGTTTTTAACTTTGTCAAAATTAAGTGTGACTCTCTTAAGGCTAAAGATGTACTATCTATTCATACATAGTAGCAAACATTTTTAGCAATCAACATCTTGTATCATCTCAACACAGTTCCACTTGTTACTCAATGTAGCAGCATGGATCAAGCAGTCTCATTAGCTGCGAGAAGCAGACGATTCGAATCGAGTTTTTATCCTTGCAAGGTAAACCTAAACACACGACATGTAGGGGCACTCCGTCCCCACACACATCAACCGTCCCCATCGATTCCCTGGCAACAGATCAGGGCTCACCGCCTTGGCGTACAATGCCTCACTGACCCCGACTGCCGTCGTGCAATGACCGCACTTGTACCCACCATAACCGGAATGGGAGACCACGTCTCAGGTCGCGTGAGGGGTAAAGTCTGCGGGCAGGTTCACTCAGGTACTAGGCTTACCGATTTACCATATTTCTTGGTATGTGTTTAGTACGTTCAAACGCTTGACTCACGGTACCACACCTTAATCCTTATTCCAATTTTTATCCCGTGGACAACCAATCCCCATGGATTGTTGTCCATATACCAACACCATTATGATAGAAAGTGGATACAACCAATTTCCTGACCTCGCGCGAGTGCTAGAAAAATCACTCGACTTCTACCGAGATCCTAATTAATAAAGCAGCTACTCGACTTAGCATACTAGTATTCATCTCAATGGGGTCCCTGAGATCATGCAACTAGGGTTTCAACCAACTCCTACACTTAAGTGCACAATCAATCCTACAATCATTAAGTATATTAAAATAGCATAATTAATAGGTTATGCATAAAACCGGGGCTTGCCTTCCAAAGCAGTGGCAGGCAGGTCCTCTGGTGCAGACTCTGGTGCTGGATCCGGGGCTACCTCCTGAGCAGCTCCTTGCTCCGGCACGAGGACGTACTCTCCGTCAGCAAGGTTACAGTCTATCAAAATGCAATGAACATGTATGTCATGATTATGCAAGATTTAATAACATTATGCTAAAAAGAACTACGTCAAGAAGTGACTTAGGGTTTCTTAGTCATGCGAGGCTCCAAGTGGTTTATACTTATTACCTTTTAGTCTTAGGTTTCCATTGAAGATAACATAGTGGACTTGTATTGCCTTTATACATTTCAGTGGACAAAATACAAGGGTTTTAGGATGGCACTAATTACCCTTATTCATTTTTCCTCCCTTTAATTTCTCCTTATGGTTTCTAGTGTACGTTTGAACTATGACAGTGTTAAAAAAAATTTCCAAAAATTATGTAAAAAATTACAGTGGGTTGCCATTTGCTATTCTAGCTTGTTTTAAGAATTTGAGGCTTAAAATATAAAGGCTATGCTTTAGACAAAAATAGTAAGAGTGGTGTAAAATGGGTCACTTACACTACATCTCCTAATTAAGGGTGGGTTCTGCCCTAAGGGTTATTTTTGCTAGCATCTAACATTAATAATAGGCTTCTGTGCCAAAAATCACAGAAAGCCAAGGGGTGGTTATTTAGTTATGATTTTCTAAAGTTTAATGCCTGAAAGGCACTTTCCACTACATTGCTATTTGAAAAATGTCAAACAGCAGATTTCATATTTTTCTTAAGTTATTAATAACAAAACCTTTACTATCCCAAGGGTGGGGGTGTTTTCACCTTGGGGTTATTTTTGTAGGGTTTTTCTAAGTTATCCCTATTTTATTCAATTAAAAGGTATCCTACTTATTTTATACTAAAACAGGGTGTGATATATTTTTCCAGTGAATTATATTGAATAAGTATCCTAACAAAAATAGGGGTGCCTTCTGGTTCATTATTTAAATCACATTTTCTATTTTTCTTAACCTTAAGCATATTGTAAAATAAAGGGTAAAAACTAATTTAATGGTGTGGACAGAGAGATTCAACATTTTTAATTAGGTCAGTAGGTGGACCTAGATTTCTCCAAATTTTTCTAACCCTAGCCAAACAGTGCAACTATTTTTCTTTCTATTATTGAGCTTTTGGCCAAAACTATAATTAAATCAGAACCTTATAGTTTTCTATAGTACATAGGGGGTTTTGTATTTTTCTTAAGTAGGTTACATTATTTAGAGTCTGACAAAATTGGTTTGACCAAATTTGGATGAACTAAACAGAAGTTATGAATTTTTAAAGTCTCTATTCAATTTAAAAACTGATTTAATAAGAGTTTCCTGGAAAAACAGTTTACACCGAGGTCCCTGGGTTTAAACTAAATCAATCCTCGCAGTTCTACCCTTGCGCCACTATTCCCCTGAGTCGCTGACAGTTCAAAAAGCCCCCTGACCTTTTCTTCCTCTCACCCGCAGTCCTTTCCCCAATGTAAACAGTACCCGAGGGAAAGAAAAGGGTGGCGCGGCTTACCGGCGGCGAGATAGGTCCGGCGAAGGGCAGGGTTGGCTCGGGGAGGCTATGGCGGTCACAGCGAGGTGCGGTTTGACGGCGGGGATGGCCGGAATCGCCCGGTCCACGTGCGCAGGCGGGTGTTCTCGTCGGCGGCGAGTGTACCGGCCAAACCACGGCGATCTGGTTCAATCCAAGGGCACGGTGAGCTTCCTGGGGTGACGTATAGGCTATCTGTGCAGTGAATCGAGAAATGGCTCAGTGATTTACCCGGTCCACGCACTCCGGCGGGGTTGAGAGCTCCGGCGATCATGGACTGGCCTCTCCGGCGAAGTAGGCTTCGATTCCTCGCTCGGGGAGCTTCACTGGGGTGTGTACACTCGTCTCAGAGGGTTGGATGGGGCTGGGGAAAGCTGGACTGGCCGGTCTACGGCGGCAGTGGCTCGGGTGGCCGCGGACACACCGCGCACGAGCAAACGACGGCGAACTAAACTCCGGTGAGGCTTGAGCGTGCGCGGAAGAGTGTAACCGACGCTTGGGAGGGCTTTATAGGCGCGGGCGCGGGACAGGGCGCCGGCTGGCCGTTGGCGCAACGCGGGGCGCGCGCGGGCGTGCTCTGGCAAGCTCAGGGCGCGTCGAACACGTAGAGCTTACAATCTGCCCGTGTTCCACAGCTCACCCAAGTCGCAAACGTGCGAATCTTGGCAAAAATCCGGCGCGAGTCTTTTCCTGGCACCTAGGGCTGTCTCTCATCCGTGAGCTGCCATGGCAGATATGGCCTAGGTAGGGAGATCTCTGGTCGCCAAATCGGGTGTGTCACACTGCCCACCTCGCGACAAAAACCATGCCAAGGCATGTCAAACGTCCAAGTCTCGGGCTCAGCTTTTTCCAGTGGGTGCCTTGGGTGGTATGCCACATTTTTGGTATAGGACATAGGTGGATTTGATGCCAGCTTCGAGGTGAACACAACTGATCTTTAGTGTAGGTGTAGTTTTTAACTTAGAGAGAAATAGAGAGCTCTAGCTCTCTCTCCACTTGGAGATTTGATTTGGGGTTTCTCCAGAGGTCTTTTTGCAATATTTCCTTCCCCTAATTGCTGGTTATAAGGTTGCTTAAGGTTTGGGTAAAAATTACTCATGCTTTGCACACTTCTTCACTCTCTCTTCCCTCTTATCTAGGGTTTTGGGAGATAGGGTTTAAGAGAGGTCTAGGGTTCTTCTCCCCTCTTATCCAAGGTAGTAAGTGTGCAAGGATTAGAGTAATGCTTCTTAGGTCATTGGCAACTTTGATTAGCACATGATCTCCAAAGTTCTTATGTGTTGCCTTAAGCCTCTACCACACATAATCATAGTCCTTAGTGCCAAGGTGTGCTCTAGCCATGGTAACACCTGGGGTGTTACAGCCCTCCCCCCTTAAAGGAATCTCGTCCCGAGATTTTAGGTAGAGTCCCTTGGGGGTGCTTGAAAGTGTGTCGGTGCTATTCTTTCTTTATACTCGAGTTTCTCTTGTTAACTGCTCTTCGAATGTCATTCTCTTTGCAACTTCAGAAGGAAGCCCTTCTTAAGTTAAATCCACAACTTAGACTATCCTTGTTATCTAAGTTTTTCTTATAATTGAATTCAAAGGGCAGGTGGGGGTGGGGTTTTGGGGTTACATATCGACTCCTTTGGGCAGAAAGTCGGGGAAGCGAGAGCGTAGAAAATCCTCAGTCTCCCATGTAGCTTCTTCTGTTGAATGGTGACTCCACTGAACCTTATACATTCTGACCGACCTTGCCCGAGTTGATCTTTCCTTCTGATCTAATACCTTGACGGGGTACTCTTGGTAGGATAAGTCTGGTTCTATCTCAATGTCCGGTTCGGGCAGCACTTCAGTGGGTAGGCGAACACATTTTCGCAATTGAGATACGTGGAATACATCATGAACAACTGACATGCTGGGTGGCAACTTCAGTTGATAGGCAACGGGTCCACAAGCTTCCTTGATCTCGTAGGGTCCAATGTAGCGAGGAGCTAACTTGCCCTTGATCCCGAATCTCTGAACACCCTTGGTTGGTGATACCTTGAGATAAACATGATCTCCCACTTCAAACTGTAGGGGCTTCCGCCTCTTGTCATGATAGCTCTTTTGCCTGGCCTGAGCAGCTTCTAGGTTCTTCTTGATGATTCTGACCTTTGCCTCTGTCTCAAGTACCAAGTCTGGCCCAAAAATTTCCCTTTCTCCTGCTTGAGACCAATTTAGTGGGGTCCTACACCTTCTCCCATATAAGGCTTCAAAAGGTGCCATCTCCAGACTGGACTGATAGCTGTTATTATAGGAAAACTCAGCCAAGGAGAGACACTTGTCCCAATCCTTCCCATAGTGTAGTGCACATGCTCGCAACATGTCTTCCAAAATCTGATTTATCCTTTCTGTCTGGCCATTTGTTTGAGGATGGTAGGCTGAGCTTCGTATGACATGGGTCCCAAGGGATTCCTGCAATTGCTCCCAAAATCGTGCCACAAATGGTGCTCCTCTGTCCGAGACTATAGTCCTTGGTATCCCATGCAGACGAACTATTTGGTCAATGTAGATCTCCGCATACTTCTCTGTCCTGTGGGTGGTGTGCACTGGTAAGAAATGCGCAGTCTTTGTCAATCTGTCCACAATAACCCAAATAGAGTCATGGTGCCTGGATGTATTGGGTAATCCCACTATAAAGTCCATGCAAATGTCCTCCCATTTCCAAGATGGTATGGGAAGGGATTGCAAAGGGCCGGCTGCCTTCAAATGACTAGCTTTGATTCTCTGACAGGTATCACACTCGGAGATGTACTTGGCAATTTCCCTCTTCATTCTGGTCCACCAATATAAAGATCTGAGATCATGGTACATCTTGTTGCTACCAGGGTGTATGGAGAATTTGGAAAGGTGAGCTTCATCTAGGATCTTCTTTCTGAGCTCAGGGTCCTTGGGAACAACTAATCGATCTCCAAACCATAAAATTCCCTTGCTGTCCTGACGGAAGCACTTGTACTTCTCTGCCTTTTGCTTGATCATTTCCTTAATCATTTGAACACCCTTATCCTCAATCTGCGCCCTGACTATTTGCTCTTGCAATGTGGGTTCCACTGAGATGTAACTTAATTCACCGGAAGGAACAACTTCCAGGTTCAGCTTGCACAACTCATCGCACAGGGTGGTAACTCTTGCATCCATGCTCATACAATTGCATTGGGCCTGTTGGGGACCTTCGGCATCCGAAGGTCCTCAAAAACAGGATTTAACAGTATTTCTGGAGTATAATGTGTGAACAGGTATCTTCGGACTCAGGTCGGCATCACAGCAGACCAGAATAATACGAAGGTCGGTACAGCGCCAAAGGTGTAAGCAGGAAAGCTTCGGCGTGACAGCAGAAAGCGGAACCGACTTAAAGATGAAAAGGCTATTTAGACCTCAACAGATTACTATAGAATTATTATCAAATGTAAAGGGCATGAATGTAATTTTGTATGGGTTGTGTCCCGCGCCTATAAATAGGTGAACAGTACTCTCGTACTGTTCACGCTGATTTGGCATTCGCTTTTTGCGTCACGCTTGTACTATCATTTCCTTCCAGTTGAAGGTACACTTGTAATTCAACGATATTCCTGTTTATGCTTAATAATAATGCATAATTGTGCATGTTGTCATTTGTATTTCTTACATTTCATCCTTCGTCATTATATAATGAATCTATGAAGGTATCCCCTTTATGACCTTCGTCCGAAAACTATTATACCCTAAGGGAAATAATGTTTCGAAGGACGAAGGACTTCAACAATTAACATCTTCTGTGTTGCCTTGTTCTTAACCCATAGCATTTGAGAACAAGTCCCCAACAGGGCCTTTCTGCTCAAGGCATCTGCCACAACATTGGCCTTGCCAGGATGGTAATGCACTTCCAAATCATAGTCCTTGATTAACTCCAACCATCTCCTTTGCCTCATGTTTAGATCTGCCTGAGTGAAGATGTATTTGAGCCTCTTGTGATCAGTGTAGATGTTACAGTGAGCTCCCATCAAGTAGTGTCTCCATATCTTAAGAGCATGAACCACAGCTGCCAATTCCAGGTCATGTGTAGGGTAGTTCTGCTCATGGGGTCTGAGTGCTCGTGAAGCATAAGCAATGACTCTGTTATCTTGCATCAAGACACATCCCAATCCGGTACCAGAAGCATCACAATAAACTTCAAATGGCTTGGTGTTGTCAGGTTGAGCTAGCACTGGGGCTGTTGTCAAATGCTGCCTCAAAGTATGAAAGGCATCTTCACACTTCTGGCTCCAAACATACTTGACTCCCTTTTTTAACAGTTCAGTCATTGGTTTGGCAATCCTGGAAAAATCCGGAATAAAGCGTCGATAATACCCTGCCAAACCCAGAAAACTTCGAATCTGCCTCACGGTACTCGGGGGTTTCCAATCCATCACCTCCTGCACCTTCTCAGGATCAACGGATATCCCATTCTGAGAAATTGTGTGACCCAAGAATTTTATCTCCTTCAGCCAGAATTCGCACTTAGACAACTTAGCATACAACTGATGGTCACGCAGTCTCTGAAGTACAGTATGCAAATGTTTGGTGTGCTCGGCTTCATTCTTGGAATAAACCAGAATATCATCAATGAAAACGACCACAAACTTGTCTAACTCTGGCATAAATACTGAGTTCATCAAGTACATGAAATAAGCCGGGGCATTGGTCAGCCCAAAAGACATCACCAAAAACTCATACAGCCCATATCTAGTTGAGAAGGCTGTCTTGGGAATATCACTGGCACGGATCTTGATTTGATGGTATCCTGAGCGAAGGTCTATCTTGGAGAATACCTTGGCTCCCACCAACTGATCAAACAGAACATCAATACGGGGCAGCGGGTATTTGTTCTTGATAGTCACCGCATTGAGAGGGCGGTAGTCAACACACATCCTCAAACTTTCATCCTTTTTCTTCACAAATAAAGCTGGACATCCCCATGGTGAAGTACTTGGACGAATAAACCCCTTGTCCAACAACTCTTGCAATTGCTTCTTCAATTCTGCCAATTCCGCGGGAGGCATCCTATAGGGTCTCTTGGAGATAGGAGCAGTCCCGGGTTGCAACTCAATTGCGAACTCAATGTCTCGGTCAGGTGGCATCCCTGGCAACTCATCTGGGAAAACATCTGGGTAGTCACAGACCACTGGAATCTTTTCCACTGGGGACTCTATCATAACGAAAGCACAAGAACGGGTGCATCCCTGATTGGGCAAATATAATGTAGTTTCACCACAGGTTGGTGAGTGCACCTCAATGGCCCTAGCTGCAACATCAATAACTGCTTGATGCCTAGTTAACCAGTCAGTTCCCAATATAATATCCACGCTATCCAAACCCAAAATGAGGAGGGTGGTTTTAATTATTAGACTACCAAACTTTATGGGCATGTGTCTGTTGATTTGATAGGTGGCAACCCTGCCTCCTGGTGTTGAAATCGTAATGCCCCCATCAGTGTGGTGAAAGGGCAACTGGCATTTGGCACTAAAATTGGCACTGATAAAACTATGTGATGCACCAGAATCAAAAAGAACAATAGCGGGATAATTTAAAACTGTAAAGATACCAGTCATGACGGGTGCTCCCTCTGGAATATCAGCCATGGTGGTGAAGTTCAGCCTGTGTTGGAACTTGCTCTCAGCAGCAAGGAAGCCAACAAGGGTGAACGGTGGTGACAACAGGGTTACGTGCACGGGGGCAATAGCTCTGTTGATCTAGCCTCTCACGGGCACTGTGCGGGGGTATTTATAGGTAGCTGAGTGCCCAGTGCCTTGTGTTAAGGACGCATGTGCCCTCAGACACCTAGTTTATCCCCAGAATATTCCCATAAAGCAGGGTTACAAGCTGTAATTACAAGAATGCCTTTACAAACTAGGCCCGTAACACAAAGGCGGCCACGCGGGGCCCGTTACAATGGGTTAGATCACACGTGGGCCTTAGAGCAGGACGAGGCCGTGCTGCGGGGAGACGTCACTGCTGGCCTTCGTCTGGTGCTGAATGAAGCGAAGGGTGTCCCTGCCCATTTTGTCTTTGACAGACCAGCGACTGCAGCGAAAGGCGACGAGCGAAGGGTGGCGTCTTTGCCTTCGCCCCAACATTTGCCCTCCGAGGGACCAGTTCGACGAAGTCACCTGGTGCCGAAGACGTCGCTAGATGGCGGAGACGCTGCCCTCGCTCGAAGTGGTTCCGCGGGGGTTTTCGATGTGACCGTTGATGGACGGCGTACTGTTGGATTGCGGGTTTCCCGAAGCGCCACGTCCTGTCGGATTGCGGGTTTCCCGAAGAGCCACGCCCTGTCTATAAAAGGGGGGCGGGGGTCGGTGCCTTTTGAACTTTTCCTTCCGCACTCCGCGAAAACCCTAGCCGCCCGCCGTCTTGCTGCTTGCCTGCCCGCCGTCTTGCTGCTCGCCGGAGATCTGGCTCGAGTGAAGCAGACCGCCCGCTGCCGCCGACGGTACGTAGCAATGCCGTCCTCTTCTTCTTCCGCCGACACCACGCCGCCGGCGGCCGCCTCGTCTGAGGAGACGTTGAGTAGCTTGATGGTGGAGGAGTTGCGCGCCGGCGACTCTGTTGATTTTGGTGTGTCACGGATGACGTCAGCCCGCGTTGAAGATATGCAGCGGTTGGGCTACTTTGGCGGCGGAGTTGCTCGTGCTCCGGGGACGAAGGAAGTCCCCGAGCCGGAGGGTGAGTTGGTCGTTTTCGAGGCGTTCTTCGCCGCCGGTCTCCGCTTGCCTGCGCACCGGTTTGTTGGCGAAGTCCTGCGTAGATTCAACGTTCAAATACATCAGCTGACACCGAATGCCATGGTGGCGCTGGCGAAGTATGTCTGGGCGACGACTTCGTACGGCGGACAGCCGTCGGTTGAGGTTTTTGCGAAGAATTATTGTTTGCATTGGCAGAAGAGGATGGTTGGGGACGGAGTCGCCCAGTTTGGGTCATGCACATTCACGCCGAAGACCGGCAAGACCACAATGCCAGTAGTGGAGTTGGTTCCGTGCGCCCACAACAAGTGGGGCAATTGGAATGAATTTTGGTTTTACGTTGCTGAGGGTGCTGTCGAAGGCCATGAGGGACTCCCCGTGTCTGAGATGTGCTCTCATTATTACTCTGCGTATCCGCCCTTTGAAGTGGCAGAAGAGGATGCAGACGAAGGGGCCCTTCGGTGCGCCGCCGGTCAGAGCAGTGGGCGTGATTTAGTTGAAGAGTTCGTGGCGTACGGGGTCTGGCCCTTGGCGCACGGCTGGGCGTTGGGCGAAGTGTGCCCTCACCAGATGCCTTTTCACAGAGGAAGGGTGGTGCGAAGTCCTGCCTTCGCACTGAATTTGCGAAACCGCGACCCGGCCGCCTTTGTGCGTGATGCGGAGGACCTGGCGGTGCGGCTCGTGGGACGTTACGTGCCGAGGACGGAAGGCCAGCGCAGCTTTGATATCCGCGGGTCGAATGACCGTTTGAACAGGGTCTTCGAATTAAATCAATTGCCGTACGACGGCTATCCCGGTCAAGACGAAGCGGACCGCCGTGGGAAGAAACCGGCGGTGGAGACTGGAGACGACCCTGCGCCGGCGGCCGCCCCTTCCTTGAAAAAGAGAAAATTAGGTACTGCGATGGGAGGACTTGGGGTGTCTGACAGTTTTGCTAGAGAATTGATGAGGACGTGTGCGGCCCCGGGGGAAAGGATGTCTTCGCCCGAGCTCCGGGAGTCTTCAGCTCGGATGCTGAGGGTTACCGGGGGCTGCTGGCCTAGAAATGTTCCTATCCCCTGCGCGGCTGAGGAGGACTGTTTTACATCTCGTATGGTTCATCGGTGGAGAGTTTTTCCTTACGGGCGAAATATCGGTGCTGTTGTGTGGGCAGTGATGGACAAGGATCGCCAAGGTGCGGCGCAAAAACGCCAGGCGACTGTCCAGCTGCATGAAGCTAGGCCGAAGAGGCCGCGGGGGGCTCCAAAGGCTGCGGCCTCCGGCGGAGGCAAGCTGCCGCTGGCGGCGAAGGCGGGCGCCGCTGCACCTAGCAAGGCGCCGGAGGCGACGGCGGGCGCCGGAGTCTCCAAGTCAACGAGGGTGGTGCCGCCGGCCAGCGGAGTGGCGGAGGCTTCGAAGGCGGCCCAAGCGTTGTCGTTGTCGGGCAAACGCGTTGCCGACTTCAGCACCGATATTACTGTGGACGACTATCTTGGTGGTAAGTCGCTGGCCTATTATTGTTATTTATATATATATATATATATATATTTTTAATTTGTTGACGCGTTGCAGGGCCGGGCGAGGGCCAGCTTGCTATAGCTGCGCCTGGCGCGGCGATCGCGACGGCCGTCATGGTGCCGAAGGCGAGGGGCGAGGCGCTTCGCGCCGAAGGCGAGGTGTCGGCCCTCGCGTTGGTCAGGGACGAGGCGGGCGTGGCGACCGCCGGCTGAAGGGAGTGACGGAGGCGCTGAGTCAGGCGACGGAGGCGCTGAGCCAGGTCCGCTGAGCTATGGTCTCTCCCCCCCCTTTCTTTTCTTTTTTTACGTCAATGGCCTTACGTGTGCTCTGCAGGTGGCTGACTTCGCCAGCCGTACTGCATCGGGGGCCCTCACGGCAGCTGTGTCTGCCGAAGTCGAGAGACTTCGGACACAACATGCTGACGCTGTCCGTGAGAAGTCGGCCTCTGACAGCAAGTGCCGTAAGCTGACGGACAGGGTGGCCACCCTGGAGAGGGAGAAGGCCGACCTCCGGCGCCAGCTGGCGGCAGAGAGGAGGGAAGCCAACGAGGCCGTCGCCAAGGGGCAGGCTACGCAGGCGGAGGCCAAGCTGGCGCGAGCAGAGGGCAATCTTGCCAAGGAGCTCGCCGAACATCTGCAAGAGCGGCTCACCGCCCTGGAGAGTCGCGCGAAGGAGGCCGAGGCCGCGATGCATGCGGAGGCCGAACGGACGCGCACGCAGCTTATGGATACATATCGTGAGCTGGGTGCGCGGACCGGTGACTTCGAGGTGCCGGACCGAGAGCCCGGGCTTCGCTGTCTGCAGTGGGTGCAGGAGGAGCTGCTGGAACTTCCAGCCGTTGCGGGGGGGTTGATGTCGTACGCCTCCCTGGTCACCTGCGAGGGGGCGATGAACGCTCTCTCCCGCGAAGGGTGCCGGCACTTTGAGGCCTTCGACCAGGCGGATGAAGAATTTGAGCGAGATATCTATAAGGTCGAAGACCCCATTGTGAAGGAATCCGCCGGGGCCCTTTATGACCGGATGTGGGGTCTGTACGGTCGTGAGGTGGTCAGGGAGCGGGCCGAGACTGCGAGGGCTCAGGTAACGTTGTTGTTTGTTTGGCGTTTGCTGTATGCAGGCTGTGCGTGTGTTTGCTGAATCTGTGTGTCTTGTCCTAGGCGGAGCGCGGCGAGCGGGTGGATGACTTCGGGGCTCTGAACAGCGCGCTGCCAGACCCGGAGCCGACCCTCGCGGAGGCTGTGACTGGGGTCGCCCTGGAGCCAACCCCGGAGACCGCAGCGATCGCGACGGCTGCCCCCACATCCGCTGTGGCCGGCGAAGACCTGCCCCCGAAGGTGGCCGAAGGCGCCCCTGATGCCCCCGCAGCTGCTGTGCCGAGTGCTGAAGATCCCGCGGTGGTGGCGGCGGAGCCAACGGCGGAGGCTCCCGCAGCGTCAGGGCCTTCGCAGGTGGCGTAGTAGGTGTTTAGGGTTGGGGACTTTTTGGATGCTGTGCTGAATTTTGGTTGCTGCGCAGGTTCAAGATTTTGGGCCTGCGCACGCAACCGCTACTACTGAGTTTTTGGCGGCTTCGACCGCGGAAGGTGGGAATGAATATGGTGGGTCTGTATCTGAGTTTTTTGATTTTACTGACTCTGGGAGCTCGGTTGAGTGGACTGAGGAGTCGTCGGAGGAGGACTTGGATTATTTTGCGGCCTTGGACGTGGCTGCGGCGGAGGCTTCGCCACACGCCGCGGACGCGCCAGACGTGCCAGGTCCTAGGACCGGGCGCCGACGACGAAGGGCGGTTGCAAAACGTAGGGTTAGCGCGGAGGAGGGGGCTCGGCTCCGTGTGAGTAGGGCTGGTCGTCAGGAACTGTTGTCTTTGCCGGCCGCTGCGAGTACAGGGGAAAGGGAACTGCGAATTCTTTTTGCGGGTGAGGAGCTTAGGATAATGTTATTTAATTATAGAGAGATGGGGCTTATTCCTAAGGTTGAGCCGATGTAGAGTGTGGTGCCCTCGCTTGTATATGTGTGGGGGTTTGTACGATGAAGTTGTGCGCCCTCGTGTGCCTGTGCCTGCGAGGACGTTGTGTGCCCTTGTTTGGTATGGTTGGTTATGCTGTGCTGTTGTGATTATAGTCGTTCTTAGCAGGGATGGTTTGATGCTATCGTTTCTGCTTTTGTTGTGCTAGTTCGGCTGTGCCCTTAGGCGGCTTCTGCGCGGAGTCTTTGCGATAGACTTCGGGTTTTTTTGCACTTGTTGTGCTTAGTCCGGCTGCACCCTTAGGCGACTTCTGCGCGGATAGTCTTCGCGATAGACATCGGATTTTGTCGCACTTGTTGTGCTTAGTCCGGCTGCACCCTTAGGCGACTTCTGCGCGGATAGTCTTCGCGATAGACATCGGATTTTTTCGCACTTGTTGTGCTTGGTCCGGCTGCACCCTTAGGCGACTTCTGCGCGGATAGTCTTCGCGATAGACATCGGATTTTTTTCGCACTTGTTGTGCTTGGTCCGGCTGCACCCTTAGGCGACTTCTGCGCGGATAGTCTTCGCGATAGACATCGGATTTTTTCGCACTTGTTGTGCTTGGTCCGGCTGCACCCTTAGGCGACTTCTGCGCGGATTTGTCGCACGCGAGGGTGGCTAGCGCTTAGCCTCGCGGTGACTTCGAATTGGTCGAATGCCGAAGACCGTTGTCGCGGTCTTTTTTCGACACATGTTTTTGCGGGGGATTTTTCTCACATATATTACATGGCTCCGCCTCGTTAAAAACCTCACCCCCCGGGAGGAAAAGAGTGCGGGCCGGTACAAGATTGTTTGCAGCGAATTACAAGGGCGAAATCAGCCCTAAATGGGTCAAACAAAAAATTTTCGAAGGTTGTCGATGTTCCAGGAGTGCTCCAGGTCCTCGCCATTTGGCGTTGTGAGCCTGTAAGCGCTGGGGGAAGCTTTTGACTTGACTATGAAGGGGCCCTCCCACTTGGGCTCCAACTTGCCCTTGGACTCCGTCCGAGCTGTTCGGACGAGTACGAGGTCCCCCTCGCTGAACTCCCTCGGGATGACTGCGCGGTCGCGCCATGCTTTGGTCTGGGCTTGGTATTTGCTTAGGGCCTGTAGGGCGAAGACCCGGTCTCCGTCAATGAGATCTTTTGAAGTTGGCTCGTCCACGTCGGGGACGGCTGACGGAACTGTACGCGGGGACCCATGCTTTATTTCTTGCGGGGTCATCGCCTCCGATCCGTATAGAAGGCGGAAAGGAGTGAACCCGGTCGCCCTGCACTCAGTTGTGTTTAGCGCCCAGACTGCCTCCGGTAATAAATCGGTCCATCTGCCTTTTTTTCATCGAGGAGCATCTTTTTGACAGCTGTGAATATTTTCCCATTGGCACGCTCCACGACCCCGTTGGACTGCGGATGATAGACCGAAGCGAAGGCAAGCTTGGTGCCGATGGAGAAACAAAAATCCTTGAAATCTTGGCTGTCGAACTGCTTGCCGTTGTCAACTGTTAGCTCGGACGATACTCCGAAGCGGCAAACGATGTTCTGCCAGAAGAATTTTTGGGCAGTCTTTGATGTGATTGTGGAAACAGCCCTCGCTTCAATCCATTTGGTGAAGTATTCGACGGCTACGAAGGCGAACTTAAGGTTCCCCTGAGCGGTGGGCAGGGGCCCGACGATGTCCAGGCCCCAGCGCTGGAGAGGCCATGTATGGGCAATCAGCTTTGTATATTGCGAGGGGTTGCCTGACCGAGGAGAGAACTTCTGGCAGGCTTCGCAGGACCTTGTGACCCGATTTGCGGCGCAGATCATTGCGGGCCAGTAAAACCCTTGTCGGATCACCTTGGCAGCCAGGGCCCTTGGCCCTGCGTGCGAGCCGCACGTGCCACTGTGGACTTCGCGTAGGATCTGCATGCCTTCGGTTTCTGTGACGCATTTAAGCATTGGCTGACTGACCCCTTTCTTGTATAATTGGCCCTCAATCAGTGCGAAGTCCCGGCTTCGATGTCTGAGGCGCTTTGCCTCACTGACGTCATTTGGATGATAGTACCCCTGTAGGAACAGGGTTATCGGTGCCCGCCAGTCTTCGGTCATGATTAGGTTGACTATACGGTGGCCCTCGCTATCATTAGTTATTTGGAGCCCTTCGGGGCTCCGGACGGCGGGCGTGCCGATGGTGTGAAAGAACACGTCGGAGGGCAAGGGCTCGCCCCTGGCGGCAGCCTTGGCCAATGCGTCGGCCTCCTCGTTCTTGGCCCTATCCACATGCTGCAGGGTGAATCCCTTGAACTGTCTCTCGAGACTTCGGATAGCCGCGAGGTATTGCATGAGCGCGGGGTCCTTTGCTGCATAGTCTTTCTCGATCTGGCCGGCAACTATCTTGGAGTCTGTCTTGATGATACATGTGGTGACTCCGAGGGCCCTTAGCTTGCGGAGGCCGAGGATAACCGCTTCATACTCTGCGATGTTGTTTGTGCATCTGTCGGACTCCAGAGCGAAGCTGAGGCGTGCTGCATATCTGTGTTTGACTCCGGTTGGTGAGGTGACGATTGCAGCGACGCCTGCCCCCGCATGGCACCATGCGCCGTCGCAATGGATGGTCCAGACTTTTTCTGTGGACGGGTCCGGCTGTGCTATTGGCCCAGTCCAGTCGACGACGAAGTCTGCCAGGACTTGCGACTTGATGGCTGTCCTGGGCTCGAAGCTGATGTGGTAGCCGGAGAGTTCGGCTGCCCACTTGGCAATCCTCACCGATGCCTCCGGGTTTCTGAATAGTTCACCGAGCCCTCTGTCAGAGGTGACTCGGACCTTGAATGCTTCAAAGTAATGGCGCAGTTTGCGCGAGGACATGACAACTACGTAGGCGATCTTCTCCAGCTCTGTCATGTTGCATTTGGACGGTGTCAGGACTTCGGAGACATAGTAAATAGGGCACTGTCTGACTGTGCCTTCAACGGTCTGCTCCTGCACTAGTGCCGCGCTGACCGCGTGCGGCGAAGCCGCGACATAGAGCAATAGGGGGAGCGAGGAGTCGGGGCTTGTGAGGATGGCCAGCTCCGATAAGTACTGTTTTAATGAGGCGAAGGCCGCTGCTTGCTCCGGCCCCCAAGCGAAGTCTTTCGCACCGCGAAGTGTTTTGAGGAAGGGGAGACTTCGCTCGGCGGACCTGGAGATGAATCTGTTGAGAGCGGCCAATCTGCCTGTCAGACGATGGACGTCCCTGACGGACTGCGGAGGCGACATGTCGACGATGGCCTGGATCTTGGTTGGGTTGGCCTCGATGCCGCGGTGTGACACCAGGTAACCCAATATCTTGCCCTGGCGAACACCGAAGACGCACTTTTCCGGGTTCAGGCGGAGTCGTGCATCTCGCATGTTCGCGAATGTCTCGGCGAGGTCGGCGAGGTGGTCCTCCTTATTCTTGCTGGCGACGACGATGTCGTCCACATATGTAAATATGTTTCTACCGACCTGCCCTTCGAGTAAGTGGACCCCGCATTCTTGAGTCCCTCCGGCATCCTGATGAAGCAATAAGTGCCGAAGGGTGTTATAAAGCTGGTGCTAGCCTTGTCTTCCTCCTTCATGTATATCTGGTGATAGCTGGAGAAGCAGTCGAGGAGTGACATGACCTCGCATCCGGCCACGCTATCGACTATTTTGTCGATCCGCGGCAACGGGAAATTGTCCTTCGGGCAGGCCTTATTGAGACTGGTGAAGTCTATGCACATTCGCCATTTCCCGCTTTTTTTCTGCACCATTACGACATTGGAGAGCCACGTGGGGTAAGCCACTGGCTCGATGAATTTAGCTTCTAGGAGGCGGTGCACTTCCGCCTTGGCGGCCTCTGTCTTTTCGTCGGACATTTTGCGGAGCCTTTGCTTTTTTGGTCGCACCGAAGGGTCAATTCCCAAGCTGTGCTCAATTATGGATCGGCTGACTCCGACCAGGTCTAGGGCGGACCAGGCGAAGACATCTTTATTCTTGGCCAGGCAGCAGAGAAGCTTCTCTTCTTCATGTGACGTAAGGTCTTCGCTGATAGTGACTGTCTGCTTGGGCGTGGCCTGATCAAGGGGAACAGTCTTGGTTCCGTCTTGGCTCTGCAAATGTGCCTTCTCGTGCTGCTTGTCGGTTGGGCTGGCGGGCGCGGGGACCTCGCGCTGGGTCGTGAGACAGTGTACGTTCCTCTGACCAGGCACGAAGTCCCGCTCTATGTTGTGCGCCGTCTGCTGGTTGCCGTAGATCGTGATAGCGCCTAGCGGACCTGGTATCTTCATACATAGGTACAGTCCGTGGATGGCAGCTTCGAACTTATTGATGGAGCCCCGGCCCATGATGGCGTTGTACGGATATACCATGTCGACAATGTCGAAGGTTACTTGCTCACTTCGGGCATTGGGTGCTACACCGAAGGAGAGGGGAAGCTCTATTTTGCCAACGGGAAAGGTGCCCTTGCCGCCGAAGCCATACAACGGATTGTCCGAAGGCTTGAGCAGACTGTGGCTTATACCCATGCGGTCGAAGGCGTGGAGGAAGATGATGTCCGTCTGGCTGCCGTTGTCGACTAGGACTTTGTGTAGGTCCCAGCCTGCCACGCTGCAATTGATGACCATAGCGTCGATGTGGGGGGCACTGCGCAGGTCGACGTCTCGTGCATCGAAGGTTAGCGGTATGTGGGACCACTTCGTCTGCACGACTGGGCCGGTGACCGCGACATGGTTGATGCTGCGGTAGTGGTCCCGCTTCTGCCGCTTGGTGTCGAAGTCAGTGCTGGACCCCCCTGTTATCATGTGAATGACTCCGCGATATGGTTGATCGGCGAAGTCTTCCTGCTTTGGGGCATGGGGGATGTTTTGGTGTTGCTGGTGTGGTTGTGGGGGTGGAGGAGGTACGATTTGTACTTCCTGATGGTGTTGGTAAGCGTGGTGCGGTGGATGCGGAGCGGGAGCGTGGATATATGGTGGGGGGGGTGGCTGGTAATTATGCGCGACAATTCTGGGATTGTCGGCTGGCTGCGCCCGCGCCATTCTGTCTCTGGTGGCCTTCGTTTCGGGGCAGTCTTTGGTTTGGTGGGCGCAGTCTTCGCCGTGGAAAAGGCAGTAGAACCGGCGCGGCGGCTGCGCGCGCCCTCGGCCCCTGCCACGAGTTCCGTTTCTGCGGCCTTGGGGGGGATATTCCTGGCGACGAGGGGGGTCAGCAGCAGGCTGCTGGTTTGCGATGTTGTGCACTTGCTGTTGACTGCGGCCATCTCGACTGGAGTCTGGTTGCGGAGTCCTCGTCCATGTGCGGCTGGACTGCGGGGC
The DNA here is from genome assembly GCF_902167145.1 of Zea mays. NCBI lineage: Eukaryota > Viridiplantae > Streptophyta > Magnoliopsida > Poales > Poaceae > Zea > Zea mays. The sequence continues at coordinate 69,783,577 of NC_050104.1, read as the reverse complement.
ATCTTTGGGCTTCCGCTGTGACTCAACTTTGCGCTGGTGGAGCTCTTCGGATTTGGCATATTTTTCAAAGAGCTGATATAGCTCCTGAAGGTTCTTGGGTGGATCTCTGATACAGTGGCTGTAGAGGACGCCGGCCCGAAGGCCACTGATGGCGTAGTGGATAGCGATCTGATCATCGACGGGGGGCAGCTGTGACTTGAGCGTTAAGAATTTACGGTAATATTCCCGCAGAGTCTCCTTTTCCAGCTGTTTGCAAAGCGAGAGCTCGGCCAAAGCGTCGGTGTCTGGGTGGTACCCTTGGAAGTTGAGAAGGAACTTGTCCCTGAGACTTCTCCACGAATCAATGGACAGCGGAGGCAATCTGGTGAACCAGGTGAGTGCTGGGCCCTCTAGGGCGATGATGAAAGACTTCGCCATTGTGGCGTCGTCCCCTCCGGCGGATGCAACGGCGACTTGATAACTCATTATGTATTGCTCCGGATCGGTGCTGCCGTTGTACTTGGGATATGCCCCTGCTCGGAAGTTAGCTGGCCAAGGCGTCACTTGCAGGTGTGGCGCCAGGGGACTTCGCTCGTCGAGGTAGTTGACCCCTTGGAATGGCGCGCCGTGCTGGAAGGCGTAGTCATGTTGGGGGAAACGCGGGTTCTCCGGCTGCGCCCGGTGTTGCAGGGGTGGGCCATGCTGCAGGCCGAGGTGGCCTTCGTGCGTGTCCTCCGGTTGCGCGCGCTGCTGGAGGGGTGGCTCTTGCTGTAGACCGAGGTGGCCTTCGCGCTGCATCAGCGCGATCTCGCGCTCGAGGTCTTGGGCCTTCTGCTCCTCGTCGCGTATCATCTGCCGCACCTTGGCTAGTGCAGACACACGTTGGCGCTTGGCTTCCAGTATCTCTTTCTGCCTCTGGAGATTGCGGTTCTTGAGGCGCAGGGCGCGCAGCTGTAACTGTTCTTCTGTTGAGACGCCGAGGACCTCGCCGTCCTCGGTGAGATCCGCGCCCTCCACTGGGGCGAAGCCTGGGGGCGGCTGCGATTGTCCTTTGGGCCCGCAGGTGCGGAAGGTGTCGTCTTCGCAGGTGCGGGGAATGTTGTCTTCAGTGGGCTCTTGGTGGGTGGATTGGTTGAGGGCGAGGGCCTTGCCCTTTCTTGCGGCCAGCAGTGCTGCCTTCGCAGCCTCGTCAGCCTTCGGGTTAGCTCTCTTGGGTGCCATCGCGGGTGGTCTTGTCGTAGCACGAACGGTGGGCGCCAAATGTTGGAACTTGCTCTCAGCAGCAAGGAAGCCAACAAGGGTGAACGGTGGTGACAACAGGGTTACATGCATGGGGGCAATAGCTCTGTTGATCTAGCCTCTCACGGGCACTGTGCGGGGGTATTTATAGGTAGCTGAGTGCCCAGCGCCTTGTGTTAAGGACGCATGTGCCCTCAGACACCTAGTTTATCCCCAGAATATTCCCATAAAGCAGGGTTACAAGCTGTAATTACAAGAATGCCTTTACAAACTAGGCCCGTAACACAAAGGCGGCCACGCGGGGCCCGTTACAATGGGCCAGATCACACGTGGGCCTTAGAGCAGGACGAGGCCGTGCTGCGGGGAGACGTCACTGCTGGCCTTCGTCTGGTGCTGAATGAAGCGAAGGGTGTCCCTGCCCATTTTGTCTTTGACAGACCAGCGACTGCAGCGAAAGGCGACGAGCGAAGGGTGGCGTCTTTGCCTTCGCCCCAACAGCCTGCCTTGCCTCACCTGCACCTTCTGCCTCTTCCCTTGGTTCTGATTAACATTCTGCCCCTGCCTCTGCTGGTTCCGGGGGCAATTCTTGGCATAGTGTCCGGTGTTGCCGCAAGTGAAACATCTGTTGTCATTTGTCTAGCGGTACTGCTGCTGCTGCTGATTGTTCCTCTAAGCTGGAAACTGGGTGCGGTTGGGTGCCTGCTGTTGCTGCTGCTGTGGTCGAATCACCCATCACCCTTGCTGCTGCTGAGGTCCCCTATTCTGAGTGTCAGACACAATCCTGAAGCGCTGTGGCTGAGCTGAGGGTCCTGCCACAGGGGTCTTCCTCTTCTTTTCTGCCTGTCGAGCTGTAATGCAGTCCTCCTGGGAGATAGCCATGTTGACCAGCTCGTTGTAACTGTTGGCCCTGACGGTGTTGAGACGATCACGGAGCTTAGTGCTGAGCCCCCTCCTGAACCTGTCTCTCTTCTTCTCATCCGTGTCCGCATGGTATCCCGCATACTGGCACAAGTCATTAAAAGCCTGGGCATACTGCAACACTGTCCTGTTGCGCTGAGTGAGTGCCAAAAACTCATTGAGCTTCCGGTCCATAATCCCGGCTGGTATGTGGTGCCCCCTGAAAGCTGCTTTGAACTCCCTCCACTCCACCTCTCGATCCTCTGGCTGCATGGCAAGAAAATGGTCCCACCAAGTCCTTGCGGGTCCGCGAAGCTGCTGGGTGGCGAACCTGACTTTGGTGACCTCTGAGCAAGCTCCATGGAGTAGTGGGAATTTGGATTCCACCACTCGCAACCACACATCTGCATCAAGTGGATCCTCTGCCCTTGTGAATAATGGAGGCTGGGTGCTGAGGAACTCTTGGTAGGTGGCTGCCGCGGGGTGACGCTGATGGTCTCCACCACCATAATGCTGAGGTGGTGGCTAACGCTGAGCTAGTTGCCTCAAAATCTCATTCTGCTGAGCCATGAGCTCCTGCAGAGTGGGAGGTGGTGGCGGCGGTGGAGGAACGCGCTCGTTCTGGCCACGACGCTGCCTCCCGGCCATCTGAAAAACCACATATATACTTAACACCATATTTCCAAGTTCAAGATTTTATCGCGGCGAAAAGAGTCAAAAGCAAAGTGATAGACTCCAACTTCAACAAAAGGATTTAAAAAGGCATAAATTTCTCCTTCCAAATTTAAAACTGATAACAACATCCATCGACATGCTTCCAAGAGAGTTTGTCATGGTTACATCAGTTGTTCCAAAAAAGACTCAACTCTATCTAGCCTAGTACCCCAAGGGTGCAAAAGCTAAGCTAGCTGCGAGGAGTCCTACCATCACCAACGTCTAGCTCTATCCTGGACATCTAGTGAGCGAACGAGGCAACACTCGACTCAGGGGAAGGTGGTCTCCCTGAGCCAGCAGTGTCCACACTAGAGGCAGGCTCCTCTCCTCCCTCGATGTCAACGTCCTCGTTGGCCTCCATGTCCTGGATCTCCTGATGATGCATGTCCAAGTGCTCATTAGCCTCGGCAAGCTACTGCTGGGTGTTAATGAGCTGATCCTCGAGAACTTCGATGGTGTTCTCCCTGGTGCCCACTAGTTCTTCCAACTCTTGGATATCAGTGGATAGCTGCTCCACCTGCAAGTCCTTTTCCACCATTTCAGTGGACAAATCAACCACGAGCTCCTCTCTGTTGTCCAACGTAATCTTTGTTGCCTCCAGTAGTACCATCAGATGGGACATCGCCTCACCGCGCATCACTTGCAGATGGTACAGAGCATTCATGCACCGTACGGTCAAGTGCGCAGTCTATCCTGGGTAGATGGCCCAGATATCCTTGGCATGCTCCACCCGATCCTTCCACATTGGGTCGTCCTCCCTCTCGGCGGGGAACAAGCCAATGGGGTGGGTAGCCAGCTCCAAAGGATGGAATCCGCAGAAGGTGGTCAATCCATGCAGAGCGATCGCCTCGATCGTGTCCTCCGCTCGGTATCCGAAAGACTCGGAGTCCAAAGAGCGCCAGCCTGGCTGCAGGGGATGAGGCTCCAAGGTCATCCTCACCCTACAGCGGGGCACTCGGTGCTTCTCGAACTGCTGCACCGCGTACTGAGGGGGTGTCGCGTATCCGGCCCCCTGAAGTACCTCCCACAAAATGCGGGGAAAGCCCTCTCGTGCAAGTCCGTCAGTGTGAGACAGGGCATTCCCGTCGTCTGAGGATCCGTGGGAAGTCATCTGTGTATGGTTAAGCGTAAGTAAAAAGAAAAAGAATTATAAAAAGACAAGGAAAATAAAACTCTGCCTTTCTCTAAAAAAAATATACTGGGGACCTAGTTGGTTATCATTTGTAATTAGGTCCTCACTTGATTTTTCATTTGTTAAATTTTAAGAATGCATGCATGCTCGTCCTGAACGACCTCACAACAAGATAAAAGGAATAGGGAAGAACTCCCATCCTGTAAATGTGGCCTGTAGGGCCTAATCACTTAGCCACCTAGCTACCCCTTCTATCATCCTAAGGCTTCACGTCCTAGGTCTGTCCTGCTCATCCTACTATCTATCCAACATTGTTTCTATCAAGTTTTATTTTGGAAAAATGATGGTATTCACATTTTTTGATTCCTCTGTGGTGGTACAAGCTCCGATACCAGCTGTGGCGGAACTGCCCGAATTATTCCAACTTAAGTGTCTAAGTCCCGCTTTAAAGGCTAGACCACACTTAAATGGGAATAACCCGTCAATCCCTCGGATCTAGTCCGACACGGCCACTGACAAGATCAAGTACCACAATCTCACTCGATGGTGAGTCACAGAGCAAATACAATAAAGCATAAAACCGTGCATGAAAGAGTATTAAGTTATTACATCATCATTGGAGTTTTTCAAAAGTAGCCATCAGTGTTCGAAGTGCAGTGGAATAAAACTAACGGTAATTAAACGGAGAGACGGGGAAACCTGTCCCATCACTCCTCATGCTCCTCCTCAGCCGAGGCAGGGTCCCACTCGACAGTCCAACCCGGTGGCAAGATGGACGGCCAAGTCACTCCAGCAACCATATCCTCCAGAGAACCTGTAAAAAATTATGCCACAAGCAAGGCTGAGTATACTAATACTCAGCTAGACTTACCCGGTGTGAGGAGTCTACTCCTCTACCTCTAGACATGCAGTTGTTTGGCTGTGGGGTTTGGTTGCCAAAAGCACTAGCTGAGTTTCTAAATCAAGTTTTTAACTTTGTCAAAATTAAGTGTGACTCTCTTAAGGCTAAAGATGTACTATCTATTCATACATAGTAGCAAACATTTTTAGCAATCAACATCTTGTATCATCTCAACACAGTTCCACTTGTTACTCAATGTAGCAGCATGGATCAAGCAGTCTCATTAGCTGCGAGAAGCAGACGATTCGAATCGAGTTTTTATCCTTGCAAGGTAAACCTAAACACACGACATGTAGGGGCACTCCGTCCCCACACACATCAACCGTTCCCATCGATTCCCTGGCAACAGATCAGGGCTCACCGCCTTGGCGTACAATGCCTCACTGACCCCGACTGCCGTTGTGCAGTGACCGCACTTGTACCCACCATAACCGGAATGGGAGACCACGTCTCAGGTCGCGTGAGGGGTAAAGTCTGCGGGCAGGTTCACTCAGGTACTAGGCTTACCGATTTACCATATTTCTCGGTATGTGTTTAGTACGTTCAAACGCTTGACTCACGGTACCACACCTTAATCCTTATTCCAATTTTTATCCCGTGGACAACCAATCCCCATGGATTGTTGTCCACATACCAACACCATTATGATAGAAAGTGGATACAACCAATTTCCTGACCTCGCGCGAGTGCTAGAAAAATCACTCGACTTCTACCGAGATCCTAATTAATAAAGCAGCTACTCGACTTAGCATACTAGTATTCATCTCAATGGGGTCCCTGAGATCATGCAACTAGGGTTTCAAACAACTCCTACACTTAAGTGCACAATCAATCCTACAATCATTAAGTATATTAAAATAGCATAATTAACAGGTTATGCATAAAACCGGGGCTTGCCTTCCAAAGCAGTGGCAGGCAGGTCCTCTGGTGCAGACTCTGGTGCTGGATCCGGGGCTACCTCCTGAGCAGCTCCTTGCTCCGGCACGAGGACGTACTCTCCGTCATCAAGGTTACAGTCTATCGAAATGCAATGAACATGTATGTCATGATTATGCAAGATTTAATAACATTATGCTAAAAAGAACTACGTCAAGAAGTGACTTAGGGTTTCTTAGTCATGCGAGGCTCCAAGTGGTTTATACTTATTACCTTTTAGTCTTAGGTTTCCATTGAAGATAACATAGTGGACTTGTATTGCCTTTATACATTTCAGTGGACAAAATACAAGGGTTTTAGGATGGCACTAATTACCCTTATTCATTTTTCCTCACTTTAATTTCTCCTTATGGTTTCTAGTGTAGGTTTGAACTATGACAGTGTTAAAAAAAATTTCCAAAAATTCTGTAAAAAATTACAGTGGGTTGCCATTTGCTATTCTAGCTTGTTTTAAGAATTTGAGGCTTAAAATATAAAGGCTATGCTTTAGACAAAAATAGTAAGATGGTGTAAAATGGGTCACTTACACTACATCTCCTAATTAAGGGTGGGTTCTGCCCTAAGGGTTATTTTTGCTAGCATCTAACATTAATAATAGGCTTCTGTGCCAAAAATCACAGAAAGCCAAGGGGTGATTATTTAGTTATGATTTTCTAAAGTTTAATGCCTGAAAGGCACTTTCCACTACATTGCTATTTGAAAAATGTCAAACAGCAGATTTCATATTTTTCTTAAATTCTTAATAACAAAACCTTTACTATCCCAAGGGTGGGGGTGTTTTCACCTTGGGGTTATTTTTGTAGGGTTTTTCTAAGTTATCCCTATTTTATTCAATTAAAAGGTATCCTACTTATTTTATACTAAAACAGGGTGTGATATATTTTTCCAGTGAATTATATTGAATAAGTATCCTAACAAAAATAGGGGTGCCTTCTGGTTCATTATTTAAATCACATTTTCTATTTTTCTTAACCTTAAGCATATTGTAAAATAAAGGGTAAAAACTAATTTAATGGTGTGGACAGAGAGATTCAACATTTTTAATTAGGTCAGTAGGTGGACCTAGATTTCTCCAAATTTTTCTAACCCTAGCCAAACAGTGCAACTATTTTTCTTTCTATTATTGAGCTTTTGGCCAAAACTATAATTAAATCAGAACCTTATAGTTTTCTATAGTACATAGGGGGTTTTGTATTTTTCTTAAGTAGGTTACATTATTTAGAGTCTGACAAAATTGGTTTGACCAAATTTGGATGAACTAAACAGAAGTTATGAATTTTTAAAGTCTCTGTTCAATTTAAAAACTGATTTAATAAGAGTTTCCTGGAAAAACAGTTTACACCGAGGTCCCTGGGTTTAAACTAAATCAATCCTCGCAGTTCTACCCTTGCGCCACTATTCCCCTGAGTCGCTGACAGTTCAAAAAGCCCCCTGACCTTTTCTTCCTCTCACCCGCAGTCCTTTCCCCAATGTAAACAGTACCCGCGGGAAAGAAAAGGGTGGCGCGGCTTACCGGCAGCGAGATAGGTCCGGCGAAGGGCAGGGTTGGCTCGGGGAGGCTATGGCGGTCACAGCGAGGTGCGGTTTGACGGCGGGGATGGCCGGAATCGCCCGGTGCACGTGCGCAGGCGGGTGTTCTCGTCGGCGGCGAGTGTACCGGCCAAACCACGGCGATCTGGTTCAATCCAAGGGCACGGTGAGCTTCCTGGGGTGACGTATAGGCTATCTGTGCAGTGAATCGAGAAATGGCTCAGTGATTTACCCGGTCCACGCACTCCGGCGGGGTTGAGAGCTCCGACGATCGTGGACTGGCCTCTCCGGCGAAGTAGGCTTCGATTCCTCGCTCGGGGAGCTTCACTGGGGTGTGTACACTCATCTCAGAGGGTTGGATGGGGCTGGGGAAAGCTGGACTAGCCGGTCTACGGCGGCAGTGGCTCGGGTGGCCGCGGACACACCGCGCACGGGCAAACGACGGCGAACTAAACTCCGGTGAGGCTTGAGCGTGCGAGGAAGAGTGTAACCGACGCTTGGGAGGGCTTTATAGGCGCGGGCGCGGGACAGGGCGCCGGCTGGCCGTTGGCGCGACGCGGGGCGTGCGCAGGCGTGCTCTGGCAAGCTCAGGGCGCGTCGAACACGTGGAGCTTACAATCTGCCCGTGTTCCACAGCTCACCCAAGTCGCAAACGTGCGAATCTTGGCAAAAATCCGGAGCGAGTCTTTTCCTGGCACCTAGGGCTGTCTCTCATCCGCGAGCTGCCATGGCAGATATGGCCTAGGTAGGGAGATCTCTGGTCGCCAAATCGGGTGTGTCACACTGCCCACCTCGCGACAAAAACCATGCCAAGGCATGTCAAACGTCCAAGTCTCGGGCTCAGCTTTTTCCAGTGGGTGCCTTGGGTGGTATGCCACATTTTTGGTATAGGACATAGGTGGATTTGATGCCAGCTTCGAGGTGAACACAACTGATCTTTAGTGTAGGTGTAGTTTTTAACTTAGAGAGAAATAGAGAGCTCTAGCTCTCTCTCCACTTGGAGATTTGATTTGGGGTTTCTCCAGGGGTCTTTTTGCAATATTTCATTCCTCTAATTGCTGGTTATAAGGTTGCTTAAGGTTTGGGTAAAAATTACTCATGCTTTGCACACTTGTTCACTCTCTCTTCCCTCTTATCTAGGGTTTTGGGAGATAGGGTTTAAGAGAGGTCTAGGGTTCTTCTCCCCTCTTATCCAAGGTAGTAAGTGTGCAAGGATTAGAGTAATGCTTCTTAGGTCATTGGCAACTTTGATTAGCACATGATCTCCAAAGTTCTTATGTGTTGCCTTAAGCCTCTACCGCACATAATCATAGTCCTTAGTGCCAAGGTGTGCTCTAGCCATGGTAACACCTGGGGTGTTACACAATGCCCAAGACTTCCTCTACGACGAAGCTTCACCACTGACACCAGAGCTGCAAGCTACACCATGGCCGCCACTATAGGCTGCCCACACTACCTATATCTTCACTTCGAACATCTTAGAAAGCTTTGGCTTCAAATTCTATCCCTTAACTTCGAACATCCCAGATAAAAATTCCCAGACGCATTGTGATACCCGGTTTACAAAGAAGAGAAGTTGGAGGTTATTCTTTTTTTTGTTTTTTTCTCATTTGGTTGATGCGTTTTGGGGATTTGGAATTTGTGGTAAACATTCACCAGTAGGGCAGTAGAATTTCTTTGGTTAGGCGCTTGCGATGGGGTCAGGAGCTGTCGCGTGGGCAAGTTGGGCCGCGAATCTTGATTTGGCCCACTAACCTCCCCTAACCCTAGCCGCCCTCCCCCCTAACCCCCCTTCCTTTGTGCAGCCGCCCCCCCCATTCCCCTAACCTTTGGCCACCGCCCCCCCTCCCATCTCCTGTCCCTCAAACCCTTGCAGCCACACCACCTAACCCTAGCCGCCCCCCCCATCTCCTCCTCCCAAGGTGCCATTCTTTGCCGCTCGGATCTACGTCGCGTGGTGCAAATCTCCAATTGTTTTCGGTGGAGGGAAGAAGGGAGGAAGGAAAGAGGGAGAATCCAAGGTGATTTTTGTGTTTATCTCTTGTTCATTTGTGCTGCAATCCAATTGATTAGATGTTGCGTATGCGATTTGGTAGAGGGGCTGTCCAGAATTTTAGGGGGTGGACGAACAGCAGTAGTTCTAGCAGTTTCTAGGCATTTTTTGTGGGAAATTAATGGGAATCAGTTTGGGAATCATGTAGAACTTTCGCATACCTTTCCAACGAGTATTTATGCACTCAATTCGGAGTTATAAATTAAAAGATATCGCCGTTTGAATCCGGGTATGTGGCTGTCCAAAAAAACAGATTTTCAGGTGGATGAACAGCAGCAGTATTAGCAGTTTCTGAGGATTTTTCGTGAGTAATTAGTGTTAATTAGTATGAGAATCATGTAGGGCTTTGTCTTACCTTTCCAACAAGTACTTATGCGCTCGATTCGGAATTATATTTTAAAAGTTATCGCTATTTGAATCCGGTATGTCGCTGCCCAAAAGAGAAAAAAAACAGATTGCAGGGTTTATCTTGTGGACTGTGTTGGGGTAATTAGATGTTAGAATTTAATCATAAATTGTATACAAAACTTGTGGGGAATTTTATGTAGTTGTCTCTGGAGTTTTTGTTTGTCACCACTGTTGTCTTAATTTTATAGTTATGGAATTGTTAAGCAGCGCCGCTGCAGTTTGGTCGGTGTGGGGAGAATTGTTACCCGCGGCGGGGTTTGAGACTGCGCGTAGGTGCGGCGTTGTTTTTGAGGCTTATTATGTGAAATTGGTGCACTAAGTTGGGTGTCAAAAACAGGTGGTGGACTTCTGGATCGTACTTAGGGATTTGCCCAAACTTCCGGTGAAGGCAAGTAAAACAATGATGGTTATTCCGTCTGCCGAATGAAGAGTCTTATACTTGATTATGTTGTGCTGTTGTGTTCGTATTCATATTTTTAATTGAGTACCATCGTTTGAAGATATTCGTGTTTTATTGATTACATATGTTGAGTTTGTGGTTTGATCATGTTACTCAAGTGGTTATTATGTGGAATGGGTGGAAGTATATGTCTACCACATTTTATTTGGGAAGAACTCATGTTGTTGTCATGCATAATGCATTGATTATTCATTGCATGGAAGTTCGTCGTGATCTTATGGTCCGACCGTACCGGTACATTGAGCATCATATGTTGCCCGAGAAGGGGTATGATGCAGCTTCATGTCCTTAGAGATATGAAGGCAGAAGTCATTACTGCATCTGTAGCCATGTGCATTCATGGGAGAGGTGTGGAATCTATTATGTGGATGTGGATAGTGTGGATTTTTACATTGTGATTCTTCTTGGCGTTAAGTAATTAGTTACTTGCTTACTTGCTGCAAATTATTATTCAAGAAGGAAGTTTTGAACTACGTGGTTGTTTAAGAACATTTGGTTTACATTGTCCAATTGTTGTTTGCTCTGTTTACTTGCTGAGATGTGTCATCTCACTCTTGCATTGTTTGATGCAGGCACCTGATTTCTGCTTTGGGAAAAGAGGGATGTAGCAGCATGGCCACTACACCTTTAATAAAGGAACCACTGCTTAATAATGTTGTTAATCAGGGAGGGTCAAGTCTAGGGAATTATTATGTTCTAGCTTTTCAGGTGGTTGAGCTGTTTTTGGGGTGGGCTGAGTTACCTATCCTTTTATTTGGTCATGAATGTGTCTTACCATTTTTGCATTTAGATTCTACTACGTGAATTATCTGTCTTTTATATCCTGTATGAACTCCATGTCCCCCCCCCTTGTTATGCTTCTTTCAAGGGAGGTGCTGCCGGATTTTGCAATACTTTCTCTTTTTATTTCATTTCTTGTGTTGCATAAGTTTAGTGGGAAGGGTATTTGGTAACATCCAATGTGTGGGACCAGTGGGAGTGTTACACGCACTATGGCATTTGGGGTAAGCTGATGAAGATAGATGTTAAACCTCTTCAAAACTACTACTACCGTCTCATGCAAAGGAAACCTAAGACCAGCCTTCAAGAAACACTAAAACATGACAACTTCGTCCTCCCTCAGACTCGGTACTAACTCATCACCCCTAGCCGCTGCCAGTCAATATAGCCAAAGCGGTTAAGTACCTCGATGTGCCCTTCTTTGATCTTGGATTTCCTAATGTCCACATGGCTAGGCTTCGGAGGGTGGATGACCGTGTTGTCCTGTTCAAAATCTATGTCCACACTTTCTTCAGATTGATTCAGCGAGCCAGCTTCAGCCTAGGGAGCAGTAGCTCCCATTGCCCGAGTAGTTTCCTCAGCCTGTGCCTCTGACACATCATTTGAATGTGTCTACGACATCTCGAGTAGCACTCTAAGTGAAAAAGCAAGTGATCTCTGAAACTGGCTAAGGCTGGCTCGGGAGCAAATAAACAGAGTTTGAAGCTAGCTTCGAATGCAGAGCGGGCACTAGCAGCAGTGAGCACAAGCAGCAAAAGTCATACCCTATGACACTAGGTACCTCCCCTTTTATATGTGTGACCATCTCACTTTAATTATCGCACCCAATGACAATTGGGTCCCACTACGTGTGAGTCGATTTCATAATGAGCTTCGGGAAGGTGCTTTCGGACCTTCGACACAAGGCCTCTCAATTATAAATTATTGCGATCTAAGCTCGTTATGAAATAACAAACTCATCCCGCAAGGGGCTACTGTTGGGGGCCAATGTTGCCGAAGGTCCTTTGACTAGTTATGTCACATGATTTCCTGAAGGGTGTGAGGAAAAGCTATACCGAAGACCACTCATTTAACCTTTTACTTCGGCACAGTCATGTGTATTTCAGGAGTACTTCTAACTAATGGACAAAGCGAACCTTCGGTTGAGAAAGTGTGCAAAGAAACTTCGCACATGCATGCTGGAGAAAAATGTCCTAGACGAAGTCGACAACTTCAATGACAATAGAGGAACTTCAGGTGAAAGCCAAAGGAGAAGGCGACGAAGGCCCAAACCTGTGCGATCGAGGATTGAGAAAATATGTTACTGCCTAATGATATTTGTAACAATGAAGGACACGATTGTAATTTTATACTAAGTCTGTTTGCCTCCCCTATAAATAGATGAATAGTACCCTACATAAAGTACCTTTAGCCAGGTGTTATAGCTTCATATAGCTCATCCTACGAAACACCTTCGTGCTAGCTTGCATCAAGAAACAAAGGTGTGATTGTAAACTTGTCTTGTATGAGAAGAGAAATAAAATGCTAAGGCACATGAGATGATTTGTCATATCTTACTTCGTCATGCTTTGTGTATTCCATTCGATTACACTCTACCTTTCTCCTTGAGTTGTTATCCCGAAGAGATAACACTTCAAGGTTGAAGATTTTTACTTTTTAACATTGTGTTGCCTGGTTTTTGATTCCATACAACAATTCAAAACAAGTGACCAACAAAACGTCCGTGAGAGTTTGCTTTCTCTATTAGCTCTTTAATTCTTTGTGTTTACTCTATTTGAGTTGCAACCTTTAGTATTCTTAGTGTAGATTATATAAGATTGGAACTTAGGATGCATAACTACTTTTGTGGTAGAGATAGCAACACATAGAAAAAACCTAGTTTGCACAATCTAGTTATGTTATTTGCATAGGTTTTGTTCTAGTGATTATTTTGTGGACTAGTTTAGAGAGAAAGTTTTTAGAAGTTCTAATTCACCCCCCTCTTAGGCCTCACCGTTTCCTACACTATTCACCATTGAGATTCACACCTAGCATGTGTAGGTTTTGTTGAGATATTTTTTGTTGTCACTAGTATGTTAGGTGGCTATGTCTCATACTTTGAGTCACTCACTGTCTTGATACATTAATTCTGTGCTCAAATCTAAATCAAGATAAGTGAAAATTAGAAAGATCAAGAAGAGTTTGCATTTTCCACCACATCACTGTATCGAGAATGCTTCTATTTGCACTTTTAGAAGAACTTGAGTAGTGTAGTGGATGATCGAAACCGGTGTCTTTTGCTTCTAATTTCTTTTCTGCATAGGCTACACCCGTTTGAAAAGTTAGACATTTACAATGCTTACAACCTCTTACACCCACATGCTTTTGAGTAAAACTTGTGATCCGCTGCAAACACTAAAGTTTTTCTCAGTTTCAAGATTACAAATCTGTTTTGGTATGATGATTGACCTTTGTTTGAGGCAGTTGACCATTTATACCTTTGACTAGCACTTGGTTGATTTTCCTGCTACATAAATATAATGATGATTCAGTGGTGAACTTATCCTTTAGCATGCTTAAAAACTCAACAAAATGATTATTCTTTACATATCTTGTGCATATCATTAATTTGAGCATATGTTACCACGTGCATTTATTACTGTACACATTGCACAACACCACTTAGAGCATTTTGATATTATGATTGCTATACTCCTGAAGCTCCTGTATTTTCTACATTCTCTGCATTCTCCTTTTGATCCTTGCAATATCTAGGGGGAGTTGGTTTCTTTCTCTTCTTACCCTAGTTCGACGCTTGCTGAGTGTACTTTTCAACAAGGGAGAGAAGTACAGGAGAGCTACTTGGGGGAAAATCTTTGGGAGAATTGTGCTTTTGGGGGAAAATCTTGAAGATGTGCAATTAGGGAAGATTTTGCAGAGTTCTTCTCATATACACCTTTTTGTTGAGGATGTCTAACCATCTATGAGGTTTTGAGATATGCTTCTGGGAGAGACATTTTTTCATGGGGGTTTGAGCTTGTGGGAACTTTCTCTAGTTGTGCTGAGTTGTTGCTTCTTTCTAGAGGAACTAGCTATTACAACTTTTGTGCTGATTTTGTGCTCCGATATGGCTTGGTCTGTTGGTTAGTGGTGTTGAGCCCCTTTTCTACCTCTTCTTGAGGACTAGCCATTTTTCTCGCTTGGTCGTGTTGAGTTATTGCCCATTACTTTGGGGACCATGCTTTGCTTACTCTAGATGACCTATTTTAGCTTTTGTTTAGCTTTTGGTCATCTAAGTGAGATTATCTTCTTCCTTCTTTCTGCAAATCTTTGATTTCTAATGATGGTGGTGTTGATAATACACTAATCAAGGGGCAGATTGTGAACACAAGGTTGACTTGTCCCTTGCTATTCTAGTTGATAATGAGTGAATGAAAACATGGGTAGTGCTCTGGTGTGTACTTGGACTAACCAGGGTACGAGAGCTTGTGTAATGCAACCATGTTTGTTGCTTGTGGTGTGCAGGTGTGGAGACGGTGTTCGAAGGCGAAGGTTAAGGCCATGCGGGTTCATGCCGATGGACCGAGAGCGGCAAAGGACGAGAGTTGGGATTTGACCCAGGGACTGGAGAAGCCAGTTGACTTGTCACACCCGGTTTTGGAAGGTAATCCGAATGCAAACCATGTACATGCCAGGATCAGAAATTCACGAACACAGCGATTACATAATTGGACATCATCACACAATGCTCAAATAATAGTAGAAATAAGTATTACTTTATTACATCATGATGCCCAAAACATCCACATAGTCATTAACATAAACATAAATTAAAGTGTTGAACGAAACGTAGTAAGATAAGGCCTTCACAGGCAGCCGACAGGGGGTTTGCCACTAGTCTAGTTTAGAATTCCTTGAAGTCTTGAAACTCCTAAAAATCCTCCACATTTCCTTCGCCTTCTCCTGAGCAATGGTTGCAATAGGTACAACATGGTGTTGAGTGTTTAAGCAAGGGTGATTACACATTAACGTACTCAGCAAATGTCCCGTTTGGCTGAAGTGGACTAGTTGTATGTGGGGTTAAGCTCAAAGCAGTTGCTTTTAGTTGGTGAGGTATTTATCATTAGTAGAAGCCAAGTTTTTCATAAAACCCAAGTTGATATTCCCAAAAGAAAGAACCTCCTCCAAGAGGAAAGTACCAGATATCATAAGTATAGATGTCATCATTAAACCATTAACATAAATGTATCTAGAGTATCTCTAATCAAAGTGGATCCCAAGGCTACTCTTAACCGTGAGAACAACTGATATACCAGCTTCTAACACTCTTTAGAGGTTGCATAGCTTACCCACGAGTCGTGAGCCCTTTCCAGCCTGGGTTTGCAAGACCCGATCTTCACTACCAAGGTGAATGGCTAGGGATTCAATATGTAGCCTTTATAAAGATGCTCCTGGTGTGTAGCCACCTGTTAGGTTTCGCCAGTCATACAAACACAGTATTCCTCCCTAAGGGGGTAACTAACAAAATCAAATCGAATGAACCTCGACACCCACCCTTAGCAGAGCAAGCACTATGCCCCAACCCCCATTGACAGCACAACGGCAAAGCAAACTACACCCCAGGTTCCTCCAATTAATCAGCTAAGGACGTCCCATTCCACCCTCATGGTTGTACTGTTGTCCCAGGTGGTCTCTGAAAGGGAAATGTGCCCTTGGGCCATTTCTAAGTATTTTGGTGATTGAGTGCCAACACAAGTGCTTAAATGTGAATCTATACCCATGGATGGACATATTGCAAAATCAAGAGTAAAGGTATGTTTCTAAGCCTTAGTACATTGTTTTGAAGACTAATATATTGTGTCTAAGTGCTTGAAACAGGAGAAATCGAATCAGAGAAAAGTTGGCTGTGTACAGCCAAAAGGCTGTTCGGTCTGGAGCACCGGACTGTCCGGTGGTGCACAGGACAGTGTCCGATGCGCCAGGTTGCCTCGAGCGAAGAGGCCTCTCTCGGGAATTCACCGGCGACGTACGGCTATAATTCACCGGACTGTCCGGTGTGCACCGGACTGTCCGGTGAGCCAACGGTCGGCCGGGCCAACGGTCGGCCGCGCGATCTACGCAGGACACGTGGCCGAGCCAACGGTCGGAAGGGGGCACCGGACTGTCCGGTGTGCACCGGACATGTCCGGTGCGCCAACGGCTCCCGCATCTGCAACGGTCGACTGCGCTGTTTAAGGAAGGAAATCGGGCACCGGACAGTGTCCGGTGTGCACCGGACTGTCCGGTGTGCACCGGACTGTCCGGTGCGCCCGATGACAGAAGGCAAAGATGGCCTTCCAGATTTGTTCTCAACGGCTCCTAGCTGCCTTGGGGCTATAAAAGGGACCCCTAGGTGCATGGAGGGAGATACCAAGTAACCTTAGAGCATTCTTGATCATCCACACTCAGTCTTTGCGCATTCGTTTGTCATTCTAAGTGATTCGAGCTCCGTTCTTGTGAGAACTTTGAGATAGTCTTTGAGCTCGATTCTTGGCCGTGTGTGTGCGCATTTCGTTGTGGATTTGTGTGTGTTGCTTCCCTTCCTTACTCCGTGATTCTTTGTGAACATCAAAAGTGTAAGGGCGAGAGGCTCCAAGTTGTGGAGATTCCTCGCGAACGGGATAAGAAAAGAAAAGCATAACACTGTGGTATTCAAGTTGATCATTGGATCACTTGAGAGGAGTTGAGTGCAACTCTCGTCCATTGGGACGCCACAACGTGGAGTAGGCAAGTTTTGTACTTGGCCGAACCACGGGATAAATCACTGTGTCTTCTCTGTGTTGAATTCTTTGTGCAAGACCTCCTCTCTAGCCACTTGGCAATTATTGTGCTAACACTTAACAAGTTTTGTGGCTATAAGTTTAAGTTTTACAGGATCACCTATTCACCCCCCCCCTCTAGGTGCTCTCAATTGGTATCAGAGTCGTTCTCTTCAAGAAGGGACTAATCGCCCGAAGAGATGGATCCTAAGGGGAAGGGAATCGTGATCAACGACAAGGAGAAGGTGATGAGGACATCAACACCAACACGAGCACATCTACACCAGCAGCACCTTCTCCAGCCCAGGCACCATCTTCCCCAGTCCAGGCGCCACCCCTTCCACCTGGGCCAGTGACTCGGGCCCGTGCAAGAGAATTGAACTACATCATGTTGTTAAAGAACGAAGGCCCGGAAGAATAGACGACCAGCCCAATTGCGGCCCATAATGGACGACCTAGGGTTGGCCGCCCTAGGGGCTGCGCCCCCTCTCTATTTATACAGGAGCTGCGCCTCCTTTATTTTCCGAGTTTTGTTTTACGTTAGCCTTAGCTACTCTCGAACACGCGCAAATCTGCGCTGTCTTCGTGTATTCAGAACTCCACCCTCGAGTAATAGATTAGATTGCTCGCATCTTGTTCTTGTTCGTTCTTCGATTGCGCACAGGAAACGATCTTCGTGATCAGGCCGATCTCGCATCAGCAAGGTCGGTAACCACAGGGAGTTGGTTCAGCGATTGCATTGGCGCCTCGGGCTTGCTCGTCGTAGTCGGATCGCAAGGGTCATCTTCCGCCAAATCGGAATTATCTCTACTCGCCGAAAGATCGGGCACCTCAGCTACATCAGAAGGAGTCCTTCGTCAACGAGCCAAGGGATGACAAGTCCAATGACTCGGGCTCGGGCCACAAGCGCAAAGACGGAAAGAAGAAGAAGACAAGGCGCATCAAGGAGATCGTCTACTACGACGATAGCGATGAGTCTACCTCTTCCCAAAAGGACGACGACAACGACTACAGGAAGACGGTCAATTCGAACTTTTCATTTGATTATTCTCGTATTCCACATAGTTCGAATTCGCATTTGCTTTCCATTCCTCTTGGCAAACCTCCACACTTCGATGGGGAAGACTACGGATTTTGGAGTCACAAAATGCGTAGTCACTTATTCTCTCTCCATCCAAGCATATGGGAGATTGTAGAGAATGGAATGAAATTTGATAGCTCGGATAGCCCTATGCTTATAAATGAACAAATCCATAGAAATGCACAAGCTACTACTGTTCTATTAGCATCTTTGTGCAGGGAAGAGTACAATAAGGTGAGCGGCTTGGACAACGCCAAGCAGATATGGGACACCCTCAAAATCTCTCACGAGGGGAACGACATCACCCTGCTCACTAAAATGGAGTTGGTGGAGGGCGAGCTTGGACGATTCGCAATGATAAGGGGAGAAGAGCCAACCCAAACTTACAACAGGCTGAAGACCCTTATCAACAAAATAAGGAGCTACGGAAGCACGCGATGGACGGACCACGACGTCGTCCGCCTAATGCTAAGGTCCTTTACCGTTCTTGATCCTCATTTGGTGAACAATATTCGTGAAAATCCTAGGTACACCAAGATGTCGCCCGAAGAAGTTCTTGGAAAATTTGTAAGCGAGCGAATGATGATCAAGGAGGCAAGGTATGTGGACGACGCATTGAATGGTCCAATCCATGAGCCTCAACCCATTGCTCTCAAGGCAACAAGGAGCAAGGAGGCGCTACCAAGCAAGGTGGCGCAAGTTGAGGCGGCCGGGCTAAATAATGAGGAGATGGCTCTCATCATTAAGCGCTTCAAGACAGCGCTTAAAGGTCGCAAGGGACAGCCAAGCAAGACCAAGACAAAGGAGGAGCGCTCATGCTTCAAATGCGGTAAGCTTGGTCATTTTATTGCTAACTGTCCCGATAATGAAAGTGACCAGGAACAAGGGAGCAAGAGGGAGAAGAAGAAGGCATACAAGAAGGCAAAGGGCGAAGCACATCTAGGCAAGGAATGGGATTCGGATTGCTCCTCCTCCGACTCCGACAATGAAGGACTCGCCGCCACTGCCTTCAACAAGTCATCCCTCTTCCCCAACGAGCATCACACATGCCTTATGGCAAGGGAGAAGAAGGTGAGTACTCAAGACTCCACTTATGCTTCTTCTAGTGATAATGAGTCTAGTGATGATGATGACATAGATTAATCATGCTTGTTCAAGGGCTTAGATAGATCTAAGATAGGTAAAATTAATGAGTTGATTGATGCTTTGAATGATAAGAATAGATTACTAGAAAAACAAGAGGATCTTTTATATGAGGAGCATGATAAATTTGTTAGTGCACAAAATTCTCTTGCTCTAGAAATTAAAAGAAATGAAGTGCTTTCTAGTGAATTATCTTCTTGTCATGAAACCATTGCTACTTTAAAAGGTGTTAATAATGATTTAAATGCTAAACTAGAAGTAGCTAGTAAATCTAACTCTTGTGTAGAACATGTTATGGTTTGCACTAGGTGTAAAGATTTTAATGTTGATGCTTGTAGTGAACACCTAATTTCAATTTCTAAATTGAATGATGAAGTGGCTAGTCTTAATGCCCAACTTAAGACTAGCAAAAGCGAATTTGATAAATTAAAATTTGCAAGGGATGCCTATACGATTGGTAGACATCCCTCAATTAAGGATGGACTTGGCTACAAAAGGGAAGCCAAGAACTTGACAAGCCATAAGGCTCCCATCTCCGCCAAGGAGAAAGGGAAGGCCCCTATGGCTAGTAGTTTGCAAAAGAACCATGCCTTTATGTACTATGATAGAAGACAACCTAGAAATGCTTATAGAAGTTGTAATGCATATAATGCCTTTGATTCTCATGCCATGTTTGCTTCTAGCTCTTCTTATGTGCATGATAGAAATGTTGGTAGGAGAACTGCTGTTCATAATATGCCTAGAAGAAATGTTGTTAATGTTCCTAGGAAATTAAATGAACCTTCTACAATATATCATGCTTTGAATGCTTCCTTTGCAATTTGTAGAAAGGATAGAAAGGTAATTGCTAGAAAGTTAGGGGCAAAATGCAAGGGTGATAAAACCTGCATTTGGGTCCCTAAGGAAATTGTGACTAACCTTGTAGGACCCAACAAGAGTTGGGTACCTAAGTCCCAAGCCTAAATTTGCCTTGCAGGTTTATGCATCCGGGGGTTCAAGCTGGATTATCGACAGCGGATGCACAAACCATATGACGGGGGAGAAGAAGATGTTCACCTCCTACGTCAAGAATAAGGATTCCCAAGATTCAATTATATTCGGTGATGGGAATCATGGCAAGGTAAAAGGGTTAGGTAAAATTGCAATTTCTAATGAGCATTCTATCTCTAATGTATTTTTAGTGGAGAGTCTTGGATATAATTTGCTATCTGTTAGTCAATTATGTCATATGGGATATAACTGTCTATTTACAAATGTAGATGTGTCTGTCTTTAGAAGAAGTGATGGTTCACTAGCTTTTAAGGGTGTATTAGACGGCAAACTTTATTTAGTTGATTTTGCAAAAGAAGAGGCCGGTCTAGATGCATGCTTAATAGCTAAGACTAGCATGGGCTGGCTGTGGCATCGCCGCTTAGCACATGTGGGGATGAAGAACCTTCACAAGCTTCTAAAGGGAGAACATGTGATAGGTTTAACTAACGTGCAATTCGAAAAAGATAGACCTTGTGCAGCTTGTCAAGCAGGTAAACAAGTGGGAGGAGCGCATCACGGCAAGAATGTGATGACCACTTCAAGACCCCTGGAGCTGCTGCATATGGACCTCTTCGGACCTGTCGCCTATCTGAGCATAGGAGGGAGTAAGTATGGTTTAGTTATTGTTGATGACTTTTCCCGCTTCACTTGGGTGTTCTTTTTGCAGGATAAGTCTGAAACCCAAGGAACACTCAAGCGCTTCCTCAGGAGAGCTCAAAATGAGTTTGAGCTCAAGGTGAAGAAGATAAGGAGCGACAACGGGTCCGAGTTCAAGAACCTTCAAGTGGAGGCGCTTGATCAAGGGGGAGCACAAGATGATCAAGTAATGGAGGAAGAAGCGCAACCGGCACCTCCAACCCAAGTTCGAGCGATGATTCAAAGGGATCATCCCGTCGACCAAATTCTGGGTGATATTAGCAAGGGAGTAACTACTCGATCTCGATTAGTTAATTTTTGTGAGCATTACTCCTTTGTCTCTTCTATTGAGCCTTTCAGGGTAGAGGAGGCCTTGCTAGATCCGGATTGGGTATTGGCCATGCAGGAGGAACTCAACAACTTCAAGCGCAATGAAGTTTGGACACTGGTGCCTCGTCCCAAGCAAAATGTTGTGGGAACCAAGTGGGTGTTCCGCAACAAACAAGACGAGCACGGGGTGGTGACGAGGAACAAGGCTCGACTTGTGGCAAAAGGTTATGCCCAAGTCGCAGGTTTGGACTTTGAGGAGACCTTTGCTCCTGTGGCTAGGCTAGAATCAATTCGTATCTTGCTAGCATATGCCGCTCACCATTCTTTCAGGTTGTACCAAATGGATGTGAAGAGCGCTTTCCTCAATGGGCCGATCAAGGAGGAGGTGTATGTGGAGCAACCCCCTGGCTTCGAGGATGAACGGTACCCCGACCACGTGTGTAAGCTCTCTAAGGCGCTCTATGGACTTAAGCAAGCCCCAAGAGCATGGTATGAATGCCTTAGAGACTTTCTAATTGTTAATGCTTTCAAGGTTGGGAAAGCCGATCCAACTCTTTTTACAAAGACATGTGATGGTGACTTGTTTGTGTGCCAAATTTATGTCGATGACATAATATTTGGTTCTACTAACCAAAAGTCTTGTGAAGAGTTTAGCAGGGTGATGACGCAGAAATTCGAGATGTCGATGATGGGCGAGTTGAACTACTTCCTTGGGTTCCAAGTGAAGCAACTCAAGGACGGCACCTTCATCTCCCAAACAAAGTACACGCAAGATCTGCTAAAGCGGTTTGGGATGAAGGACGCCAAGCCCGCAAAGACTCCGATGGGGACCGACGGACACACCGACCTCAACAAAGAAGGTAAGTCCGTTGATCAAAAAGCATACCGGTCAATGATAGGTTCTTTGCTTTACTTATGTGCTAGTAGACCGGATATTATGCTTAGCGTATGCATGTGTGCTAGATTTCAATCCGATCCTAAGGAGTGTCACTTAGTGGCGGTGAAGCGAATTGATATTTGGTTGCTACGCCTTGCTTCGGGCTCTGGTATCCAAAGGGGTCTACCTTTGACTTAGTTGGATACTCAGACTCCGACTATGCTGGATGTAAGGTCGATAGGAAGAGTACATCGGGGACGTGCCAATTCTTAGGAAGGTCCCTGGTGTCATGGAACTCTAAGAAACAAACCTCCGTTGCCCTATCCACCGCTGAGGCCGAGTACGTTGCCGCAGGTCAGTGTTGCGCGCAACTGCTTTGGATGAGGCAAACCCTCCGGGACTTTGGCTACAATCTGAGCAAAGTCCCACTCCTATGTGATAATGAGAGTGCTATCCGCATGGCGAAGAATCCTGTTGAGCACAGCCGCACAAAGCACATAGACATCCGGCATCACTTTTTGAAAGATCACCAGCAAAAGGGAGATATCGAAGTGTTTCATGTTAGCACCGAGAACCAGCTAGCCGATATCTTCACTAAGCCTCTAGATGAGAAGACCTTTTGCAGGTTGCGTAGTGAGCTAAATGTCTTAGATTCGCGGAACCTGGATTGAATTGTAGCATACATGTATTTATGCTTTTGATCATATTCCTTATGTATTTTGTTGCTTAATATTGGTGCTCAAGTTGTACAAACACTCCCTGGACCTCACAAGTCCGTTGCAAAGTGATGCACATATTTAGGGGGAGATGTGTTACAACTTGACCCTTTGAGACTAACCATTTGCTTGAGTCTGCATGATTTAGTCTCGAAGGCGGAATGAAAGGGAAAGGTGAACTTGGACCATGCAAAACTTCCACTGCACTCCGATGAAAAGAGTAATTTCTCCAAGTTCATTTTTTAACTCTTATTGCCTTTGTATTCTTATTGAAGATTTTGGTGAGGCAATGGGGTTCTGGGGCCAAGATTGATCCCGTTTTGGTGCTTGATGCCAAAGGGGGAGAAAATAAAGGCCAAAGCGATAAATGGATCAGCTACCACTTGAGAGATTTTGAAAATAGTAGAATAGAGTTTTTGTTTTGTCAAACTCTTTTATTGTCTCTTATTGTCTCTCTTGTCAAAAGTTGGCTTCTTGTGGGGAGAAGTGTTGATTATGGGAAATAGGGGGAGTTTTTGAAATCTTTGATCAATCTCTTTTGGAATGACTCTCTTTATGCTTCAACATGTGTGTTTGACTTAGAGATAGAGATTTGAGTTTGATTTGCAAAAACAAACCAAGTGGTGGCAAAGGATGATCCATATATGCCAAAATTGAATCAAAATAAATTTGAGTTTTATTTGAGTGATATTGCACTTGTTCTAGTTGCTTTATGTTGTGTTGGCATAAATCACCAAAAAGGGGGAGATTGAAAGGGAAATGTGCCCTTGGGCCATTTCTTAGTATTTTGGTGATTGAGTGCCAACACAAGTGCTTAAATGTGAATCTATACCCATGGATGGACATATTGCAAAATCAAGAGTAAAGGTATGTTTCTAAGCCTTAGTACATTGTTTTGAAGACTAATATATTGTGTCTAAGTGCTTGAAACAGGAGAAATCGAATCAGAGAAAAGTTGGCTGTGTACAGCCAAAAGGCTGTTCGGTCTGGAGCACCGGACTGTCCGGTGGTGCACCGGACAGTGTCCGGTGCGCCAGGTTGCCTCGAGCGAAGAGGCCGCTCTCGGGAATTCACCGGCGACGTACGACTATAATTCACCGGACTGTCCGGTGTGCACCGGACTGTCCGGTGAGCCAACGGTCGGCCGGGCCAACGGTCGGCCGCGCGATCTACGCAGGACACGTGGCCGAGCCAACGGTCGGAAGGGGGCACCGGACTGTCCGGTGCGCCAACGGCTCCCGCATCTGCAGCGGTCGACTGCGCTGTTTAAGGAAGGAAATCGGGCACCGGACAGTGTCCGGTGTGCACTGGACTGTCCGGTGCGCCCGACGACAGAAGGCAAAGATGGCCTTCCAGATTTGTTCTCAACGGCTCCTAGCTGCCTTGGGGCTATAAAAGGGACCCCTAGGCGCATGGAGGGAGATACCAAGTAACCTTAGAGCATTCTTGATCATCCACACTCAGTCTTTGCGCATTCGTTTGTCATTCTAAGTGATTCGAGCTCCGTTCTTGTGAGAACTTTGAGATAGTCTTTGAGCTCGATTCTTGGCCGTGTGTGTGCGCATTTCGTTGTGGATTTGTGTGTGTTGCTTCCCTTCCTTACTCCGTGATTCTTTGTGAACATCAAAAGTGTAAGGGCGAGAGGCTCCAAGTTGTGGAGATTCCTCGCGAACGGGATAAGAAAAGAAAAGCATAACACTGTGGTATTCAAGTTGATCATTGGATCACTTGAGAGGAGTTGAGTGCAACTCTCGTCCATTGGGACGCCACAACGTGGAGTAGGCAAGTTTTGTACTTGGCCGAACCACGGGATAAATCACTGTGTCTTCTCTGTGTTGAATTCTTTGTGCAAGACCTCCTCTCTAGCCACTTGGCAATTATTGTGCTAACACTTAACAAGTTTTGTGGCTATAAGTTTAAGTTTTACAGGATCACCTATTCACCCCCCCTCTAGGTGCTCTCAGTCTCTCAACGAACAGGTCCTTATTGAGAGGTACTTGGGAAACAGCCCGAGTCCCCTAAAATGCCATAAGTTCATAATCATAATCATAATCATAATAAATTATACTATCATAAAGTAATTCTCACCATGTTCATTGATTAGTGTAAAGCACTAGCATGTAGCTGATTATAATAACCTAGCCCAAAAAGGTAATCAAGGATAGGATAAATAGAAAGCTACTCAACCCTTAGGTTAATCATAGTATGCGGGACGGTGGATTATAAAGTAAATATGACATAATAGGCTAGATGACACTTGCCTTCACCAAATTACTGCTGCTCAGGGGCTTCTCCTGCGACTTCCTCATACTCTGCGGACGGAATGTTATCTAAGCGAGTGCGAACACACATTCAACATTCTTGAAATAGAAAGGAACAATACACCATACAAGGGAAAAACATGTGCAATACAAAATATCGCTCGCTTTTACGGTCACATGAGAAAAATAAATGCTGAGATCGAAGCTACGGTTGAGAAGTTATTGAGTCTATGTTGTACAAATATGAAATGGAACATTTAATTCGACATACTCATGTTATTCGACATTTATTATATGCAACTAGAGCTATCGCCTAGTTTTAATTAATCTACTATGCTAATAGCCTTCTGTTAGATGAGTAATTAAAATAATATAAGCGACTATAAGCGAGACGAATTAATGGCGTGAGATGAAATATGCAACGCGCCAAATAGCTCGGCAGCACGCGCACAGCACGCGCGCGACGCGCGGGCCAACACGACACACGGGGACAAATAAATATTTAGCATTTTTAAAATAAACAATTATTAATAAAGAAAATTTCATTTAAGATTAACCATGTGTGTTCGCAAATTGAAATATTATTTTAATAACCATTGGTCAAACCAACGTTTAAATAAATTAAATAAATGTGCAATAGTAGAGAATAATACTTCCAACATGTAGAAAAATTTAATATGAATCTAACACGACTTGAACGGAGCGAATCGGATTTAAAACGTAGAAGTTATCGAGATTTTAAATTGGAAACATATTTATGCGCATAGTTTTAAAATTGTTCAGGGGTCTATTCGCAAAATCGCCTTCTTCTTCCTGCTCCATCTCCTTCCTCTCAACCATGGAAGGAAAGGGGGAAGGGGGCCAGGGTAAAGCCAGCCGCCGCCGAGGGGGGGAGGACCGGAGTAGCACGCCGTTGTCGGTGAGAGAGAGGGAAGGAGAGAGAGAGAGGGCTACGTGGGGGAAACAAAAACGAAGAACACCATAGGCAACAATGGAGGAAAGGCTCATCGCATAAGAAACCATCGCCAGAGCCGAGGACAAATCCACCGATTGAGGACGAACCGTCGGTCGGATTGATGAATCGAAGGCACCAGGACAAAGCTCTTGACAAGACGAACACATCGGTACCCTCGGATTCCACCGATGATGCACGGATCGAAAGTAATTGCTCACCGGAGTTGTCGCTGGAGATGGAACCATCCTAAACTCTAGCGAGCAATTCCGGGAGTTTCAGATCTACACTGGAGAAGGGGTTTCGAAATTCGGAAAGGGCTTGATGAGATAATTCCAACCATATATGTATTGCTAGGGTTTGAAGATATTTTATTTTTCATAATTATCCCGAATTTAAAATTAAAGATAATCCAGAAAAAGCTGAAATCATTTTAATGTCCAAAAAATATCTCAAAGGCTCCAAAAATTATAGGAAAATTCGTAGAGATAACTTGGCACCTAATGAACCCAAAAACATATTTAGAACTTTTAGAAAAATATTCAAAAAAATATGAAAAATTATGGGAAACTTCTACCAGACATATTAACATGTTTCAAACACTTCTTGCACTTAGAAACATTATGCAACAACATGAATGCAACAACCATGACACTTCTAGGGCTCACGCCAACATAGAACAAATTGTTTTGATAAGGGAAAAGAAAAGTGAAGAAAGGAAAGGGTAACACCTGAATTTTGAGTATCGAGCAAAGAAATTTTATACCCCAAAATTCAGGGTGTTACAACTAGCCGCAGTGGTTGACACCTAGGACACATACCCGCGTGAGGACGTGGGAGAGATGATGATGTCGCCGCCACGGTCAAGGCCAAGGGGACGCGCATGTGGTGCACTACTCATGGCAGTTTCGGTAGTTGAGCCTCAAAATCATCCAGTTATTGCTTTTATTGAGTTTAGGCCTCAAAATACAGAGGTGTGGTTCCAGCACGAATCAACAGCGGCACATGGCATCATCGCGAAGGGTGTGTCGAGGCGAAGCAACTTCATGTGATGCACGTGACCGTCGGATAAAAATCGTAGAAGTGAATAGACTCTATGTATTAGGTGTAGTTTAGACTAGTGAAAAAACCAATAGATGGTTGGGTTGTTGTGGACGTGATGAGGATATCACTCCCATACAAACAACGCATGGAAAGACAACGAGCACGTGCACAACTCCTAAATCTCTAGGTTCGTTCTAACCTAGTTAATTGTGTTTTAGAGCTTACACTTGGTGCCATGGATGTTTTGATGATTAGGAACCTCAGAGAGCACTAACAAGAACTTGGGAAAGGCCAAGATGTCAAGAGGAGAATCTAGGATGTTCACAACAGGAGAAAGCCAAGTCTGATTCAACTTTATCTCTACCTCGGAGTCCAGGACCGGTCTGCACTAAAATAGATGTCTGGGATGCATCCGAACTCCGATTAGGTTGGGCTTTTATGGATGGAAAGGTAAGAAGACAAGCTTTTCCAACCCAACTGGAACCATCTTAAAGTTCATCTGGAGTCAACAGGAATCGTCGAAACAAGTCAGCATTCATATTCTGTTTTGGTGCTGCATCACCGTTTGTTGGGTTGTTGGGACGTGTATCGTGTTGGAGCCCATTAGGGGTGCGACCAGGGGTCACACACGCCTGTAACCTCTATTTTATCAGTAGATGCCACCACATTAGGGTTTGGGTTTTTCTTAGATCATATCTGTTATCGAACAATATCATTGTTCATCAGTTTGTGAGACCCCACCTCGTAATCAACACAATTTTGATTGCGTTCTTCATGTTCTTGCTTGTGTTCTTGATTGCTCTTGTAGGGATAAGCCTTCGTGGCGAGGTCACTGGTGTGTCATGGGTGAAAACCAATGGAGCAGTGGTGTAGTGATTGCGAGGATCCATTCGTTCGAAGCCTTGGATCATCAACATCGAGATCTCCACTCAATCAAGTTATCGTACCTCATGAAAGATTAAGCCTTGCCCTCTATCAAGTGGTATCAAGATTCAGGTTTCCCATGAGGTATAATCTTAACTTTAGATTCATTTTGTTACCAAAAAACTACCCAACATTCTATCATAACATTAAAAACCATTAGTGTATCCTGACCTAAAGACTTCGCCTTAGCCTTTCACAATTTGGTTTCAGATTCCACCGTATTGAGTTTGTGTCTAGGTCAAGGTCTTGTTTCTAGTTTAGATTTACTTTGGGTCAGTTTAGTCATTACTATCTGCAGCCATCCCTGTCGGTGTTTTGGGTCCGACCGCACACCCGGGGTTACCCCTCAAGGTGCTTTTAGGAGTAGGACGGTGTCGACGACTGTAGCAAAATGGTTCGTGCCGATCGCACGAGGGACAATGGACAAGGTTTGCAGGTTCGGGCCGCTTAGAAGTGCGTAACACCCTACGTCCTGGTGAGTATATGAGCGTGGTTACAAGAGGATTCTCTGGATAGAGGGCACAGAGAATGTTTGTGGGTGGCTAAGTAGAGTAGGATCGATCGATCTGAAGGGGTGCCCCCTAGGCCTTATATACTCGGCCGTGGAGCATTACATATGTTATGATAGCAACAAGTAGCTGAAAGATAGTGAACTTCTTGAGCTTATCCCTACGTAACCTCCGCCGACTTATCCTCGCATGGCTCCGTTGCATGGGGGCTTCAGCGCGGGAAAGTCGGGTTTCTGTTTGTGATTCATTCGTTCGACGTTGTGGGCCGCCTGTGCTTGCACTAATCAGTCCCGCATCCTTTTTATTGGTGGTCTTTCCCTAGGCCCACGAAAGAATGACCTTACGAATTATTGGGCCCTTGGGCTTTTCGTGAGGCCTTTTACTTCTTTAGTGGACCCAGGGGATATCTATCCCCCACAAGCCCCCGATCTTTGAGTTAATTTAGAGGTAATCAACTCAAAGATCCAAGGTTCAGAAAATGACTTCCTGCTGCCTCCTCTGGCTCTGATCACTCGTTCGACCAAAGTTTGGTTTTGTGCTTGTGCCTTAGAAATCGGCATTTCGTATTATAAGATTCTGGACTTCCTTGGGTGCACCGAAGGTGCACCCAATGGGTGTAGCCCCCGACCTTTGAGTAGATTTTAGAAGACAATCTACTCGAAGGTCTTCTCCGAAGATTTTCTCCATTCGCTTTCCTGCATCTCAGTTGAGGATTGATCTTTCCAATCTTGTTCTACGCCTTAGAGGTCGGCACTATATTGATTTAGAATGATAATCCATGGGGTGCACCGAAGGTGCACCCAATGGGTGTAGCCCCCGACCTTCAAGTGGATTTTTGAGGATAATCTACTCGAAGGTCTTCCTTCTGTGTCCTTTTGCTGAGAATTATCCTTTCTGCTTGTAAAAAATTGGCATGATGTCATCCGCGCTATGTCATCAGTTTTTATGCTTCAGAGGTCAGCATGTTTTTTGTCTTTTGCAGCCGAGTTCGCAATCCATCCATATCTCGCTAGGTAGTGTAATTTATTTGCTCTGTGACTGATTGGACATTTGATGGACGTTCTCTGTCTAGTCTTCAAGTCATTTCTGTCGACCATATTTTGCACTCCACTGGCTATATTTGGCTTCCCTCTAACTCTTGTTGATATCTCATTTTTGTCTTGAGGTATTCACTGCACGCCCTGCACGGATGTGACCGTTTGAAAAATGTACCGAAAATTCCTGGGCGTCCCCCCCCCAATGGGTGTGGGCAAGGGACGACTTGGTACGCTGAGTGTTTTAGCCGGTTGCCTCTGAGTAGTAATGCGATGGGACGGCTAGTGTAATCATATCCTTCGCGCTGTTGACTGGAGTCCCAATGGGTGTAGTGTTGCATGAAACGGCGTCCGCCGCCTGACGTGTCTTCGGGTGAGTGGAAGTGCTTATTGAATGCTTTGCGACTGTTCAGTGACCGCGGTTAGAAGTGAGCGGTTGCCTTTCCCTTCTATAAATAACCCCTTTGCTTCTCTGGTTTCTTCACCTCTCTTCGTTGCTCCTTACTGCCTCTTCCCTTTCTTCTCTCCCAAAGCTCTCAACCATGGGCAAGAACAACAAGCGTAAGCGTGAGCCGACTCCTCCATCAGAGGAGTTTGGTGACTCGGAGTACTCGGAGGAGGAGTTCTCCTCCGAGCCCGAGGGGTCTCCGGCTCCCGTCTCTCCCCCGGCGTCGTCCGATGACTCGGACGACTCCCAGGGGATAGCCGCGGAGGTCTGGACATACATCCGGGCCGTCGAGCGCGCCGGGCTCGAAGGCTCGGATGAGTCGGAGTACTCCTCGGGTGAGGAGGACTCGGACGGCGGCGAGGAGGGTGAAGACGACGACGACGACGATGACGACGATGACGGCGATGACGGCGACGGCGGCAGCAGTGGCAGGGGCGGCGGCGACGGCAGGGGCAGCACCAAGGGCGGCAGCGGCGGCGGCGGGGACAGCACCAGGGGCAGCAGCAGGGGCAGCACCAGGGGCGGCGGCGGCGGCAGGGGCAGGGCCAGTGGCTAGACGCCACTGGTCTTCTTAGATATTAGTATAGTTTAGTATAGCTAGAATAATGTAGTAGTAATTAGTGTAGTTTAGTAGTAGTAGTAATGTAAAGTAGAATTAGGGAAGTATCAACTCATAAAGAGTTGGTTTGTAACTTATTAACTTCCCTTCAATGAAAGTTGTCGTTTATCTCCTCTTTTTGATGACTCGTCACTGGTTTTGCTAAATATTGAATCGATTCTTTTTGATGTAGTAGAAACAGCGCCGAGCGGTTGTGAAGATTGACATCAGCGTTTTAGAAGTAACACTGAGCAATCGAACACAAGACCAGCATTTTAGAGGCAATGCCGAATGATAGAAGGTCGGCATCGGCATTTTGGAAATAATGCCAAGTGACAAAATACGGGGCCAGCATTTTAGAGATAACACCGAGTGATAGAATTTCGGCATCAGCATTTTAAAAGTAATGCTGGGCGTGTGAACACGTGGTCGGCGTTTTAGAGGCAGCGCCGAGTGATTGAAGGTCGGCATCGGCATTTTGGAAATAATGCCAAGTGACAAAATACGGGGCCAGCATTTTAGAAATAACACCGAGTGATAGAATTTCGGCATCAGCATTTTAGAAGTAATGCTGGGCGTGTGAACACGTGGTCGGCGTTTTAGAGGCAGCGCCGAGTGATTGAAGGTCGGCGTCGGCATTTTAGAAGTAATGCCGAGCGATTGAACACGTGGTCGGCGTTTTAGAGGCAGCGCCGAGTGATTGAAGGTTGGCGTCGGCATTTTAGAAGTAATGCCGAGCGATTGAACACGTGGTCGGCGTTTTAGAGGCAGCGCCGAGTGATTGAAGGTCGGCGTCGGCATTTTAGAAGTAATGCCGAGCGATTGAACACGTGGTCGGCGTTTTAGAGGCAACGCCGAGTAATAGCCAGCTTCTTCAAGTTTCTTTGAGGAAAATGGCCGAGTGATGAGGTGGCACATCGGCTTTCTTGGAAATAACTGTTAGATATCCACGTGGCATGCTGAGATTTCGGAGATGACCGCCGGGTGATGACCGGGCACTTTTGAAAAGGTATCTGGCTCAAGAATATCCCTTAAGTGTCGCGCTTTCAGCCGCCTTTGCTTTCCGTGCCCTAGTTCTTGCATTTCCGCATCTGAGTCTTCTCTGCCATTCGCCTCCTACTCTGTTTCGCTAGCGAGAAGCAAGAATGGCGCCCAAGAGGAAAACCGCGAACTCGTCTGCTGCAGTGATCCCCGCCATCGATCCCAACAGTCAGTTACCCTTCGCAGGTAACCATATGTCTGTGATTTCTGAAGTTGAGCTTCTCCGCCTTGTTTCCGTCGGGGTTCTCCCTCCACGGGAGCTCTGTTCTTGGCGTTCTTGCCATGGGACTACTGTCCCAACCGAAGATACCCACGAATCAGTGGTCTATACTCCTTTCCTTCTTCGCGGCCTCGGCCTTCCCATATCTCCTTTTTTCCGTGGCATCCTTGATTTTTATCATATCAACCTGACTCACCTGAACCCTAACTCCATTCTCCAAATCTCTATTTTCGTTCACCTTTGCGAGGCTTATCTTGGCGTGCTGCCGCATTTTGGCTTATGGAAGTATCTGTATCACTGCCGTCCTGGGATGGCCGGGGGGCAACATCAATTGGTCGGAGGTGCCAGTTTAGAGATGCGCCGGGGGCGGAAGACCGAGTATCTCGAGATACCTCTCAAGGATAGCATTAAAGGCTGGCGTCTGGAGTGGTTTATAGTGGACAATTATGGAAACTCTCTTCCTCCTCGCTCAGGGAGACAGGCAGACGTTCGCACTCCGAGTTGGACTGAATCTCCCACGGACCAAGAAGTAGCCGAGGCGGGCGTGTTGCTTACTGAGGTTGGATTACTGAAAGAGAGAGGTCTGACTGCCGAAGCTGTGGTCACAGATTTTGTTTTCAAAAACATTCAGCCGCTGAAGGACAGGGCCTATCCAGCATATCTTTACCGAGGGCTGGCCGACCCAACTCGAGTTACTAATAGGAGAATTCCTTCTGTTGATTTGGTGAGCCGACTCGAGATGATCCTCAGGGGTAAGGTTTCAAACGTTGGAGCTCCAGTGGCATACTCGGCTTGGAACCTGCCTTCTCCCCAAGATTTCACTCTTTTTGTGTCCAATCCGCCCGTGACAGATAGCAATTTGGGTCTTAGAGTTCGACCTTCTGCTGAAGATGTCCGTTCCTTAGTTGCTTCGCTCGGGGAGATACCTGATGATGAACGACAGATTTATTTTGAAGTGCCCCTGAACCCTAGTGACGCAGACATAAATGACATGCTCGATCTGCTAGCTGAGGATTCGTCTGATACTGTTCCTGATGGTACACTGGCAGTGGTGCCGCCTCCAGAGGTTGATGCGACCTTGGATGTCTCGAAACCTGCCAATACTCGCCCGAGGCGTCCTAGCCGAACCAGTCAGCCCGAGCCTTCTGCTGATGAGCAGAAAAGGAAAAGAAGACGCCTCCGGCGAGTGTCTAGCTTTGATGAGGATGCCAGCACCTTAGCTCCTACTGCTGAAGAAATGACTGCGACTGGTCTAGCTGACGTTGATCCCAATGGGTGTGCTCCGCCTGCTGCTGACCCTAATGAGGATGCTGTTTGCGCTGCTGCTGTGGAAGATGAGGAGGAAGAGAATGAAACTCCATTAACTCGGAAGAACAGTCGGCAGCTCGTCGCTAGCGGTGGTAGTAGTGGGGTTCCTTCTCCTGCCTTGTCTGCTCTTATTGGTCTGCAAGAACTGTCCATGACCAATTTTGATCAAGCTCTAGAGGATATGGTCCCTGAGAACTTGCTGTTGGAACCTGCAGACGTTGATGCAACAGAAATTTGCGCAGCCGTGCCAGATGCAGGGTTGAGGTCGTCCCGTGCCTCGTCGACCTTAGAGCGCGATCTTGAGGGCCGGGATAATGACTTGGACCGTCCTGATCCTGTGGAAACAGCTGAAGGCCCGTCGACCTTAGAGGTGGTCACGGCAGAGAGCTTGGATCCTTTGAATAGTGCTGATATGTGCCCAGCCCCCGAGGGTGTCGCCGGGGAGGACTCAACTCAGGTGAGGAGTGTAGGCCACTACCCAGCCCCCGAGGGTGTTGTCGGGGGTGACCCAGCTCAAGTGGGCAGTGCCAACCTTGACCCAGCCCCCGAGGGTGTCCGAGCGGGGTCTCCCTCCTGCACTTCTATGGATGTTCATGTGGGTTCACCTCCACATTCTGGCGGCATGACGGTGGCTCGGACTCCGGATCAGGGGGTCGCTTTGGAGGGCAGCATCCCCACTGGTCTGAAGTTGAACTCTGCTGAATGTACTGAGCTTGTTCCTGCTGGCCTACTGCGAGCTGCTTCGGGTGGTGGTCTGATACCTGATTATCAGCTGATTTCTCCTGACCTGGGGATCCCTTCGTTCTTTTCCAACCTCCAGGTGCTGTGCCGTGCTTTAATTTGATCTCTATGTTGCATGAATTGCTGTCATTATACTCACCTGTTCTTCTCGTCAGGCTTTGGTGAATGGATTGGTCAGTCAACTGAAATCACAAGGTGCTTCTACCCCAGAAGTGGCATCATCTCTCGAGTGTTGGAATCCAGTGTTGCTTCGTCGTCGTGTATCTGAGTTGGAGGCCATCAATGCTGGTCAGTGTCCTTTCTCCTTCTTCTTTATTCTTGTCCGTAGGTTGTTTTACCTTCTGACCTCGTTTTGTTTGAATACTTCTTGATAGGGATGACTCGGCAGATCATAGTTCTTGAAGAAAAACATTCTCAAGATCAAGCTGAAATGACTCGACGATGCGCTGACTTCGAGGAGAAGTATTCTCAAAGTCAGATCGAGTTGAGTCAGGTCTCTGCGGCTTTGGATGACGCTAACGCTCTGAGTTCTTCTCTTCATGTTCAGCTTAACTCTGAGAAGGTAGCTTACGAACCTGTGCTTCGCCTTATCACGCTCTTGGATTCTGAATGAGCTTGATTTTTGCTTGTAGGAAGAAAAACGTATCCTTGCTGCTTCTCGCGACAACTTGGACAGACTGTACCGGGATTCCAGTAACTCGCTGACCATCTTGGAGAGGAGCCACCGCTTTACGATGGAGGAACTTGACAGTCAGCGCCGTCAACTGCAAGAATCTTCGGACGAAGTGGCCCGCCTTACACAGTTGCTATCAGCAAAGGATGCCTCCATCAAGGAACTCCGAGCTTCCAAGAAAACCATTGCCCGGGAGTTGGAAACTGCTCAGCAGGCTGTTAAAGTTGCTGAAGAGGCTGCTGTCACTTTCAAAACTCAGCGCGATAAGGCCCTGGACAAGGCCATTCGGGCGGGACGAATCTTGATGAGAAGACCTGGCGTGGTTGTCCCCGAGGATATAAGAGCCGATGTGGTTGCTGCCCCTGATTCCTCGAATCGCCCTTCTTCGTCAGTCGCTCCTGAGAGAGACACTGGAAAATAAAGAAACAGTTCGCGTGCTCTGAGCGCGCAGTTAGCATGAGCAAGTATTTATTTAGAGGACATCAGCTTATCACTCGAATGTTATGATTTCTTTCTTATCGTATCAGAATTTATTAGTTTGCAAATTTGTGGTATGCTACATGATAATTATGAAGTTTGTTTGTGGGATATGGAGATCATCCCTTGAACTGCGTAAGCGTGAGTATGCTATACTGGTTTAAACCATCAATTACTTTTAGCCGGTAACTTCCGTTAGTAGGGCATAGTGGTCACCCCTGAGTTAAATAAGCGTGAGCATGTTGCACCACCTTAAGTCGTTGCCGAATTAAGCCGATTGCTCCGTTTGCAGGGCGTAGTGGTCACCCCGAGTTAAGTAAGCGTGAGCATGTTGCACCGCCTTAAGTCGTTGCCGACTTAAGCCGATTGCTCCGTTTGTAGGGCATAGTGGTCACCCCGAGTTAAGTAAGCGTGAGCATGTTGCACCGCCTTAAGTCGTTGCCGACTTAAGCCGATTGCTCCGTTTGTAGGGCATAGTGGTCACCCCGAGTTAAGTAAGCGTGAGCATGTTGCACCGCCTTAAGTCGTTGCCGACTTAAGCCGATTGCTCCGTTTGTAGGGCATAGTGGTCACCCCGAGTTAAGTAAGCGTGAGCATGTTGCACCGCCTTAAGTCGTTGCCGACTTAAGCCGATTGCTCCGTTTGTAGGGCATAGTGGTCACCCCGAGTTAAGTAAGCGTGAGCATGTTGCACCGCCTTAAGTCGTTGCCGACTTAAGCCGATTGCTCCGTTTGTAGGGCATAGTGGTCACCCCGAGTTAAGTAAGCGTGAGCATGTTGCACCGCCTTAAGTCGTTGCCGACTTAAGCCGATTGCTCCGTTTGTAGGGCATAGTGGTCACCCCGAGTTAAGTAAGAATGCAAGTCAATCATAAATGAATCAAGTATCTTTGAAATTTCTCTTTATTGATGACATATTTCCACTTTACAGAGTACATGGCCGCCCCGGCTGTTTTGAAGTACAGCTAGGGGTAAAACTTTCTGAGGTGCTCTATGTTCCAAGAGTTCCCGACTTCTGTACCATCCATCTGGGTGAGGCGATACGATCCGGGTCGAGTGACCTCTGCCACTATGAAGGGTCCTTCCCATAAGGGTGATAGCTTGTGTCGTCCCTCCCCCGTTATAATTCGGCAAAGGACGAGGTCCCCTACTGAAAAGAACCTTTGCCGCACAGCCTTATCGTGATAGCGCCTTAGAGTCTGCTGGTATCGCGCTGATTGTATTACTGCATTCAGTCGTTCTTCCTCAAGTATATCAATATCCTCCAGCCTGGTGGCCTCAGCTTCCGCTATGGTTTCGAAAATCAATCTTGGCGCCCCAAACTTGAGATCAGCGGGTAGCACTGCTTCCGACCCATAGACCATGAAAAAAGGAGTGTTTCCATGCAGGGCCCGGCTAGGTTGAGTTCTCAAGCTCCAAACAACATAAGGCAATTCTCTTATCCATTTTCCTGCGAATTTTTCATTTTTATCAAAGACCCTTTTTCTGAGTGCCTCCAATATCATTCCGTTGGCTCGCTCAACCTGCCCGTTGGCTCTCGGATGGGCTACAGATGCATACTTGATCTGAATGCTTTTCTGCTCGCAGAAGTCAAAGAATTCTGAACTGGTAAAGTTGGATCCCAAGTCGGTGATGATACTGTTTGGTATCCCAAATCTGAATATTATGCTTTGTATGAATTCCACGGCTTTAGCAGAGGTTAAAGAGGCAATGGGCTGGAACTCTATCCATTTAGTGAACTTGTCAATTGCCACCAATACATGGGTGTATCCTCCTTGAGCTTTCTTGAAAGGTCCAATCATATCCAATCCCCAGCATGCAAAAGGCCAAGTTACTGGTATGGTTTGTAGCTGCTGTGCTGGCAGGTGCTGTTGTTTTGACAGGTACTGGCAAGCTTCGCATCTCTGAACTAGCTCAGCTGCATCATTCTTTGCTGTCGGCCAATAGAATCCTGACCTGAAAACCTTCCCGACTAATGTTCTGGATGCTGCATGTATTCCGCACTGCCCTGCATGGACTTCCTCCAGAAGTTGCTTCCCGGTGGACGGGAGAACGCACTTCATGAGGACGCCTGACGCGCCCCTCCGATATAATACCTCCCCAATGAGTGTGTAGTGAGCTGATTGTCTGGCAATGCGCTCTGCTGAGTTCTTGTCATCTGGCTCTTCTTCATTCTTTATATACTTAATAATCGGTTGCCTCCAGTCATCAGAGTCTGACTCGGGTTGGTCTATGATGTTGCACTCTTCTATTTGATCCATCGAGATGCTCGGCTGAAGGATTTCTTGCACGAAGACCCCGGGCGGGACTTGAGTTCGACCGGATCCGAGCTTGGACAGTATATCAGCCGCCGTGTTCCGATCTCTTTCTATATGATGAAACTCCAGACCTTCGAATTTATCTTCTAGCTTTCGGACGGCGGCGCAGTATCTCCCCATTGAATCATTTGAACAATCCCATTCCTTGTTTATCTGACTGATGACTACCAGAGAATCCCCATATACCATCAGTCTCTTGACACCCAGCGATGTGGCGATATTTAATCCGTGTATCAAAGCTTCATACTCGGCTGCGTTGTTAGAGGCCGGGAATAGCAATTGGAGAGCGTACTTGAGGTGTTCGCCTCTAGGTGCAGTGAAGAGAATTCCTGCTCCTGCTCCCTGCAGCTTCAGCGAGCCATCAAAATACATTCGCCATACTTCTGTGGTTTCTGGATTATCCGGCACTTGCTGTTCTGTCCACTCTGATACGAAGTCGACCAGTGCTTGAGTTTTGATGGCGGTGCGAGGTCGGAACTCGATATCATGGGACCCCAACTCGCAAGCCCACTTGGCTATCCGGCCAATGGCCTCCTTGTTGTGAAGAATGTCCCCTATGGGAAAACCAGTAACTACTATGACTTTGTGGTCGTCAAAGTAGTGACGCAACTTGCGGGCAGTTAGAAGTACTGCATATAATAGCTTCTGAACTTGAGGATACTTTTTCTTCGATGGGCCTAGAACCTCACTGATGAAATAGACGGGGTGTTGAACCGGGTAGGCATGCCCTTCTTCCACTCGCTCGACTACCAACGCAGTGCTTACCACGTGAGTCGTGCAAGAGATATATAACAGCAGATCTTCAGCCGGCTGAGTCGGCGTAGCTCGCCGGGGCGGTTTCAATACTGGCGGTGTTGTCAGGAATTTCTTCAGTGCGTCTAGAGCTTCTTGTGCCTCTGAAGTCCATTGAAACTTATCCACCTTCTTCAGTAGTTTATAAAATGGCAGACCTTTTTCTCCCAGTCTGGATATGAATCTGCTCAGGGCTGCCATACACCCAATGAGTCGCTGAACCTTCTTCTGTGATCGAGGAGCTTCCATCTTCATGATAGCTTCAATCTTATCTGGATTAGCTTCAATTCCCCGGTGGCTGACAATAAATCCGAGTAACTTTCCTGCTGGTACCCCGAAGACGCATTTTTCAGGATTGAGCTTCCATCTATATCTTCTCAAGCTGTTGAAAACCAGCTGTAAGTCTTCGATGAAGTTTTCTGGATTCTCCGTTTTGATCACCACATCGTCCACGTAAGCTTCCACACGCTTGCCCCAGTGATCGGCTAAGCATGTTTGAATAGCTCTCTGATAAGTCGCTCCAGCGTTTTTGAGGCCAAACGGCATGGAGGTATAACAGAAAGCACCAAATGGGGTGATGAACGCCGTTTTTTCCTCGTCTTCTTTTGCCAAACTAATCTGATGATACCCGGAATAGCAATCTAAGAAAGACAGCATCGAACATCCAGCGGTGGAATCCACCACTTGATCTATCCTTGGGAGCCCGAAGGGATCCTTCGGACAGTGTTTGTTGAGATCAGTATAGTCGACGCACATGCGCCAATCCACTTTATTCTTTTTGAGTACAAGAACAGGGTTGGCTAACCACTCGGGGTGTAATACTTCTCTAATAAATCCGGCCGTGACCAAGCGAGCTAACTCGGCACGAATGGCCTCTCTCTTGTCGGGCGTGAAACGACGCAGCTTTTGCCGGATTGGCCTCGCCTGGGGATAGACCTTCAATTTGTGCTCGGCCAGTTCTCTTGGGACTCCCGGCATATCCGCAGGTTGCCATGCGAATACGTCTCGGTTATCTTGCAGGAACTGGACGAGCGCGCTTTCCTATTTGTCACTCAAACTGGAGCTGATGATGGCCGTCTTGCGCTCATCAGCGAAGCCCAGGTTGATCCGCTTGGTGTCTTCAGTCGGCCGCATAGAGGTCGCGGCCTGAGCTTCGTTTGCCGGTACGGCGAGGTCTTCATCAGGCTTAGAGTTCGCCGGTGTAGAAGAAATCGCTGATGGCTTGGTGGTGAGGGCTGCCTGGATGGCCACTCGGAAACATTCTGCGGCGCCTTGGAAGTCGGCGCGTACAGTTATGATTCCTTGTGGTCCTGGCATCTTCAGTATCATGTACGTGTAGTGTGGAATGGCCATGAACTTGGCCAGCCCTGGCCTCCCGATGATGGCGTTGTACCCGCAGTCGAAGTTTGCCACCTCGAACCTCAGGAACTCGGTTCTGTAATTATCCGGAGTCCCAAAGGTGACCGGCATGTAGATGTGGCCCAGCGGATACTCCCCTTCCGTCGGCACGATGCCGAAGAAAGGAGCGTCTGACTCGTGGAGCTCTTTGAGGTGAACTCCCAAGCCTTGAAGCGTTCGGGGGAAGGTGACGTTGATGCTGCTCCCCCCGTCCACTAGTACCTTCTTCACCCGGCTCTCTCGGATCACCGGATCGACGAGGAGCGGGTATTTGCCTGGGTGGTCGAAGTTGAGCCATTGATCCTCCCGAGTGAACGTGATTGGGTGCTCCGACCACCGGTACGGGGCGAGAGGGCCGGTGGTCGCCACCAGTATCTGGCGGTCGTTGAGCTTTTGTTGTCTCTTGTTCTCCTGCGACCCATGCCCGCCGAAGATGACGTTGACCTCCCTGTCAACGCGCGGGAAAGCTCCACCTCCCCCTTCCTCCGGCTGATGGGGTTGTCGTGGTTCATCTGGTCCTCCCCTCGGAGGAGGAGGTGGTAGAGGTTGGAAGGGTCGGCCATGCCCGACGGAGTGCTTGAAGTCCCGGCAGTTGCGGAGAGTGTGGCGCATATCCTTGTGGTACGGGCACTGGGC
Organism: Zea mays; assembly: GCF_902167145.1. Classification (NCBI taxonomy): domain Eukaryota; kingdom Viridiplantae; phylum Streptophyta; class Magnoliopsida; order Poales; family Poaceae; genus Zea; species Zea mays. Next base: position 69,743,584 of record NC_050104.1, on the reverse strand, counting down.
GTCGAGGATGTCGTCCAGCGTGCGTTCGCCTCCACGAGGTCCTCCTCGGGCACGAGAGGCGGGTGGTCCGGCGGCGTGTACCTCTTCGCGGGGCCTCTTCTCCCAGCGCTTGTCGGACGGCTGGTTCGCGTCGCGTCGTGGTGCCGCTGGTACGGGTTTTGTTCCTCCGATGAGGTCCTGGGCCCGCTCGTCAGCGGTGATGTAGAGGTCGGCTTCCCGGAACAGCTCCTCGGAGGTGGTTGGCGCCTTTTGCAGTATGGTTCGGACGAAAGTCGAGTCATTAGATCCTCTGTAGAAGTCCTCGATCACGGCCGCCTCCGTGACCTCGGGGATGCGGTTTCTCATGGTCTGGAACCTTTTAAGGTATGACCGGAGAGTCTCATCTCCCCGGCGCTTGATGGATTTGAGGTCCCATGGTTGCGCTGGCTTGTCGGAGAGAGACTGGAAGTTGGCGGTGAATCATCGGCTGAAGTCTCCCCAGTCGTCGATGCAGTGTCGGGGTAGATGCCGTAGCCACTGCAGTGCGTCTTGCCCGAGGACGATGGGCAGATACGCAGTCATGACGTCCTCAGATGCCCCGGCAGCCCGAGCGGCGGTGGTGTAGACGGCTAACCAGCCCCCTGGGTCCTGCTTAGGTTCATATTTGTCGACATTGGATACCTTGAAGTTTGGAGGCCATTGGATGGCCCTAAGGCGCGGAGTAAGAGCAGATACTCCGCACGTGTCCTCCTGTCGTCGAGGATGTCGCCTGTCCCGGGGAGGGGAGTGGCGGTGGTGGTTCCTCGACCGTTCTCGGGAGGTTCCACCAGTTGAAGCCGTTGCTGACTCAGTTCGGGTGGCCTGGCTTTGAGTCGGAAAGCCATGATCCCGGTCATACTCCTCCCGACGGCGAATTTCGTTCTCGTGCCGCCGTTCGCGCGAAGCATTGATAGAGCTTCGCGCGTCTCGGCGACTGTTGATGGCGTGTCGCAGATCGTTCGGCGGATGGGCGAGCGGTAGAAGATGATTGGCTGCCTGAGTGAACAGGCGCCGGTATCCCTCGGCGTCGGGGGTCCGAGGAAGTCCGTCGGCTATCCGGGCCAGAACGCCTCCGACTTCGCTCGGCGTATTCATAGCTCGGGCGAAGTCGGGGTTCAGGTTGCGCCCGAAGAGCGGATTCTCGCGTCGTTGCCTTGCATCTTGCTCGGCTTGCTCCTGAGTCCGACGGCGATCTCGTCGTCGGGAGTTCCTTCGTTCCCTGAAGACGCGTTCTTCCGGAGTTTCTCCTATCTCTGAGACCTCGTCTCGCGAGACAGGCTGCTCCGGATCCCGTTCTCCAGCTGCGTGGTGTCGTCGGATGTTCCTGCGTCGGTTCCTTCGTCGGCGGGACTCTCGCTGAGGCGGTTCTTCTCCAGGTGCAGTCGGTTCATCGTCGGAGACGGCGAGCGATTCTGCCCTCCCAATGAAGAGGACGTCGGGGTAGAACGGCATTGCTGCCGCGGCGAATTTCTTTCTGTTCTCCTTTGAGGCCGGAGGAACGGGAAGAATGACTGGCCTCTCTCTGATCTCCTTCCTTCTCATGACCTGTGTCCATTCTTTCGTCGGGGGAGTAGACAGTGGAGTCTTCCGGGTCAGCGAGCGTCTAGCTCTAGCCTCCCCGGAGGCGATCTTGTTCCGAAGAGCCGGAGGTAGCGTTTTTCCAGCATTCTCGGAGTTTGTTGGAGGAGACTTCTGTTCCGGTAGATCCGCGAGGCGATGTAGAATTCCCTCTTCGTCCGCCACGGATGAGATTGTTCCGAAGCAGAATGTGGATCCGGGACGCATGGTAATCTTGCTGTGGAAGGTGACGGCCATTGAGCTAGCTTGGATCGTCGACACACCCCCTACCTGGCGCGCCAGCTGTCGGTGTTTTGGGTCCGACCGCACACCCGGGGTTACCCCTCAAGGTGCTTTTAGGAGTAGGACGGTGTCGACGACTGTAGCAAAATGGTTCGTGCCGATCGCACGAGGGACAATGGACAAGGTTTGCAGGTTCGGGCCGCTTAGAAGTGCGTAACACCCTACGTCCTGGTGAGTATATGAGCGTGGTTACAAGAGGATTCTCTGGATAGAGGGCACAGAGAATGTTTGTGGGTGGCTAAGTAGAGTAGGATCGATCGATCTGAAGGGGTGCCCCCTAGGCCTTATATACTCGGCCGTGGAGCATTACATATGTTATGATAGCAACAAGTAGCTGAAAGATAGTGAACTTCTTGAGCTTATCCCTACGTAACCTCCGCCGACTTATCCTCGCATGGCTCCGTTGCATGGGGGCTTCAGCGCGGGAAAGTCGGGTTTCTGTTTGTGATTCATTCGTTCGACGTTGTGGGCCGCCTGTGCTTGCACTAATCAGTCCCGCATCCTTTTTATTGGTGGTCTTTCCCTAGGCCCACGAAAGAATGACCTTACGAATTATTGGGCCCTTGGGCTTTTCGTGAGGCCTTTTACTTCTTTAGTGGACCCAGGGGATATCTATCCCCCACAATCCCACAAACTCAATCTCGATAAACTGATCATGTCCACCAAAACTGACACTATCCATAAACTGAATTCATTCATCCTCCATTTGCCTTGCTAACAACCCTAATTGGATTGTTGGTTTAGATTTGTTTTGGGTCATTTTGGTCATTACCATCCGCTGCCATCCAACAAACTCAATCTCGATAAATCGATCCCATCCACAAAACCAACCCTATCCATAAACTGAACCCATTCACCCATCAATTTTCATCTCATCAACTCGTCCTTATTAGATTAGTTTCTGTCTAGTTCGGTATTTTGAGCATAAATCTCGCATACGAACTCAAAATTTAGTGTTCTTATACTTTCTATAAATATTAGAAACTTATATAAAACCTTTTTATTCACGAGATTTCTAGAAACCATAAGTATCAAGGAGTTATTGGTATTGGAAGTAAATCTGTTTGTGATCCTGAAATTTTGGACCAGTCTGTATTTCAGGGTCAATATCTTTGACTTCCTTTATCCAAAATAGTCGATCCATATATCTAAATGAAAGATAAAAAGGAGACCTACAACGTTTTCCCTGTGAGTTTTTGATTTTGAGGTCTCTAAATTTGTCAAACAGTTTGTTGAAGTTATAGCAGAAAATTTGTGACAGACAAACGAGATTTTTTTGATACTCTTATGTTATATCTTGTTTTGCGGCACTCTTGTGAAAAAAGAAGATAATATAAAAATGCAAGTGCAAAACAAATCCACACAAAACAAAAGAAAAAACAAAGAAAAAATCAGAGAAAAAAGACAAAAAGTGTGAGCATAAGCAGGAACACCATTGATCTGTGTACCTCTGTGATTGTTTTTCATTCCAACTTGTTCCATTGTTGTTCCTAGATCCTTATCACCTCCTTTGTGTTTTCCTCCAACTTTGCTAATACATTCTCTAGGCCAACAACTAGGATGAGTACTTGGAACACTTATTCATCATTGCTATCTGTTATTGACTTGTGTGCCACATATATATATTTAGTAAGCCTTTCCAAAGCTCCACCTTTTCTCTTGAGCAGAACAGATACTCCTTTGCAATCACACACACGCTCTAAGTGTTGTCACATCGACCACCGTTTGCCACCTGCAGTGCTGGTAAGAACTCTGTAAGAGCGGTGTAACACCTCGTTGTCCCAAACACAATGGGTGTCACCAAAAACCCTTCCCACAAATTGCTATGTGAAAAAAGATAAAGACAGAAAGAAAAATTCAGCAGCACCTCCCTTGAAACTTGCATAACGAGGAAACCAAAGTGTATAAACATGATGTAAGAGAAGAGTAAACATTCAGAACATGATGAATTTAGCTAACCAAAAATACGACCACCATAATGACCAGAACATATTAAACCACTTGCACACACTATTTAAAAAATGACCAACATCCTTGACCCGAAGCCCCTGATTAAAGACATTACTAAGCAGTGGTAAAGTTGTTTAGAAGTGTAGTGATCGTGCCGCTACTTCCCTCTTTTCCCCAAGCAAGATTCAAGTGCTTGCATCAAACAATGCAAGAGTGAGATGACACATCTCAGCAAGGAAAATGATCAACCAACAGTTAGACAACGTAAAAAAATAGTGTTTTACCAACCATGGAGTTCACAACTCCCTTCTTAAATATTAGAGTGGAGTGCAGCAAATATACAAAGTACCAAACACCTAGTTCCCAAATCACGAAGAGGAGATCCACAATATTAACATATCAATGACAGGTTCCACATGTTCCTCATGAGTGCATATGACTACAATTGCAATAATGACTTCTGCCTTCATACCTCTAGGGATATGAAGCTGCATCGTACCCCTTCTCAGGCAATGTATGATGCTTATTGTACCGGTACGGTCGGACCATATGATCACGACGAAACTTCAATGCAAAGAATGATGGATGCACTATGCATGACAAACCAACATAAGTCCACCCCATTTAACATGTGTTAAATAGATACTTCCACTTCCTCCAGATAGGAATCAACCCATATAACATGCTCGAACAATGCCCTCAACATATTTAAAACAGTAGAACATGAATAACTTCAAACAACAATTCTTATAATGGAATTCCATGATAAAAACATTCGATACTTATATAAGTTCAAGAACAGGGCACATAATACAACCGAATGGTATAAACCATCACTGTTTTTACTTGCCTTCACCGGGAATTCGGAATGGTACTAAGTACGATCCGGAGGTCTACCACCTGTTTTTACACACAACTTAATGCACATATTCACATAACAATCGCTAATAATCAACGCCGCACCTACGCACAATCCCAACCCGTCGCGAGCAACAACTCTCCCCATCACCCACCAAACTGCAGCAGCGCTGCTTGTTAATTTCTTAACTTTAAAATTATAACTGCAATGATATCAAACAAAAACTCCAGAAACATCTACATAAAATTCCCTACAAGTTTCATATTTAAAAGATAATTAAATTCCAAATCTCGATGGCCCCAAATAGCCGACAAAGTACACCCTGTGTTCTGTTTTTTTTTGGACAGCAACCTAGCTGAGTTCAAAATGCGATATCTCCTAGAATATTCCACCGAATCGAACCCATGAGTACTCTATGGAAAGATATGACAATGCTCTACATGATTTTTACAGTGATTACAGCTAATTGCCCCCACAAAAATCCCAGAAACTACCAACACTACTGCTGTCCGCTCGCCACCAAAAATTAGGACAACACTACTACCAATTCGCCTAGTTGAACAGATAACCAAATGTAATTGCAGCACAAATACAAAATAAAACACAAGATCACCTTGAGTTCTTCCTTCACCCCTTTCTTCTTCCTCTCACCAATTCTCCAATTAGAGGCTTGTACCAACTCGAAGGAGATCCAAAGGGGAAGAGGTGGCTGCACCTTGGGGATGAGGAAATGGTGAGAGGCGGCTAGGGTTTGGTGAGATGGGGGGCGGCTGCAACAATGGGGAAGAGAGGGGGAGAGGGAGGAGTCGGTTGCAAGAATAGGTGGGAAGGGCGGGGCGGCGGTTGCAAGGGGAGTAGGGAGGGGGGAAAACTAGGAGGGACTCCCAACCACTAGATGCGGATCGACGACTCACAACCCCTGCTCCCCACTGGACTCCCGACCCTAGCAAATAATGCCCGAAAAACTACCGTTCAACTAAGGTATGTGCCTCCTAAAACTCCAAAACCCAATGGCACGGAGCACGAAAAAAGAGAAAAATGAAATTTTACTTTTTTTCAGAAAATTGGGTATCACACTCTACCCCCCTTAAAAAGAATTCGATCTCGAATTCCAACGCTTCTATCAGAACGACAAAAGAGAGATCAGCGAAGACAAAAACTCACCCATAACGAAAAGTTTGGGGTACTTCTGCCGCATCAGCTCCTCAAGTTCCCAGGTAGCCTCACGCTCAGACTGATTAGGTGGGACCATCGGGTCAATGTCGCGGTCGTTTCCCCTCCGCGGCCAGCTCGCAGCGCACTACTAACAACTCTACCGGGATCCTCGTGCGGATGGAATGGGGGGGGGACTGCCTACGGGGCCGCGTCCGAGGCTATTTGACCCGCGCCTCCCTGCCCCTCTCGTCTACCCGCAAACTCCCCACCATACCTGCACCATTACCGTAAAGCCAGGGAGAGGAGCAAGTCCATGAAAGTGCACATCCGTTGAAATTGCGGTCCTGCGGGGTATCAGATGGGCGCGGGGCACCAAGCCGTAGATCTTCGCCGCCCAATTTTTTCGCTTGGGTGATCGGAGCGCGGCGAATTTCTCGCTGGTGAGGCATCGCCGCCGCGCCGCGTGGCTAGAGCCTTCCGCGACATAATCCACCATAAGTGACACTCCTACGAATTCGTGGTACTTAGGTCGTTATAACTCACCTTGGAATTTGGTGTTTGGAACTGGGCACCCAGAGTCATTCTCGCCGGAGCTTGCTCCAGCGAGGTCTATGCGTGCGGCTCGGCGGCCACTCTCTCGTGAAGATGACGTGGTCGCTGCCATTGGATCGTCGTGCAACAGGGAGGATTAGAAGTGAGCTTACCGCTTCAAATAACTAATCTAGACTGTTGGATCCGATCGGGTGGATCTTAGGACTCTGGAATAATAGAATTTGAGCCGTCCCTTCCAAATCGTGTGGCCATTAAAACATATCTGGTCTTTTAAGTGGGAAAACCCAATCCTGGCGCTTGGCGTGTGATCGGACGACCAAGATCGGTGTGTACCCCTTTGTGACGCCAGATTTACTAAAGAGTCCCCAGAAATTATAAAATAAAACCGCAGTCCACCACGTGAGCAGTCTGGGCCAGGGAACTTTTGCAAGAAAAACCCTGAGCTTCGCTGTATTAATGCGTGCAATCCAGGGATCAGTAAAACAAGGAAAAAGAAATTAGAAAATAGATTTTTAACTCAAAAATAATTCCAGAAACTTGTGAAATTCATATTTAATTCATTTTAGCTCCAAATTGATTCATTGCAGTGGCATTAATTTTGTTTTAATATTGTCTATCACCTAGTGACTCTGTTTAGCCATGAAATTTGGACTAAAATTATCCACTTGAATTATTCTATTCTAGTTACTAAGTAACTTCAAAGATTCATAACTTAATAACCGTAACTCTGAATGTAGTGATTCTTGTTCCTACGATCTCGTTACGACGCGTAGAATATTATCATGCATTCTGTGTTGTTGTTTGGTGTGATGTTAATTTCTGCTATGTCATATTTATTTGTATTGATGCGAGTAGACGAGCAAACCACAGAGAAACCATGGGTTCAGTAGGTGGAGACTGCTGAGCAGGAGCTCGTTGAAGGCAAGTTGTGCCCTTGATCACTTCTTTTTACCCAATCATGTTCTTATTAATCATAATGATCTGCATAGGTTAATTTTGATGGGATCCAATAGGTTACCCTAGTTTGGCTATCTTTATACCTTGTTTACCACTGAATTTTTGGGTAGTACTTGCTATTGCTTTATGTGGTTTTGGGTATGAACATACACATTATTCATGATCATACTTATATTATCAGTTTGTTATTTACTGTTCATGATAAGATCATTATATTAATTGGAACATGGAGAACCACTCGGAAAAATAGTGCTACCACAAGGGTGGTATGGGACACACTTGGCTGACTAACTAGGAAAGCTAGTGGAGGACTACCTTACTCGATAGGGGCAAGGGCAGTAGGTGAGTGGTCGGTGTAGAGAGGTCCTTGGGTTGATTTTGCTGCGATGGCGATCAGGCAAGGGATCCATGTATTGGAGCTTCTAGAAACTGTAGCGGGTTTTCTGACGCTAGTGGAACTTTGTAAAGGCCTCGTAGTGTTATCCTGCCTCGCTTCCTTGGTAGTGGTGTATGGGAAGTCGCGATCCCTTGGCAGATGGGTAACATGACTTGTGGGTAAAGATGTGCAACCTCTGCAGAGTATAAAACTGGTATACTAGCCATGATCACGGTCATGAGCAGCTCGAACACTCACATGATTAATTTATGTAATTAAATTCAATTTGTCATCTTCATTGCATTGGGATTTATTATTATTTTGATCTACCATTACTCTGGTTTGATATTTACTTACATTTAGTAACTGCTAATAAAATTTGACCAACTTATAAAAGCAATGCCCAGCTTTAACCCTTATTTATTGATCAGCCTTACACTTCACATGAGGTCCCACCTTTGGTGAGTTCATGCACATTATTCCCCACAACTTGTTGAGCTATGATCTTTTGTGAGCTCACTCTTGTGATATATAAACATCCCCCGACAGGTGAAGAGCAGGTGGTCGAAGAGGAGCTGCCCTACAATGAAGCATACGAGTTGATCTAGGTGGCGTCTTGCAGTCAGCTTTGTGGCGCCAGGAAAATAATATTTAGTTCGCAGTATTATTGTTATTTATTTTTGTAAGATTACCGCTATGTAATAATGACATTTATGATATTTATGACATTTATCTATATACACTTTGTCATTATATGTGATGATCTTCCTTGTTACACATATAAGACGCACCCGGCTTTATTTTTTAAATATAGGTGTGATAGGAGGGGAGATCATGATGTAACTTGGTGCATGAGCAGAGTCCAGATCAGATACTATGTATTTTTTAAAGTGAAAAAAGAATGAAAGAAATTAGTTGTAGAAGCACCTCGCTATTTAATATTACAATAATACGAAATAGATAATAGATACAAATACTTTTGAAAACATGGAATCTGGTTTCTGAGAAGTAAACCGAAAACTGAAAAGCCTGCTGAGTTAAGCTTCTCACTTCTGGTGCGTTGCAAAGTTAAAAATTTATTATAGTAGTCAATAGTAAAATCCAACACTAAGAAGCTAAATATCAAACAAACACGCTCTATATTATAGATACAAATGCACTCAGCAAGCTAGCTTCTAGCTCTGGCTTCTGGCTAGCTTCTCACTCCTCGCTAAAACAAGCTAGCTTCTCAATTCTGGCTGTAGCTTCCTTCAAAACAGCTCCATCACTGGCTTCCTGAAAAGCTATTTTTTTAGAGTTAAAGACATTTCATAATCGTTTACCAGAAATGGCTTATCATAGAGCCAGAGTTATTTCCCTATATTAAAATGTAAGAACCATAGTCATAGCCGATGAAGCTACTATTTGTACTATTTGTGATTTCTCCTGCATAGTACAAAAATGACTCTAGCTTTAAGTGCTAGTAAACCATTTTATAAAGGTGTTTGGCATAGCTCTAGAAAAAAGCCAAAGCTGAAGGCCTAGCAAACGGGCTAACAGCTGAAAATATACACCGCATTATTTACGCATTTATAAATTCTTTACAACGTAACACACCTATAGTTCTCTTATGATGCAAACTATGCACACCGTGAAGGCCTGAATCCGGGTGAGATAGAGCGCGTCTAAACCGGCAGAAGCAGCCTGCCGTGCATCGTGGATTCTTCAGTGCCCGACCGGCATAGCGGGCACGTGGCGTGCGCTTCAAGCCAGGGGTCGATGCACTCGACGTGGTAAAGGTGCATACACACCGGCAGCAGCCGCACTGTCTCCCCGACCTGGAACGCTCCGAGGCACACGGAGCACGTCGCCGCCTCGTCCCCGCTGCCCGTCACGTTGTGCCTCACCGTCCGGTTGTACGTGAACGACGGGAGGCCCGCCGTAAGGCTGGCGCGCCGCGTGCGGCCGTCGTCGTCACGATCGCTGCGGTGGCGGCGTAGCCACTGCTCCTGGTTGTCCCATGGCTCTGGGCGGGGTGGCGGCGCCTGCGGCCGCGCAGCGAGCGCTGCAGCGGCTGCGGCAGCGTCGTCGGCCGCGGCATTGGCGCGGCTGTTGCGGTACCCTTGGTGGAGGCTGCACAGGCAGGAGAGCAGAAGAAGGAAGGCGCCGACAGACATGGCGACGCCTGCGATGACCCCGCCGGACGTCGTGCTGTTGTCTCTGGACTTGGGCGGAGACCACGGAGAGGGGGGCGGTGGTGGAGGAAAGATGGGGTACGGGAAGCCCGGTGGCAGGTAGCCAGACATGGGCGAAATTTGATCTCAGTGCTGCGCAGTGATGATCGATTGATAGCTGCTGTTGTTTGGTGTATGCATGGGTTTTATACTGCGGACAGCAATTTTGAACAATTTGTGTTGAATTGAAGGACGCAAATGTGTCAACAACTTGGAATTGAAGGCACAAAACCAATAAGAACTTGTTCAATTGTATGCGGATCGAATGGATTAAGCAATGTGAAGGGTGACAAATAACGTTAAACTATATTGGGGTGTTTGGTTTGAGGAATGAACTAATCCATCGTCTTCTCACTCCTCATTATTTTTGTTTGGTTTGTGGAATAGAATGAGTTGATCCATCACCATCTCATTCCTCATAGTTAGTTTGTTAGTACTAATATGAGGAATGGAGTCATCCCACCAAATCTGAGGAATGAATCCATGATGCACCACCTTAATTTGGATGATATGATTTCTCAAACCAAACACTCTATATTTGTTTAAGTCCAGCCGTGTTCAAAACTGATATAGGCTTATTCAAGCTAATTATCGATGTCACTCGAGTATAAATCATTATTGTTACAATTTATGTTACCATTTATGAACCAAACAGTACCTAGCTAAATAAAATTAAATTTTCTTCTATTCAATTTTACTAGAATCAATCTCTTTCGATCCACTTCTACCCCCAAAGTCCTCTCGGTAATCGTTTATATGCCTCCGATCCGGAACTTCAGTCTGGACGGAAGCCATCAGTTGGGAGCATATAGGTCAATTGGTCAATTGCTGAATCATTGCCAAATGCGCGTAAAGGTGAGGAAAACGATGGACGCACCGTTGGCGCGGTTTGGGTTTGTTTAAGTGTGACAGCAACCGGGCCGGCGACGGTACTCCTACGTTGTCAGGGTCGTGTGAACCTCATGGCGTTAATCAAGGTTTCGTTCAGCTTAGGAGGTGTTTTGTTTTTAGTGACTGATTTTTATTCCCTCTATTTTATTATATTTTAGTCTTTAAATTGTTAAATATGTAAAATAAAATATAATTTTAGTTTTCATATTTGTTAATTTAGGAACTAAAATGAAATGAAATGGAGTGACTAAAAATTAGTCACTAGAAACAAACACTCCCTTTATTACGTATAGATAATATGAAACATTTGCAGCGAGTGGTGACATTCAACTATTGTTAGTGGAACAATGTTATTACAGGGCTGATCAGCGCGCGACGCGAAGTGAGCAACTGTCGAGCGGGCCCCGCGAACCTGTGAGAGGTTGAGAGCGGGCACGAGTCGTACGGCTGCCCGGTGGGCCCCACGTGTCGGCGCCAATCTGTTAGCTGGGCTACGCAGATAAGTGGTTAGGTGGGCCGGCTATCCCGATTTCAGCCCAATGCGGCTGAATTTGATTTTCTTTTTCTTTTCTATTTTTCCAAATCCAAGTGCTCAAATGAATTTGAATTCCTACTTTGAATCTCAAACTTTCAAATACCAAATAAGATTCTAATGTGAATGATACTACCCCTTTATACCAGAATTATTATTTAGTTATTATTATAATAATTACTCATCCTCCATTCTTTAATTCTTTGGCTCCCATATTATATAGTGTACTACTTTGGATTCAAGTCTGGTCTTAATTCATTTATAACTTTATATTTGATGCACAGACAAATGACATCCAGCATGATGCATAGAGTATTTTATTAGTTATTTGTTGTCTTAAATATGGTTATGCTCATGTTCTATCTTGTGGATGGCAAAACATGTAGTATAATCAATTCTTTTCCTTATCTCTTACAAATTGGGTATTACAAATCCTACCCCCTTACAAAGAATCTCGTTCTCGAGATTAGGATTGTCGGCGTTTCGAGACCGGGGGGTCCCTGTGCCGACGAGTGAGTGTCGCCGCGTGCCCCAGCCCAGATGGGTCGAGCGCGAGGGCGAGCGCGAAGGGGGGAGAGCGAGGCGGCCGGAGACCGGCGTGAGAGAGGTGGGAATCCCGCGGCCTTCGTGTTCGTCCCGCGCCCAGGTCGGGTGCGCTTGCAGTAGGGGTTACAAGCGCCCACGCGGGAGAGGGAAGCGAGCGGCTCCAAGCGGGCGCCTGTCTCGTCCTCGTCTCCGCGCGGCCAACCCTCTCTAAGAGGGCCCTGGTCCTTCCTTTTATAGGCGTAAGGAGAGGATCCAGGTGTACAATGGGGGGTGTAGCAGAGTGCTACGTGTCTAGCGGGGGAGAGGTAGCGCCCTAAGTACATGCCGTCGTGGCAGCCGGAGAGATTTTGGCACCCAGCTGGCGTGATGTCGTGGCCGTCGGAGGAGCGATGGAGCCTGGCGGAGGGACAGCTGTCGGAGCGGTTGGGTCCTTGCTGACGTCCTCTTGCTTCCGTAAGGGGGGCTGAGAGCCGCCGTCGTCACAGAGTACGCAGGGCGCCATCATTGCCTATCTGGCGGAGCTAGCCAGATGGGACGCCGGTCTTGTTCCCTGCGGCCCGAGTCAGCTCGGGGTAGGGTGATGATGGCGCCTCCTGTTGACGTGGCTGGCCTGCGCCCAAGGTTGGGCGATGTGGAGGCTCCTCCGAAGCCGAGGTCGAGTCTGTCTTCCGTGGCCGAGGCCGAGTCCGAGCCCCTGGGTCGGGCGAGGCGGAGGTCGTCGGCTGAGGCCAGGGCGGAGTCCGAGCCCTGGGGTCGGGCGAAGCGGAGTTCGTCGTCTTCCGGGACTTAGTCCGAGTCCGAGCCCTGGGTCGGGCGGAGCGGAGTTCGCCGTCTTTGGTCGGTCGGTGCGGCGATTTAGTCAGGGTTGCTTCTTAGCGAATGCAAGGCCTCGGGCGAGCCGGAAATATGTTCGCCGTTGGAGAGGGGCCTCGGGCGAGACGGAAATCCTCCGGAGTCGGCTGCCCTTGTCCGAGGCTAGGCTCGGGCGAGGCGTGATCGAGTCGCTCGAATGGACTGATCCCTGACTTAATCGCACCCATCAGGCCTTAGCAGCTTTATGCTGATGGGGGTTACCAGCTGAGAATTAGGAGTCTTGAGGGTACCCCTAATTATGGTCCCCGACAGTAGCCCCCGAGCCTCGAAGGGAGTGTTAGCACTCGCTTGGAGGCTTTCGTCGCACTTTTTTGCAAGGGGACCAGCCTTTCTCGGTTGCATTTTGTTCCGGTGGGTGCGCGCGAGCGCACCCGCCAGGTGTAGCCCCCGAGGCCTCGGAGGAGTGGTTTCACTCCTTCGAGGTCTTAATGCCTCGCGTGATGCTTCGGCTGGTTTGGTTGTTCCCTCATGCGAGCTGGCCGTAGCCCGGGTGTACGGTCGGGTCCCAAGTTCTCGGGCTGGTATGTTGACGCTGTCAACGGTTTGGCTGGAGCCGGGTTTGCGAGAGCAGCCCCCGAGCCTCTGCACAGGGCGAGAGGGCGATCAGGGACAGACTCGGCTTTTTTACATATGCCCCTGCGTCGCCTTTCCGCAAGGAGGAGGGGGGAGAGCGCCATGTTGCCCTCGATGGGCGCCGAACATGGTGTCTCCGGTGAGCTGCAAGCGGGTAATCCGAGTGGACGTCCGTGCCCCGTTCGTTAGGGGTCGGCTAGGGGCCCAGAGGCACGCCCAAAAGTACCTGCGGGTGATCTGCCGGACCCGGTCCCCTGGCGACGGGGTCCGAGGGCTCGATGCCTCCCTCTGATGGGATTCCGTTACAAGATCGCTCCCGCTGGTCTCGGAAATGTCCTAGGGTACCTCGGGAGCACAGCCCGAGCCTTGGTTATGTATCGAACGTACCCATGGTCATCCCTCGCTCGGCGTCTGAGGCGGCTGTGAACCCTTCGGGGGCCAGCCTTCGAACCCCTGATCAGTAATGGGCGCGGAGCCCGAGTAGCCTGAGGCGGCCGTGGTACCCTTCCGAGGGGCCGGCCTTCGAACCTCTGACCAGTAGTGGGTGTAGGGCCCACGCGACCTAAGGCGGCTGTCGAACCCTTCCGGGGGGCCAGCCTTTGAACCTCTGATCAGTAGGGAGGCTCGGAGCCTGGTTCCTTCACGGGGAAGGATCCTTTTCGGGGTATCCCCCTTTCCCGGTCCCTGTTGCAAGAGAGAGAAAGAGGAAAAAAAGGAAAAGGATACGAAATCGAACGACGCAGCGTACCTTTATTGACGCGGTCATTATGGCGAAGGCGAAGCGTCGCCCGCTTCTCCTGCCAGAGGCGCCGCTTGTCCCGCCGCGGAGTTAATGCGACGGGGCGAGTGGTTGGCGGGGCGGCCGTTGCGCGTGCGCGAGCCGTTCGAGGAATGGATCACGGGTGCGTTGTCTTCACGCCGTGAGAGGGAGTTCTCTCGCTGCCTCCGGATGGGACGTGAGCTTGGCTGACGACGTGACCGCTGCTCCCGTCCGCCTGCCACCGTCATTACTGCCGGCCCATTTTTGGCCGCACTGACCGCCGCGCCAGGCTAGCGCTGCTGGGTCATGCTCTGGGTCGCCTCAAGTCGCGGTATTGGTTCCGCAATCGAGGAGGCCCGGTGGTGGTGCAAGTGGCGGTGCAGTTGCATGCACGAAGCATTCGGTGCGCCGGTTGCACGACGCGTGGGCCTGGGCCTCCAGGCTGGGCGTGTTGGGAGTCGGAGAAGGGCGTCCACTTGGCGTGGTTGCATGCCGCCTGCATGGCTGCCCGCCCCTTTCGCCCACTGGTCTGGGCAAAAGTGGAGGGTCACTTGTAACCGTTGGGCGGTCGTGCGCACCACGCGCGGCGGTTTGGCTTCTTCTGCTTTGAGCCGGTTTGCATGACATGTGGGACCCAGCCCCCGCGCCGCAGGGGAGGACCTTGGAGTGTGTTGGAGAAGACTCAGCCCGCGACGGTTGGGGGCGCAAGTAGGGAGAGTCGCCTTTAAAAGGAGGGTGACTCCCTTTGGAAAGCGACCATGTCTTCGTGTTCCCTGTAATACTCCAAGTTGTACACAAAGAATAATAGAGATATCTCCTCATTTTATGTGCCTTATTTGCATCATAAAAAGACCATATATATAAAAAAAGTGATTAATTAAAACAAATGATAAATATATATATATATATATACGTCATGTTGGATATTTTTTTTTGCTTGTGCATTCAAATAACAATAACAATAATAGTGGAAACAAAAGAATGACTTGGAATGTGGAATCAACCCCAATTCGAACCTAGGGTTAAAATTAGAAAGGGAAGAGAGAAATACTATATGAATATAAGGAAAGGATTTATAAAATAAATAAATGCACCTGTTCTTAATGGTGCTTGAACTTGAGCAATTCACTTAAGCATGAACTTCAAACGACATTTGAATTCAAATTGAAATCTGAAATAAGGAAAAGATAGAAAAATAAAAAGAAAAGGAAAAGAACCTACCTGGGCCTTGGTGCTCCATTTCGGCCCACCAAGTGTTACCCTCGCGCCAGCCCGCTCCACCGAGTTTATGGGTGCGCCGACAGTGGGTCCCGCGTGTCGGTCTCACCTCGCACGCGCAGTGGCATCTCTGCTAGTGGGTCCCGCTCGTCAGATCCTTCTCCCCCGCATCTCCACCGCGCGGCCCAGTTGACTCCTGCGCGCGCGGCGCCCCGGGCGTGCGGAACCTCCTACCATCGCGGGGCCGCCCTTCGGCCCGCTCGGTCCCACCTGGCGGCGACTCTCTCTCTTGCGCTTTCTCTGATCCGTGGACCCTGGTGGTCAGTTCTACCCGCGTCAATGGATTTCCGCGCATGGCGGAGCGCGCGGAGCGCGCGGAGCGCGGACTTCGCGTGGTTCGTTGGGGTGCTCTGGCCACGACCGCGTCTTTATAGGATGCCCCACGCCGGGTTCGCCTAATCCCTCTCCCGTCTGACTCTCGCGAAACACCACCGTAGAGGTTGGGGAACGGTGCTGGGAGCCACCTCGCGGCCGCCGACGGCAAAACCTCCACTGTGCTTGCGCCCCGCCCTGGGTTTTCGGTCTAATAGCGTCGCCAGGACCCAGGGAAGGTGTGCGTGCACCGGCATCGGGTTGGGAGCGATCTACGCCGGCGAATTCTTCACCGGAGCTTCATCACCGCTTCGGATCCGCCGCGCCCGTGGTCACGTCTACGCGATCCAGAATCGCAGGCAAGAACTCCACTCCTACCTTCACCATGTCGGTCTCGTTGTGTAGAGCTGTCCAATTTTGGGTATGGGGTAGTGATTAGCCGGATTGCGTGCCGCCGGCGAGCTATCCGCCGCGGAACCTGTGCGCCATCGCCGCCGTGTTCGCTGTAGATTGGTGCGCGCGATCTCGGCCGTCGATCCTCTGTTGGATGGTCGGGATTAGAAAACCAAATAACGCTTCGGCCAGGGCATATAGCGGCCGTTGGATGAGTATCCAGTGGCGGGGAATGGCTCCAGCGTTCATTAGATCTAAACCGTAGGATCTAGATCCTGTGGTCATCGAGGCGTACCGTTTCATAATAGGTTAAATCTAATCCGGTGCGCTGGAATCAGATCGGACGGCTAGGAATCGTTAATACCCCCTTCGGCCTCGGCTTTTTATTAAAGAACCCCTGGGTTTATTGAGATTCAACCCGCAGTCCACGTAGTTGTGATCTGTGTCTTGGGGAAAACTCTGGTTTAACCCCTGATCTTTTTGAAAATAGACGCCCAGTCCTGAGATGATTAAAAACAGAGAATTAATTATAGAAATTCGTTTTTAATACAAAAACAAATATAGAAACTTGTAAAATGCATAGAAAATCCATTTTTAGTCCAAATCACTCCATTCCAGTTCCTAAAATTTTGTAATTTTATTCTCCATCATCTAGAGTCTCTGTTTCTACATGAAAACAGTAAGAAAAATTAATTTATCATTTAACCCTATTTCAAGCACATTAAACCTTAGGAAATTCATAACTTGAAATCTATAACTCCAAATTTAATAATTCCAGTTCCAATGATCTCATTTTAATGTGTAGATTTTTACTGTATATTTTATTTACATGTTTGATGTGATGTTAATTGGTGCTATACTATGTATGTATTGTGTTGATGCGAGTAGACGAGCAAGCCACTGTGGATTCTGAGGTTCAACAAGTAGAGATAGCTGAGCAGGAGCTCATTGAAGGCAAGTTGTGCCCTTGATCACTTACTTTCCCAGCCATGTTCTTATTAAATTTAATGATCTGCATAGGATAATTTTGATGGGAGCCTTTATGTTACCCCAGTTTTGATTACCTCTATACCTTGTTCACCCCTGAAATATTTTTGGGTAGTACTTGCTATTGCTTTATGTGGATTGGGTATGGAGATACACTATTCATGATTATTCTGTTATTAACTTGTTATTATTATTGTTCATGTTAAGATCATTAAATTAATGGGAACATGGAGCGACCACCCGGGAAAACAGTGCTACCACAAGGGTATAATGGGACGCCCTTGGCTGACTAATTAGGAAAGCTAGTGGAAGACTACCTTACCTGAAAGGGGCAAGGGCAGTAGGGGAGAGGTCAGTGCGGGGAGGTCCCTGGTTGATTTTGCTGCGATGGCGGTCAGCCAGGAACCCTGTACTGGATCTTCCTATAAACTGTAGCGGGTTTTCGGAAGCTAGTGGAACTTTGTAAAGGCCTCGTAGTGGATCCCTAGCCATTCACCTCGGTAGTGTCTAAGGGCCTTGCAAACCCAGGCGACATGGGATACACGACTTGTGGGTAAAGATGCGCAACCTCTGCAGAGTGTAAAACTAGTATACTAGCCGTGCTCACGGTCAAGAGCGGCTCGGACCCTCACATGATTAATTATGGAACTTAAATTCAATTTGACATTTGCATCGCATTTGGGATTATTTTACTATTACTGTTCTTTATTATTATTAAGGTTTGGTATTTACTTACACTTAGTAATTGCTAATAAAATTTTGACCAACTTATAAAAGCAATGCTCAGCCTCAACCTCTATTTCATTGATCAGCCTTACACTACATGAACTCCCACCTTTGGTGAGTTCATGCCACATTATTCCCCACAACTTGTTGAGCGATGAACGTATGTGAGCTCACTCTTGTTGTCTCACACCCCCCCCCACAGGAGAAGAACAGGTGGTTCAGGAGGAGCCACAAGGCGAGGAGTTCGATCTGATCTAGGTGGCGTTTCTCAGTCGACATTGGCGCCGACGATCCTTAGTTCGTTTTACATTTATTCCTTTATTTTGTAATAAGTCTTCCGCTATGTAATAAATACTCTGATGTTTTATGACATTTATCTCTATACACTCTGTTATTATATATGTTGTCTTCTTGGCGCATGTATGAGATGCACCCGGCTTTGTCCTTTAAAACCGGGTGTTACACAAGTGGTATCAAAGGAAATGTTGACTGTAGGACGAAACCTAGATAGAAATGGACAAACCCTTACCTACTTATCTTATTCTGATTCATTCTATACTTACCTCACCCTGATTCTTCCTATACTTATCTTGATCCTGTCTCACGTTCTACTGTTCTACTCTGATCATTCTTACCTTTTCTATTCTAAGACAAGATGGATTTCACACCTTGGAATTCCTACCCCTATGACATTTTTAAGAGATAGGAGACCTAAGGAAAAAAATATTTTCTCTAATAAAAATGTTGTTTGATTGTTCTGATGAAAAATGTCTGATTTGCTTCTTTGATTGATTGAAATATTACATATGGATATCTTAGCATGTGCCAGCATAAGGTAATAAATTAGCTATGGTGGGTAAAATATTAACCTGCTTAGCTAATAAATCCCCCGTAGTAACATTCCTCGTAATCACTGTCTTGTCTACAATTCTTCCTTCTTACCCTATATTCCTAGCCCAAATTTGCTACCCCTATAGTGTTAGAAGAGAGCACTATAGACGTGATTCTTGGTATGTCATGGTTAAGAAAGGCAAAGACAGTTTATACACTATGCTAAGGGAACCATATAACTCACCAGTTCCAAAGGACAAAGATTTGAAGTTGAAGTTGCAGTAACTACCACCATCAGACTTGCGACATTCTTAGTAGATGAGAAGTTTGTGGGTGACAACATCCGTGCAGTTAAGGATTTTCTGGATGTCTTTCCAGAGGAGTTACCAGGGATGCCACTAGATGAGGAATGTTGAGTTTTGTCATTGATCTCTTACCAGGGACTACCCCTACTCCCAAACGGTCATATAGGATGTCTGTAGAAGAGTTAAAGGAACTTAAGAAGCAGTTAACTGAGTTACAAGAGGCTGGGTACATTCGTCCGAGTTCCTCACCTTGGGGAGCACCGTTTCTATTTGTACAGAAGAAGGATGGATCCCAGAGGATGTGTGTGGACTATAGATCACTTAATGATGTTACTATGAAGAACAAGTATCTGTTACCCCGTATTGAGGATTTATTTGATCGGATGAGAGATGCTAGGGTATTCTCGAAGATCGATCTCTGATCGGGTTATCACCAAATGAAGATTAGGCCATCGGATATTCCCAAGGCGGTTTTATCGACCCGATATGGTTTATATGAGTTCACTGTTATGTCATTTGGACTAACTAATCCACCAGCCTATTTTATGGATCTGAAGAATAAGGTGTTCATGATTTTGATAGATTCGTTGTGGTTTTCATCGACGATACTCTTATTTGTTCCAAGAGTGATAGTGATCATGAGAAACATCTAAGATTGGTGCTACAGATAATCAACTCTACGTCAAGTTTAGCAAATGCGAGTTTTGGATTGGCGAGGTGCCATTTCTTGGACATATCATTTCTAATGGAGGGATATCAGTGGATCCTGCTAAGGTCAAGGAGATAGTGGTGTGGAGCATACCCACTATAGTTACTGAGATCCGGAGTTTCTTGGAACTTGCAGGATATTATCGGAGATTTATTGAAGGATTCTCTAAGATCGCTAAGCCTATGACCTCGCCTCTGGAGAAGGAAAGAGAGTTTAAGTGGGACGAGAAGTGCCAAGAGATCTTTGATCAATTGAAGTAGAGATTGACGTCACTACCAGTGTTGGTTATGCCGGATCTACAGAAGGGATTTGACATTTATTGTGATGCATGTGGCCAAGGCTTAGGATGTGTGCTCATGCAAGAAGGACATGTGATCGCTTATGCTTCTCGTCAGTTACGGAAACATGAAGTGAATTACCCCACTCATGACTTGGAATTGGCAGCCGTTGTGCATGCGCTTAAGATTTGGAGACATTATATCATGGGGACCAAGTGTCAAGTGTACACGGATCATAATAGTCTGAAGTATATTCACTTAGAAGGATCTCAACCTTACGCAACGTCGTTGGTTGGAGCTTATTAAGGATTATGATTTGGAGATTCACTACCACCCAGGCAAGGCAAATTTGGTTGCAGATGCCTTGAGTCGGAAGGAGCACGTTCACTCCACTTTCGTTGTCCAGCTACCTGATGAATTAGCAAAGGATTTTGAGAGGCTCAACCTGGGAATTGTTACACATACGGAAGGAGTTACTATTGAATTGGAACCTACCTTGGAGCAAGAAATTCGTAAAGGTCAGGTTGGTGATGCCAAAATCCAAGAGATTAAGGATCTGATTACTGAAGGTCGAGGTTCGGAATTCACGGAAGATGAGCAAGGCACGATATGGTTCAAGAATCGGATCTGTGTTCCCGATATTGATAGTCTTCGAGAAACCATATTGAAGGAGGCATATGATTCAGTTTATTCTATTCACCCTGGGAGTACTAAGATGTATCAGGATTTGAAGCAAAAAAATATTGGTGGTATGGATTGAAGAGAGATGTGGCTGCACATGTGGCTATGTGCGAAGTGTGCCAAAGAGTTAGGGTCGAACACCAAAGACCAGTTGGACTATTATACCTATTAAAGATACCCGAATGGAAGTGGGAAAAGATTGCTATGGACTTCATGACTGGATTGCCACGCACCTCGAAAGGATATGATTCTATATGGGTTATTGTGGATAGACTGACCAAAGTGGCTCATTTCATTCTGGTCAAGACTACTTATAAGGGATCTCAATTGGCAGAGTTATATGTGGCTCGGACTATGTCTCTACACGGTGTACCGAAGAAGATCATTTTGGATAGAGGATCACAGTTTACCTCCAGATTTTGGAAAGGTTTTCATGAGAATATAGATACGAAGTTGAATTTTAGTTTGGCCTACCATCCTCAGACTGATGGACAAACTGAAAGGACTAATCAAGTATTGGAGGACATGTTGAGAGCTTGTGCCCTTCAGCATGGTAGTAGTTGGGACAAGAGTCTACTTCATGCTGAGTTCTCATATAATAGTTAACAGGCCAGTCCAAAAGATGTCACTGTTCGAGACTCGGTATGACAGGAAATGCAGGGCTCCTCTATATTGGGATCAGACTAGAGGAAGCCAGTTCTTTGGACCTGAACTTATTCAAGAGGCAGAAGAATAAGTCTGTATAATCAGGGAGAACTTGAGAGTAGCTCAGACCAGGCAAAAGAGCTACGCTGATAATAGAAGGAGACCACCGAAGTTTGAGGAAGGTGATCATGTGTACCTCAAGGTGTCACCACTTCGTGGAATGAAGAGATTTAAAGTCAAGGGCAAATTGTCCCCTCGTTTTATTGGACCATTCAGAGTTTTTAGGCGAGTTGGAGAGATGGCCTATCAACTCGAGCTACCTGATAATCTATCTAATGTGCATAATGTATTTCATGTGTCTCAACTTAAGAAGTGTCTCCGTGTTCATGAGGAACAATTACCAATAGAAGAGCTCAGTGTTCAGGGTGATTTGACTTACATGGAGTATCCAATCATGATTCTTAACACTTTGACTCGAGTTACAAGAAATAAGGTTATAAAAATGTGCAAAGTACAATGGAGCCATCATGGAGAAGATGAAGCTACTTGTGAGAGAGAAAAAGAGCTTCACATAGATTTTCCACACCTTTTCCCTAGATCTTCTTAAATCTCGAGGACGAGATTATTTTTAAGGGGGGTAGGATTTGTAATACTCCAAGTTGTACACAAAGAATAATAGAGATATCTCCTCATTTTATGTGCCTTATTTGCATCATAAAAAGACCATATATATAAAAAAAGTGATTAATTAAAACAAATGATAAATATATATATATATACGTCATGTTGGATATTTTTTTTTTGCTTGTGCATTCAAATAACAATAACAATAATAGTGGAAACAAAAGAATGACTTGGAATGTGGAATCAACCCCAATTCGAACCTAGGGTTAAAATTAGAAAGGGAAGAGAGAAATACTATATGAATATAAGGAAAGGATTTATAAAATAAATAAATGCACCTGTTCTTAATGGTGCTTGAACTTGAGCAATTCACTTAAGCATGAACTTCAAACGACATTTGAATTCAAATTGAAATCTGAAATAAGGAAAAGATAGAAAAATAAAAAGAAAAGGAAAAGAACCTACCTGGGCCTTGGTGCTCCATTTCGGCCCACCAAGTGTTACCCTCGCGCCAGCCCGCTCCACCGAGTTTATGGGTGCGCCGACAGTGGGTCCCGCGTGTCGGTCTCACCTCGCACGCGCAGTGGCATCTCTGCTAGTGGGTCCCGCTCGTCAGATCCTTCTCCCTCGCATCTCCACCGTGCGGCCCAGTTGACTCCTGCGCGCGCGGCGCCCCGGGCGTGCGGAACCTCCTACCATCGCGGGGCCGCCCTTCGGCCCGCTCGGTCCCACCTGGCGGCGACTCTCTCTCTTGCGCTTTCTCTGATCCGTGGACCCTGGTGGTCAGTTCTACCCGCGTCAATGGATTTCCGCGCATGGCGGAGCGCGCGGAGCGCGGACTTCGCGTGGTTCGTTGGGGTGCTCTGGCCACGACCGCGTCTTTATAGGATGCCCCACGCCGGGTTCGCCTAATCCCTCTCCCGTCTGACTCTCGCGAAACACCACCGTAGAGGTTGGGGAACGGTGCTGGGAGCCACCTCGCGGCCGCCGACGGCAAAACCTCCACTGTGCTTGCGCCCCGCCCTGGGTTTTCGGTCTAATAGCGTCGCCAGGACCCAGGGAAGGTGTGCGTGCACCGGCATCGGGTTGGGAGCGATCTATGCCGGCGAATTCTTCACCGGAGCTTCATCACCGCTTCGGATCCGCCGCGCCCGTGGTCACGTCTACGCGATCCAGAATCGCAGGCAAGAACTCCACTCCTACCTTCACCATGTCGGTCTCGTTGTGTAGAGCTGTCCAATTTTGGGTATGGGGTAGTGATTAGCCGGATTGCGTGCCGCCGGCGAGCTATCCGCCGCGGAACCTGTGCGCCATCGCCGCCGTGTTCGCTGTAGATTGGTGCGCGCGATCTCGGCCGTCGATCCTCTGTTGGATGGTCGGGATTAGAAAACCAAATAACGCTTCGGCCAGGGCATATAGCGGCCGTTGGATGAGTATCCAGTGGCGGGGAATGGCTCCAGCGTTCATTAGATCTAAACCGTAGGATCTAGATCCTGTGGTCATCGAGGCGTACCGTTTCATAATAGGTTAAATCTAATCCGGTGCGCTGGAATCAGATCGGACGGCTAGGAATCGTTAATACCCCCTTCGGCCTCGGCTTTTTATTAAAGAACCCCTGGGTTTATTGAGATTCAACCCGCAGTCCACGTAGTTGTGATCTGTGTCTTGGGGAAAACTCTGGTTTAACCCCTGATCTTTTTGAAAATAGACGCCCAGTCCTGAGATGATTAAAAACAGAGAATTAATTATAGAAATTCGTTTTTAATACAAAAACAAATATAGAAACTTGTAAAATGCATAGAAAATCCATTTTTAGTCCAAATCACTCCATTCCAGTTCCTAAAATTTTGTAATTTTATTCTCCATCATCTAGAGTCTCTGTTTCTACATGAAAACAGTAAGAAAAATTAATTTATCATTTAACCCTATTTCAAGCACATTAAACCTTAGGAAATTCATAACTTGAAATCTATAACTCCAAATTTAATAATTCCAGTTCCAATGATCTCATTTTAATGTGTAGATTTTTACTGTATATTTTATTTACATGTTTGATGTGATGTTAATTGGTGCTATACTATGTATGTATTGTGTTGATGCGAGTAGACGAGCAAGCCACTGTGGATTCTGAGGTTCAACAAGTAGAGATAGCTGAGCAGGAGCTCATTGAAGGCAAGTTGTGCCCTTGATCACTTACTTTCCCAGCCATGTTCTTATTAAATTTAATGATCTGCATAGGATAATTTTGATGGGAGCCTTTATGTTACCCCAGTTTTGATTACCTCTATACCTTGTTCACCCCTGAAATATTTTTGGGTAGTACATGCTATTGCTTTATGTGGATTGGGTATGGAGATACACTATTCATGATTATTCTGTTATTAACTTGTTATTATTATTGTTCATGTTAAGATCATTAAATTAATGGGAACATGGAGCGACCACCCGGGAAAACAGTGCTACCACAAGGGTATAATGGGACGCCCTTGGCTGACTAATTAGGAAAGCTAGTGGAAGACTACCTTACCTGAAAGGGGCAAGGGCAGTAGGGGAGAGGTCAGTGCGGGGAGGTCCCTGGTTGATTTTGCTGCGATGGCGGTCAGCCAGGAACCCTGTACTGGATCTTCCTATAAACTGTAGCGGGTTTTCGGAAGCTAGTGGAACTTTGTAAAGGCCTCGTAGTGGATCCCTAGCCATTCACCTCGGTAGTGTCTAAGGGCCTTGCAAACCCAGGCGACATGGGATACACGACTTGTGGGTAAAGATGCGCAACCTCTGCAGAGTGTAAAACTAGTATACTAGCCGTGCTCACGGTCAAGAGCGGCTCGGACCCTCACATGATTAATTATGGAACTTAAATTCAATTTGACATTTGCATCGCATTTGGGATTATTTTACTATTACTGTTCTTTATTATTATTAAGGTTTGGTATTTACTTACACTTAGTAATTGCTAATAAAATTTTGACCAACTTATAAAAGCAATGCTCAGCCTCAACCTCTATTTCATTGATCAGCCTTACACTACATGAACTCCCACCTTTGGTGAGTTCATGCCACATTATTCCCCACAACTTGTTGAGCGATGAACGTATGTGAGCTCACTCTTGCTGTCTCACACCCCCCCCCACAGGAGAAGAACAGGTGGTTCAGGAGGAGCCACAAGGCGAGGAGTTCGATCTGATCTAGGTGGCGTTTCTCAGTCGACATTGGCGCCGACGATCCTTAGTTCGTTTTACATTTATTCCTTTATTTTGTAATAAGTCTTCCGCTATGTAATAAATACTCTGATGTTTTATGACATTTATCTCTATACACTCTGTTATTATATATGTTGTCTTCTTGGCGCATGTATGAGATGCACCCGGCTTTGTCCTTTAAAACCGGGTGTTACATTCCCTTATGCATCGTGTCTTTCCACCTTCCAAGCCTCCGGATGGGGGATACCCGTCGTCTTTTCGCCTCATCATTGGAGGAACGCAACTCCGTGGGAGTTGGTACCTTTCAGCCATCGTTCGGCTTCAAGGATTTTCATCACGCAGCCCGGCTGCACCCCTCCGCCGGCGGTCACCCAAGATGGTGACCTCCAGCTTGATGGTGGGGGAAAGCGAGCCGGGCTGCGGCCTCTGCCCCTCCCTCAGCCTCAAGGATTTTCATCACCAGGGCTGGGGAGGGGAGTGTGCCGAGTTGGGGTCGGCCCCTGCGTGGGCGGTGGCCCGCTCCTTCACTCAGTGATTGGAGAGGAAGGGCGGTCGTCGTCCGTGGCGCCGGCAGCTGCACCGTGCCTGGCTCTCGGACGCGAGTGGCTATGGAGCCGCTCGCGGCTCCGGTGTCTGCCACGGCAGCTGGAAGAGGTTCTTCTGCTGACGAGATAGCCAGGGCCACCCACGGACCGACCTCCAACTCTACGGCCTTCTGCCCGTCCTTGCCTCATGAGTTTGGGCATGGGCGGGGGCCTCTTGGTAGCAGCATCCGCCCTGAGGTCAGTGCTGCCGCTGTTCGGCCCCCCAGAGCAGAAGTCGTCGTCGTCGCTGCTGCTGGAGCGGGCGACGGCGCGCCGTTCGTCGGACTTCTGTTGCTCCGCAGGCCCTCCCCCATAGAGTGGGGTTGTTCGCACCTGCGGAGGGGGAACCGGAGTTCCGCTTGTAATGGCACTTTGAATGCCAGTGTTGTTGTTCATTGTGGCTGTCGAGGCCTAAACATGTATGTAATTTTGGCACGGAGCCGTGTCTTTTCCTCATTTTCGAGCGCTAAGACTCGCCTGTTGGTTGTCTGAACCGCTTCACCAAGCGTGAGTCGCCCCGTGTCAAGGTGACGAGTGAGGTATCCGTATCCCGGAGGCGTAGGAGTCCCTCGGCTCGGTCGGCCTTGTTGTCCGAGGCTCCTCTAGCTTAGTTAAAGGGACCCCTCGGCCGCTCTTGGATGAGCCGAGGCCAGGGGTAGCGATATCAGCGTGAACAGGGGCAGAGTTGGCTCGAAAATGAAACCTGGTTGGCCGGAGCCTAGCCGGGTCGTCCGTTAGCGGGACCGACGCCGGAGTTGACCAGCCGAAGCCTCGGGTCGGGCTGGCGCCCTCTGGGAACGGCTGACCGAGGCTCCGGGGTGACCGGCCGAGCCGCCCGCTCGGGCCGGTCTCCCGGAGAAGACCCTAGCAGCGATGGCCCGGGCGTGGCGATGACGTCGTCTTTCGGAGTGGAGATCTTCGGACCGCGTCGCCGTCCGAGGCTAGGTCGGACCTCGCCGATGGTGTCGTCGATGCCGAGGGTGCTGCTGCCCCCTTCCAGCGTCAAGATCCGAGCCTGCAGGATCGGATTGTCTTGTAGCGTGTGTCTCCTGCGGCCGCCGAGGCCAGAACACACCCTCGCTGTGTTGTAAAGCTGCGTCTCTTTTCCTCTTGTTTCGAGTATCTGGACTTTTTGTCGGTAACAGGGATGTTCGTGCGAGCGAGAGTTACTTCTCGCGGAAGGTGATGAGTGAGGTATCCGTATCCCGGAGGCGTGGGAGTCCCTCGGCTCGGTCGGCCTTGCCGCTTACGTGCACTTTTACCCGTCCATGAGGCTCTGTCACCGACTCAGTCAAGAAGGCTCGAAGGATCGCTTCGGCAGAAGAGCTTCCAAACGTGAAGACTTGTTCGGTCCGCGGAATCACTTATCCGAATGTGAGTTACTTATCGCAAAAGGTGATGAGTGAGGTATCCGTATCCCGGAGGCGTAGGAGTCCCTCGGCTCGGTCAGCCTTGGCTGCTTACGTGTACTCCGTCATTTTCAGGATCCACTTTTCGAAGTAGTCAAAAAGCACGAAAGACATTCTGGCAGAAGAGATCTTTTTTCGAGGAAAATTTCAACGCAGAGGGGGTTCCCCCCCTTTTAGCCCCCGAGGGAGGGTCAGGTTTTGTCGAGGCGAGGCCGACCCTTCCTTGATGACTAAACTTTGCATGGGTGCGAGGTATATGAACAACTTGAAAACATCTTAAGGGTAGAAGCGACGTAGCTGTTGGATGTTCCAAGCGTTGCCGTAGATCTCGCCTTGACTGTTGGCTAGCTTGTACGTTCCGGGCTTCAGAACCTTGGCGATGACGAACGGTCCCTCCCAGGGGGGCGTGAGCTTGTGCCTCCCTCGGGCGTCTTGTCGCAGCCGAAGCACCAGGTCGCCCACCTGGAGGTCTCGGGACCGGACCCCTCGGGCGTGGTAGCGTCGCAGGGACTGTTGGTACCGCGCCGAGTGTAGTAAGGCCTTGTCCCGAGCCTCTTCCAGCTGGTCCAGCGAGTCTTCTCGGCTAGCTTGGTTGCTTTGATCGCTGTAGGCCCTCATCCTCGGGGAGCCGTATTCCAGGTCTGTGGGCAAGACGGCCTCGGCCCCGTAGACTAGGAAGAACAGCGTGAAACCCATGGCTCGGCTCGGCGTTGTCCTCAGGCTCCAGACCACCGAGGGGAGTTCCTTCATCCATCGCTTGCCGAACTTGTTGAGGTCGTTGTAGATCCGAGGCTTGAGCCCTTGTAGAATCATGCCGTTGGCACGCTCTACTTGCCCATTTGACATGGGATGAGCCACGGCGGCCCAGTCCACCCGGATGTGGTGATCCTCGCAGAAGTCCAAGAACTTTCTGCCGGTGAACTGGGTGCCGTTGTCGGTGATGATGGAGTTTGGGACCCCGAAGCGATGGATGATGTTGGTGAAGAACGCCACCGCCTGCTCGGACCTGATGCTGTTCAGAGGTCGGACCTCGATCCACTTGGAGAATTTGTCGATGGCGACCAGCAGGTGCGTGTAGCCCCCGGGTGCCTTCTGCAAGGGGCCGACGAGGTCCAGACCCCGCACAGCAAAGGGCCAGGTGATGGGTATCGTCTGTAGAGCCAGAGCGGGCAGGTGGGTCTGCTTCGCATAGAATTGACACCCTTCGCAGGTGCAGACAATTCTAGTGGTGTCGGCCACCGCCGTCGGCCAGTAGAAGCCCTGTCGGAAGGCATTCCCGACAAGGGCTCGAGGCGCTGCGTGATGGCCGCAAGCCCCCGAGTGTATCTCCCGCAGGAGTTCCTGACCTTCGGCGACGGAGATGCATCGCTGGAGGATGCCTGAGGGGCTGCGGTGGTAGAGCTCCTTCTCTTCGCCCAGCAAGACGAACGACTTGGCGCGCCGCGCCACCCGCCGAGCCTCAGTTCGGTCGAGGGGTAGCTCTCCTTGGTAGAGATATCGCAGGTACGGGGTCTGCCAGTCTCGATCAGGCGTGGCCCCGCTTCGCTCCTCCTTGACGCGCAGTGCCTCACCCTCGGGGGCCGAGGGTACCTCGGGCTGAACCGAGGGCGCCTCGGACCGAGCTGAGGGTGCCTCGGGCTGTGCCGAGGGTACCTCGGGCTGGACCGAGGGCGCCTCAGGCTCGGGCGTGTCGTCGATCTTGACGGAGGGTTGATGCAGATCCCAGGAGAAGACGTCCGGGGGAACCGTTGTTCGCCCCGAGGCTATTTTAGCCAGCTCGTCCGCAGTCTCGTTGTAGCGCCGAGCGATGTGGTTAAGCTCGAGCCCGTAGAACTTGTCTTCCAGGCGCCGAACCTCATCGCAGTAGGCCTCCATCTTCGGGTCGCGGCAGTGGGAGTTCTTCATGACTTGGTCGATGACGAGCTGCGAGTCACCGCGGGCGTCGAGGCGCCGGACCCCTAGCTCGATGGCGATCCGCAACCCGTTGACCAGAGCCTCATACTCAGCCACATTGTTGGACGCCAGGAAGTGGAGGCGTAGCACATAGCGTAGGTGTTTCCCGAGGGGCGAGATGAAGAGTAGGCCTGTGCCGGCTCCCGTCTTCATCAATGACCCGTCGAAAAACATGGTCCAGAGCTCCGGCTGGATCGGAGCCGTTGGTAGTTGGGTGTCGACCCATTCGGCTACGAAGTCCGCCAAGACCTGGGACTTGATGGCCTTCCGAGGGGCGAACGAGATTGTCTCGCCCATGATTTCCACCGCCCACTATGCAATCCTACCCGAGGCCTCTCGGCACTAGATGATCTCCCCCAGGGGGAAGGATGACACCATAGTTATCGGATGAGACTCGAAGTAGTGTCGCAACTTCCGCCGCGTCAGGATCACTGCATACAGCATCTTCTGAACTTGTGGGTAGCGGATCTTGGTTTCGGACAGTACCTCGCTGACGAAGTAAACCGTCCTCTGAACGGGCAATGCATGCCCCTCTTCTTGCCTCTCGACCACAATCGCGGCGCTAACCACCTGAGTGGTCGCGGCGAAGTAGACCAAGAGGGCTTCTCCGGCAGCTGGAGGCACCAAGATAGGCGCCTTTGTGAGGAGCGCCTTCAGGTTCCCGAGAGCTTCCTCGGCCTCAGGGGTCCAAGTGAAGCACTCGGCCTTCCTTAAGAGGCGGTACAGAGGCAGACCTCTTTCGCCGAGGCGTGAGATGAAGCGGCTCAGAGCCGCGAGACATCCCATGACCCTCTGTACGCCTTTCAAGTCCTTGATGGGCCCCATGCTAGTGATGGCTGCGATCTTCTCCGGGTTGGCTTCGATGCCTCGCTCGGAGACGATGAACCCCAAGAGCATGCCTCGGGGCACCCCGAAGACACACTTCTCGGGATTGAGCTTGACGCCTTTCGCCTTGAGACATCGGAATGTCACTTCAAGGTTGGAAAGGAGGTCGGAAGCTTTCCTCGTCTTGACTACGATGTCATTGACGTAGGCCTCGACCGTGCGGCCAATGTGTTCGCCGAACACATGGTTCATGCACCGCTGGTACGTCGCGCCCGCATTCCTCAAGCCAAACAGCATGGTGACATAGCAGTACATGCCGAAGGGCGTGATGAAAGAAGTCACGAGCTGGTCGGACTCTTTCATCCTGATTTGATGATACCCTGAGTAGGCATCGAGGAAAGACAGAGTTTCGCACCCAGCAGTGGAATCCACGATTTGATCGATGCGAGGCAGAGGGTAGGGAACCTTCGGACATGCTTTGTTGAGACCAGTGTAGTCTACACACATCCGCCATTTCCCCCCTTTCTTTCTCACAAGCATAGGGTTGGCAAGCCATTCGGGATGGAATACCTCTTTGATGAACCCTGCCGCCATTAGCTTGTGGATCTCCTCGCCTATGGCTCTGCGCTTCTCTTCGTCGAATCGGCGCAGAGGCTGCTTGACGGGTCGGGCTCTGGCTCGAATGTCCAGCGAGTGCTCGGCGACATCCCTCGGTATGCCGGGCATGTCCGAGGGACTCCACGCGAAGACGTCGACGTTTGCACGGAGAAAGTCGACGAGCACTGCTTCCTATTTGGGATCGAGCCCGGAGCCAATCCGGATCTGCTTGGAGGCGTCGCCGCTGGGGTCGAGGGGGACGGCCTTAACCGTCTCCACTGGCTCGAAGTTGCCGGCATGACGCTTCACGTCTGGCACCTCCTTAGAGAGGCTTTCCAGGTCGGCGATGAGGGCCTCGCACTCGGCGAGGGCCTCGGCGTACTCCACGCACTCCACGTCGCATTCAAATGCGTGTTTGTACGTGGGGCCGACGGTGATGACCCCGTTGGGGCCCGGCATCTTGAGCTTCAGGTAGGTGTAGTTGGGGACGGCCATGAACTTTGCGTAGCATGGCCTTCCTAGTACCGCGTGGTAGGTTCCTCGGAACCCGACCACCTCGAATGTCAGGGTCTCCCTTCGGAAGTTGGAGGGTGTTCCGAAGCAGACGGGAAGGTCGAGTCGCCCGAGGGGCTGGACGCGCTTCCTGGGAATGATCCCATGGAAGGGCGCAGCGCCTGCTTGGACGGAGGACAGATCAACACGCAGGAGCCTGAGGGTCTCGGCGTAGATGATGTTGAGGCTGCTGCCTCCGTCCATAAGGACCTTGGTGAGCCTGACGTCGCCGATGACGGGGTCGACGACGAGCGGGTATTTCCCCGGGCTCGGCACGTGGTCGGGGTGGTCGTCTTGGTCGAAGGTGATGGGCTTGTCGGACCAGTCTAGGTAGACTGGCGCCGCCACCTTCACCGAGCAGACCTCCCGGCGCTCTTGCTTGCGGTGCCGAGCCGAGGCATCCGCCGCTTGCCCACCATAGATCATGAAGCAGTCACGGACCTCAGGGAACTCCTCTGCTTGGTGATCTTCCTTCTTGTCATCGTCGCGGGCCCTGCCACCCTCCACGGGTGGCCCGGCCCTGTAGAAGTGGCGCCGAAGCATGACGCACTCCTCAAGGGTGTGCTTGACGGGCCCCTGGTGATAAGGGCACGACTCCTTGAGCATTTTGTTGAAGAGGTTGGCACCTCCGGGGGGTTTCCGAGGGTTCTTGTACTCGGCGGCAGCGACAAGGTCCGCGTCGGCGGCGTCGCGTTTCGCTTGCGACTTCTTCTTGCCTTTCTTCTTGGCGCCGCGCTGAGCAGACGCCTCGGGAGCATCTTCCGATGGGCGGCCCTGGGGCTGCTTGTCCTTTCGGAAGATAGCCTCGACCGCCTCCTGGCCAGAGGCGAACTTGGTGGCGATGTCCATCAGCTCGCTCGCCCTGGTGGGGGTCTTGCGACCCAACTTGCTCACCAGGTCGCGGCAGGTGGTGCAGGCGAGGAACGCGCCGATGACATCCGAGTCGGTGATGTTGGGCAGCTCGGTGCGCTGCTTCGAGAATCGCCGGATGTAGTCCCGGAGAGACTCTCCCGGCTACTGCCGGCAGCTTCGGAGGTCCCAGGAATTCCCGGGGCGCACGTATGTGCCCTGGAAATTGCTGGCGAAGGCTTGGACTAGGTCGTCCTAGTTGGAGATCTGCCCCGGAGGCTGGTGCTCCAACCAGGCGCGAGCGGTGTCGGAGAGGAACAGTGGGAGGTTGCGGATGATGAGGTTGTCGTCGTCCGTTCCACCCAGTTGGCAGGCCAGACGGTAGTCCGCGAGCCACAGTTGCGGTCTCGTCTCCCTCGAGTACATTGTGATAGTAGTTGGGGGTCGGAACCGGGTCGGGAACGGTGCCCGTCGGATGGCCCGGCTGAAGGCCTGCGGACCGGGCGGTTCGGGCGAGGGACTCCGATCCTCCCCACTGTCGTAGCGTCCCCCACGCCTGGGGTGGTAGCCTCGGCGCACCCTCTCGTCGAGGTGGGTCCGACGGTCGCGGTGATGGTGCTCGTTGCCGAGGCGGCCCGGGGCCGTAGGCGCGGTGTTGCGCGTGCGCCCGGTGTGGACCGAGGCTTCCCGCATGAATCGGGAAGTTGCGGCATGAGGTTCCGAGGGGTACCCCTGCCTTCGGGAGGCAGAGCTCTCGGCCCGTCGGACCACAGCGCCTTCCAGGAGATTCTTGAGCTCCCCCTGGATTCGCCGACCCTCGGTGGTTGATGGCTCCGGCATCGCGCGGAGAAGCATCGCTGCTGTAGCCAGGTTCTGGTCGACCCCACTTGATGCGGGTGGCGGCCTGAACCTGACGTCGTCTGTGACGCGGTGCTGGAAACCCTGGGGCAGATGACGTATTTCTCCGGCCGGGGGTTGGCCCGCCCATGCCTGCCCGACGTCCCGTCGGATCGGCTCAAGCGCTCCTGCTCCCTCGTCGAGCCTGGCCTGCACCCCGCAGATTTGCTCGAGCTGCGGGTCATGGCCCCCTGCCTGAACGGGGACCACAGCTAGCTCACGTGGGATGTCAACGCGGGGCACCGGCCTAGGGAGATCGCCGTCCTCCGGCATGCCGAGATGATTGCCTTCGGAGAGACCCCCTAGATCGACGTGGAAACATTCGCGGCTCGGGCCGCAATCCTCGTCGTCAAGGCTGCGGCTACCGTCGGAACAGTCGGAGAGGCAGTAGTCACATGCGGTCATGAAGTCCCGCATGGCACTGGGGTTGCCAAGTCCAGAGAAATCCCAACAGATGCTGGGGTCGTCGTCTTCCTCGGACCCAGAGGGCCCGTAGGTCGAGACGCCCGTCAGCCGGTCCCAAGGCGACCGCATGCGAAACCCTAGAGGGTTTGGACTCGCCTCTACGAGAGCGCCCGCCAAAGCAAGGTCGCTAGGCGGGTTAAGGCTGAATCCAAATGACGTGGGATGGGAATCGGTCGGTACCTCTTGGTCGACGAGCGGCGATAAAGTCACGTCGGGGACTGACTGCACCGTCGTCTCAGGTACGAGGGCGACGCCCAGCAAGCTTTTCGCAAGCGCGATGGCGTCGTCCGCTTGCTTGGGATTGGCGTGTCGCGGGGAGACGGCGCTCGTCTTTGTCTCAAGCGCAAAGTCGATACCCGGTGCGCCCCCCGTTGGGGTGCCGGTGCCGTCGACTTGCTCGACAGCCGACGAGGCGCTGCCTCCTGCTTGGCCTTGGTTGCCCTGCCTTCCCCTCCGTCGGCGGGGAAGAGGGCGGGATGAGCTCGAAGGTTGTTCTTCCACCACGCGGGGAAGACGTTGTCGATTCCGCCGCCGGCGGGCGGGCTGTCGGCCGCCATTGTCGTTGTCGCGCGGCGGTGGAAGGAGTATCATGTCGTAGCTGCCGTCGAAGGACATGAACTCAAGACTCCTGAAACGGAGCACCGTCCCGGGTTGGAGAGGTTGCTGGAGACTGCCCATCTGGAGCTTGACGGGAAGCTGTTCGTCAACACGCAGCAGGCCCCTACCTGGCGCGCCAACTGTCGGCGTTTCGAGACCGGGGGGTCCCTGGGCCGACGAGTGAGTGTCGTCGCGTGCCCCAGCCCAGATGGGTCGAGCGCGAGGGCGAGCGCGAAGGGGGGAGAGCGAGGCGGCCGGAGACCGGCGTGAGAGAGGTGGGAATCCCGCGGCCTTCGTGTTCGTCCCGCGCCCAGGTCGGGTGCGCTTGCAGTAGGGGGTTACAAGCGTCCACGCGGGAGAGGGAAGCGAGCGGCTCCAAGCGGGCGCCTGTCTCGTCCTCGTCCCCGCGCGGCCAACCCTCTCTAAGAGGGCCCTGGTCCTTCCTTTTATAGGCATAAGGAGAGGATCCAGGTGTACAATGGGGGGTGTAGCAGAGTGCTACGTGTCTAGCGGGGGAGAGCTAGCGCCCTAAGTACATGCCGTCGTGGCAGCCGGAGAGATTTTGGCACCCAGCTGGCGTGATGTCGTGGCCGTCGGAGGAGCGATGGAGCCTGGCGGAGGGACAGTTGTCGGAGCGGTTGGGTCCTTGCTGACGTCCTCTTGCTTCCGTAAGGGGGGCTGAGAGCCGCCGTCGTCACAGAGTACGTGGGGCGCCATCATTGCCTATCTGGCGGAGCTAGCCAGATGGGACGCCGGTCTTGTTCCCTGCGGCCCGAGTCAGCTCGGGGTAGGGTGATGATGGCGCCTCCTGTTGACGTGGCTGGCCTGCGCCCTAGGTTACGCGATGTGGAGGCTCCTCCGAAGCCGAGGTCGAGTCTGTCTTCCGTGGCCGAGGCTGAGTCCGAGCCCCTGGGTCAGGCGAGGCGGAGGTCGTCGGCTGAGGCCAGGGCGGAGTCCGAGCCCTGGGGTCGGGCGAAGCGGAGTTCGTCGTCTTCCGGGACTTAGTCCGAGTCCAAGCCCTGGGTCGGGCGGAGCGGAGTTCGCCGTCTTCCGGGACTTAGCCCGAGTCCGAGCCCTAGGTCGGGCGGAGCAGAGTTTCCTATGGTGCCTTCGGCAGGGCCTGACTGCCTGTCAGCCTCACTCTGTCAAGTGGCACCGCAGTCGGAGTGGCGCAGGCGGCGCTGTCCTTCTGTCAGGCCGGTCAGTGGAGCGGCGAAGTGACGGCGGTCACTTCGGCTCTGCCGGGGGGCGCGCGTCAGGATAAAGGTGTCAGGCCACCTTTGCATTAAATGCTCCTGTGATTTGGTCGGTCGGTGCGGCGATTTAATCAGGGTTGCTTCTTAGCGAAGGCAGGGCCTCGGGCGAGCCGGAAATATGTTCGCCGTTGGAGGGGGGCCTCAGGCAAGATGAAAATCCTCCGGGGTCGGCTGCCCTTGTCCGAGGCTAGGCTCGGGCGAGGCGTGATCGAGTCGCTCGAATGGACTGATCCCTGACTTAATCGCACCCATCAGGCCTTAGCAGCTTTATGCTGATGGGGGTTACCAGCTGAGAATTAGGAGTCTTGAGGGTACCCCTAATTATGGTCCCCGAGAAGGATGGACTAGGAAAGAGGTGGGGAAAATCTACTCATAGCTCTTCTTCTCTCTCCCAAGTAGCTTCATCTTCTCCATGGTGACTCCATTGCACTTTGCACATCTTAATCACTTTACTCCTCGTGACACGAGTCAAAGTATCAAGAACCTTGATAGGATACTCCGTATAAGTCAGATCATCTTGAACAATAAGGTCCTCCATAGGTAGCTGCTCTTTGGGTACCCTGAGGCACTTCTTTAGTTGAGACACATGGAACACATCATGTACATCCGCAAGATGATTAGGCAGTTCTAGTTGATATGCAATTACTCCCACTCGCTTTAAGATTAGGAAGGATCCAATAAAGCGAGGGGACAACTTTCCCTTAACTTTAAATCTTCGCATACCCCGGATTGGTGACAACTTCAGATACACGTGATCACCCTCCTTAAACTCTAGTAGTCTTCTCTGGGTATCCGCATAGCTTTTCTGCCTTGACTGCGCAGTTCTCAAATTCTCCCTTATCATTTGCACTTGTTCTTCTGCCTCTTGTATAATTTCAGGCCCAAAGAACCACCTTTCACCAGTTTGATCCCAATACAGTTGAGTTCTGCATTTTCTGCCATATAGAGCCTCAAATGGGGACATCTTCAAACTGGCCTGGTAGCTATTATTGTAAGTGAACTCCGCATACGGTAAGCTCTTATCCCAACTACCACCATGTTTAAGAGCACAAGCTCTTAACATATCCTCCAGTACTTGGTTGGTTCTCTCGATCTGCCCATCAGTTTGAGGATGGTAGGCCGAACTGAAATTCAACTGTGTCCAAGCACTCATGCAACTTCTGCCAAAACCGAGAAGTAAACTGTGATCCCTGGTCTGACACGATCTTCTTAGGCACCCATGTAGACAAACTATCCGAGCCATATACAACTCTACTAGCTTGGCTCACGTGTAATTAGTCCTCACAGAGATAAAGTGAGCCACTTTTGTCAGTCTGTCCACAATCACCCAAGTGGAGTCATACCCTGCAGGAGTGCGGGGTAGTCCAACAATGAAATCCATGCCAATTTCTTCCCATTTCCACTCAGGTATTTTAAGCAGGTGAAGTAATCCAGCAAGTCTCTGATGCTCGGCTTTTACCCTCTGGAAAATGTCACATTCCACCACATGACCAGCAACATCCCTTTTCAATCCATACCACCAAT
Organism: Zea mays; assembly: GCF_902167145.1. Taxonomy (NCBI): domain Eukaryota; kingdom Viridiplantae; phylum Streptophyta; class Magnoliopsida; order Poales; family Poaceae; genus Zea; species Zea mays. The sequence continues at coordinate 69,706,992 of NC_050104.1, read as the reverse complement.
ACTTCTGCTTCAAGTCCTGGTACATCTTGGTACTACCCGGATGGATGGAGTAAGCTGAATCATGTGCCTTCTTCAATATGGTTTCACGAATACTGGCAATATCAGGAACACAAATCCAGTTCTTGAACCATATCGTGCCCTGCTCATCTTTTGTGAAGTCTAGGCATCTACCTTAAGTTATTAGATCTTTGATCTCCTGAATTTTAGCATCACCGATCTGACCCTTGCGTATTTCCTGCTCTAAGGTAGGTTCCACTTCTATGGTAATTCCTTCGGTATGAGCAACTATCCCCCAGATTGAGCTTCTCAAAATCTTCAGCTAACTCATCGGGTAACTGGGTTACAATAGCTACGTGGACATGCTCCTTCCGACTCAAGGCATCTGCAACCAGATTCGCCTTGCTCGAATGATAGTGAATCTCCAAGTCGTGGTCCTTGATGAGCTCCAACCAACGGCGCTGCCTAAGGTTGAGATCCTTCTAAGTGAATATATACTTTAAGATCTTGTGATAAGTGTAGACTTGGCACTTAGTCCCCATAATATAGTGTCTCCAAATCTTGAGTGCATGCACTACGGCTGCCAGTTCTAAGTCATGAGTGGGGTAATTCAGCTCATGTTTCCACAACTGGTGAGACGCGTAGGCGATGACATGTCCTTCTGGGATAAGCACACATACCAAGCCCTGGCGACTTGCATCACAATATATATCAAAATTCTTATGTAGATCTGGCATCACCAACACTGGAGCAGCCATCAATTTAAACCTCAATTGATTGAAGCTTTCTTGGCATTCCCAGGTCCATTTAAACTCCTTGCCCTTCTCCAACAATGAGGTCATAGGCTTAGCAATCTTGGGGAACCCTTCAATGAATCGCCGGTAATAGCATGCGAGTCCCAGGAAACTCCGGACCTCTAAGACTGTACTTGGTATCTTCCAACTAAATATCGTTGTTACTTTAGCCGGATCTACAGAAATTCCTCCTTTGGAGATAATATGCGCGAGGAAATGTACTTCATCAAGCCAGAATTCACACTTGGTAAATTTGGCATAGAGCTGATTATCCTGTAACTTCTGTAGCACCATCCGCAGATGCTCCTCATGATCACTATCATTCTCAGAATAAATAAGAATGTCGTCGATGAATACCATGACCAATTTATCGAGATACTCCATGAACACCTTGTTCATCAAATTCATGAAATAGGCTGGTGCATTGGTTAAGCCAAACAACATGACTGTGAATTCATATAGACCATATCGGGTAGAGAAAGTCGTCTTGAGAATATCAAATGGTCTAATCTTCATTTGATGGTAGCCTGACCTAAGGTCAATCTTAGAAAACACCCTAGCACCTCTCATCTGATCAAATAAGTCATCAATACGAGGTAACGGTTACTTGTTCTTAATGGTAACATCATTACGTGATCTATAGTCCACACACATCTGTTGCGAACCATCCTTCTTCTGTATAAACATTACCGGTGCTCCCCAAGGTGAGGAACTCGGACAAATGTACCCTGCTTCCTGCAACTCCGTTAACTGTTTATTAAGTTCTTTTAACTCCTCCACTGACATCCTATATGGCCCTTTTGAAATGGGAGCAGTACCAGGTAAGAGATCAATGACGAATTCGACTTCCCTATCTGGTGGCATTCCGGGTAACTCTTCAGGAAAGACGTCTGGAAAGTCTCTAACAGCTCGGATGTTTCTACCCACAAATTTTCCATCTACTAGAAATATGGCTGGTCTGGTAGAGGCGGTTACAATAATCTCAAATCTTTCCCCTTTGGAACTGGTAATTTCTACGGTTCCCTTAGCACAGTTTATAACTATCTTTGCTTTCTTTAACCAGGACATCCCGAGTATCAGATCTATACTGCTTTCTTCTAGTACTATGGGTGTAGACCAGAATTCCCTTCCCATAATTGTCAGTGTTAATCTTTGTGTCATATAGTTTGCTTCAACAGATCCTTTAGGTGTAATTACTACCATAGGTGTTTTCATATTTTGTAGTGGTAATTCATTGGTGGTTGCAAATCGAGCAGACAGAAACGAATGCCTAGCTCTAGAATCAAATAATAATGCTGCTAGAATTGCATTAATGTAAAACATACCGATAGCGATGTCCGCACCGTCAGCAGTGGCCTCAGCACTGACTTGATTAACCCTAGAAATGCTGAATCCCTTTCTAGGAGTCTGTTGCTTGTTTTGAGCTGGTGTACTGGAATTCCCCACCGGACAAGCATTAGCATAGTGCCCAATCTGATTGCACTTGAAGAATGTACGACATGTCTTCTGTCATGTAGGCCTCGCCGGGTGCTAGTGGGGGCAGCTTGACGAGTGTGGGGTGTCTGTGGAGTCCCTTATGGAGCGTACTGAGCTAGGCGTGATCCTCCTCCTGGACGAGCTGGTGTACCCTGGGGTGGAACGTAGTGAGGGCGAATACTGCTGCTACCCTGCCCCTGGGCAATGGCCTTCCTCTTCAAGTCTCCCAGTTGAACACGCTTGTGTTCAATAGCTAGAGCTTTCTCAAGCAGCCTCTGAAATGATGGGAAGGTATTAGCAACCAGTGTGTACTGTAGTGGCCCATTGAGTCCTTCTGTGAAGTGCTCTTGCTTTCTCTCATCATTAGCCACCTCATCAGGAGCATATCTTGATAGCTGAATGAATTTGTCACGGTACTCGCTGACAGACATGTTGCCTTGCTTCAATGACAGAAACTCCTTCTTTTTAATCTTCAACAGTCCAGCAGAAATATGGTAGTTTCTGAACTGCATGGTGAATTCCGCCCAAGTAATGGTGTCAGAAGTGTCATGGGCAGCAACATAAGAATCCCACTAGTTAGCAGCAGGACCAGTCAGACAACCATTAGCATAGAGAACCTTCTCCCAGTCGGAGCATTGAGCAATGTTTAGCATTTTCTCCACAGACTTCAACCAATCATCGGCATGTAGAGGATCTGGAGAGCTGGCGAAGGTAGGCGGCTTGTGGCTCATAAATTCTCGGAGCTTGTCCCGGGGTGGAAGTGGTGGTGGTAGTGGTGGCAATGGTGAAAGGGAAATGTGCCCTTGGGCCATTTCTAAGTATTTTGGTGATTTAGTGTCAAAACAAGTGCTTAAATGTAAAATGGTGAACAAAGTACAAACCAAGGATAAAGGTATGTTTCTCGGACTTAGTACATTGTTTTGTGGACTAATGTATTGTGTCTAAGTGCTGGAAACAGGAAAAATCCAATTGGAAATGTCTTGGCTCGAGCAGCCAAGAATCTGCTCAGTCTGGGAGCACCGGACTGTCCGGTGGTGCACCGGACAGTGTCCGGTGCGCCAGACTGGATCGAGCGAAGTGGCCGCTCTCGGGAATTCACCGGCGACGTACGGCTATAATTCACCGGACTGTCCGGTGTGCACCGGACTGTCCGGTGAGCCAACGGTCGGCCGGGCCAACGGTCGGCCGCGCGATCTGCGCGGGACACGTGGCCGAGCCAACGGCTAGAAGGGGGCACCGGACTGTCCGGTGTGCACCGGACATGTCCGGTGCGCCAACGGCTCTCTAGCTGCCAACGGTCGGCTGCGCCAGTTTTGGAAAGAAATCGGGCACCGGACAGTGTCCGGTGTGCACCGGACTGTCCGGTGCGCCAGACGACAGAAGGCAAGGATTGCCTTCCTAGATTGTTCTCAACGGCTCCTAGCTGCCTTGGGGCTATAAAAGGGACCCCTAGGCGCATGGAGGAGTACACCAAGCATTCCTACAACATTCCTAAGCACCAAGACATCGATTCCGCGCCTTTGATTCTTTGCAATAGCAATTAGAGCTCTAGTTGAGTAGTGAACTCTTTGAGTTGTGTTGTGAGCTCTCGTTGCGACTTGTGTGCGTGGTGTTGCTGTGATTTCTTGTCTTGAGTGCGTTGCTAATCCCTCCCTTGCTCCGTGCTTCTTTGTGAATTTCAAGTGTAAGGGCGAGAGGCTCCAAGTTGTGGAGATTCCTCGCAAACGGGATTGAGAAAAAGCAAGCAAAACACCGTGGTATTCAAGTGGATCTTTGGACCGCTTGAGAGGGGTTGATTTTAACCCTCGTCCGTTGGGACGCCACAACGTGGAGTAGGCAAGCGTTGGTCTTGGCCGAACCACGGGATAACCACCGTGCCATCTCTGTGATTGATTTCTTGTGGTTATTGTGTTTTGATTCCTCTCTAGCCACTTGGCAATTATTGTGCTAACGATTAACCAAGTTTTGTGGCTTAAGTTTTCAAGTTGAACAGGATCACCTATTCACCCCCCCTCTAGGTGCTCTCAATTGGTATCGGAGCCATTCTCTTCACAAAGGGACTGACCGCCCGAAGAGATGGATCCTAAGGGGAAGGGTATCGTGATCAACGATAAAGAGAAGGAATCCTTCGTCAACGAGCCGAAGGACGACAAGCCTACCGACTCCGGCTCGGGCCATAGACGGAAAGAAGGGAAGAAGAAGAAGACAAGGCGCATCAAGGAGATCGTCTACTACGACGACAGCGATGAGTCTACTTCCTCCCAAAAGGACGACGACCACAACGACTACGAGAGAAGGAAACCGGTCAATTCGAACTTTTCTTTTGACTACTCTCGTATTCCTCAAAGTGCAAATGCTCATTTATTATCTATTCCACTTGGTAAACCTCCTCATTTTGATGGAGAGGACTACGGATTTTGGAGTCACAAAATGCGTAGTCACTTGTTCTCTCTCCATCCTAGTATATGGGAGATTGTAGAAAGTGGAATGCATTTTGATAGTTCGGATAGTCCCATGTTCATTAATGAGCAAATTCATAAGAATGCACAAGCTACTACTGTTCTTCTAGCTTCATTATGCAGGGATGAATATCACAAAGTGAGTGGCTTGGACAACGCCAAGCAGATCTGGGACACCCTCAAGATTTCACATGAGGGGAACGACGTCACCTTCTCACCAAGATGGAGTTGGTGGAGGGCGAGCTTGGACGATTCGCGATGATAAGGGGCGAGGAGCCGACACAAACATACAACCGGCTCAAGACCCTTATCAACAAAATAAGGAGCTACGGAAGCACGCGATGGACGGACCACGACGTCGTCCGATTGATACTAAGGTCCTTTACCGTTCTTGATCCTCATTTGGTGAATAACATTCGTGAGAATCCCAGGTACACCAAAATGTCGCCCGAAGAAGTCCTTGGAAAATTCGTAAGCGGGCGAATGATGATCAAGGAAGCGAGGTACGTGGACGACGCTCTAAACAGTCCAATCAATGAGCCTCAACCCGTTGCTCTCAAGGCAACAAGGAGCAAGGAGGTGTTACCCAGCAAGTTAGCACAAATTGAGGCCGTCGGACTTAATGATGAAGAGATGGCCCTCATCATCAAAAGATTCAAGACGGCGCTTAAAGGTCGCAAGGGACAGCCAAGCAAGACCAAAGCCAAGGGGAAGCGCTCATGCTTCAAATGCGGTAAGCTTGGTCATTTTATTGCTAACTGTCCCGACAATGATAGTGATCAGGACCAAGGGAACAAGAGGGAGAAGAAGAAGAATTATAAGAAGGCAAAGGGCGAGGCTCATCTTGGCAAGGAGTGGGATTCGGACTGCTCCTCGTCCGATTCCGACAATGAAGGACTCGCCGCCACCGCCTTCAACAAGTCATCCCTCTTCCCCAACGAGCGTCACACATGCCTTATGGCAAGGGAGAAGAAGGTATGTACTCGAGACTCTACTTATGCTTCTTCAAGTGAGGACGAATCTAGTGATGAGGATGAAATAGATTATTCATGTCTATTTAAAGGCCTAGATAGAAATAAAATTGATAAAAATTAATGAATTGATTGATGCCTTGAATGAAAAGGATAGGCTTTTAGAAAAGCAAGAGGATTTGTTGTATGATGAACATGATAAATTTGTAGAGGCACAAAAATCCTATGCTTTAGAAGTTAAAAGAAATGAAATGCTTTCTTATGAACTATCTACTTGTCATGAAACCATTTCTACTTTACAAGGTGTCAACAATGATTTAAATGCTAAATTAGAAGTAGCAAATAAATCTAATTCTTGTGTAGAACACGTTATGACTTGCACTAGGTGTAAGGATTTTGATATTGATGCCTGTAGTGGACAAGGACTTGACAAGCCATAAGGCTCTCATCTCCACCAAGGAGAAAGGGAAGGCCCCTATGGCAAGTAGCACTAAAAAGAACCATGCTTTTATGTACAACGATAGAAGACAGTCTCATAGGAGTTGCAATGCTTTTGATTCACATGACTCGTATGCTATGTTTGCTCCTAGTTCTTCCTATATGCATGGTAGGGATATGCCTAGGTAAAATGTTCATCATGTGCCTAGAAAAAATTTTGCTCATGCTTCTAGGAAAGTTATGAATGGTCCCTCTACAATTTATCATGCTTTGAATGCCTCCTTTGCTATTTGTAGAAAGGATAGGAAGATAGTTGCTAGGAAATTAGGGGCAAAATGCAAGGGTGATAAAACTTGCATTTGGGTCCCTAAGGAAATTGTGACTAACCTTGTAGGACCCAACAAGAGTTGGGTACCTAAGACCCAAGCCTAAATTTGCCTTGCAGGTTTATGCATCCGGAGGTTCAAGCTGGATTATCGACAGCGGATGCACAAACCATATGACGGGGGAGAAGAAGATGTTCACCTCCTACGTCAAGAATAAGGATTCCCAAGATTCAATCATATTCGGTGATGGGAATCAAGGCAAGGTGAAAGGTTTAGGCAAGATTGCAATATCAAATGAGCATTCTATCTCTAATGTGTTTTTAGTGGAGAGTCTTGGATATAATTTACTATCTGTTAGTCAATTATGTAATATGGGATATAACTGTTTATTTACAAATGTAGATGTGTCTGTCTTTAGAAGATGTGATGGTTCACTAGCTTTTAAGGGTGTACTAGACGTCAAACTTTACTTAGTTGATTTTGCAAAAGAAGGGGCCGGTCTAGATGCATGCTTAATGGCTAAGACTTGCATGGGCTGGTTGTGGCATCACCGCTTAGCACATGTGGGGATGAAGAACCTCCACAAAGCTTCTAAAGGGAGAACACGTGATAGGTCTAACCAATGTTACTTTCGAAAAAGATAGACCTTGTGCAGCTTGTCAAGCAGGTAAACAAGTGGGAGGAGCGCATCACAGCAAGAATGTGATGACCACATCAAGACCCCTGGAGCTGCTACATTTGGACCTCTTCGGACCAGTTGCCTATCTAAGCATAGGAGGAAGTAAGTATGGTCTAGTTATTGTTGATGACTTTTCCCGCTTCACTTGGGTGTTCTTTTTGCAGGATAAGTCTGAAACCCAAGGGACCCTCAAGCGCTTCCTAAGGAGAGCTCAAAATGAGTTTGAGCTCAAGGTGAAGAAGATAAGGAGCGACAACGGGTCCGAATTCAAGAACCTTCAAGTGGAGGAGTTCCTTGAGGAAGAAGGGATTAAGCACGAGTTCTCCGCTCCCTACACACCACAACAAAATGGTGTGGTAGAGAGGAAGAACAGGACGCTCATCGATATGGCGAGGACGATGCTAGGAGAATTCAAGACCCCCGAGTGCTTTTGGTCGGAAGCCATGAACACGGCTTGCCACGCCATCAACAGGGTCTACCTTCATCGCCTCCTCAAGAAGACGTCATATGAGCTACTAACCGGTAACAAACCCAATGTATCGTACTTTCGTGTATTTGGGAGTAAATGCTACATTCTAGTGAAGAAGGGTAGAAATTCTAAGTTTGCTCCCAAAGCTGTAGAAGAGTTTTTGTTAGGTTATGACTCAAATACAAAGGCGTATAGGGTCTTCAACAAATCATCGGGTTTGGTTGAAGTCTCTAGCGACGTTGTATTTGATGAGACTAATGGCTCTCCAAGAGAGCAAGTTGTTGATCTTGATGATGTAGATGAAGAAGATGTTCCGACGGCCGCCATACGAACCATGGCGATTGGTGAAGTACGACCACAGGAACAAAAGGAGCAAGATCAACCTTCTTCCTCAACTATGGTGCATCCCCCAACTCAAGACGATGAACAGATTCATCAACAGGAGGCGTGTGATCAAGGGGGAGCACAAGATGATCATGTGATGGAGGAAGAAGCGCAACCGGCACCTCCAACCCAAGTTCGAGCGATGATTCAAAGGGATCATCCCGTCGATCAAATTCTGGGTGATATTAGCAAGGGAGTAACTACTCGATCTCGATTAGTTAATTTTTGTGAGCATTACTCCTTTGTCTCTTCTATTGAGCCTTTCAGGGTAGAAGAGGCCTTGCTAGATCTGGACTGGGTGTTGGCCATGCAAGAGGAGCTCAACAACTTCAAGAGGAATGAAGTTTGGACGCTGGTGCCTCGTCCTAAGCAAAATGTTGTGGGAACCAAGTGGGTGTTCCGCAACAAACAAGACGAGCACGGAGTGGTGACAAGGAACAAGGCTCGACTTGTGGCAAAAGGTTATGCCCAAGTCGCAGGTTTGGACTTTGAGGAGACTTTTGCTCCTGTGGCTAGGCTAGAGTCCATTCGTATTTTGCTAGCATATGCCGCTCACAATTCTTTCAGGTTGTTCCAAATGGATGTGAAGAGCGCTTTTCTCAACGGGCCAATCAAGGAGGAGGTGTACGTGGAGCAACCCCCTGGCTTCGAGGATGAACGGTACCCCGACCATGTGTGTAAGCTCTCTAAGGCGCTCTATGGACTTAAGCAAGCCCCAAGAGCATGGTATGAATGCCTTAGAGACTTTCTAATTGCTAATGCTTTCAAGGTTGGAAAAGCCGATCCAACTCTTTTCACTAAGACTTGTGACGGTGATCTATTTGTGTGCCAAATTTATGTCGATGACATAATATTTGGTTCTACTAATAAAAAGTCTTGTGAAGAGTTTAGCAGGGTGATGACGCAGAAATTCGAGATGTCGATGATGGGCGAGTTGAACTACTTCCTTGGGTTCCAAGTGAAGCAACTCAAGGACGGCACCTTCATCTCTCAAACGAAGTACACGCAAGACTTCCTGAAGCGGTTTGGGATGAAGGATGCCAAGCCCGCAAAGACTCCGATGGGGACCGACGGACACACAGACCTCAACAAAGGAGGTAAGTCCGTTGATCAAAAGGCATACCGGTCAATGATAGGGTCGTTACTGTACTTATGTGCTAGTAGACCGGATATTATGCTTAGCGTATGCATGTGTGCTAGATTTCAATCCGATCCTAAGGAGTGTCACTTAGTGGCAGTGAAGCGAATCCTTAGATATTTAGTCGCTACGCCTTGCTTCGGGATCTGGTATCCTAAGGGGTCTACCTTTGACCTAATTGGATATTCAGATTCCGACTATGCTGGATGTAAGGTCGATAGGAAGAGTACATCAGGGACGTGCCAATTCTTAGGAAGGTCCCTGGTGTCATGGAAATCTAAGAAACAAACTTCCGTTGCCCTATCCACCGTTGAGGCCGAGTATGTTGCCGCAGGACAGTGTTGCGCGCAACTACTTTGGATGAGGCAAACCCTCAGGGACTTTGGCTACAATCTGAGCAAAGTCCCACTCCTATGTGATAATGAGAGTGCTATCCGAATGGCAGAAAATCCTGTTGAACACAGCCGCACAAAGCACATAGACATCCGGCATCACTTTTTGAGAGACCACCATCAAAAGGGAGATATCGAAGTGTTTCATGATAGCACCGAGAACCAGCTAGCCGATATCTTTACCAAGCCTCTAGATGAGAAGACCTTTTGCAGGTTGCGTAGTGAGCTAAATGTCTTAGATTCGCGGAACCTGGACTGATTTATAGCATACATGTGTTTATGCCTTTGATCATGTTCCTTATGCATTGTGTTGCTTAATAATGGTGCTCAAGTTGTACAAACACTCCCTGGACCTCACAAGTCCGTTGCAAAGTGATGCACATTTTTAGGGGGAGATGTGTTACAACTTGACCCTTTGAGACTGACCATGTGCTTGAGTTTGCTTGATTTAGTCTCAAAGGAAGATTGAAAGGGAAAAGGTGGACTTGGACCATGCAAGACTTCCACTGCACTCCGATGAGAGGGTAACTTATTCCAAGTTCATCTCATGTACTCTTTTTGCCTTTGCATTCTTATTGAAGATTTTGGTGAGGCAATGGGGTTCTAGGGCCAAGATTGATCCCGTTTTGGTGCTTGATGCCAAACGGGGAGAAAATAAAGGCCAAAGCGATAAATGGATCAGCTACCACTTGAGAAATTTTGAAAATAGTAGAATAGAGCTTTTGGTTTGTCAAAACTCTTTTATTATCTCTCTTGTCAAAAGATGGCTTCTTGTGGGGAGAAGTGTTGATTATGGGAAAAAGGGGAGTTTTTGAAATCTTGAATCAATTTCTCTTGGAATGACTCTCTTTATGTCTTAACATGTGTGTTTGACTTAGAGATAGAAATTTGAGTTTGATTTGCAAAAACAAACCAAGTGGTGGCAAAGAGTGATCCATATATGTCAAATTTGAATCAAAACAATTTGAGTTCTTATTTGAAGTAAGTTTTATTTGTTCTACTTGCTTTATATTGTGTTGGCATAAATCACCAAAAAGGGGAGATTGAAAGGGAAATGTGCCCTTGGGCCATTTCTAAGTATTTTGGTGATTTAGTGTCAAAACAAGTGCTTAAATGTAAAATGGTGAACAAAGTACAAACCAAGGATAAAGGTATGTTTCTCGGACTTAGTACATTGTTTTGTGGACTAATGTATTGTGTCTAAGTGCTGGAAACAGGAAAAATCCAATTGGAAATGTCTTGGCTCGAGCAGCCAAGAATCTGCTCAGTCTGGGAGCACCGGACTGTCCGGTGGTGCACCGGACAGTGTCCGGTGCGCCAGACTGGATCGAGCGAAGTGGCCGCTCTCGGGAATTCACCGGCGACGTACGACTATAATTCACCGGACTGTCCGGTGTGCACCGGACTGTCCGGTGAGCCAACGGTCGGCCGGGCCAACGGTCGGCCGCGCGATCTGCGCGGGACACGTGGCCGAGCCAACAGCTAGAAGGGGGCACCGGACTGTCCGGTGTGCACCGGACATGTCTGGTGCGCCAACGGCTCTCTGGCTGCCAACGGTCGGCTGCGCCAGTTTTGGAAAGAAATCGGGCACCGGACAGTGTCCGGTGTGCACCGGACTGTGCGGTGCGCCAGACGACAGAAGGCAAGGATTGCCTTCCCAGATTGTTCTCAACGGCTCCTAGCTGCCTTGAGGCTATAAAAGGGACCCCTAGGTGCATGGAGGAGTACACCAAGCATTCCTACAACATTCCTAAGCACCAAGACATCGATTCCGCGCCTTTGATTCTTTGCAATAGCAATTAGAGCTCTAGTTGAGTAGTGAACTCTTTGAGTTGTGTTGTGAGCTCTCGTTGCGACTTGTGTGCGTGGTGTTGCTGTGATTTCTTGTCTTGAGTGCGTTGCTAATCCCTCCCTTGCTCCGTGCTTCTTTGTGAATTTCAAGTGTAAGGGCGAGAGGCTCCAAGTTGTCGAGATTCCTCGCAAACGGGATTGAGAAAAAGCAAGCAAAACACCGTGGTATTCAAGTGGATCTTTGGACCGCTTGAGAGGGGTTGATTGCAACCCTCGTCCGTTGGGACGCCACAATGTGGAGTAGGCAAGCGTTGGTCTTGGCCGAACCACGGGATAACCACCGTGCCATCTCTGTGATTGATTTCTTGTGGTTATTGTGTTTTGATTCCTCTCTAGCCACTTGGCAATAATTGTGCTAACGATTAACCAAGTTTTGTGGCTTAAGTTTTCAAGTTGAACAGGATCACCTATTCACCCCCCCCCCTCTAGGTGCTCTCAAATGGGACTTGCTGTTCTTGCCCCATCCTCTCCTGATGCATCTTCTCTCTCTCTTGGCGCATCTCTTGGCGTTCCTGCTACATCTGCGTGTGCATATCCGCCATAGCATCAGCCATCTGTTGCATTATCTGCATCTAGGCTGCAACTGTTGGATCAGTTCTGGCTGGTGGAGGATTCAGAGGATTCATCTCGGCTTGCTGTTGTTGTTGTCTAAGTACCCTCTGATTGTGTGGATTGGGGGTAGATCAATTCCTCCTCCCTTCCTGGTATTGACCATCTAGGTTAGAAATACATGGTAAGATAGAATTGTAGAATAGGCGAGTAATTACGACGTACATTACTTTGGGGAATTTATTACCTAAGTAGATGAGTGTGTCACCTACTAAAGCTAATCCATTACCTTATGGTGGTACATACTAAGATGTCCTTCTATAATATTTCAATCAATCAAAGAAGAAAATCAGGCATTTATCATTAGAACAATCAACCAACATTTTAAATAGGAAAATAATTTTAATTTTGTCTTAGGTCTCCTATCTCTTAAAAAGGGATCATAATTGTAGGATTCAAAGGTCTGAAACCCATCTTGTCTTAGAGTAGAAAAGATAAGAGTAATCAGAGTAGAACAGTAGAAGGTGAGATAGGATCAAGATAAGTGTAGAAAGAATCAGAGTAAGGTAAGTAGGTAATGGTTTTGTCCAAGTATATCTAGGTTTTGTCCTACATTCAACATTTCCTCTGATACCACTTCTGTCACACCCGGATTTAAGGGATAAATCCGGGTGCGTCTCATATGTGCGCCAAGGAAGAACAACACATATAAAGTGCATAGAGATAAATGTCATAAATATCATAAATGTACTTATTACATAGCAGAAGTCTTACAAAATAAATGATAAATATAAACGAACTAATATTATTTTCCTGGCGCCACAAACCTGACTGGGAGACACCACCTAGATCAAGTCGAACTCCTCGTTGTGCGGCTCCTCTTCGACCACCCGCTCTTCACCTGTGTGGGGGGGTTTATATATCGCAAGAGTGATCTAACAAAAGATCATAGCCCAACAAGTCGTGGGGAATAATGTGCATGAACTCACCAAAGGTGGGAGTTCATGTGAAGTGTAAGGCTGATCAACAAAATAATGGTTAAAGCTGAGCATTGCTTTTATAAGTTGGTCAAAATTTTATTAGCAGTTACTAAGTGTAAGTAAATACCAAACCATAGTAATAGTAAGTCAAAATAATAATAAATAATCCCAATGCGATGCAAATGACAAATTGAATTTAATTCCATAAATTAATCATGTGAGTGTTTGAGCTCCTCATGACCGTGAGCACGGCTAGTATACCAGTTTTACACTCTGCAGAGGTTGCGCATCTTTACCCACAAGTCGTGTTACCCATTTTCCACGGGGTTGATCGGACCCCATACACCTCTACCAAGGAAGCGAGGCAGGTTTCCACTACGAGGCCTTTACAAAGTTCCACTAGCTTCAGAAAACCCGCTACAGTTTCTAGGAAGCTCCAATGTAGGGATCCCTCGCCTGACCACCATCGCAGCAAAATCAACCCAAGGACCTCCCTACACTGAGCACTCCACTACTGCCCTTGCCCCTATCGGGTAATGTATTCCTCCACTAGCTTTCCTAGTTAGTCAGCCAAGGGCGTCCCATACCACCCTTGTGGTAGCACTGTTTTCCCGGGTGGTTCTCGATGTTCCAATTAACATATTGATCATATAATGAACAATAATAATAAACTGATAATAAAAGTGTGAACATGAATAATGTATATCTCCGTACCCAAAACCACGTGAAGCAACAGCATGCACTACCCAAAAATTCAGTGGTAAAACAAGGTATAAAGATAGCCAAACTAGGGTAACCTATTGGGTCCCATCAAAATTAACCTATGCAGATCATTATGATTAATAAGAATATGATTGGGTAAAAAGGAAGTGACCAAGGGCACAACTTGCCTTCAACGAGCTCCTGCTCAGCAGTCTCCACCTGCTAAACCCCTCGATCCTCTGTGGCTTGCTCGTCTACTCGCATCAATACAAACATACATAGTATAGCAGAAATTAACATCACACCAAACAACAGAACAGAATGCATAATAATATTCTACACTACGTAACGAGATCATAGGAACAAGAATCACTAAATTCGGATCTACAGTTATTAAGTTATGCATTTCTGAAGTTATTTAGCGCTTAGAATAGATTAATTCAAATGAACAATTTTAATTCAAGTTTCATGGCTAAATAGAGGTACTATGTGATAGACAATATTAAAACAAAATTAATGTAACTGGAATGGATCAAATTGGACTAAAATGACTTTAATATGATTTATACAAGTTTCTGAATTTATTTTTGTATTAAAAATCAATTTCCCTAATTATTTCTCTATTTTTATTTTCCTCTCGACTACGCGTCATTTACTCAGAAACATAGGGTCTAACTCACAATTCTCCCCAGACTTAGTGCAAACCCGAGATGGACTGTGGGTTGGTTTTCTAAAAACAGAAGGACTTTTCTGCAAAACGTGCACAATGAAGGGGTACTGTGATCCCTCGGCCGTCTGATCAGGAATGAGGCGCCCAGAATAGATCAGCCTTGGTCAAGTCTCCCGCTCCCCCTTCAACCGTTGGATCTGGAATCAACATCCAGGATCCGACCACGTTTTTATGAACTATCACACGATTACAACTACTCAATCTGCGATTGACGGTTCAGGTGCTAAGGCGCGAACGGTTACCCGACTTCTAATCCAGACCGCCCAAGCCACATCGGACAGTCCGCAACCCTTCTTCCACCCCCCAACTGTACGAGGCGAGGCCCAGCCTCCTCACCCGATGGAACGCTGGTGAGGTAGCCAATCAACCACCCCCGGGTGCTAAGCATTAAATTGGACCGAGCTACACTATGGGGAAGACAAAACAATCACCAATGATAGGTTTCTTACCGAGGGAATGAAGCACAGGCCGGGGCCCGGCACGGTGTTGTGCGGGCAGGCGGAATGAGTACTGTCACACCCGGATTTAAGGAACAAAGCCGGGTGCATCTCATACATGCGCCAAAAAAGACAACATATATAATAACAGAGTGTATAGAGATAAATGCCACAATAACATCAGAGTATTTATTACATAGCGGAAGTCTTATTACAAAATAAAAGATAAATATAAAATGAACTAAGGATCACCCTTGGCGCCAATAAGTGAACTAGAAGACGCCACCTAGATCAGGTCGAACTCCTCGTTGTGTGGCTCCTCTTGAACCACTTGTTCTTCTCTTGTGGGCGGGGTGTGAGACAGCAAGGGTGAGCTCACACATGATCATAGCTCAACAAGTTGTGGGGAACCAGTGTGCATGAACTCACCAAAGGTGGGAGTTCATGTGAAGTGTAAGGCTAATCAACAACAAGGGTTAAAGTTGAGCATTGCTTTTAAGTAGTTGGTCAAAATTTTATTAGCAGTTACTAGATATAAGTAAATACCAAACCTTAATAAAAGTAATAGAACAAAATTAATAACAAATCCCATTCAATGCAAATGACAAATTGAATTTAAGTTCCATAAATTAATCATGCGAGAGTCCTGAGCTGCTCATGACCACGAGCACGGATAGTATACCAGTTTTACACTCTGCAGAGGTTGTACCTTGTACCCACAAGTCATGTTACCCATCTGCCACGGGGTTGTATGGGCCCCATACACCTCTACCAAGGAAGCGAGGCAGGGTAACACTACGAGGCCTTTACAAAGTTTCACTAGCTTCGGAAAACCCACTACAGTTTATGGGAAGAGCACTTGCAAGAATCCCCCGTCTGACCGCTATCGCAGCAAAATCAACCTGAGAACCTCCCTGCATGCAACTCCCCTACTGCCCTTGCCCCTTTCGAGTAAGGTAGTCTTCCACTAGATTTCCTAATTAGTCAGCGAAGGGTGTCCCATTTCACCCTTGTGGTGGCACGTGTTTCTCAAGTTAAGCTCCATGTTCCAATTAAAGATAATGATCTTGACATGAACATAAATAAAATAACAAAATAATTGGAACATGGATATAATGAAGTATTAATCCCAAAACCAAATAATGCAATAGCATAACTACCCAAGTGAATCAGGGGTAAACAAGGTAAACAGGATAAACAGACTAGGGTGACCTACTGGGACCCATCAAAATTAAACCTATGCATTGAATAATGATAATAAAGAATATTATTGGGTAACAAAAGTGGATCAAGGGCACAACTTGCCTTCAATGAGCTCCTGCTCAGCTACTTCTATCTGCTGGGCACCAGGATCCTTAGTCACAGGCTCTTCTACTCGCCACGATACAAATCAACACAGTATAAAGGAGAAATTAACATCATACCAAACATGTGAATAAAGTACACAATAAAAATCTACACAATAAAATAAGATCCTAGGAACAGGAGTCATTAATTTTGGAGTTATAGATTTTAACATATGAATTTTTGAAGGTTTTATGTGCTACGTACTAGATTAATTAGGAGATAAATTTTAAAAAGACTTCCATGTCAAAACAGTGATACTATTTGATGAGAATATTATTACAAAATTATAGGAAGTGGAATGGATTAATTTGGAGTTTATATGAATTTTCTATAATTTATACAAGTTCTAGCATTTATTTTCTCATTAAAAATCATTTCCTGTTATTAATTATCCATTTCCTATGAACTCTGGACTGGGCCTCAATTTTCAGAGAAGACAGTGGTCTCTGCGCAAGATAACCTAGACTCAGTGAATAGGGTCCCTGGACTGCGGGTTGAAATCCAGAAAACATAGGGTCTCTTTAATAAATTACTCGGCCGAAGGGGTATCGGACGCGCACAGCCGTCCAGATTACAATCAACGGCTTGGATTTATAGCAAACAACACGTTACGCACGCGCTCGGATCACGATCCTATGATCCACAGAGTGCCACGTCATCTTTAGATCTGATCCACCCGATACCAAATCTACGCGCCCGATTTAATTTTCGCGAAGAGGTAAGGTGCGATCTAATCCTAGCTGCACAGTCCAGATCCGATGGCCGATACCCAGCTCCCCTACCCTGGCCAAACTCTGGTAGCCGCGCAGGGTCACCGCGGCGGCGTGCCATGGCCGACGCATTTTAATCCATGGCTTGAGTGTATCAAACTCTAATTCGACCAACTCCACTCACTATGGCAATGAAGACGGGTACTGGTGAGTAATTCATACCAGGAATTATACGCGTAGGCGAGTAGTCCACGACAGTCGTGGATTCCAGGCGAAACGCTAAAGACGGCGAGCAATTTCCATCGACGGGCAAGCAAAACCGACTTGGGATTTGGTCCAACACACGCGGCGGAGCCCGCTGGTGCACCCGGGACAGACCGCCACGACTGGGAAGCCGGCCAAGGGTGAGGCTACGGCGGTGGCGTGGATCGACACCCTCTCCCTCACTCTCCGCTTTCCTCCTTCTCTGTATAGCACGGTGCTGGTTCTCGATCCAGGGGACACAACGTGCACGGAAGGGCGTGAACCTTATATACACCCGAATCGGTCAAGGGTGCAACGGTGAGGCCGAATTTGCAGGGAGGAGATCCGTTTTCCACGGCGAGGGGCTCGGACCACGTCGCGTGGTTGCGAGGAGGAGAAGACTGTTAGGGTTTTCGGACCCACATGTCAAATGGCGCTCATGTTTTGTGAGGCCGACAGGCCTTGGCCGCTTGACACACTACACCACAAACCCCCCTATAGCAACGCATTCATAGCAACACATGGTTTTATGCATTGTAAGAAATTAGCGGGCAACACTTAATATGTGTTGCAAGCATCATACATTAAGTTATTAGGGTGGTGGCAACGCTTAATATGTGTTGCTAGCACCATCCGTTGATTAATTAGGATGTGGCAACACTTAATATGGGTTGCTAGCAGTATCCATTGTTTAAATAGGATGTGGCAACACTTAATATACGTTGCTAGAGGAATGTGTTGATTAACTAGGATGTGGCTACAGTTAATCACAACAAAAACAAACCAAATCAATGTCGGTCACATTAATTTACGTTGGTCTAAATTAAAGCTCGCATAAATAAGTTAACTTATATGGGCTAAGTTTAACTGTCGTAAATAAAGAACTTATTTATGTCAATACGAAAGAAACCAATGTAAATAATTTAATTTACGGCGGTTAATTTGTTTAGAGCTAATGTAAAATTATATATATATATATTAGGAGTCATGAGCTTTCGAAAGCCCTAATCCAACTGTACCATCTAATAATTTCCATCCAAATCGTATGGATCTTTGTTTAGTAGCCTATTCAAAAGCCCATGGATTCATGTTTCTTACCCTAGCATTTTCACTGCTTTAGCGAAGGCACACAACTGTCGTCGGTTATTCGTCTCCCATCTAGTAATCTTCATTTGCCTTGCAGCGCAGGTGGCGACGAAGGCAGCACGCAGGCGGCTGTGGCGGCGCTCAGGCTTGGGCTCTCAGCGACGGCGGCAGCGGCTTCCCCTCGTTGTCTCCCCAGTCATCTCATGCATCGCATCTGGTCTTCCATACACTGGTTGGTGACCTGTGATTTGTCGTCTCTCTCAACCCGCCACCGGTGGTCGTCAATGTCAACAGCAAGGAATTGGAGGAAGGACGTCTAGTTCAGGAGATGGCCAGCAACAGAGACTCAGACAACACCGCCGCTGATGGAGTCCAGAATCATCCACGTCGCGCACGACGCCCAAATCCCTTCGTGAGTGGACCTGAGTGGGTCTAGGTTGTCAGACAGGCTGTCGGTGTGCATGAGTATTAAGTATCTAGTTGTGTAAGGACAGAGACTTATGCTTTATGAAAAGAAACTCTACCTGCTCTAGTTCCCTGTTCTTCTCCTTCCCCGCTTCTTCCTCTCTACTATTTCCTCTTCCATTAGCAGTAGCTAACAATTGGTATCAAATTAGGCGTTCCTCAGATCTCCATTCATGGCTTCGCCCATCGATTCACAGCTCACTCTGGCACTAGAGAATCAGACTCGCTCCCTGCTGGGCGAGCTCGACAAGCGCATGCAGGCCATTGATTCCAAGTGGGAATTGCGCGTCGGTGCTCTGGAATCCCATGTCGCTAAATCGGCGATTGATCTGGAGTCCGTCGCTGCAGATTTCCGCGCCAACTCGGTTTCTCACCAGATCGCGGTGGAAGCGGCTGTCGACAGCCGGATCCGTCTCCACGAAGCGGAAACCTCCAACCGCGTTATGGCGCTCGAGTCGGCCGTCCAGGTGCTCGATCTGTGGCGTCCACACGTGGATTCATCGATCGCGGCCCTACACACCTCCATCGGCGTCTTCCACACTGACGGCGCCTCTGCGACCGCCCAAGGAGCCCCAACCTGGCCTGTCGGCGGTCAAGGTGCGCCGGGAATCCTTGACGGGGTTCCTGACGGGGCGCCCTCCTGCTCCAGGGTTCCTGACGGGGCGCCCTCCTGCTCCTTACGGCAACACCGACGGCTCCAACTTTGAGCACAGCTTCGCCCACACTCACCGGGACAGTGGTTTTGGGTATTCCAATCCCAATTTCCACTGCCCGGTCATGGGTATGTGGTCTCCCTCTTCTCCATCGTCCTTTTCCTTTGCCCCGCACATCGATTCTAGCCATCACGGAATGCTTCATCGCCAGTTGGGGGGGGTTGCCCAAGCTTAATTTTCCCTCATTTGATGGGACCAATCCAAAATCATGGCAGACCAAATGTGAAAAATATTTTGACATGTACGCCACTGATCCAGTCATGTGGGTGAAGGTTTCCACCATGCACTTTGAGGGTGTAGCATCACGCTGGCTCCAGTCTGTAGAACCACGCTTACCTTCTATGTCTTGGCGTCAGTTCTGTAAGTGTGTTCAGGAACGGTTCGGCCGTGAGCAGCATGAGATTGTTATTCGCCAGTTGTTCCACATCCGCCAAACATCATCTGTCCAAGATTATGTCGACCGTTTTTGTGAATTAGTGGATGTTTTAGTCACCTATGAACACACCACAGACCCTCTATATTATACCATGCGCTTCATCGATGGATTGCATGATGACATCAAATCTGCTATACTTGTCCAGCGCCCTAGCACCTTGGATACTGCTTGTGCTCTCGCGTTGTTGCAGGAAGAGGCGGACACTTCACGACGCCGTGAATACCGTGTTTCTGACGGTCCAAGCCCAACGAAGCATTATGTGAAGCAGTCTTCAACTACTCCGGCTCGATGGGATCGCCACCAGACCACTGAATCGGCTCCTCACAAATTGGGAGTCACACATCCGATGTCTTCTTCAGATAGCAAGGTGGCATCGCTACGCGCTTATCGTCGCGCTCGTGGCCTCTGTCAGTATTGTGCTGAAAAGTGGGAAAAGGGACATAAATGTGCCAACTCCGTCCAGTTACATGCTATCCAAGAACTGTGGGAGTTGTTGCTTCCTGAATCTCCTGAACCTGAGGACACTTTTGAAGACACTGCTGAACAGTTTATGGTCCTGTTATCTCATGAAGCTTCCTCCACAAAGCCAACTCTGTCTACCTTCAAGTTACACGGCACTATTCAAGGAGTGGACCTATTGATTTTACTAGATTCAGGCAGTTCTCATTGTTTCCTCAACTCAGCGATTGGGTCTTCTCTGGTTGGTGTCACACCTTTGGACCAACCTCTGTCCGTCCGGGTTGCTAATGGGAATATAGTCCAGAGTGTGTCCGAGTTGTGCCAGGCTGAATGGTCTATACAAACTCCTCGGTTTCAAACCGATTTCAAGCTGCTGCCCTTACCATGTTATGATGTTGTCCTGGGCATGTCTTGGCTGGAACAATACAGCCCAATGTTTGTGGATTGGAAACATAAGTGGCTGAAGTTCAACTATCAGGATTCAACAGTGCTCCTCCATGGTGTTCAGCAATCTGTTCCACATGGTACTCTATTGGAAATCAGACATTCAGATTCATCACCACTGGAGTCAGCCCAGCTGCATTCACTATCAGAATTGCCTGTGCCTGAACCCGTCCGACGTCTGCTATGTTCATTCCAATCTCTATTTGAGGAGCCCACTTCCCTTCCTCCTAGCAGATTTTGTGATCACACAATACCGCTGATTGAAGGGGCTCGACCGATCTCTATACGGCCATATCGGTTTTCACCAGCAATGAAGGACGAGATTGAAGCCCAAATTCAACAAATGCTTGCCAGTGGTCTTATTCAACAAAGTTCTAGTGCCTTTTCTTCCCCAGTCTTGCTGGTCAAGAAGAAGGACAATACTTGGCGTTTTTGCGTCGATTACCGTCATCTCAACGCCCTTACAATCAAATCCAAGTATCCGGTTCCCATTATCGATGAACTGTTGGATGAACTGTGTGGAGCTTGCTGGTTTAGATTTACGAGCTGGATTTCACCAGATCCGCCTTAAGTCTGGTGAAGAGTTTAAAACAGCCTTTCAGACCCATATGGGCCATTATGAGTTTTGCGTCATGGCATTTGGTCTCACTGGAGCACCCGACACATTCCAAAAGGCTATGAACCACACTTTGGCTCCGCTGCTGAGGAAGTGCGCATTAGTCTTCTTCGACGACATACTCGTGTACAGCGCCATGTGGGATGATCACTTATTACATCTGCAACAAGTGTTTGAACTGCTCAACAGAGATCATTGGAAAGTCAAGATTTCCATGTGCTCATTCGCCCAGTCCCAGGTGGCGTACCTCGGCCACGTGGTTAGCAGTAAAGGCGTGGCTACCGACCCCTCTAAAATTCAAGCCATTGCTGATTGGCGTGTGCCTTCTTCCATCAAAGAATTGCGCAGTTTTTTAGGGTTGGCGGGATATTACAGGAAATTTATTCGTCACTTTGGAATCATATGTCAGCCCCTTCATGCCTTGTTGAAGAAAGGGGTACTCTTTGTGTGGACATCTGATCAGTCCCTGGCATTTCAGACACTGAAAAAAGCATTAACATCTGCGCCCGTGTTGGCCCTGCCTGATTTCTCAGTACCCTTTACTGTCGAAACTGACGCCAGTGACTCAGGGGTTGGAGCAGTGTTGATGCAACGTGGCCATCCTTTAGCCTTCTTTAGCAAAGCTCTGGGTCCTAAGGGCAGAGGGTTATCCACTTATGAGAAGGAGTTCATGGCAGTGTTGTGTGCAGTCCAACAGTGGCGCTCGTATCTTCAGCAGGGTGAATTTGTCATTCTCACTGATCACCAGAGTTTGGCTCAACTCAATGAACAACGCCTACACACTCCATGGCAACGCAAGGTGTTCACTAAGCTACTGGGTCTCCATTATAAAATTGTATATCGTAAGGGTACAGATAATAGGGTAGCGGATGCCCTGTCCCGACAAGTGCAGCCTGAATTGTCGGCCATCTCTTCAGTTACTCCCAAATGGTTGTCTGATATACAGGCCAGTTATTCCCAGGACCTTGATGCTCAGTCCCTGTTGTCCAAGCTGTCTGTGGATCCCTCGGCGCTGCCTAATTTTGTTTTAAGGGATGGCTTGCTTCGGTTCAAAGGTCGAATCTGGGTCGGCAATGATGCCTTATTGCAGAACAGGCTGGTCGCTGCTCTCCACTCTTCGCCAGTAGGTGGTCTTTCTGGCGTGCCAGTTACATATTGCAGACTGAAACAGTTGTTTGCTTGGCGCCGCATGAAAGCCTTCGTCCACAATTTTGTCGACCAGTGTCAGACCTGCTTACAAGCCAAACCAGATCGTGCAGCGTATCCCGGCAAACTTCAACCCCTACCAGTGCCCAAAACAGCATGGGACACAATTTCCATGGATTTCATTGATGGACTTCCTCGGTCTGGGTCAGCCAACTGTATTTTCGTGGTAGTGGATAAGTTTTCTAAATATGGGCACTTCATTCCTTTACTGCATCCATATACTGCTGCAACAGTGGCTCACTCGTTCATCGACAATGTGTACAAATTACACGGTCTTCCCGCAGTCATCATTTCAGATCGTGACCCAGTATTCACTAGTAAGTTGTGGCAGCACCTCTTTAAATTGACTGGCACTCAGCTTCAGCTCAGCTCTTCTTACCACCCACAAACAGACGGACAGACGGAACGCGTGAACCAATGCTTGGAGACCTTCCTTCGCTGTTTCGCTAGCGCCTGCCCTCGCAAGTGGAAAGAGTGGTTGCCTGCTGCTGAGTTTTGGTACAGTACTAGTTTCCATTCAGCTTTGGGTCGGTCACCATTTGAGGTGCTATACGGTCGCTAGCCCCGTACTCTGGGTATCACAGTGGATGACACTACTCCGGCTACCTTGTCCTCTTGGTTGCAGGAGCGTTCAGCAATGCAGGAGCTCGTCCGTTAGCATTTGTTACGTGCTCAGACAAGAATGAAGCGCCAGGCAGATAAGCGCCGGTCCGAACGCTGTTTTGAGATCAATGACTGGGTTTACCTTAAGCTACAGCCATATGTGCAATCTTCAGCGATGTCCCGCTCCCACCATAAGCTTGGCTTCAAATACTTTGGCCCATTCCAGGTGCTCGATCGGGTTGGCCAAGTGGCATACCGTCTTAATCTGCCCGCTTCTTCCTCTCTACTTGCTCTACCTGCTCTAGTTCCCTATTCTTCTCCTTCCCCGCTTCTTCCTCTCTACTATTTCCTCTTCCATTAGCAGTAGCTAACATTCAACGACACGATGCCTAGTGTTCATCTGCAGACGAGTGATGCAGTCTGCTACGGGCCGGGTGAGCCGACAGATGCTAGATCTTATATGTATCTCAATTTCTATTGCTGATGATTACTGATGGGTGGAAGGATGGGTTCAGGCTAATCGACGCGTAGGTATCCAGTACTAATCTATCTTTTGCTTTTCACTGCATCTAGTTTGTCTCGTTCGATCCCTTGCGTGTTGGTTCACACTCATGCTGTCGATGGCAGTAATAAGGCTTCTCCTGAATACGTTTTAACAATTGAATAAGTAAAAAAACTAATGTACGTAACAATTAACGATGACAAGAACCATTGTTTTTATTTCTTTTAATATGCATTTCTATGATGTAGTTTTTGTCCTATTCAGGTTTAGGAGCTACATTAGGGCTGGTAAGGCATCTTATTTGTTTGCAATTGGACATATTCAGGATTAGGAGCAACTAGACATATTCAACAACTACTATCATTAGCAATTGACACTAATTGAAATAATTCTCATGCACTATATAGATTATATATCAATAACAAATTATGTTCAAGCAAATGTATCTCTTTTATGACAGTATGAACCTGCACCTTTTCAAGTGCTCACTGTCTATGCCAATGCACTACAGGCAATGGGCTGAGAGGCTACAAGATCTATCGCCATAACCTTTTTTGCTATTTCTTTTCTTTTAGAAAAAAGGGTAACTAAATGTTTGGGTTGTTTGCTTTGTAATGCATACATCCTATAAATTATATTTTCTTTCAAAGTCATTTGCTATTTTTAAAATATCTACAGGCTGGGCAGGAAGACAGCTAGCTTTTCTACTTCAAAAAAAGGAACTATCGAAAATTATTAGGTGAACCATTAAACACTTCAGCATTGATATTAAATAAATATATTTGTTTGCTTTGTACTATAGGATGAGAATGACTATATGTTGCTCCAATATAATAACATCATTAGCATCAATAGGGGCCAAGCCAGGATTTAAGATTAAGGGGGACAAATCAGATTGTGGGGGATGTTAGGAGATATTTTACATTATTTACATGGTGATTAGCTAACAAAATTAATAACTTCAATGTAATTTGGAGAGGATTAGGAAGGGGGCATTGCCCCCCTCTGCCCCCTACTGGAATCGCCCCTAAGCATCAGTCGTCCAAAGCCTACATGTTTTTTCAATCGTAGTTTGATTTTCTAACCCAACTTTCTTGGTCCTATTTATGAAGAATGCTCCTTTTATTTTCTTACAAGGAAACAAGTTTAAGCGCTTAAAAAGGCTAGAAGGGAATCTCAAATGGATGACCACTTTGGCTATTCAGATGGTGATGGAATAAGGGAAAACACAGTGGCAAAGAGAGTTAAGTACAATTTATTTGTTCAATCATCAAGGTAGCCACAACAGAATTTGACTTCCTTCTGTCTTTTTGAATCATAATGTGTAATATTTCTTATTTGTAGGAGGAAGAGATTTTAAAAAGGACCATGACAAGCAACAGGTACATTGTTTTTTATTTTTTAATCTATAAATCCAAAATTTTGGCTAAAGCTTTCAGATGTACATAACTTGCTTTTATCATTTTAATATTAATAGTCTTGCTGCCAAATTAAGAAAGAAAATAAAGTACTA